>NC_039366.1:62120358-63320358 GCF_003573695.1 Papaver somniferum
ATAAGAATGTCCAGCTAAACGTTCAAGCATTTGATCAATAAAAGGCAATGGAAAATGATCCTTCCTAGTGGTGGCATTCAATTTCCTGTAATCAATACAAACCCTCCAACCGGTTTGCACACGAGTTGGGACAAGTTCGTTCTTATCATTCTCCACCACCGTCACACCTGATTTCTTTGGTACTACTTGTACTGGGCTCACCCACTTGATATCGGATATGGGGTAGATAACACCCACGTCCAAAAGCTTTAGTATCTCCTTTTTCACAACTTCCATCATGGGAGGGTTCAAACGACGTTGCGCTTCCCTTGTAGGCTTTGCATCATACTCCAAACGGATTTTGTGCATACACACGGCAGGGCTTATACCCTTGATACCGGCAATTGTCCATCCTATGGCCGTCTTGTACTTCCTTAGCACCCTTAGAAGTTTTTGCTCCTGTAATTCACTAAGCTTGTTCGAAACAATCACAGGTAAATCTTCCTTGTCACCCAAGTATAAGTACTTTAGGTGATCGGGAAGAGGTTTCAATTCTAACTTTGGATATTTAACAATGGAAGGTACAAACTTTTCATCACTGCATGGTAAAGAAATAAAAGAGATATTATGAGTTTCCGGGCATCCTTGTAGTGAATTAAGATCACCAAGGGTTTCCTTGACTTCATTACCACACTCTACACCATTATCCATGGATGTAGTCAAAACGGTTTCCAAAGCATCATCACCATTCAATTCAAACACTTGTTGTGCCAATGTATCCATAACATCAATGGAGAAACAAGAGCGGACATCACTAGGATATCTCATCGTCTCGAAAATGTTGAAACGTATTTTTTCTCCATCAAACTCCATAGTTAGCGTTCCTTTATCCACATCAATAATGGTTTTCGCCGTTTTCGTGAAGGGACGCCCAAGTAGCAATGGAAGAGACGAGTCCGGTGACCCTTCATTCATCTCTAACAATCTAAATTAGTGCATCAAGAAAGCCAGATTAGTCATCACAAAGGTTTAGCTAAAACAAGGGACGAGGCTGCCCAAGCCGCTTCGAAGGAAGTGAGTTGCCTTTCCTCGTTGTTGTAGAAGGCTGAGATGATGAATACTGTTATTGCGTACAAGGCTCACTGTCAACTAGTGGAAGAGACTAACAAGATTATGGACATCATCGAGTATGATCTTAAGACCGAGCATGGCCTTATCAAGGACTATCCGCGCCGTGAGAAACCCCTGCCTCCTATGTCTGGTTCTTCAGGGCCTTCCTCAAGTGGGAGCGTACCTTCATCGCAGAAGGGGAAGACTGCTAAACCTGCTGGTGAGGTTGAACTATCCAAGTAGATTATTGTAGAAAGTTGATCTTCGTTGATTATAAAGCTTCGTGAGATTCCTTTTGTATTTTCTTGTTCCCGCTATCATTGCCAAGCCTGTAATCAACTTTTAATGAATTGATCATCATTTTAATTTTTATCTGTGTTGTCCGATTTCCTTTTAAGTATTGTTACGGTTAATTTGGAATATAACTGAATGTAATCAAGGATAGCGAAGTGTTTGAGTGCCAACCCGAAGATATGTGTATCTTCGTGAACGTCTTGAGACCTGTCACCCCGCTGGCTAATCCTGGCCAGAGGATTCCCAGACGGTGGGGGTCGGGGAAGCGTTCTAGGATATGAGTTGTTTGGAATGTACATTCATTCCGTCAACCCGCTTCCATAAGATTGATTGGGTATCTCTTTCTGTTGGATGCCTTCCCCATGGTCCTACACTTATAGACGCTGATAGGGGAGTCCCGAGATATTGTAGGTGACTACTTTCCCCAAGTAAAATAAAACAACAATTAACACAAGTATTTACGTGGTTCGACAGCAGAGTGTCTACTTCCACGGGTGAAAGAGGGTTAAAGTGTCTATTTAGTTTGTTGAGTTACATTTAGAAGAATTCCATTGATGGAACCTCTGAGGTAGTAAATAGCAAAAAATAGGAGAATGGAGTATTGACGCGGAGGTCATTTCTCTGTATTTTCAGGTGTAGGGTTCTCGTGAGGTGTTGTATTTACACGCCATCGTCTTGTTACTATGTTGCTCATGAATTTTGAATATTTTTTTCCAAAAGTTTGCTTGATTGATAGGTTGAGGTTTTCTACTCCTCTCTCAGAGATAAAAATATGTCGATCGCAAGCGTCGTTTTCTTCTTCTGGTGCTCTTCACGCAGATGCAGGTCTGCGTTGCTTTCTACGGGTAGTATGGCTTGAGATATTTTGCATTCCATGGGTGTCTGAGGATCTCCCCTTTTAGGCTGCGTAGATAATAAGATCCATTTCCTGCAACATCATGTATGACGAAGGGTCCCCCCCATGTTGGTGCTAATTTTCCCCACTTCTTTTCTCGTTGGTATTGGGGAATGGTCCTCATCACATATTTCCCTTCTATGAAATTTCTAAGCTTAACCCTCTTATTGTACTCCCTTGCTAGTTTCCTTTGATAGTTTCCATTTTTTGTAGTGCTGCCTCCCTCCTCTCTTCTAGATCATCCAACCTTTCCAACATCATGTCCGCTGTGAGGTTCTTCTCCCATGCTTCAGTCTTCGTAGTTGGCATGATTATTTCTGTTGGGATAATAGCTTCGGCTCCTTAGGTGAGTAAGAATGGGGATTCTCCCGTGGCTGATCTTCGAGTTGTCCTATAAGCCCACAAAACGTTGTGTAGTTGCTCGCACCAACGCTTCTTGTATTCGTCTAACTGCTTTTTGAGGATGAGTGCGAGGGTTTTGTTTGTGGCTTCTTCCTGACCATTGCTTTGAGGTTAAATTGGTGTTCACTTGTTCTTTCGAATTTTGAAAGTATCGAAGAGTAAGTCGATGTTTTTTTCCTGGAATTGCTTGCCATTGTCAGATACAATCTCAGCTGGTATGCCAAATCTGGAAATGATGTTTTGAAAGATGAATGTGAAGACATCTGCGTCTCGGATCCTTGCCAGGGCTTTAGCCTCTTGGTAGGCCGGGGACAGTGTATAAAAAATGGAGAAAGTTAAGGCCTACAGTGATACCGCAAGTGCATGGTTTCGATGTAGTGAGTGCACAAGTACGGGTCGATCCACGGGGACTTGGGTGTGTTCATGAAGATTCCTAAGCTAAATGGCAGTGACAGTGCAGTGAGAACAATGAGAAGGCAGTAAAGAGAAAAGCAAAGCCAAGAGGCAGTGAACAGGGCAGTGAAGATGATGAGTGAGCAAAGCAGAAAGAAACAAGGCAATGTAACAAAAACAGTGACAGTGACCAAAGGTCATAGGCAGTGGGTGAGCAGTGGTGAAAGCAAACAAAGCAGATGAAGGGAGCTAGGATCATTAATTCCACCACTAACCTACACCATGTATTCAACGACTACATTCTTGTTCTTGTGATGACATGGGTTAAGATGTGGTCTGCCCTATGTCTAAGAAGTTTCTCCACTAGAGAAATCATCCCCAATAAGACATTGCTCCATAGCACTAGTTATCTGGCTAAGTATAACTAGTCTAAGGCTCAACATGGTCTGGTTTAGCATGATTGGTGGCTGTGTCCACATAGAGATATTCTAACTACAGTGGATACATGGCATCCACTGTGAGAGCAATTTGCAGACATGCCAAAGTGATTATCTCCTAAACATTTTTAACATTCAAGAATGCATATTCACATCACACAGGATAGCAAGTTAAGGCTTCCTTAAGACCCTAGCAATTGAAACTAACACATGATAAAACTGAAATTAAAATTGGAATTAAACTGAAATTAACCCAATTAGGGGGTATCTCGTCTAACCAAGAACACCCTTCTCTCTACACATCAATTGCCTTTTATAGTTTTACAAAATATCCCCAAATTTCGAAACCCTAACTTGCAAACCCTAATTTTTGAATTGAAAGTTCCACTCACCTAATCCCTGAATTGATGTCGACCCATGCCTATTCTCTCTTCTCTGCTCCTCTCCATGTCTTCAATTGCGTCTTATAGCCTCACCTAATTTATTGATTTATCACCTAGGGTTTCAGTGGTGAAAAATCAATAAGTTAGATGGCTATAGAGGTAGGGGAGGTAGCTAAGGCGTGTAGGTGGTGTTTGGTGACAGTGGAGGAAGTGGCGATGGCAGGGTGGTGTGGTTCAGCGAGGTGTAGCTGGTGGAGGTGATGGAGTTGCAGAGCAGCTCTCTGCAACAGGGTATGGAGGAGAAGAGGTCGAGTGATTTTGGGTTAGGGGGCGTTTGGCTAGGGGTATAGGGTGTTCGATACTTGGGTGTTAGGCGGGTGCAGCGACGTTTGATGATCTGCGACAAGGAGCGATGGATGGGAAGATGGTAGGTGGATCTGACGGCGATGCGGAGGCAGGCGATGAGCGACCGTCGGATGAAGAGATACAACGAAACGAACGGTACTTGATGGAGTTAGGTACTGTAGTGTAAGGCGGAGATATCAAACTTCGATGCACAGCAAGGGAGCGACCGTCGGATGCTTCTGAGAACTGATCTGACGGCTGAAGACGCAAGCGGGTATGGATTTGGGTTTTAGGCTTTTGGGTATAGAATATGGGTTTGGGAAATGAGTTTGGGCTTGGAAAACCTTGAGCCCACTTCTTCTTTAAGAACAAATTTCTTCTTCAAGCCCATTTCTATCCTTTTTTTGGTCTTCCGCACATCACTCTTCGCGGCTTCCTTGCGTAATTCCTCCTGGCTTTTCACTACTTTTCTGCTCTTTTTGCTCCGCAACTCATCCAATCTTTATTTATTACCTAAAAATGCAAAATTAAGTAAGAAAAATATTTATTCTTGAAAACAATGAAAATACAGAATATGGGATAAAATGTAGAATTAATGCACAAAAGATGAGTTAAATGCCAAGAAAAATATATAGAAATATGCACTTTTTAGCACTCATCAAATACCCCCAAACCTGAATTTTACTTGTCCTCAAGTAAAACAAAACTAAGGAAATCCTACCTATACCACTGTCGCTGGTCTCTCGAATGCATTTAGCGTATGCACTAAGCCTTTTAAACCACTAAGTGTCCCTAGTGGACGAGTTGAAGTCTCGTGAAGGTTTGCTTAGAACGTACCTACAAAGTTCTAGGTCAAAATATAAGCTCAGATTCCATCAAATGTGACATGTGCAAGTCAGTTAAGCTCACAGCAAAATGGAGATGTCAATCTAGCTATCAAGGCACAATCCCAGCACTGATAACAAGAAAAGGACATGTGATAAGAGTGTAAAGTGTATCTACACATGTGTAAAGAAAGATCTGAAGTTATGACTACTAATCACCAAGAGATAGTTTCTCAGGCTAAGAACCAAGGTCGAAATCTAGCTAGCTGTCCGGACTTTACGAGAATTGTGAATGAGTTGGAGGTATTTCACAATTACTCGCGTTGTACATCAATGGCATACACCCTCCTTGCTTATTACAATGAAACAACAAAATGACTCTTTACATGACTCTTATTTACATTGACTACTCTCTTTTATTTTTGGAACAAGAGAAGATGGAATTGATAAATACTTGATTGATTTTTTCATTTTTTTTCATTTTTTTTTTTTTTTTTTTTTAAAAAAGGAAACACTTTTGATACATATACAAAAGGAAACAAAAGATTACATGACACTTTGCAAGAGGTAGCCCTTTTTGATGCACCCAGTTAAATTCGATGGTTGTCTTTCTTAATGTAACCTCCACCTTCTATCCCAACCAACCAAAGAACAAGCTAGTCAAGTTTCGTTCAGTATTCTAAAGTGATTGGCAATCGTAACTTCCTATCAAACACCTTGAAGATCGAGGCCATACATGTATTGGTAGATCGTGCGCGTGCAAATTTCTTATCACTATGTGAATTGTGCTAGAATCAGGGTGCCTAAATATCTAGACTAAGACTCCTAATAATTACATATTTGCACAAGAGTCAACATTTCAAGGTAAATGAGCTCCATTTTTTTTATGATTTTTCATTTTTTAATTTTTTTTTGGAATTTTTCAATTTTTTCAAAAGAAGGAGTTCGTTTTCAATTATAGCATATTATCGTGGTATCTACTCTATACCCCCAAACCTAAACTAAACATTGTCCTCAATGTTTCAAAATATGGAAAGAATTAAAATGCAACATATGGAAAGGGACATGCTGAGTAGAGTAAAAGGAGAGAGAATACCCGATTTCGGCGAAAGCAGAATTAAAACTCCGTTATTCAAGGCAAAAATCCAACATATTTCAGCCGAGATCATATTGGATTAGCAAAATATATACAAAAGGAACAAAAGAGTTTTTAAGAAATTTTATCTACTGGATTATATACAAAAATTCACCATACACTAACAATCTAAAGAGTTGAGGATCAACCCAAAAGAAAAAGTGTAGAGACAAAGAAAGTTTCAAAACACTAAAATTGGACTTAAATGGGAGTGAGAGTGAAAAACCGAATGAATCACCCCTAAACCAAAATTTTTCAACAGGTTCACTTTTAAGCACAAAATCTAACAATTTTAGGGGTTCAGGATTCAAAAGGTCTAACTCATAATGGACTGTTTTCGGGATGGGCAAAGAAATGCATTCCAACTGTGGCTCTTTAAAAGTGTTATATTTTGAAGCAAAATAGTCCAAGAGGACTTGGGAGGCACACAGTTCCAATCCTAGATTGGGAATTTTCAGAAAAGTTGGTTTAAACTTTTTGTTGCAAACCAAATCTAGGTTGGGTGGAATAATCTCAATTTGAGATTTAGGTAAGAAAGTGGGTACATCTAAATTATTTTCATGGGTAAGATCAATAGTACCAACACATACTTTCCCTAAATCAGAAACAGGTAAAACATGCTCACATTCATCGAACAAAACATCAAGACCTAAATCAGTATCATGATTGTTCGAAGTACTCAAATCATCACCGGAAGAAATAACATTTTGTGACTTAGGCAAGGAATCAGACACATCAAATTCGTCCTCATGCATAATAAAATTAGTGTCTACAGAAGATTCAACTATTCCTATGTCATGTTCATCTTCACAAAAGAATTGTACAAGCCCCATATTAGAATCAAAAGCATATGAATTACAATGAGTATCAGAAGAAACAACATTCATGAAGGTTGAGGCTGAGAAGCCATATGTTATTGAACCAAAAGGTTCCACAATATTTTCAGCAAAAACATGTTCTTCTAACATATCATTATCATCATAATCATCATCATGGTAACATGCATATTGATCCTCATTAAAAGTGGTGGTGTCCTTAGTCGATTCATGTTCCTCTAAATCAGGTTCATATTCAATATCATTTAGATGAATGGGACTGGACACTTCATTAGGGACAACATGCATTTTCTCATGAATTTCCTCCTTTTGTAGTTGAAGCAAAATCTGATCTAACTTCGCCTGAATGCGTGACATAGTTCTATCAGAATTTTGCTCACCGAGTCTGAGAGCTTCTACGGTGGAGTCTAAATTCATGGGAGTACAAAATTCTTCATGTTCAAATTGTGGTGAATGGTACATGTGTGCATGGTCATTAGATTGACAAAAACTTGGTGGGGTTTGAAAACACACAAAAAACTCTTGCAAGTATACAAGGCCAAGTTTTAGTATAGAAAATAAGCAAGGGATCATTCCACAGGGACTTGGGTGTGTAGTTGAGGTTTCCTAAGCTAAGCAGTGACAGTAAGTGACAGTGGCAGTGACAGTTACAATGGCAATGAGCCAAAGGCAGTGAAGTAAAGAATGAAGGTACTAGGGTCTTTGAATCTACTTCTTGATCCTAGACTAAGGCAGATCCTAATCAATCATGTTTTTGTTTCATCTCAGGGAAGATTGTAATGGATGATTTATCAACTAATTTTACTAGCATACCCCTAGCATCAGCTGTCTTTCTACATCACAGCTGATCACAGGTTTACTTGCACAACCACTTAATCTATCAACTCTAAGGCATTTGGGATCAATCCTTCTAATGTACTGAATTTTTAACCATTATCACTCACTTACCCCTAGCATCAGCTGTCTTTCTACAGCACAGCTGATCACAGGCTTGCTTGTTCAAATGGCTACTAGCAGTCCTAACTCATTTTTAGCACTACAAGAACAATGACATGATTACTAACTATCTTAACATACAATCAAGAGTTTCATCTAAACCCTAGCACATGAAATTAGAACATGATAAACATAAAGAGTAATTGAAATTGAAATTTAGAATTAGAACAGAAAATTACAAAACCTAACAGTGGAGAGCACTGGCTAATCCAGGCCTCCAAATGGTGCTCTGGCTAATCCAGGCATACCCACAACAGCACAAAACACCTTCTATTTATACCCAAATTAATCAATTAGGGTTCCTACACAAAAATCCCCAAATTCCCCCAAATCAGGGCAGTTAGGGTTTCAAAATCTTACCCATACTTCTCGAATTTCACTCATACGCTTCTACCCACTTGCGTCTGCCTCTCCTAGACTTCCTCCATGCGTCAATTTCAGCTCTAGGTTACCTACTTCATCAATCTCCCACGCTTAGGGTTTCAGGGAGAGAAACGTGAGAGAGTGATGGAATAGGGAGCTAGATGGAAAGGGGGGGTGATGGGTTTTAGTGGTTGGAGTGGTTGTGATGTTTCGGTGGAATTTGGTGGCTGGCAGAGACGAGGGTGTGGTGGCGATGGAGTTGGTGGATCTGTTGCAGAGGGATGGGGGAGAAGATGGAGAAGAAGGTGGTCGATGGAAAATTGGGTAAGGTCTGTTTGGCTGACGGGTATAGGTGTTAGGTGCTCGGGTGTTGGGCGGTTGTAGCAAATTGGATGAACAGCGAGGATGAGCCGTGGGATGTGGAGATGATGGATCGATCTAACGACGAGATGAAAGGAAGCGAGGAGCGACCGTTGGATGCGGAAGTACAACGAAACTGACGGCTCCAGATGGAGTTAGGTGCTATAGTGTTTTTCAGGATCTTCAGATTTTGATGCACTATGATGAAGCGACCGTACGATGCTGAGATGATCCAATCCGACGGCTGAATATGAAGGCGGGTATGGATATTGGAAATGGGTTTGGGTGAGGGTTTTGGGCCTTGGGTATGCCAAGCCCATATCTTCTTTAAGAACAATTCTTCCTCTTCAAGCCCAGTTCTAGCCTTTTGGTCTTGCGCACAACATTCTTCGCGGCTTCCTTGTGTGATTCCTCTTGGCTTCCACCACTTTTCTGCTCTTTTTGCTCCGCTATTCATCCAAACTTTATTTATTACCTAAAAATGCAAAATTAGTTAATAAAAATATTTATTCTTGAAAACAAAGAAAATACAGAATATGGGATAAAATGTAGAATTAATGCACAAAATATGAGTTAAATGCCAAGAAAAATATATAGAAATATGCACTTTTTAGCACTCATCAAATACCCCCAAACCTGAATTTTACTTGTCCTCAAGTAAAACAAAACTAAGGAAATCCTACCTATACCACTGTCGCTGGTCTCTCGAATGCATTTAGCGTATGCACTAAGCCTTTTAAACCACTAAGTGTCCCTAGTGGACGAGTTGAAGTCTCGTGAAGGTTTGCTTAGAACGTACCTACAAAGTTCTAGGTCAAAATATAAGCTCAGATTCCATCAAATGTGACATGTGCAAGTCAGTTAAGCTCACAGCAAAATGGAGATGTCAATCTAGCTATCGAAGGCACAATCCTAGCACTGATAACAAAAAAGACATGTGATAAGAGTGTAAAGTGTATCTACACATGTGTAAAGAAAGATCTGAAGTTATGACTACTAATCACCAAGAGATAGTTTCTCAGGCTAAGAACTGAGGTCGAAATCTAGCTAGCTGTCCGGACTTTACGAGAATTGTGAATGAGTTGGAGGTATTTCACAATTACTCGCGTTGTACATCAATGGCATACACCCTCCTTGCTTATTACAATGAAACAACAAAATGACTATTTACATGACTCTTATTTACATTGACTACTCTCTTTTATTTTTGGAACAAGAGAGGATGGAATTGATAAATACTTGATTGATTTTTTTTTTTTTGAAAAGAAACAACTTTTGATACAAATACAAAAGGAAACAAAAGATTACATGACACTTTGCAAGAGGTAGCCATTTTTGATGCACCCAGTTAAATTCGATGGTTGTTTTTCTTAATGTAACCTCCACCTTCTATCCCAACCAACCAAAGAACAAGCTAGTCAAGTTTCGTTCAGTATTCTAAAGTGATTGGCAATCGTAACTTCCTATCAAACACCTTGAAGATCGAGGCCATACATGTATTGGTAGATCGTGCGCGTGCAAATTTCTTATCACTATGTGAATTGTGCTAGAATCAGGGTGCCTAAATATCTAGACTAAGACTCCTAATAATTACATATTTGCACAAGAGTCAACATTTCAAGGTAAATGAGCTCCATTTTTATGTTTTTATCATTTTTCTAATTTTTTAATTTTTTTGAATTTTTTCGATTTTTTCAAAAGAAGAAGGAGTTCGTTTTCAATTATAGCATATTATCATGGTATCCATTCCATACCCCCAAACCTAAACTAAACATTGTCCTCAATGTTTCAAAAGATAACAAAATTATAATGCAACATATGAAGAGGAACATGCTAAGTAGAGTAAAAGGAGAGAATACCCGATTCGTCGAAAACACGAACCGAACTCCATTATTCACCGGCTAGAATCCAACATTTTCAACTTAGATTATATTGGATTAGCAAAAATATATACAAAAGAAACCAAAAAGTTTTAAAAATTATCTACTGGATTATATACAAAAATTCACTATATACATAAAGTCTAAAGAGTTGAGGATCAACCCAAAAGACAAAGTGTTGAAACATAGAAAGTTTCAAAACACTAAAATTGGACTGAAATGGGAGTGAGAGTGAAAAACCGAATGAATCACCCCTAAACCTAAATTGTTCAACAGGTTTACTTTTAAGCACAAAATCTTTTAATTTTAGGGGTTCAGGATTCAAAAGGTCTAACTCATAATGGACTGTTTTCGGGATGGGCAAAGAAATGCATTCCAACTGTGGCTCTTTAAAAGTGTTATATTTTGAAGCAAAATAGTCCAAGAGGACTTGGGAGGCACACAGTTCCAATCCTAGATTGGAAATTTTCAGAAAAGTTGGTTTAAATTTTTTGTTGCAAACCAAATCTAGGTTGGGTGGAATAATCTCAATTTGAGATTTAGGTAAGAAAGTGGGTACATCTAAATTATTTTCATGGGTAAGATCAATAGTACCAACACATACTTTCCCTAAATCAGAAACAGGTAAAACATGCTCACATTCATCGAACAAAACATCAAGACCTAAATCAGTATCATGATTGTTTGAAGTACTCAAATCATCACCGGAAGAAATAACATTTTGTGACTTAGGCAAGGAATCAGACACATCAAATTCGTCCTCATGCATAATAAAATTAGTGTCTACAGAAGATTCAACTATTCCTATGTCATGTTCATCTTCACAAAAGAATTGTACAAGCCCCATATTAGAATCAAAATCATATGAATTACAATGAGTATCAGAAGAAACAACATTCATGAAGGTTGAGGCTGAGAAGCCATATGTTATTGAACCAAAAGGTTCCACAATATTTTCAGCAAAAACATGTTCTTCTAACATATCATTATCATCATAATCATCATCATGGTAACATGCATATTGATCCTCCTTAAAAGTGGTGGTGTCCTTAGTCGATTCATGTTCCTCTAAATCAGGTTCATATTCAATATCATTTAGATGAATGGGACTGGACACTTCATTAGGGACAACATGCATTTCCTCATGAATTTCCTCCTTTTGTAGTTGAAGCAAAATCTGATCTAACTTCGCCTGAATGCGTGACATAGTTCTATCAGAATTTTGCTCACCGAGTCTGAGAGCTTCTACGGTGGAGTCTAAATTCATGGGAGTACAAAATTCTTCATGTTCAAATTGTGGTGAATGGTACATGTGTGCATGGTCATTAGGGTTTACAAAATATTGATCACAACCTTCGAAAGGTTGATTATGGTCCCAATGACTACCAGCCTCACAATTTGTGGGCATTTCATAATTTGGATTTTCATGGTATCCCCTAGATTTCCTAAATTCATGCAAAACATAGCAATATTCATCAGGGTGGTCTAAACCACCACAAAAGGTACAAACATGCATATTAGGTTGGCTAGGTTGATACATGGGTGAATAGTTATACGGGTTTGCATATTGAGGCTCATGACCTTGAAAAGGTCCATAATTATAATCCCTATAACTATTGACATCATGGTCTGTGGGAGGCTCATAAGGTGAATCTTGCCCGTAAGCATCTCTAATAGATTTATTCCCAGAGGCAGACCAAAATCCAGACATGTCTTTGTTTAATGAATTAATCACACAAATCACAAAAAAGTAAGGCCCAAGGGAGATGATAAAAATTTGGTTTAATTTGGGAGCAATTTTGGTTTTTGAAATTAGGAGCAAGCCCACATTGGTGGGAGAAATTGCTTTGTCAAGGGAAGGTGAACTAAGCCTACAATGTGTATGCAAACTGTCCCCGGCAGCGGCGCCAAAAACTTGGTAGGCCGGGGACAGTGTATAAAAAATGGAGAAAGTTAAGGCCTACAGTGATACCGCAAGTGCACGGTTTCGATGTAGTGAGTGCACAAGTACGGGTCGATCCACAGGGACTTGGGTGTGTTCATGAAGATTCCTAAGCTAAATGGCAGTGACAGTGCAGTGAGAACAATGAGAAGGCAGTAAAGAGAAAAGCAAAGCCAAGAGGCAGTGAACAGGGCAGTGAAGATGATGAGTGAGCAAAGCAGAAAGAAACAAGGCAATGTAACAAAAACAGTGACAGTGACCAAAGGTCATAGGCAGTGGGTGAGCAGTGGTGAAAGCAAACAAAGCAGATGAAGGGAGCTAGGATCATTAATTCCACCACTAACCTACACCATGTATTCAACGACTACATTCTTGTTCTTGTGATGACATGGGTTAAGATGTGGTCTGCCCTATGTCTAAGAAGTTTCTCCAATAGAGAAATCATCCCCAATAAGACATTGCTCCATAGCACTAGTTATCTGGCTAAGTATAACTAGTCTAAGGCTCAACATGGTCTGGTTTAGCATGATTGGTGGCTGTGTCCACATAGAGATATTCTAACTACAGTGGATACATGGCATCCACTGTGAGAGCAATTTGCATACATGCCAAAGTGATTATCTCCTAAACATTTTTAACATTCAAGAATGCATATTCACATCACACAGGATAGCAAGTTAAGGCTTCCTTAAGACCCTAGCAATTGAAACTAACACATGATAAAACTGAAATTAAAATTGGAATTAAACTGAAATTAACCCAATTAGGGGGTATCTCGGCTAACCAAGAACACCCTTCTCTCTACACATCAATTGCCTTTTATAGTTTTACAAAATATCCCCAAATTTCGAAACCCTAACTTGCAAACCCTAATTTTTGAATTGAAAATTCCACTCACCTAATCCCTGAATTGATGTCGACCCATGCCTATTCTCTCTTCTCTGCTCCTCTCCATGTCTTCAATTGCGTCTTATAGCCTCACCTAATTTATTGATTTATCACCTAGGGTTTCAGTGGTGAAAATCAATAAGTTAGATGGCTATAGAGGTAGGGGAGGTAGCTAAGGCGTGTAGGTGGTGTTTGGTGACAGTGGAGGAAGTGGCGATGGCAGGGTGGTGTGGTTCAGCGAGGTGTAGCTGGTGGAGGTGATGGAGTTGCAGAGCAGCTCTCTGCAACAGGGTATGGAGGAGAAGAGGTCGAGTGATTTTGGGTTAGGGGGCGTTTGGCTAGGGGTATAGGGTGTTCGATACTTGGGTGTTAGGCGGGTGCAGCGAGGTTTGATGATCTGCGACAAGGAGCGATGGATGGGAAGATGGTAGGTGGATCTGACGGCGATGCGGAGGCAGGCGATGAGCGACCGTCGGATGAAGAGATACAACGAAACGAACGGTACTTGATGGAGTTAGGTACTGTAGTGTAAGGCGGAGATATCAAACTTCGATGCACAGCAAGGGAGCGACCGTCGGATGCTTCTGAGAACTGATCTGACGGCTGAAGACGCAAGCGGGTATGGATTTGGGTTTTAGGCTTTTGGGTATAGAATATGGGTTTGGGAAATGAGTTTGGGCTTAGAAAACCTTGTGCCCACTTCTTCTTTAAGAACAACTTTCTTCTTCAAGCCCATTTCTATCCTTTTTTTGGTCTTCCGCACATCACTCTTCGCGGCTTCCTTGCGTAATTCCTCCTGGCTTTTCACTACTTTTCTGCTCTTTTTGCTCCGCAACTCATCCAATCTTTATTTATTACCTAAAAATGCAAAATTAAGTAAGAAAAATATTTATTCTTGAAAACAATGAAAATACAGAATATGGGATAAAATGTAGAATTAATGCACAAAAGATGAGTTAAATGCCAAGAAAAATATATAGAAATATGCACTTTTTAGCACTCATCAAATACCCCCAAACCTGAATTTTACTTGTCCTCAAGTAAAACAAAACTAAGGAAATCCTACCTATACCACTGTCGCTGGTCTCTCGAATGCATTTAGCGTATGCACTAAGCCTTTTAAACCACTAAGTGTCCCTAGTGGACGAGTTGAAGTCTCGTGAAGGGTTGCTTAGAACGTACCTACAAAGTTCTAGGTCAAAATATAAGCTCAGATTCCATCAAATGTGACATGTGCAAGTCAGTTAAGCTCACAGCAAAATGGAGATGTCAATCTAGCTATCGAAGGCACAATCCTAGCACTGATAACAAATAAAGACATGTGATAAGAGTGTAAAGTGTATCTACACATGTGTAAAGAAAGATCTGAAGTTATGACTACTAATCACCAAGAGATAGTTTCTCAGGCTAAGAACCAAGGTCGAAATCTAGCTAGCTGTCCGGACTTTACGAGAATTGTGAATGAGTTGGAGGTATTTCACAATTACTCGCGTTGTACATCAATGGCATACACCCTCCTTGCTTATTACAATGAAACAACAAAATGACTATTTACATGACTCTTATTTACATTGACTACTCTCTTTTATTTTGGAACAAGAGAGGATGGAATTGATAAATACTTGATTTTTTTGTATTTTTCTGATATTTTTTTTTTTTTTTCACAAGAACTTGAAATTGATTTTTACATATGGTAGCTCTTTTGATACATAACAAAAAGAAACAAAAAATTACATGACACTTTGCAAGAGGTAGCCCTTTTTGATGCACCCAGTTAAATTCGATGGTTGTCTTTCTTAATGTAACCTCCACCTTCTATCCCAACCAACCAAAGAACAAGCTAGTCAAGTTTCGTTCAGTATTCTAAAGTGATTGGCAATCGTGACTTCCTATCAAACACCTTGAAGATCGAGGCCATACATGTATTGGTAGATCGTGCGCGTGCAAATTTCTTATCACTATGTGAATTGTGCTAGAATCAGGGTGCCTAAATATCTAGACTAAGACTCCTAATAATTACATATTTGCACAAGAGTCAACATTTCAAGGTAAATGAGCTCCATTTTTTATGTTTTTTTTTCTTTCAATTTTTAATTTTTAATATTTTTTTTTTTATTTTTATTTTTTTTAAAAAAGAAAATAAAATTTGGTTTTTGAATGGGAGCAAGCCCACTGTTTGGTTTTGTGTTTGCTTTGGCTCAGCTGGTTTGAAAACGTTTGGTGAAACTGAGTCCAAAATCTCGGCCTAGAATTTGGGTACTCGGCCCACTAACGAGTTAACCTAGCGTGATCGGTTACAAGCTCAGCTGGGTTTAAAAACCCAGAATACAAAATACAAGTCCAAATTAAACAAGCTCACAAAAATTAAATACAAGCCCACAAATTAAACAAACAAGCCCACAAAAATTAATTACAAACCCAACAGAAAATAAAAAGCCCAAAAATTGGCTTTAATATTACAAGCCCACAATTAAAAATTGGAAGCCCACAGGTTGGGTTCTCTTAATGGGTTTAGGCTTACTTGCTTAAGCACAGCCCAGCTGCTCAGTTTGGTTGCAAAAGCCCAGTTGGGCTTTGGATCATCCTAAGCTTTGGCTTTTCTGAGGCCCAGTTGGGTATTTCAGTTGCAAAGCCCAGTTGGGCTTTGTTCTTTTTCAGCTGCTTGGAATCAGCCCAGTTGGGCTTTGGATCATAGCAACAGCAGGACCAGCAGGGGGTAGCAGCAGCTTGCCTTTGCACAGCAGCAACAGCTGAGGCACAGCAGCAGGACCAGGAGCAGCAGCAGGATCAGGAGCAGCAGCAGGAGAAGCAGCTCAGCTCTATTTGGGCTTCACAGCAGCACATCAGCACCAGAGGTTTGTTCTCAGCCTCACAGCAAGGTCACAGCAACAACAGCAGGGGTAACAGCTTCAGCAACAGGAGCAATTCAGCAGCAACAGCAGCTGCACCAGGGTCAGGCAGCTTCTCTTAGCACCAGCTCCAACAGCACCTACAAGCAAGAGAAACAGCACCAGTTCAGTGCAGCAACAATGCCTAACAGTAACATCCCAACAGGAGTTTCAGCAAGCAGCAAGGCAGTGCACCTGTTGGTTTCAGAAGAGAAGTAAGTTTCTTGCTAGAAGCTAAGAAATTCAGCTGCACTACACAGCAGCTACTAAAACAGCAAGTTACACTAAAATGCAAGAATGCAATGCATGATGAGTATGCTAGAATGAAACAATATGCAAAAGAGTATGCAATGATGCAAATGAACTAACATGCAAAAACAGCCCAGAAAAAATTCAACACAACACAACCAAGTCCCCGGCAGCGGCGCCAAAAACTTGGTAGGCCGGGGACAGTGTATAAAAAATGGAGAAAGTTAAGGCCTACAGTGATACCGCAAGTGCACGGTTTCGATGTAGTGAGTGCACAAGTACGGGTCGATCCACAGGGACTTGGGTGTGTTCATGAAGATTCCTAAGCTAAATGGCAGTGACAGTGCAGTGAGAACAATGAGAAGGCAGTAAAGAGAAAAGCAAAGCCAAGAGGCAGTGAACAGGGCAGTGAAGATGATGAGTGAGCAAAGCAGAAAGAAACAAGGCAATGTAACAAAAACAGTGACAGTGACCAAAGGTCATAGGCAGTGGGTGAGCAGTGGTGAAAGCAAACAAAGCAGATGAAGGGAGCTAGGATCACTAATTCCACCACTAACCTACACCATGTATTCAATGACTACATTCTTGTTCTTGTGATGACATGGGTTAAGATGTGGTCTGCCCTATGTCTAAGAAGTTTCTCCACTAGAGAAATCATCCCCAATAAGACATTGCTCCATAGCACTAGTTATCTGGCTAAGTATAACTAGTCTAAGGCTCAACATGGTCTGGTTTAGCATGATTGGTGGCTGTGTCCACATAGAGATATTCTAACTACAGTGGATACATGGCATCCACTGTGAGAGCAATTTGCAGACATGCCAAAGTGATTATCTCCTAAACATTTTTAACATTCAAGAATGCATATTCACATCACACAGGATAGCAAGTTAAGGCTTCCTTAAGACCCTAGCAATTGAAACTAACACATGATAAAACTGAAATTAAAATTGGAATTAAACTGAAATTAACCCAATTAGGGGGTATCTCGGCTAACCAAGAACACCCTTCTCTCTACACATCAATTGCCTTTTATAGTTTTACAAAATATCCCCAAATTTCGAAACCCTAACTTGCAAACCCTAATTTTTGAATTGAAAATTCCACTCACCTAATCCCTGAATTGATATCGACCCATGCCTATTCTCTCTTCTCTGCTCCTCTCCATGTCTTCAATTGCGTCTTATAGCCTCACCTAATTTATTGATTTATCACCTAGGGTTTCAGTGGTGAAAAATCAATAAGTTAGATGGCTATAGAGGTAGGGGAGGTAGCTAAGGCGTGTAGGTGGTGTTTGGTGACAGTGGAGGAAGTGGCGATGGCAGGGTGGTGTGGTTCAGCGAGGTGTAGCTGGTGGAGGTGATGGAGTTGCAGAGCAGCTCTCTGCAACAGGGTATGGAGGAGAAGAGGTCGAGTGATTTTGGGTTAGGGGGCGTTTGGCTAGGGGTATAGGGTGTTCGATACTTGGGTGTTAGGCGGGTGCAGCGAGGTTTGATGATCTGCGACAAGGAGCGATGGATGGGAAGATGGTAGGTGGATCTGACGGCGATGCGGAGGCAGGCGATGAGCGACCGTCGGATGAAGAGATACAACGAAACGAACGGTACTTGATGGAGTTAGGTACTGTAGTGTAAGGCGTAGATATCAAACTTCGATGCACAACAAGGGAGCGACCGTCGGATGCTTCTGAGAACTGATCTGACGGCTGAAGACGCAAGCGGGTATGGATTTGGGTTTTAGGCTTTTGGGTATAGAATATGGGTTTGGGAAATGAGTTTGGGCTTGGAAAATCTTGAGCCCACTTCTTCTTTAAGAACAACTTTCTTCTTCAAGCCCATTTCTATCCTTTTTTTGGTCTTCCGCACATTACTCTTCGCGGCTTCCTTGCGTAATTCCTCCTGGCTTTTCACTACTTTTCTGCTCTTTTTGCTCCGCAACTCATCCAATCTTTATTTATTACCTAAAAATGCAAAATTAAGTAAGAAAAATATTTATTCTTGAAAACAATGAAAATACAAAATATGGGATAAAATGTAGAATTAATGCACAAAAGATGAGTTAAATGCCAAGAAAAATATATAGAAATATGCACTTTTTAGCACTCATCACCTCTACCCATTTGCTGAAATAGTCTGTGGCCACTATCAAAAATATTCTCTTCCTTGATCCTTCGATTAGGGGACCCACGATGTCTATGCCCCATTTTGAGAATGGCCAAGGGATGTCTACTGGGTTCAACATTGTTGCGGGTGCGTGGATGTTTTTGGCGAAATGCTGGCATTCTTCGCATCTTCGTGACATTCTTGCAGCGTCTCGTATCATTTTTGGCCAGTAATATCCTTGAGTTTTCGCCTTATCTGCTAGGGATCTCATTCCGCTGTGATTTCCTGCGTCGCCGCGGTGTATGTATTTCAAAATTAAATGGCCTTCGAATCTGGATAGACAGCGTAATAACGGTCCGAGAAAAGATTTTTTGTACAAAATCTCTTCTCTTAGATCATATCTTCCTGCCTTTGGCTGTATTTTTCTGGCTTGCTTTTGATACGAGGGTAGTATTCCTTCTTTTAGGAAAAGATGAATCTCAGATCTCCAATCTTCTTCTTTGCTGAAGTCTTCATCTTGGTCTGCCTTAGTCATGATGTCGTCTTCTTGGAAATCATCCGCGATGAATTCTCCCACGTCATCATCTGCAATGTCTTCTTATGCGTTGTTCCCTTGTTGTGCAGCGCAGAATTCTTGAATATCAATTGAAGGCTCGTAAATCCTGGTTACTTTAATTGCTTTGACGTCCTCGTTTCTGAGCATCGATGATATGTAGGCCAGTGCGTCTACGTGCCTGAGCTCCTTCCTCGCCAGGTGTCGGAATTTGATGTTTGGAATTTGTGATGCCAGTGTTTGCACCGATTCCATGTATGCTGACAATGTTATGTCATAAACATTATATTGCAATCCTATTTATCGGATGACCAGCTGCGAATCGCTTGTCAGACGCACGTCAGTTATGCCCATTTCTATTATCAACTGAAGGGCACGCACCACTTCTTCATATTCAACTATGTTGTTGGTATGCCCCTTGAATTCTAACCTGAAAGCATGTATGATCCTGTCTCCTGTTGGAGTGGTGATTACGATGCCTATCCCTGCCCCTTCTTTATTTTTCGATCCATCTACGAAGACTTCCCATTGCCTAGGATTTTTTGGTTCCAAGATGTCTATAGGGCCTTTACCTTCGTCGATTTCTGGTAGTCCTGCTTCCTTCCGCCCTTCGATGATGACTTCTTCGTAGTTATCCAACGGTAAGTCTGCTAGGAAATCTGCTAATACTTGTGACTTCTGAGAGTGTTGTAGCTCATGGATGATATTGAATTGATCTAGGTGAGTATACCATTTTGCAATTCTTCCTACTCTCCCTGCGTTTTTAAGGACTGCTTCTAGCGGAGCTTTGCGTGGGACGCGAACGTAGTAAGTCAAAAAGTAAGTTCTGAGTTTCAGGGTTGCCTATACTAATGCCAAGATGATCTTCTCGATCTTCGTGTAGTTCCTCTCTGCTGCGTTCAGAGTCTTGCTGATGTAATAGATGGGCTGCTCTATCTTCGTGTTGGTTTTAACCAACACTGCGCTGACTGCATCTTCTGTTGCTGCTATGTATAGTGCCAACACTTCATCGGGGTCTGGTTTTTGTAGTATAGGGATCTCAGCTAGGTATTCTTTGATATTTTGAAAGGCTTCTTCGCACTCTGCCGTCCATTCGAATTTGCTTCCTTTTTTGAGAATGTTAAAGAAGTGCTTACATCTATCCAAGGACCTGGATATGAACCTCCCCAGCGCAGCCAGTGAACCATTGAGTTTCTGAACCTCTTTTAAGTTCTTTGGGGATGGCATTCTTACGATAGCTTCAATTTTAGCGGGATCGACCTCAATGCCCCTCTTCGTCACCAAATATCCGAGGAACTTTCCGGAAGTTACACCAAAAGTGAACTTCTCTGGGTTTACCTTCATGTTGTGCTCTTTCATTGCTTGGAAAATATCTTTTAGGTCTTGGTGATGATCTTTGCGCAACTTTCTTTTGACGAGCATATCATCCACATATATTTCCAGTGTACTTCCAGTCCACGGTTTGAAAATTGCATCCACCATTCTTTAGTAGGTTGCCCCTGCGTTTCGAAGTCCAAAGGGCATTCTTACGTATCAATAGAGGTCGTGCGGTGTATAGAATGCTCATTATTGATCTGATTCTGTAAGGTCTGACATTCCCGCGCAGTTACTTGGTCTCCTTTAATTTCCATGACTCCTAGAGGTGTTGGGAATCTGAGATATTGATGGTAGGTTGCAGCTACTCCCTTGAGCTTGTGAACCCATCTTCTTCCGATGATGGAATTGTAGGGTGAAGGTGCGTCTACGACGCTGAATCGAGTGTCCACTTTTATGGGCCCCGCGTCTACTTGCAAGACAATGTCCCCTAGGGGCTTTGTAGCTGCGTCGTTGAATACGTAGATGGTGTAGTAAGATGACAACGGTTGTTCGTCGTTGAGTTCCATACGCTTGAACGTTTCATAGAACAGGACGTTGACCGAGCTTCCTCCGTCGATGAGAATTTTATTGACATTGCACCCTGCTATTAGGAGTGTGAGGACTAGAGGATCATTATGGTCTTCCATGTCTTCTACCACATCGTCCGCATCGAAGGTCATGGGCGCGTCCATCCATTGTTCGCGCTCGTTTACCTCTTTCCCATCGATCTTATAAAGCTCACAATAATCTTCAAATTGTTTTCTCAATCTCTTCCAAATCTGGGCGGTTAGGGATGGTCCTTGAACCTCTGAACATGAAATCGTGTTGAGGGTGTGGTTGCCTTCTGTTAATTGAACCTACTTGCCTCTCTTGGTTCTATCTTCGTTATCAGTCTTCTGTATATATTGCTTCAGGTCTCCTGCGTCGATTAGTTTTTGAATCATTATCTTGAGATTTTTGCACTTTTCTCTTTGATGACCGTTGAAACAGTGGTATTCACAGTATTCCTTGGATTTTTCTGATCTAGGAGGCTGCTTTCCCTTGGACCATGGCCAATCGAGGTTCTCTCTCCCCTTGATCTCTCTCAGGATGCGCGGATAACTGGTATTCAGCTTGGTATAAACTTGATCTTAAAATTTTCGATCATCTTTTCGTCTATCATCCTTTCGTTCTTTCCTTTACTCGTTGGGACGCTCTTCTGTGATTCCTCTTTTGGACCCGCTGGCTTGATCGACGGAATTTGTGCGTGTGGGACGTTGAGTATGAGCTCTGGGATTTTCACGCTGAATTTCTTCTAACCTTGCATGATTTTCTACGATTATCCGGAGATCTCCTTCGGTGGTTGGGATGGTTTCGTGGATCTCGACAAATAAAGGACTCATCATGTCCATTCCTCATTTGTAGCAGTTGATACTAACCACGGGATCTACGTTGCCAATAGCTTTGCAAATCTTATGCCATCTATCAGTATATTCTCTGATGGTCTCTTTGTATTTCATCTCCAGCGAGAATAGCTTGTCCATGCCAGTATTGACAACCTTGTTGTACATGTATGTTGCTAGAAATTTTTTTGTGAGTTGGTCGTAGGAGTCGATGGAGTTTGATGGCAAGTTGTCAAACCATGACAATGCAGACCCTTTTAAACTTGATGGGAAGTATCTGCATAGTATGGAGTCTTCGTTATCCCACCGGGACATCATTCGATTATAATATCGAAGATGAGCCGCAGGATCAGTTGACCTGTCATAGAAATCGAAGGCGGGAACCGAACACTTATGCGGTATGGAAGCCCTGGCCAAGTGTTGCGTCAGCGGGGTAGTGTTTGCTTCCTTCATCACTTGTTCTAGTCTTCCGCCTCCCTGCCTAGTCTTTATCTCCTTGATTTATGCCAGCATCTCAGCACGCAAATTTTCCATTGCGACCTGGTGCTCTTCATAAATGGTAGACTTCGCTCGTAGGAGGGTGGTACCGTCGTAGTAGTCCGAGTTCTCAGGATTGTAATCAGGGTCTGATCTTTGGATGCTCCTTGCTCCTCTTCGACTCAATGGAAGTGGGTTGTTTGCGACCACCATTCTTGTGTCTTGATTAGGTGTTAGGGCCTTGGAGTTATCTTCGTCGCGTTGGTTTTCTACCTCTGCGCTATGAATGATTCTTTCCTTGAGCGTTTGGTTCTCTTGTGCTAATATCGCCACAACATCTGCGTATGCCTTCTGGTTCTTCCTTAATTCTGTCAGCTCGGCCATCATCTGAGCGGAATGGTTTGACCCTTGATTTGGTGTTCCTTCCCGCAATTGTTCACCAGCGGCTATGGTTTGTTCCTCATCCATGATCTATATCACTGGTTCTGGTGGGTCTAACCGTGTACCTTGGGATCCCGACGGTTGTTGTGCGGGTTGACCTGCTATTAGAAGCGGTTGTTTGGATGGAAAGGGTATGTTCTGTTCGTTGGTTAAGGGCATCCCATAGAGGGGTTGTTGTATTCCTGACTCTTCTACAGCTTCCTGATGTTCATGTAGTCGTGCATTGGTTACTCTGGGAGCTCCAAATTTGGATCCGCCAGTTATTGAAGCTCCAGCTTTGGATGCCGCGGCTTTTAATGCGTTTGCTGCGATGATGTTGGCATTGATGGGGGCCGTGATTTCTGCATTATCATGTACCCTATCCGCTGCCTTTAGCTTTTCACCTCTCTGCTTACTCCTGGTTACAACTGGGGTTGTCCTTGGCGTCTCTTTTGACGAAGCTTTTGCCTTCCCGACATCTTTGCTTTTCTCCATATTTTAATGTTTTCCTGAAAGAGAGAGAAAAAATCACGAAGACAATGGGCCCCACGTGATATCTATTAGCGTTTTGAGTTCTCAAAGGTGTAAAATCTTGAAAATACATAAGGCGCCCATCTATTTAGATGACCGCAGATCTGTTCGAAGTTTTTATTTTTAACGATGTGAAAACTTAGAAAATGCATGGAAAATCAGATCTACTTAGATAAACGTGGATCTGTTCATAGTTTTGATTATCAAAGACGTGATATCTTGAAAATGTATGAAAACGCCGATCTACTTAGATAAACGTAGATTTGTTCAAAGTATTGATTTTCAAAGATGTGAAAACTTAGGAAATGCACGGAAAATCAGATCTACTTAGGTAAACGTAGATCTGTTCATAATTTTGGTTTTTGAAAACTTAAAAAAAAATGCACGGAAAAAACCGTAGTGTTCTATGCATCGTTATTTTCAGAGAACGAAGCCTGAAACAAATCACAGGAGAAGATAAATCTTTTACCAGGATGAAGATCCCTGTTTCTAGCGCCAGATTGTGAACACAAAGATCATTTTCATCTGCATGTTCACAAATAATGCGCGCAGACTCACGACAATATAGTAAATAGGCTGCGCCTGAGGGGGATGAATCGGTTATGTTGATTCCTTGACTCAGAGTCCTAAAACTCTTCCTCGTCTCATCAACTACAATCATTTTTCTTAACTCGCATAATAAGATAAATAATGGATGGAGTATAAAACGTACGAACATGATGTACCATAAGTATCGAATCGAAGATGCAAAATATAAATGCATGAATATAGATGAAACGACTAACTTATGTGATTCAGCACCCAGATCTCTATTTGCGGGTTTGGGTTTTTCATTATGTGTACGATGGTTACAGAAATAGTCGAATGACTTTGAGATCAACGTAGGCCTACGTATCAGGAGGGGTTTCACTTACACTTTCTCTGTCTCTCTCCTATTCTCCTCTAAGTGTTCTCTGATCTCCCTCTTTACTTGGGAGAGAGGGGTATTTATAGGGTGGTTACGTGGGGTCCACTTCTGAAGCCCGTTATAACCTTATCCTCTTGTGTCTTGTGCCACTTACGCAGAGGTCTCCGTGTTCTCGGTTCTCTCTGCGTGTTCCGTTTGAATATGCAGTGCTATCTGCGGTTCCTCCACAGGATGACTGACACATATGCTATTTGAGGGTATTTAATGCGGGTAGTTGAGATGTCTGTCCGCGACAGACAACTGTCCTCTGCCCCTGTCTTGTGTGCGTCAGTTAGACTATCCCCAGCCGTAGATCTTAGATCTTTCTGGGGATAGGATAAAGTGACTCTTGAGTTATCCTCCAGTGCTTCGCAGTGTTCTAGTGTTTCTGTCTCCTCGATCCTCTACCGTTGGATCTGGTGGGTGCCGACGCTATCTTGACAACGCGCGTCTCTTGGCTGTCCACGTGTGATATCATATCTTGATACTCTCAGCCGCACGTTCTCCACGTGTGTCTTTATGGACACGTGGCGGAAGATGAAATGTGTACCTACAATCCGTCTTCTTCTTATGTCAGGTTTTCCAATTGATGTATCATCATACATATAATTAGGAGTCATTCTTTATCTCAACAAAAATTAGGAGTCAGTATTTATCTCAACAAAAATCATTCTCAATCACAATTTTAATGACGGCATGTTGCATGTTGAGTCAAATCTTAATGTTCTAACCCGATCATGAACGTAGAGCCTCATATTAGATTTAAGTCCGTCATAACATCCGGAATCTTATCTTATTATCACGAAAAAGAGATTACACAATCAGGTCTACCACTAGTTCATGTGGATCAAAAGCTTTTAGTTCTGCATGTAGGCTTGTTAGTTAAGCATCCATAAGTTATGGTTTAGCGTGCATGAAATCATTTTTTTTTTCAAAAGTGGAATAGACCAATTTCTGGTTGGCAGAGTTTTCTTTTGCCTTGCTCTGCCAAATAAGGAAATAGCCGCCCTTCCCCCTCCCAATTCGATGTTGCCATTACCCATTGGTATCCTCGTAGGTTGCAAATTGCTTGAGCCACTTGCTTCTAACCGATTTCGTATCCTGCAGAAGGAATCTTCCCCAATACAAACTCACCCGTGGTGGCAGGGGTGGAAAATGATTCTTGAATATTAGAGTGCCTAGTCCTTCTATATTCTCAAGGGCCCAAGGTGCATGTGGCTCCGCCATTAAAGTCAATCCATTGTCACCAATCACTTGAGAAAAACTGACCAAATTTTTTTGAGGCCAGCACTTAACCAGACACCTAAGACTGAGAATAACGTAATCATGCTCTTCAGCTAGACTTGAGTAGTGAGACGCAAAACCCATATAGAACACTGGATAGTGGGTACTTCTGCATGTTCTATTGTCGTCCATAATTAAAACATGAAGTTTCGATTTTCATCGGGGAAAACATATGTGTCACATTTATTATATCAAAAACGTCAAGTTGGAAAAAACCCAAATCACATCTTAGACCTCCATCATGAGCAGAATAATATGCTCCATTGTAAACGTCACTTCCTGCCAACAGATATGTGTATAAATGTATGATCCGGTTGTGCTACTACTCTGCACTAAAACCCTCATTATCTGAAGAAATTAGGCAGGCATGGCCAACAAAACCTCTTTCTTAACTTTCTTTAATACTACCCTTTGGCTGGATTCTGCATCCACCCTAGCAATAGTTGAACTCAATACCAGCTATTTGCCAACTATTCTTGCATCAATAGTTGTACTTCTTCTCATCAATTTGGGGTGAATACCCTTAAAAAACAGCCATCTTTATCAGCATCATTTCCATTACCTCCAGGACCATCACCTTGGCCAATTTTGGGTAGTATACCCGCTTTAGTTCGAAATAAGCCAAGATACAAATGGATACTAGGTCTAATGAAAGAAATGAATACTGAAATCGCATGCATTCGTCTTGGGAACGTTCATATAATTTCCGTGACTTCTCCAGAACTTGCTCGAGAATTCTTGCAAAAACAAGATGCAGTATTTGCATCAAGGCCTAGAACAATGGCTACTGAGCATTTAAGTCGTGGGTTCTTAACTACTATTGTTACACCATGGGGAGACCAATGGAAGAAAATGAGAAGAGTTGTAACTTCCGAAATGGTCAGTCATGCTAGACTGGAATGGCTTCTCGGGAAGAGAAATGAGGAAGCTAACAACCTTGTGTTCTATGTACAGAGTCAGTGTAATAAAAACTCATTGATTGGAGGTGAAGTGATCAATTTAAGATTACTAACGAGGCAATTCAGTGGGAACATAATTAGAAAAATGATTTTCAATAATAGATATTTTGGCAAGGGAAGGAAAGATGGAAGACCCGGCATTGAAGAGATAGAGCATGTTGATGCAGCTTTTGAAGTCCTAATATATGTTTATGCTTTTGGCATACAAGATTATTTGCCTTGCTTGAGATGGTTAGATTTAGATGGCCATGAAAAGATTATCAAGAGAGCCATGGGGGTTGTGAATAAATATCATGATCCAATTATTGAAGAACGGATTCGACAACGGAGCAATGGAACTACGAAGAACAAAGTGCCTGAAGATTTGCTAGACGTGCTTATTTCGCTCAAGGACGAAAAAGGGAAGCCGTTGTTATCAGTAGAGGAGATCAAAGCTCAAGTAGTGGTAAGATTGTTTATTTGTTTTACAGACATATTTCTCTCCTTTTAATAATATCTTTGCGTGTGTGATTTATTTACCGACTAAAAACTAAATATCAGTGCGTAGTTTACCGACTAAAAACTATTTTTCTCCTTTTTATGACTAGTTTTGGTGCGGTCCGCGAGTTATAACTCTAAAGGTGTCACTATCCATCCACAAAAAGCTCGTCAAAATAAAAGTAACACAAAAACCCTAAAAAATAAAATTTTGATGAAATCTCATACAATTTGACGAAACCAATTTTTGGTTTCATCATAAAATTTGATGAAACTAATTTTGAAATTTGGGGTTTTTGTATCATTTTTTAAAATTTGGGGTTTTTGTATCAATTTAGTTTAACATGGAGTTTTAATGAATCCCAACATTTGAGTGGGGTTTTTGTACCACAAGTTTGGTCATTTTGGGTTTTTATGACTAGTTTTGTTGAGCGAAGTGCGTATATTCTCAGATATTTTTTTAGTTTTGGAAAATCAGATTCTTGTACCCAACGGATCTTTCCTACCACCATATCGATTTCTTCTGTAGCTTTTATGAGGATATCCGGCTGAGTTATCATCTCTGCCATGGCCCATTCAACTGCATTGGCTGGATTATCCACCGTCGCAATTATTAATTCTTGTCATGGCATAGTTGGACACGAAGGAAAAACCAGGAAAACATCAAACGACAGATAAAAAACACAAATTTGATCACCTTGGGTTTTTATGACTAGTTTTGAACTATATAAAAGCTTGTGCTAGGGAAGCACTTGGGATCCATCCAGTGACTCCCTTTAACGTTCCGCATGTATCGAATTCAGATACGGTAGTATCAGGCTATTTTATCCCGAAAGGAAGTCATGTACTATTAAGTCGAGCAGGATTAGACCGGAACCCCAGAATTTGGCATGAACTATTAAACTTTAACCCCGAGCGTCATTTAATGTCAAAGGATGGTGGAATAGCTAATGTGAATCTCATCGAGCGGGAACTACGATTACTACTGGATGCAGAGGATGTGTTGGTGGTGCACTTGGGACGGAAATTACTATCATGTTATTAGCTATGCTAATTCAAGGGTTTGACTGGAGTGCTCCACCAGGCGGGTCAATGATAGATCTTTCTGAATCGGCTAATGATCTATTTTTGGCTAAGCCATTATGTGCTCATGCCAAACCAAGGCTGCCTTTTCATATTTACCGGGAAGAGTAATCAAATTATACTGGGCACTGGCATGTGCATCTTAGAACTAAGTTAGGAGTAGAAAACGTTTTTGCTTGCATGTGGCTGTTGTTGCTTTGTCAGGTTTGTTATAGCCATTTCTTTTTCTTTTTGTTGCACTTGTATTGTTGTGCTCACCCTCTTATACTTCGTTTTTTTTTCTCGTTTTCTAATAAAATCTCAAGATTCTCAACCTTTTTACCTCATGAGAAATAGCTTGTGATTATTTCATTCAGTTTTCAATTAAATACAGATTTACATTAGTGCCCCCCTATCAATTCAATGCTGTCATTCCCCATTGGTATACTTGTGGTTTGCAAATTAATTTGAACAGTAAGTAATAGAGCTACTTGGTGTGCCATTTTTATTTTATTTTTATCATAGCTAGCTTAACTGGAAAAAAAGAAGGCATCATAATTCTTGACCATTCGTGTAGCGGTGGCCAATCCAAAAGGTTGAAGCCTGAAGGCGTAGATAATTTGAAGTTGACACTTGACGTAAGTAGCTAAATTATTAGAAAGTGTTGTAAACCTAGTACAATGGTGTCCAATGAGGAACCTCTCATTGTTTGAGACTTTCAGTTGGGGTCGATGAAGTGCAATTAGAGAAACGTGAACAAACTTTTTTATTCTCTCCTCCAATTATATGATCATAAGAAAACAACTAAAAATCGAGTACTATGTTGTTGTTGCAATGTACCCGTACTATGAGTATGACTTGTAACAAATTCCAAAAATGGCTCTCCCCTCTCTCCTCTCTTCCCCTTTACATGAACTTTCTTCCCTCTCGATAACGGCTACTTCCTATCATTTTTTTCCTGTCCTATTCTTCAATCTCTTTAACGGCTCTCTCTAGCGCTGATCCCAAATTTTTTTGCCGAAAACCTCCAATCTTTCTCTGCAAATGATACTTCTCATCTAATCTCAAGGCCAAACCATGAACACTACTCACAAGTCTCACATTTGCAACTGCAATTGCATCAATTACACAACACAAATCACAAATTCCACTCAAATCACAAAAAAAAAAAATCACTTGCAACACACAAATCACTACTGAATTCATAACTTACAATCAAAAGAATCACACACGAATCAATGCCCAAACCATCAAAGGCCATTATGGCATATCTCATGATTATTATGGCACAAAAGCTTTGATTCTCATTTTAATATGTAACAAAATCTCAACTTTTCTGGTTTTTTTTTACAAAAACTCATACCCAATCTAGCCTATCTCAGCATCTTTCGATCTTACTGGAAAATTCTTATCAAAAACAACTTGCCACTAAACTCCCATTGCCTAGATTTAAATATGTTCAAGCTCTCAAAGCCAATTTTTATCCTAGAAAAGAAGGAGGTTTTTTGAGACAAATCTCAACCAGTTAGTCTGAGGTTCTCTAGTTGCAAAGCTCATGGGGAATCGGCTGGATTTCTACACCTCCTTCCCCTGGTATGTATCAGTGTTCTATCTTGGATATTTTGGCTAAACTACCTGGAGGTGAGTACTTGACTCTCCATCTGTTTGTTTCTCTATTCACTGCTCCTAATTTGATCTTTCTACAGTTTACCAAAAGCATATGCTCTCTATTGCCTGCTAGTTCTACCAAGTTCCTTAAGCCTGACTATTTCTTAAACCTTGTGTACTCATGATCTTCTCTATTGGGAAAATTGCTTCTTTCTTAACATGCTTTAACTAGGAATCAGCTACATTGCACTACTTTTTCTTTAAATAGAAATAAAAACTTGAACATAGTACTACAAATTACCAAAGTATACATAAAACATTTTCATAAACAAGATAGCATCATTGTTTTTCGGCATCAAACTAAAAAAAGATTTCAGAATGTCTGGTACTACTAAATTCGGCATGTGCAGCTTGCCAAATCCTGCCTGTTTAGTCTGCTTTTGGCCCCCAAGACTCAAGTGCAACATCTCACAACTCTGGCCATCACTGCCTTATACACCCTCTCTACAGCCCTTGCATCTGCTTCAGGAGGAAAAGTGTCATCAGCCGGCAACACAGGAAGCTGGGGCTCCTCACCTCGCATAGCACTAGCCTTTGCAGATCTGTAGATTTGACCCACAATCCTAGAATCAACTCCAGGAGTTACATGCTCATATCGAGGAACTTCAAGCGGATGTGTGACTTCTCCAGCACCAGTCTGAGACACCTCGGCCACATCCTGAGCCATCTGCCTGAGAGTGGGAGAAAGAATGAACAAATTGGGAAATGTGATCTGACCTGGTTCAGGTGGCATTGTAGCTTTGATCCGAATCTGATCCTTGGCAGGATCGGGTATATGAGCAGAAAAGAAGCCCTGCTGAGTCCCCCCACCAGACAATCCGCTCATCATCTACCAATACAATGCATTCCTTTATCACCCGGCGGCCCTTTGTGGGGTGCATAGCAAAAACAACCCACCCATCTTTTACACCCACAAGTTCTCCATCTGAATTCGGCCTTGCTCGACCTGTTGCGGTGGTCTCCCTCGCCTGGAAGTTGCATACATATCCCTTTCCCCATTGTCTGCTCTCCCACCTCTAAAACCAGACACCCTACCACCAGAACCTGCTCTCCCATACATTGCATCAGAAGTATTATGCAATTCATGCATTTATAACCAGAAAAACCTTCACTTATCCTTGCAGTTTCAACCTACAAATTTCAATTATCAGGCCGCAAATATCACTCAAGTTGATTAAATGCATGGAAGTTAAAACCTCACCCAAGAACTACTTGATTTACAAAGAATTTTACCTGCTTTATCTGAGGGATTTCAACAGTCTGCTCTATCTGAGGCTCGACTTGGGCAACTCTCTGCTTCTCATGCTCATCTCCCTAGGGTCGCATATCTACATCCATCTTCCCTTTTCATGGAGATTTCAACGCGGAGATTACTCTAGAAATGTTGTTCAACAGAAGGATTACACAGGAACACTTTTTTTCTCTCAGCGAAAACTGATCAAGAAACTGATTGAAATTATCATCTCAGCGGTTTTAATCAACTTAAGAAGAGCAACAGCTTCTCAATCACAACCGTCAAAAATCCTCGGGAGTTACCAGACTTGCAGCATTAACTTCCGGTCTTGCAACTTGAGGCGCATGATCAAGCTACTGGCATCATTACTTGGCTACTACAAGCAAAGAACCACCATTGGCTCATGCAAAGCGGAACAGACACGAAAGAATTCTCTTTCCATGTCAAAGGGTCAGATTTTGAGTAAATGGATCTGCAACATTCCCACCCGACAAGTCCAGATACAAAAACTACCTCAAACTTTCGAAATGACTCAGACACTTTTAACCACTCAGATACAAGATTTCGAAATGACTCAGACACTTTTAACCACTCAAATCCTTCCAGCCGCAAGTACAAGGACCACTTCAACTGCAATACCAAGACCAATTCAAAGACAACCTCTTCATCAAAGACAAAGAACAAATCCAACTTGCGTCAACATTTCAAAATTCAGCTAGACAAGTCGTTCTCAGTCATTATGAAGACTACACAATTACCATCTACTACCCCCCAATGGGAAGGACAAGGTAAGACTCTAAACACTTTAAATAAAATTTTATTGTCCTTGTATGCAGGTACATGAGCCAAACCCATTAGTCACGAGAGCCAGCAACAACTATCACCAACTGAACTACAAAGTGATGTCCACACCAACAATCAGTACTTATCAAAACCAGTTTGGACTAACTTGAGTACAACCCACATCTATGTTCCAAAGACCAACATTACTGACATTTGCAAGAATCATTTTCAAATTAAAGCTTGGGGGATGCCCCACACTACCACAGCTGGCCTGCCTTGTTAGAATACACTTTGGTAAATATACCTACTGGTTCTTATTCGTTTACTACCCACAAATGGCTTCCTCATCAAATCCCTCCAACCCAACCATTGAAATCTTGTTGATCAGATGAACAAAACCCTCAATATGCCTGAAGTAGATCTTTATCCTAAGGTTTTCTTAAACCCTGACAACATTAAGCCAAGCAACCTTTAGATTGGAAATGGTGTTTTATTGGAAAACTCTGCAGCAATATCTGTTATGAAACATCCAGAATCAGTACATTCATCAACAACAACTGGGAATTTAATGGTAGAGTTGAACTAGATATTTGGAATAGAAGAAGGAATTTTTTCATCCTCAGACTCACTCATGAAGATGATTACTCAACACTGAGGAATGGAGGCACCAGAGGAGTTTTTGACAAGCTTATGGTTCTTGTTGGTGTCCCCCTGGAGGCCCAGACTTAATTCATGAAGAACAATTTACTAAGAATGGTTTGGCTGCTCATCAAAAGAATCCCATCACACATCATACCAGATATCCAAAATATTCTTCAACCTGTTGGAGTTTTTCAAACTGCCAAGAAACCTTATGGAAGAGACATTTGAAAAAAATTTAGAAGTTAAACTTACCATTGATGTTACCAAACCTTTGAAGTTTGGTATTGAAGCTTTTGAAACCCCAACTATCTCTCATTGGCTGGAGTTTGCTTATGCTCTCAATGGAATCAAATTCTGCAAAGTTTGTAGAATATTAGATCATCCATCCCCACCCTGCCCCATCCCACCCACACATTCAAAATCCCACTACTCAAATCACAAAAGCCTGCAAACACCTCAACCTCTCCACACCCCCAATCTGCCTACCAAAAATCCGTTCAAGAAGGAAGAAATGCCATTCATAGAGGATACTCTGATGCTGATGCTGCTCAAGTCTTTGAAATCAAGATGAGGAATGCAAAACAGAAAGAATTGGAAAAACAATTGCTAAATTTGCTCCCTCATCTTCAAAACACCTCACTTTTGGAGCCTCTGCTAGAGCTGATCCCAACTCCCCACATCCGGATGTCATTGCCAGCCAAATAAGGCACAAAAACTTGAGCTCTCAAAGAAAATCCACCAACTACAGGAATCACCAAGCTAAAACAAAGATCAAGGAAGCAGCTAGAGCTAAAAATCCTTCAAACACTAATGCCAACCAAACTCTGGACACCACTGGTATCTTTCCAACATCCTTCCCAAACCATCATAACTCTAGCTCAAATCAAGGAAAGAATGGATGCTGAAACTGTCCAGTTCAAAAAGAAGGCTTGGAAAGCTAGAAAGACAATTCACGTCTTCACTGAAGAAGATTCACCCTCTGATAATGACAGTATTAAGGATTTGGACAAGCAGAAAGTCATGCCAAAAAGGAAGCAATCAACTCAGAGTGCAGAGCCTATGGAAATCAATGAAACTGGCAACAACAAAAGATTCAAGTACTACCCAGAAAACTATGCTGAACCTTTGGACTCAAGCATTCCCCTTATGACTAATGGTGCTTCTGGCTCATCAACACCAACCCCTGAGGTAATTTCCTTCTCTATCTTCTATCTTGGATTAAACTGCAACCAACATTTTCTTTCCTCATACTGTTACATCATAAGCTACTATGATCCTATAGCTAGGAGACCAACCTCTAAATACCCCCTTGTATCCTATTTTTGGCGATTATTTACTTCAATAGCCTGGAACTGCCAAGGTCTAGGGAAAAAATATACTAAGAAATATCTTAATGATATGATGACCAAATTTAATCCTGATATCTGCTTCATATCTGAAACCAAACAGAAACATGGTAAACTTTTAAATTCTATGAAACATCTTAATATCCAAAAAATTGGCATGTTAATCCTGGAGGGGCTAGTGGTACAGCTGGTGGATTAGTAATGATATGGAAGAACAATGTTGATGTTGACATTCTAGACTGTTCAATTAACCATATCAATGCTAAAATACAGCCTACTAGTGGCCCTCCCTGGATCTTCACTGGTTACTATGGTAATTCTAATAATATTCAGTGTAAACTAAATTCTTGGAAAGTTTTGGAGTATACTTCTTCCAAGAACTCCCTCCTTGGTTGGTTATTGGTGATTTCAACTTTATCTTACATGACTTTGAAAAATACAGTACCCAACCACTGGACAATGCTGAAGCTAATATTTTTAGTAACAAGATTATTGATCTGGATCTAAATGATTTAGACAGCACTGGCTGCCCTTTCACTTGGACAAATAAGAGAAGTGGGCCTGCTCTCACTGAGCAGAGATTGGATAGAGGATTAGCCACTGAGTCCTGGCTCCTCCTATATCCAAACTCTACTATCACTAATCTTTTAGACATTGGCTCTGATCACCATCCCATTTTGCTTAACACTAATCCTCACTGGAGTACTGGTAAAATCCCTTTCAAGTTCTTTGTTCCTTGGCTAGACCATAAGGATTGTAAGGATATCATCTTTGAATGTTGGCAGAGGAACTTGTCTGGCTCTAGCGCTTTTCTAATTGCTAGAAAACTCAAAGAGGTCAAGCTGAAACTCAAAATCTGGAACAAAGAATTCTATGGCAACATAAAGAAAAACATTGAAGAATGTAAGCAACATCTGCATTGGCTACAAGAAAACTACTTCAATCAGGACAGAAGTAAAGCCTTACAAACTGGAATGAAAGTTCTCAGAGAATTGCAAGACATTGAAGAAAAATTTTGGAAAATCAAAAGCAAATACCAATATATCAAATTGGGAGATAAGAATACAAGTTATTTCAACATAACTACAAAAAGCAGATTAAGAAGGAACAAGATAGATACCATCCAAGATAGTTCTGGAAACTGGATAGAAAACTACCAAGACATAAAGCAATGCTTCACCAACCACCTCTCAAAAATGGCTACTTCAGAATCCCCTTCTATGAATACTGAAATCCTTAACCTCATTCCTACAGTCATAACCACTGAAGATAACAAAAATCTCAATATAATTCCTGAAGATAGTGAGGTCAAAGCTATTCTCTTCAGCATTGCCAAAGATAAAGCTCCAGGACCAGATGGATTCCCACCTAACTTCTTCCAATCTAATTGGGACATTATAGGAGAGGACCTAGTTAAAATGGTCTAACATTTCTTTAAGTCAGGATACCTTCTCAAAGAAATGCACTCAACCTTCATATCCTTGATACCCAAAATTGATAACCCTAATAGTCCCAGCCATTTCAGACCCATTAGACTATGCAACACCACTTACAAAATCATATCCAAACTGCTATCCCAAAGAATGAAACCATATCTCAATAAAATCATATCTCCCTACCAATCTGCCTTCATACCTGGAAGACAAATAGCTGATAATATAACCACTGCCCATGAAATTATTCATCACATGAGAACCAGAAGAGGTATTAAAGGCAACAAAGGAAGTATGGGGATCAAGATTGATATGGCTAAAGCCTTTGACAGAGTGGACTGGAAGTTTCTTCATACAATTATGGTTAAAATTGGCTTCAACTCTGAATGGTGCAACAAGATTATGCAATGCATGTCCACTACTTATACTGCTGTCCTTCTAAATGTCTCCCCTGACAAATTCTTTAATCCTACTAGAGGACTCAGGCAAGGAGACCCCCTGTCTCCTTACCCGTTTCTTTTCTTCTTGGAGGCACTATCCAAAATCTTATCTCATGTTGAAGATTTGGGTCTCATCTCTGGAGTAAAAATTTGTAGAAATGACCCATCCATAAATCATCTCCTCTTTGCTGATGATTGTATGGTTTTTTGTAAGGAAAACACTATTGAAGCACAAAATCTCAAGGATATCCTCAACATTTTTGGAGATACTTCTGGCCAACTCATCAACTTCAGCAAATCAGGAGTCTTCTTCAGCAAGGACACTGATCCAGCTCTTATGCCTATTATCTGCAAGCTGCTTGGAGTTCAAATTCTTCCTACAAATGAAAAGTATCTAGGCTCTCCTTTATTTACCCATAGAAGAAAGACAATCTTTCAAACCAGGAGTGGATAAGATGAAGAGAAACCTGTCTAGCTGGAAGAATTCCCCACTGAACCCAGCTGGAAGAGAAGTTATAATAAATGGTATGTTATGTTCGTTGGTTAAGGGCATCCCATAGAGGGGTTGTTGCATTCTTGACTCTGCTACGACTTCCTGATGTTCATGTAGTCGAGCATTGGTTACTCTGGGAGCTCCAACTTTGGATCCCCCAGCTATTGAAGCTCCAGCTTTGGCTGCCGCGGCTTTTAATGCGTTTGCTGCGATGATGTTGGCATTGATGGGGGCCGTGCTTTCTGCATTATCCTGTACCCTATCCGCTGCCTTTAGCTTTTCACCTCTCTGCTTACTCCTGGTTACAACTGGGGTTGTCCTTGGCGTCTCTTTTGACGAAGCTTTTGCCTTCCCGACATATTTTCTTTTCTCCATCTTTTAATGTTTTCCTGAAAGAGAGAGAAAAAATCACGAAGACAATGGGCCCCACGTGATATCTATTAGCGTTTTGAGTTCTCAAAGGTGTAAAATCTTGAAAATACATAAGGCGCCCATCTATTTAGATGACCGCAGATCTGTTCGAGGTTTTGATTTTCAAAGATGTGAAAACTTAGAAAATGCAGGGAAAATCAGATCTACTTAGATAAACGTGGATCTGTTCATAGTTTTGATTATCAAAGACGTGATATCTTTGAAAATGTATGAAAACGACGATCTACTTAGATAAACGTAGATTTTTTCAAAGTTTTGATTTTCAAAGATGTGAAAACTTAGGAAATGCACGGAAAATAAGATCTACTTAGGTAAACGTAGATCTGTTCATAATTTTGGTTTTTGAAAACTTAAAAAAAAATGCACGGAAAAAACCGTACTGTTCTATGCATCGTTATTTTCAGAGAACGAAGCCTGAAACAAATCACAGGAGAAGATAAATCTTTTACCGGGATGAAGATCCCTGTTTCTAGCGCCAGATTGTGAACACAAAGATCATTGTCATCTGCATGTTCACAAATAATGCGCGCAGACTCACGACAATATAGTAAATAGGCTGCGCCTGAGGGGGATCAATCGGTTATGTTGATTCCTTGACTCAGAGTCCTAAAACTCTTCCTCGTCTCATCAACTACAATCATTTTTCTTAACTCGCATAATAAGATAAATAATGTATGGAGTACAAAACGTACGAACATGATGTACCATAAGTATTGAATCGAAGATGCAAAATATAAATGCATGAATATAGATGAAACGATTAACTTATATGATTCAGCACTCAGATCTCTGTTTGCAGGTTTGTGTTTTTCATTATGTGTACGATGGTTACAGAAATAGTCGAATGACTTTGAGATCAACGTAGGCCTACGTAGCAGGAGGGGTTTCACTTACACTTTCTCTGTCTCTCTCATATTCTCCTCTAAGTGTTCTCTGATCTCCCTCTTTACTTGGGAGAGAGGGGTATTTATAGGATGGTTACGTGGGGTCCACTTCTGAAGCCCGTTATAACCTTATCCTCTTGTGTCTTGTGCCGCTTACGCAGAGGTCTTCGTGTTCTCGGTTCTCTCTACGTGTTCCGTTTGAATATGCAGTGCTATCTGCGCTTCCTCCACAGGATGACTGACACGTATGTTGTTTGAGGGTATTTAATGCGGGTAGTTGAGATGTCTGTCCGCGGCAGACAGTTGTCCTCTGCCCGTGTCTTGTCTGCGTCAGTTAGACTATCCCCAGCCGTAGATCTTAGATCTTTCTGGGGATAGGATAAAGTGACTCTTGGGTTATCCTCCAGTGCTTCGCAGTGTTCTAGTGTTTCTGTCTCCTCGATCCTCTACCGTTGGATCTGGTGGGTGCCGACGCTATCTTGACAAGGCGCGTCTTTTGGCTGTCCACGTGTGATATCGTATCTTGATATTCTCGGTCGCATGTCCTCCACGTGTGTCTTTGTGGACACGTGGCGGAAGATGAAATGTATACCTACAATCCGTCTTCTTCTTATTTCAGGTTTTCCAATTGATGTATCATCATACATATAATTAGGAGTCATTCTTTATCTCAACAAAAATTAGGAGTCAGTATTTATCTCAACAAAAATCATTCTCAATCACAATTTTAATGACGGCATGTTGCATGTTGAGTCAAATCTTAATGTTCTAACCCAATCATGAACGTAGAGCCTCATATTAGATTTAAGTCCGTCGTAACATCCGGAATCTTATCTTATTATCACGAAAAAGAGATTACACAATCAGGTCTACCACTAGTTCATGTGGATCAAAAGCTTTTAGTTCTGCATGTAGGCTTGTTAGTTAAGCATCCATAAGTTATGGTTTAGCGTGCATGAAATCATTTTTTTTTTCAAAAGTGGAATAGACCAATTTCTGGTTGGCAGAGTTTTCTTTTGCCTTGCTCTGCCAAATAAGGAAATAGCTGCCCTTCCCCCTCCCAATTCGATGTTGCCATTACCCATTGGTATCCTCGTAGGTTGCAAATTGCTTGAGCCACTTGCTTCTAACCGATTTCGTATCCTGCAGAAGGAATCTTCCCCAATACAAACTCACCCGTGGTGGCAGGGGTGGAAAATGATTCTTGAATATTAGAGTGCCTAGTCCTTCTATATTCTCAAGGGCCCAAGGTGCATGTTGCTCCGCCATTAAAGACTTTAAAGTCAATCCATTGTCACCCATCACTTGAGAAAAACTGACCAAATTTTTTGAGGCCAGCACTTAACCAGACACCTAAGACTGAGAATAACGTAATCATGCTCTTCAGCTAGACTTGAGTAGTGAGACGCAAAACCCATATACAACACTGGATAGTGGGTACTTCTGCATGTTCTATTGTCGTCCATAATTAAAACATGAAGTTTCGATTTTCATCGGGGAAAACATATGTGTCACATTTATTATATCAAAAACGTCAAGTTGGAGAAAACCCAAATCACATCTTAGACCTCCATCATGAGCAGAATAATATGCTCCATTGTAAACGTCACTGCCTGCCAACAGATATGTGTATAAATGTATGATCCGGTTGTGCTGCTACTACTCTGCACTAAAAACCTCATTATCTGAAGAAATTAGGCAGGCATGGCCAACAAAACCTCTTTCTTAACTTTCTTTAATACTACCGTTTGGCTGGATTCTGCATCCACCCTAGCAATAGTTGAACTCAATACCAGCTATTTGCCAACTATTCTTGCATCAATAGTTGTACTTCTTCTCATCAAGTTTGGGGTGAATACCCTTAAAAAACAGCCATCTTTATCAGCATCATTTCCATTACCTCCAGGACCATCACCTTGGCCAATTTTGGATAGTATACCCGCTTTAGTTCGAAATAAACCAAGATACAAATGGATACTAGGACTAATGAAAGAAATGAATACTGAAATCGCATGCATTCGTCTTGGGAAAGTTCATATAATTCCCGTGACTTCTCCAGAACTTGCTCGAGAATTCTTGCAAAAACAAGATGCAGTATTTGCATCAAGGCCTAGAACAATGGCTACTGAGCATTTAAGTCGTGGGTTCTTAACTACTATTGTTACACCATGGGGAGACCAATGGAAGAAAATGAGAAGAGTTGTAACTTCCAAAATGGTCAGTCATGCTAGACTGGAATGGCTTCTCGGGAAGAGAAATGAGGAAGCTAACAACCTTGTGTTCTATGTACGCAGTCAGTGTAATAAAAACTCATTGAGTGGAGGCGAAGTGGTCAACTTAAGATTACTAACGAGGCAATTCAGTGGGAACATAATTAGAAAAATGATTTTCAATAATAGTATCATGTTATTAGCTAGACTTATTCAAGGATTTGACTGGAGTCCTCCTCCAGGCGAGTCGGTAGATCTCACTGAATCGCCTAATGATTTATTTTTGGCTAAGCCATTATTTGCTCATGCCAAACCAAGGCTGCGTTTACATATTTACTCGGCTGCGTAATCAAATTTCGTTGGGTAGTGGCATGTACCTTAGAACTACACTCGGTGGAAAACGTTTTCAAATAGCTTGTAGTACTAGTATGTATTTGTTATTCGCTTTGTCTGGCTTGTTATAGCCTTTGTTTTTCTCTTTGCTGCACTTGTTTTTTTTTTTTTTTTTAATCTCAACCTTATTACCTCAAAACAGCTTGTGGTAATTTCAGTAAGTTTCCAATTAAATAGGGATATTTTGGTTTACTCAAGAATTTATTTTCTTTCATTTTTCTTGTAGAGAAAAAATTCCATTTGCATCCGAGTGATTTACAATGTAGTAAGAGTACAGTAAGGGAAACACATCTGGCATGTCCTCCTGATTATGCAACATTATTCAATGCGAAGGTATATACATTTTTATCCTTGGGATTAGGAACGAGATTGTCCTACAGAATGAATGAAATATTAGGGTGTTCGTAGTGGCATGAAAATACACACTACATCCGATGGAGTATAAGGTGATTCCGCACAACATGAAGAAACATAAACAAATATAGACACAAGGATTTACGTGGTTCGGTATGATTACCTACGTCCACGGGATGAAGGGATGTGTATTATTCTTCTTCTTTTTTGGTTACAAGTTGTACTCTCTTTCTCTAGTGGTGATGTTCTCTCAACTCAAGTAGGATGCCTTGTTTTCTCTCCCTCTCCGACCTTTCTTTCTCTCTCGACTAGCCCTTATATTTATAGGCCAAAGGCAACATACAACAGAATTACAATTGGTCACATTACATCATTTTAGCTGTTCTTTATCGGACCTTCACTGATCGCCCGACTTCCTGGTTTGACCGATAGTTCTTTACCCGAGGCCGAGTCTGTATCGCCTGGTTAGCACGATGTCGCCCTTCTTTCTTCTCGTTCCTTTGTTTGACCATCTTCCTTCGTCCGACCGAGTGCTTTCTGATTGTTCGCCCGACCTGTCAGAGGATAAGGGTCACATCACATCTGACACCTATTGGGCCATCACGTCCGACCCACGTGATACCTCGCTCTTTGCGCCGTTTGGTTCTATCCTGTTCTTCGCCGCTCTTTTTTCTTTGGTGTATCATAGCTTAGGATCTTGCCACCTAGCCTTGTGTATTATCTACACCTATATTTATGCCCCTTCTTTCGCTCGTGTGCTTGACACGAGGGAAAGAAAATCGTTCCGTCTTCCCACGTCCTCGAGCGTGCCGGGAATTCCACCATGCAGTCTCCCACTAACTCTCCTTTATGAATCGTAACCGTTGCTATCGGTTGAGGCGTTGTACCCTATAAATACCCTCCCTTATGTTCTCACTCTCTTGTTCGCCATTTTTCAGAGAAACGAAGTGTTGTTCAACTTTCTTCTCTTCCTTCCTTTGTTGCCGACGCCATTAATTCCGGTGACTCTCTTCCCTTTTCAATCTTCGTCTTTACTGTTTCTGTTGGTAAGATTCGCGAAAGTTGTGGTTAGTTCTTTCCTTTTTCTTTTCTCTTCATCAGAGCTCGTATCTCCCTGTTCTTTTTTCTTTCCATGGCTTCTCCTTCTCTGTCAATGACCGAAAAAAAGGTGCGTGAGTGATACCTTCTCCGAGGGAGATGTCGTTTCTCTTGATTCCCTGATGAATCTCCTTCTTTTTCATGTAGGTATGATAAGAGAGTATCAAAATACTTATCTGATGATGAGTTTATCGAACAGTTGAAGGAAGAATTTGGCCTTCAAAACTACGAGGTATCCCTGGTCTCGGACCAGACGGGTGGTATTGAGAAAGTCCGATGTCGACAGATATGATCAGTCATCCGAGGCGGTTATCGTTACTCGTGGGCAATTAGAGCTCGGTCTTCGCTTTCCTTTGTATAACCCTACTAGCCCTTTCCACTATGAGGTGTTGTCGCAGCTTCATCCGCCTCGGGCCTTGATCCATTGGAATGGCAACACTTTCCGTCTGATGAATGAATGGATAGACCGGGGCGAGGGTCATGGATCTACGGCCGATTGGTCGACCTACATGCCCGAGGATGCTCCCAAATATATTGTCGCCAATTTCCTTGTGAATTACCGGAGTGGGACATCTACTAATGGTGACCTTGCTGGTTTTGCTGCCAGCCCTCATCGCTTGAAGTCTATGCTCGATGGTGCTGAACGATTGATGTTGGATGCTGATCCTCTAGGGAGAGGCTCCAACAAGCGTGCTCGCCATACTAATGACCCATACTGGGATCGGGTTCCATTACTTGTTCGCGGACAGATTTTGCATGGTAGCTTCCCTCCTCCTCAGTTTCCTGCAGAGCCTTACTTATTCTGGGTGATTAATGATGACAAGGTATGTTGTCGTAGGTTAAGCCTCAGGGCGAGCCTACCAAATTTTATTTTATTTCCAAGAAGATGAGCGCTGGCACAAGGGTCGAGGAAGACCAGGGGAAGGTAACAAACATACAGTTTTTAATCTAAGTACATGTACTTGCCCCTGTTTTGTGCCTTCACGTGTTCTGACGCTGAACCTTGTGCAGAAAATCCATAGGCGCGGGGATGAAGATGTTGGAGGTTCCGATACTGTTGGTGGTGAAGGTTTGGCTCCAAGGCGTAATCCTCTTCGGGGAAGAAAGTGATGCTGAAAAGTTCGGACATCGTGATCGACATCCCCGATCAAGATGATGAGGACGATATATTCGGGGACGAGCAGCTGTTTGATGAGGATGGTGGTGGGCAGAAAGAAGGGGAGATTCCCTTGGAGACTACTATTGTGACTCCTACCGTGCATCCTGGGGATCATGGGACGACCGAAACATCGCTCCAAAAGCGGCCCCCAATATATTTTGGTTCTTCCTCGAGTGTTCACACCTATTTTACCATATCGGGCCCTCTGTGTGATTCTCTTGGCGTATTACATTCGGAGGAGTTCGACTCATATACTGATGAGCAGATGATTGCTTCCGTGCCCCTGTATCCTCACATTGCGCCGGTTTTTGATAATCTGGTAAGTAGTTTGTCTGAACTCCTTGTTTTGATGTTTTAAGGCCTTACTAATCTCGTCTTGGGATGAAATTTGTAGGCGTTGAATCGGTCGAGGTTGGAGGCTGCACTCCGCCGACAAGAGATTAGTAGGTTGGAGGCTGCTCTTCAGCAGGAGAAGGAACGATCTCGTGGCCTGGAGATCAAACTCGCCGATGCTCGAGGTATATTTTTTACATAGTTGTGTTGATTGAGTTCTTCGTACCAATATCCTGAGTCAATTATTGTTCTTTTAGCCGAAATATCTAGCATAGATCTAGATGCTTCTTCGGAGTATAGGCTTATGAACAGAAAATAGGATATCGAGAAAGATCTTTTGGAGAATCTTCGACAACGAATTTGCTATAAGGATGGGCAGATAGACCGACAAGAGGCCGAGATCCAACAACTTCAAGAGGAATTGGACAGATATCGCCTGTTTGAGTATGGCCCCGAGGAGATAGATAACTTGCAGGCTCGCTTGGGGATGTTTCCGAGACTTGCTGGTGATAAGGCGTTACTAGCCGATAATCTGGAGAGTCAAAATAGTTCCATTAGGCTTCAAAATCGAGATCTTCATGAAGATTGGCGATGAATTTTGAGGGAAAAATTTGTGGCCTAACAGTCCAACCGAGATCTTCTTGAAAGGACTAAGGGCTTCGATAAGCTGTCCAGTGACCTAGAGTGGACCCAAGCCCAGTTATCGATGCTACAATTGTCCTATAATCGTCAAAGGGCCGATTGGAGCGATCACAAGAAATATTTCCCTTCGAATGAATTCAATGAACAATACTATAATGAGTTAACTTTGAAGCTTTCTAAGGCCGAGGATGAGTTGTCCAAGTCCGTGGATTCGTTAGAATCTGTGTTGTCAATCCTATCAGGTCTCTGGGGTGTATGCTGGGGTGGCCTTAGATCGAGTTAATTTGTTGTTCTTGTTCTGCATTATGTTATACTCCTTGTCTAACATGCTTGTGATTCTCTGTTACAGCCGAGAAAGGTCGTGTTAAGGATCTGGAGCGAGATGTACACAACCTCAGGCATGAGGTGGAGCAGTGGAAGAAGGCTAAAGGTGAGACGAAGGTTAAGCTCCAAGCCGCCGAGTTGAGGTCTGAGCATCTTTCTCAGCAGATTGTGTACGAGAGAAACGTTCATCAGAGCGAGCTAGCTGAGGCGATTAAGGCCGGTGTAAACGAGTACATCGCCCAAAAGCGCCGCGAGGTTGCTCAGAGGAAGGGAGCGGCCGGTGTTGTTCCACCCAGGAGTTGATCACGCCTTTTGTAGTGCTGCGCCACTAATTTTCTCTTTATTGCGGGTTGTGATTCGTTTGAACACTTGTCTCATGCTTCTTTGAACAACTTCTTTTAAATGGGGTGCTGCGTCGCCAAGCTTGTTTTTTCTTTTCTATTTTCCTTGACAATTTCCGCCTTTTCCACTGTGTTGACAATTCTCTTGATAATTTCAGCCTTATCTTGTTATTTATGTTACGCACCTGCATTTAATGTCACATGTATTGGTTATTAGTGCCTTTTATGTCGAACACACTCGACAAGGAGGGTCATCGGGCCCTATGCCATGTCCCAGCCGAGGTATCTCATCACTATATTTTAGATTCAGTGGAAGGGTTATAGTCGCCCTAGGTCTAGGCCCGATAATCCCGAGTGGTTGTCGACCAACCAACTCGGGAAAGTGGTCACGGCCACCTGCGATGGGGGTAACCTTTCATATGTAAGTAGGTTACCTGGCTGAGAAGAAATCGTATCTTAAAAACCTTTGGTATCTGGCTTCCAACCACCAGTACCCTTAGGCTACCTCGGCACTTGCACACTGCCACTGCCCCGAGTATCGAATAGCCAGTCGACTGTAAGTCACCTCGGCACTTACACATTGGATTTTCCCCGAGTACAAATGACCATTCGAGTGTAAGTCACCTCGGCACTTCCTCACTGGCTTTGCCCCGAGTACGAATGACCATTCGAGTGTAAGTCACCTCGGCACTTCCTCACTGGCGTTGCCCCGAGTACGAATGGCCATTGGTCACTCATGTCATATTTCCTACCTCTCGTGGTTTTAAAGAAATGAATGACAAGTATGTTTTCCTGTTTCCCTCGAACCACTCATGGGTAATAGAGTTTCATATGTTGCGCGTTCCACGGTTTTAGCTCGGGTTCGCCGTCTGGTTTGAGTAATCGATAAGCTCCCTCGCCAGCTATAGACACGATTGTGTATGGTCCTCCCCACCTTGCCGCTAGTTCACCGCCCCTTTTGTCACGTTCCCAATCGGATAAATATTTCAACACTAACATCCCTGGTTGAATCTCTCTTGGTCGAACTCGTTTGTTGTATTCTCGTTGTAATCTTCTTTGGTAATTCTCCATTTTTTGAAACTCCATCTCCCTTGTTTCCTCCAAGTCATCGAGCTTATCTAGTATTAGATATGCCGATATTCTTCGCCTCCATGCCTCAGTTCGTGTGGTGGGTATCATCGCTTCCGTTGGTAGTATCGCTTTGGTTCCATAGGTCAGCATGAAAGGTGATAGCCATGTTGCTTCCCTTCGAGTGGTTCGATAGGCCCATAAAACATTGTAGAGTTCTTCGCACCAATTACCATGCGCTCCATCTAATTTTTTATTCATATTATCGGCGATAGTTTTGTTTGTTATCTCGGCCTTCCCATTACTTTGAGGGTATATGGGGGTATCCTTGCTTTTTCAGATGTTGTAGGTGTTAAATAGTAGGTCGAAATTTTCTACTTGGAGCTGTTTTGTTATCCGAGACGATGGCCGCTGGTACTCCGAAACGACATATCATGTGCTCCCAAATAAACCCGAAGACGTCTTTGTCACGGATATGTCTCAGTAGTGCCGCCTCCACCCATTTAGTGAAGTAATCCGTCGCTACTATTAAGTATTTTCTCTGTCCCGATCCCACATGTAATGGCCCCACGATATCGATCCCCCACTTGGCAAAGGGCCAAGGGCTCACCACCGAGTTTAGAGTTACGATGGCGCATGTATCTTCTTACCAAACCGCTGAAATTCTTCGCAAGCTCGTTCCATTTGTTTTGCATCATCATTCATGTACGGCCAGAAGTTTCCCATCGTTTTCGCTCTTGCTGAGATGTGATTTCCGGCTGCCCCATAGTGTAGTTCGTTCAGTATTGTCTGCCCTTGTTCCTTGATCAAACATCTTAAGAGGGGCCCCAAGTATGATTTTTTGTATAAGATTCCATCTCTTAAGCGTCCGATTTGCTTTTGATCTTGTTGATCTCGGGTCGCCCCTTGGGTAACTCGCCTGTCTCCAAGTACGAAAGAATCGGCTTTCAGCAATCTCCGTCTGGATATCTATCGGCCGTATTGATATCCACGTCGACAGATATCTTGGGTGTCTCCGGTATGGATGGGGCGAGGAGTCTCATGACACGAATTCCCTCCACACTTGGGTCTGCGATCTAGGAGGAGATGTATGCCAGTGCGTCCGAGTGTCGATTGTCTTTTCTGCATATGTGACGAAATTTGATGCTGGGGATCTGGTTGATATAGAATTGGGAGAGCTCCCAGTATTTCTGCATAATTGGATCGTGAATTGCATATTTGCCCGTGATTTGTCGGATTACCAACTGTGAGTCACTAGTTAGCCTTACATCTTGTAGGCCCATCTCGACGATTAATCTCAGGGCGTGAATCGCAGCTTCGTACTCGGTGACGTTGTTTGTCGCCTTAAATTCCAATCTAAACGAATGGACCATTTTTCGTCACTTTGGTGTGGTAAAGACTATCCCAAGTCACGATCCGTATTTTTTTGATGCTCCATCGACGAATACTTCCCAACGTGATGGGCTACTTGCATCGAGTAAGTCGGTCGAGTCTTCTCGATCTTCTTCCATTCTGGGTATGTCCTCGACTCATCTTCGTCGCTTAGTGGGAAATCTTCCAAAAAATCTGCCACTACTTGTGCCTTCACTGCTGTCCTCATTTCGTAGAAAACGTTGAACTGTTTTATTTGCGCCCCCCACTTGGATATCCTTCCATATCGGCCTGCATTGTCTAGTACCGCCTCAATTGGTGATTTTGTGAGCACGCGGATCCGTCGGGCTTGGAAATATGTCCTTAGCTTCAAGGTGGCGAAATCTAGCGCTAGAATCATCTGTTCCATCCTTGTATAATTTTTCTCGGCCGGACTCAATGTCTTACTAATGAAGTAAACGGGTTTTTCCTCGTTCCCTTCATTTCGAACTAAGACTGCACTTATAGCATATGAAGTTGCTCCGAGGTATAATGTGAGAACCTCCGACGGCTCGGGTCTTTGTAATTCTGGCAGACTTGCAAGATATAGCTTGATATTCTGAAACGCCTCCTCACAGGTGTCCGTCCATTTGAATTTCTCTCCCTTTTTAAGAGTGCTAAAGAAATCCTTGCATTTGTCGGACGACCGAGATATGAATCGCCCTAATTCTGCTATATTTCCATTCAGCTTTTGTACGTCTTTTATTGTGGCTGGTGACGGCATCTCAAGGATGGCTCTGACTTTCTTGGGATCTGCTTCTATCCCCTTTGGAGTGATGATATATCCAAAAAATTGCCCGATGTGACCCAAAAATCGCATTTGGTCGGGTTAACTTTCATTTTATATTATCTCATCGTTCGAAAAATTTCCCGCAGGTCTCGGATGTGATTCTTGGCTAGGAGACTTTTAACTAGCATATCGTCGACATAGACCTCAATGGAGTTGTGGATCTGGTCCTCAAACATATCTCCCACCAACCTCTGATATGTGGCGCCTGCATTCTTCAGCCCAAACGACATCTTGGTGTAGCAGTATAGGCCCCTTGGTGTGAAGAAGGAGGTGTGTTCTTGATCCTCGGGTGCCAGTGGGATCTGGTTATACCCCGCGTATCCGTCCATCAACGTTAGTGCCTCGTACCCCACTATAGATTCCACCAGTTGATCGATACTTGGGAGAGGGAAACTGTCTTTCGGACAAGCTTTGTTCAGGTCGTTGAAGTCGATACCTATTTCGAATCCTCCATTTCTCTTTGGTACCACGACCATGTTAGATATCCACTGTGGGTTGTGCGATTTCCTAATTATTCCTGATTCCTGTAACTTCTTTAGCTCATTCTCGACGGCCACCTGTAATTCTGGTGCGATTCGCCTCATCTTTTGTCGACTGGCTTGAAGCTTGGGTCGATCCTTAGATGGTGACAGCATACCTCTGGATCTATACCCTCCATATCGTGCATGTTCCACGCGAATGCGTCCATGTTTTCCTTTAGCACCGCCACGAGCTGGTTTACTTGTTCGTCTGATAGTAAGGACCCGATCCTTACCACCCTTGGTTCTTCTACAGTTCCCAAATTAATCTCTCGAGTAGGTTCCACGGCCGAGAAGTTTGGTCTTGATTCCTTCACCGGCGTCGTCTCCTTTAATTGTTACGAAGGCTCGCTTCCTTGTGCTTCGTAAGCCATGACCGCTTGCGAAATAACCTTTTCCAGTTCTTCTGCGACTTTGGCTTCTTTAGACTTTTTCTTATCTCCCCTTTGCCGTGCTCGCCGCTCCTCATTTATCTGGGCGTCGGCCTGCATGCATTGTCGGGATGCCTGTGGATCTCCTACGACTTATGTTATCCCCTTGTACGTTGGGAACCGTAATCTTTGATGATAGGTCGATGACACTCCTTTGATTCCCGCGATCCATGGTCTTCCGATAATAGCTTCATAGGGCGAGGCGACATCAACCACACATAATGTGGTTAAAGTATCCAGGTAGCCACCTCCATCCGATACCCTTAGAGTTACTTCGCCCTTCGGTATGGTTACCGTCCCATTAAAACCGTATATACGATATGTTGACGGGACGAGTATATCATCCGAAAAATTCATCCTTTTGAACTATCGTATAAGAGTACTTCGACGGAGCTCCCACTATCTACTAGTATCCTTCTTACCCCTATTTCCTCAATTAGCAGGGTAATAACCAAAGGATCACTGTGAGCTTAGTCGTTCATCGGGACATCCTGGGCCGAGAAAGAGATAGGTCGCATCATCCATGGTTCCATAGGCAAAGCTTTTGCTACACTGAAAATTTCTTTCCCACTATGATCTCTCTTGTGGATTCTAGACATTATTCCTGGATTCAGATTGTACGATTGAGTGGCGGAATGCAAAATCGTGTTGACAAACTGCGTGGATCTGTCGATCCGAACCTGATGAACTAGTGCATTGGGCGCTGCGGTCTTCTGGGCTGGATGTCGGACGAACTGTCTCAGATAACCATCTCTGATAAGGTGTTGCACGATGTATTTCACTTCTCGACAGTTGTTTGTAGAGTTGCCTCGATACTGATGATAATGGCAATATTCCGGGTGATCCTTGGTCTATTCGAACTGTATCCCTCTTGAAGCTGGGTATATGATATCACTCATTTTTTTGACTTCTTTGAAGATTTCTTCCAGTGGAGCATTCAAAGGGGTGTACGTTCTCTCCTCGTGCCTTGGCCTCTTCCCTTTAGCTATCCATTCCTTCTTCCTATGTCCTCGCACGGGCGGACTCGGTCTATTCTCGGGCCGTCTTTGAGTATCGTCCGACATTGACTCGGGCGCTGCACTAGCTTCTTGCACTCCTCTATCTCTTGACTCTTCCTGGATTTCTTCTAGGGAGATGAAATGCTCTTGCATTTTCCTCATTTATTTCGACGTTTGTGGTTTCTCAGTGAACATGGTTACCCATCTATCAGTCAAGGATCTAAGAGGTTCTCTAAACCGTCTGTCCAAGGTGAATAACCTGTTGACCCTGGGCCGAGGTCTGCTGTTGTGCATGTACGTTTCAAGGAAGTCTTCGAATAGAGTCTCGTAGCTGTCAATTGTCCCTGGTGCGAGGTTGTAAAACCATTTCCTCGCCTCGCCATCCAAGCTTGCCGGGAAGAACTTGCACATTACTACCTCATGGTTTTTCCATTGGATTAGGGACATTGATTACATCTTCAAGTTCTCCACCGCGTCTCCCATGCCGTCGAACCTCGATGGGAAGGTGGGGAGCGTGCACTTAGGTGGGAAGGCCCTTAGTTCTAGATCTTGGGTGAAATGGGTCCTCTCGGCCTCGCTTATACCTCGGCGAGCTTTTCTTCTTCTCCGGTTCCTGACAGCTTCCTTATCTTCTCCTCCAACTCTCTCAGCTTGGCTTCAGTTGCATTATCGGACCTTGTGTTTCTCTGCTGATTGTTCCTCTCTCGCCTTTCGTTGTCTGTTGATGATTCCTCGGCTGGTCCGTATCCCCTGACAGGTGGCGTCGGGGGTGGTCCCGATCGACCGGAATTGCTTGGTCCCACTGCAGGTGGTGCTTGCCCGATTCGGCCTTAGTGACCCGATGTTTCTTGACTTGAGGATCCTCTCGACCTCGGCCTTAAGTTCCGTAACTGATAGTTCTCGAACTCTAGATCCAGATTCCTCTGCTGACCTGTTTTCGAACTAAAATGTCTATTATATTATAAAGATATAATATGAATGTATATGGACATTTTAGTCTATTTTGTAGTCATTAACCTTATTACAATACAATATTTTGGGTGAAATGACCGATCATGAATATTAGAAAAATATCTAATAGATCCTTGGGTATTTAAACAGTATCAACTTTTACTCGTCTTTTTCACCCAGGTTGTTTTAGGGATAATTGACCAATATTTAGTTTATACATGCAATGGTTGTATACAAATGGTTCATGCCAATGCCAAGTATAAATAGTTTTTTTTTATTATTTTTTTTTACAATAAAGAAAATAATAGCATGGATTATAAGAAATTAGAGTTTTACATATAATTATCATGACATTTTCCTATAAATTGACGTCGAGCTAAAGAAGTACTGCTAACTAATAGGAAGAAGTGGGTATTGGGATGTTGGAGTGAATTGAATCTAACAGTTTGAAGTTGATCCATCCAAGAATACCAAAAAAGCGAGATACTTCCATCGTGTCCAAGATTCCATGTGTATATGAGAATTGTGCGTATTTTTTCTGATATAATGTACAGAAAGACAAACTCTTATGTGAAAAATGTTAGGTTTTGTTATTGAAGACTGTAGGTGTAGATAATCCACAGGTCTAGGTGGCAAGATCCTAAGATATGATACACCAAAGAAAAAAGAGCGGCGAAGCACATGATAGAACCAAACGGCGCAAAGAGCGAGGTATCACGTGGGTCGGACGTGATGGCCTAATAGGTGTCGGATGTGATGTGATCCTTATCTTCTGACAGGTCGGGCGAACAATCAGAAAGCACTCGGTCAGACGAAGGAAGATGGTCAAACAAAGGAAAGAGAAGAAAGAAGGGCGACATCGTGCTAACCAGGGATACAGACTCGTCCTCGGGTGAAGAATTATCGGTCAAACCAGGAAGTCGGGCGATCAGTGAAGGTCCGATAGAGAATAGCTAAAATGATGTAATGTGACCAACATTGTAATTCTGTTGTATGTCGACTTTGGCCTATAAATATAAGGGCTAGTCGAGATAGAAAGAGATGTCGGAGAGGGAGAGAAAACAAGGCATCCTACTTGAGTTGAGAGAACATCACCACTAGAGAGAGAGAGTACAACTTGTAACCAAATAAGAAGAATAATAATACACATCCTTTCGCCCCGTGGACGTAGGTAATCATACCGAACCACGTAAATCCTTGTGTCTATATTTGTTTATGTTTCTTCATGTTGTGTGGAATCACCTTATAATCCATCGGATGTAGTGTGTAGTTTCATGCCACTACATTCTGGCGCGGACTAAGGGGAACGTCTAAGTTCTCCTGATACCTTGACTGCATGTACCAGCAGAGACGATCCAAAAGCTCCTAAAAACACTTTGCGTGTTAGTTGATGCTAGGAGATGAACTCTTCTCGGAAAAAGTCTGTTTATAATCGTTTGGTTTAAGTTTTGCTGGTATAGTTAAGTTTTCGTTGAGAAAATTGAGTTGTTAGCAAATATTTTCAGATGGGTTGAATCTGAACAGTCGACTAGTCTTGTCTCTAGCCGAGTCTGTTTTCAGGTCTCAATTTTCGTTTTCGTAGCATCTTTCGTACTTCTCTTCATATTTTGATCTTAGTTATTGTCTTGTGAGTCCGACGGCGGAAAACTCATAAACTCCCAAGTAACATCTTTGATGTATGGTGGAAGTTGCTTGAGGTTCCATGTTGGCTTGGGAAAGTGCCGAAACAACAACACGACGAATCATACATCGTTGGTGAAAGAATCCAAGGAATCAAGGGAAGACATCCCTTTGCAGTTCCAAGGAAGTGCATAAGTCTTAGTTTAACTTTTTCCATGGCATGCTGACCTCATAAAAGTACGAATTTAGACATTTTTTTACTCGCAAAGAACTAGGTGCTAATGATTTGGAGTCTAGGGAATGTAGGACAAATTATAGTTAATGCAGAGTCGTGGTACTGAGAGAGACGGCGTGCCCTTGAAAGCGACGTAGCAGGATACCCATCTAAAAGAAACACTTAGTGTCGAAACGTGGAAAACTGGCAAGGTCATCTTGGTAGGCCAGGGGAATCGTACTTTTAAAACTCAGTCTTATTGTCAGTCCCCTTTTTCTTCCAAAAATCGTACACGCAATAGAAACTTTTCAAAACAGGTCAAAGTAAGGTGTTGTCTATTTTTGCTGACGTAGGTAGGGACGACTCTCGGACTAACAGCACACTGTGTCCGATGGCTAGCACGTCAGGGATGGGAAGAACTCCGAGGCAACGCACGGTCTCCAGTAACAGCATGCAAGGGGGAGTAATTGGGACGAGGCGAGGGAGTAACGGGCCTCCACCACCAGAGGAATCACGATCTGATGCAAGGGGTATGCCAACTGTGGACGAGGAGATCGATCTGGGACGAGATGGTGACCCATCTCCTCGCCCCCAAGGAGGGATGATCAAATAGATGGACTTACTGCGTCAGACACGGAAGATGATGAGGCAGCATTGATCATGCATGCTCAGAGACGAAACATCAGACGACAAGCTGAGTATCAAGAAGCCATCGGGCGAGAGCAAGAACGACTAAGGCGAGTACAACTAGGAAGAGAAACAACTATCGGAATCGATCCGGCGACATCGACTCAGATACCCCCAGCAGTACCACCTCCACCACCTATGGTGACAACACCAACCCCTGCCCATTTAGTCCATCCAAATGGTCACTCTAGCCATGAGAGTACAGATCCAACACTTCTCACGATTCTAGAAATCCAACGGAGGCAAGAGGCAGCTTTAAGAGATCTTCAGCAGAGGAATATGGCTCTAGAGTTCGAGATCTATCAGTTACGGAACTTAAGGCCGAGGTCGAGAGGATCCTCAAGTCAAGGAACATCGGGTAACTAAGTCCGAATCGGGCAAGCACTACCTGCAGTGGGACCAAGCAATTCCGGTCAATCGGGACCACCTCCGACACCACCTGTCAGGGGATACAGACCACCCGAGGAATCATCAACAGACACGAAAAGAGATAAAGGAACAATCAGAAGAGAAACACAAGGTCCGATAATGCAACTGAAGCCAAGCATATAGAGTTGGAGGAGAAGATAAGGAATTTGTCAGGAACCGGCGAAGAAGACAAGCTCGTCGAGGTTATAAGCGAGGCCGAGAGGAACCCTTTCACCCAAGAGCTAGAACTAAGGGCCTTCCCACCTAAGTGCACGCTCCCCACCTTCCCATCGAGGTTCGACGGCACAGGAGACGCGGTGGAGCACTTGAATATGTACTCAATATCCCTAATCCAATGGAAAAACCATGGGGGTAGTAATGTGCAAGTTCTTCCCGTCAATCTTGGAGGGAGAGGCGAGGAAATGGTTTTACAACCTCGCACCAGGGACAATTGACAGCTACGAGACTCTAGTCGAAGCCTTCCTTGAAACGTACATGCACAACAGCAGACCTCGGCCCAGGGTCAACAAGTTATTTACCTTGGCCAGACGGTTTAGAGAACCCTTCAGATCCTTGACCGATAGATGGAGAAATTTGTGTACGGAAATTGGGAAAGTACCAGTCGATCAGCAGATATTTGGGTTCGAAAATGCCCTTGGTAGATCGGATCCCATCTGGGTATCCATGCTCACTGAGAAACCACAAACGTTGAAAGAAATGAGGAAAATGCAAGAGCATTTCATCGCACTAGAAGAAATCCATGAAGAGTCAAGAGATAGAGGAGTGCAAGAAGCTAGTGAAACACCCGAGTCAACGTCGGACGATACTCAAAGACGGCCCGAGAATAGACCGAGTTTGCCCGTGCGAGGACATGGGAAGAAGGAATGGATAGATAAAGGGAAGAGGCCAAGGCACGAGGCGAGAACGTACACCCCTTTGAATGCTCCACTGGAATTAATCTTCAAAAAGTCGAAAAAAAGAGTGACATCATATACCCAGCTTCAAGAGAGATACAGTTCGAAGAGACCAAGGATCACCCGGAATATTTCCATTATCATCAGTATCGAGGCAACTATACAAACAACTGTCGAGAAGTGAAATAAATCGTGCAACACCTTATCAAAGATGGTTATCTGAGACAGTTCGTCCGACATCCATCCCAGACGACCGCAGCGCCCAATGCACCAGTCCATCAGGTTCGGATTGACAGATCTACGCAGTTTGTCAACATGATTTCACATTCCGCCACTCAAGCGTACAATCTGAATCCCGGAATAATGTCTAGAATCCACAAGAGATATCATAGTGGGAAGGAAATTTTCAGTGTAGCAAAAGCTTTGCCTATGGAACCATGGATGGTGCGACCTATCTCTTTCTCGGCCCAGGATATCCCGATGAACGGCCAAGCTCACAGTTTTCCTTTGGTTATTACCCTGCTAATTGAGGAATAGGGGGTAAGAAGGATACTAGTAGATAGCGGGAGCTCCGTCGAAGTACTCTTCTATGATACGTTCAAAAGGATGAAGTTGTCGGATGATATACTCGTCCCATCAACATATCGTATATACGGTTTTAATGGGACGGTAACCATCCCGAAGGGCGAAGTAACTCTAAGGGTATCAGATGGAGGTGGCTACCTGGATACTTTAACCACATTCTGTGTGGTTGATGTCTCCTCGCCCTATGAAGCTATTATCGGAAGACCATGGATCGCGGGAATCAAAGGAGTGCCATCGGCCTATCATCAAAGATTACGGTTCCCAACGTACAAGGGGATAGCAGAAGTCGTATGAGATCCACAAGCAGCCCGACAATGCATGCAGACAAACGCCCAGATAAATGAGGAGCGGCGAGCACGGCAAAGGGGAGATAAGAAAAAGGCTAAAGAAGCCAAAGTCGCAGAAGAACTGGAAAAGGTTATTACGCAAGCGGTCATGGCTTACGAAGCACAAGGAAGCGAGCCTTTGTAGCAATTAAAGGAGACGACGCCGGTGAAGGAATCAAGACAAAACTTCTCGGCCGTGGAACCTACTTGAGAGATTAATTTGGGAACTGTAGAAGAACCAAGGGTGGTAAGGATCGGGTCCTTACTATCGGACGAACAAGTAAACCAGCTCGTGGCGGTGCTAAAGGAAAACATGGACGCATTCGCATGGAACATGAACGATATGGAGGGTATAGATCCAGAGGTATGTTGTCACCATTTAAGGATCGACCCAAGCTTCAAGCCAGTCCGACAAAAGATGAGGCGAATCGCACCAGAATTACAGGCGGTCGTCGAGAAGGAGCTAAAGAAGTTACAGGAATCAGGAATAATTAGGAAATCGCATTACCCACAGTGGATATCTAACATGGTTGTGGTCAAAGAGAAATGGAGGAGTCAGAATCTATATCGACTTCAGCGACCTGAACAAAGCTTGTCCGAAAGACAGTTTCCCTCTCCCAAGTATCGATCAACTGGTGGAATCTATAGTGGGGTACGAGGCACTAACGTTGATGGACGGATACGTGGGGTATAACCAGATCCCACTGGCTCCCTAGGATCAAGAACACACCTCCTTATTCACACCAAGGGGACTATACTGCTACAGCAAGATGTCGTTTGGGCTGAAGAATGCAGGCGCCACATATCAGAGGTTGGTGGGCGATATGTTTGAGGACCAGATCCACAACACCATTGAGGTCTATGTCGACGATATCTAGTAAAAAGTCGCCTAGCCAAGAATCAATCCTAGACCTGCGGGAAATTTTTCGAACGATGAGAGAATATAAAATGAAAGTTAACCCGACCAAATGCGATTTTTGGGTCACATCGGGTAAATTTTTGGGATATATCATCACTCGAAATGGGATAGAAGAAGATCCCGAGAAAGTCAGAGCCATCCTCGTGATGCCGTCACCAGCCACAATAAAAGACGTACAAAAGCTGAACGGAAGTATAGCAGCATTGGGGCGATTCATATCTCGGTCGTCCGACAAATGCAAGGATTTCTTTAGCACTCTTAAAAAGGGGAGAAATTCAAATGGACGGACACCTGTGAGGAGGCGTTTCAGAATATTAAGCTACATCTTGCAAGTCTGTCAGTATTACAAAGACCGAGCCGTCGGAGGTTCTCACATTACCTCGGAGCAACTTAATATGCTAATCAGTGCAGTCTTAGTTCGAAATGAAGGGAACGAGGAAAAATCCCGTTTACTTCTTACTTAGCACAAGACATGAGTCCGACGAGAGGAGAAAAGAACAAAAATTATACAAGGATGGAACATCGATTCTAGGCTAGCTTTCACACCTTGAAGCTAGGATATTTCCAAGCCCATCGGATCCGCGTGCTCACAAAATCACCTATTGAGGCGGGGAGACAATGCAGGCCGATCGGAGGATCTCCAAATGGGGGGCGCAAAAATCAACAGTTCACACGTTTTCTACGAATGAGGAAAACAGTGAAGGCACACGTAGTGGCAGATTTTTTGGCGATTTCCACTAAGCGACGAAAGATGAGGTCGAGGACATACCCGGAATGAAGAAGATCGAGAAGACCTCGACCGACTACGTAGATGCAAGTAGCCATCACGTTGGGAAGTATTCGTCGAAGCGTCAAACAAAGATGGATCGGGACTTGGGATAGTCTTACCACACAAAGGGACGAAAAATGGTCCATTCGTTTAGATTGGAATTAAGGCGACAAACAACGTCACCGAGTACGAAGCTCGATTCACGCCCTGAGATTAATCGTCGAGAGGGCCTACAAGATGTAAGGCTAACTAGCGACTTCACAAGTTGGTAATCCGAAAATCACGGGCAAATATGCAATTCACGATCCAATTCTGCAGAAATACTGGGAGCTCGCCCAATTCTATATCAACCAGATCCCCAGCATCAAATTCCGCCACATATGCAGAAAACAATCGACACTCGGACGCACTGGCATACATCTCCTCCCAGCTCGCAGACACAAGTGTGGAGGGAATTCATGTCATGAGACTCCTCGCCCCATCCATACCGAGTCACCCGAGATATCTGTCGACGTGGCTATCAATACGGCCGATAGATATCTAGACGGAGATTGGAGAAAGCCGATTCATTCGTACTTGGAGACAGGAGAGTTACCCAAGGGGCGACCCGAGATCAACAAGATCAAAAAACCGGCCTCTTATGAGTTAAGAGATGGAATCTTATACAGAAAATCGTACTTGGGGCCCCTCTTAAGATGTTTGAGCAAGGAAGAAGGGCAGACAATATTGAACGAACTACATATGGGGAAGCCGGAAATCACAGCTCGGGATGAATTTTGTCAGCAGAGCGAAAACGATGGGATACTTTTGGCCGTACATGAATGATGATGCAAAACCAAATGGCACGAGCTTGCAAAGAATGTCAGCGGTTTGGTAAGAAGATACATGCGCGATCTGTAACTCTAAACTCGGTGGTGATCCCTTGGCCCTTTGCCAAGTGGGGGATCGATATCGTTGGGCCATTACATGTGGGATCGGGAAATACTTAATAGTAGCAACGGATTACTTCACTAAATGGGTGGAGGCGGCACTACTGAGACATATCCGTGACAAAGACGTCTTCAGGTTTATTTGGGAGCACATCATATGTCGTTTCGGAGTACCAACGGCCATCGTCTCGGATAACGGAAAACAGCTCCAAGGAGAAAACATCGACCTATTATTTAACACCTACAACATCAGAAAAAGCAAGGCTACCCCCATATACCCTCAAAGTAATGGGCAGGCCGAGATCACAAACAAAACTATCGCCGATAATATGAAGAAAAAATTATATAGAGCGCACGGTAATTGGTGCGAAGAACTCTACAATGTTTTATGGGCCTATCGAACCACTCGAAGGGAAGCAACAGTGCTATCACCTTTCATGCTGACCTATGGAACCGAAGCGATACTACCAACGGAAGCGATGATACCCACCACACGAACTGAGGCATGGAGGCGAAACATATTGGCAGATCTAATACTAGCTAAGCTCGATGACTTGGAGGAAACAAGGGAGATGGCGTTGCAAAAAATGGAGAATTATCAAAGAAGATTACAACGAGAATACAACAAACGAGTTCGACCAAGAGAGTTTCAACCAGAGCAGTTAGTGTTGAAATACCTAGTCGATTGGGAACGTGACAGAAGGGGCGGTAAACTAGAGGCAAGGTGGGGAGGACCATACACAATCGTGTCTAAAGCTGGCGATGGAGATTATCGGTTAATCAAACTAGACGGCGAACCCGAGCTAAAACCGTGGAATGCACAACATCTGAAACTCTATTACCCATGAGGCGTTCGAGGGAAACAGGAAAACATACTTGTCATTCATTTCTTTAAAACCGCGAGGGGTAGGAAATATGACATGAACGACCAATGGTCATTCGTACTCGGGGCAACGCCAGTGAGGAAGTGCCGAGGTGACTTACACTCGAATGGTCATTCGTACTCGGGGCAAATCCAGTGAGGAAGTGCCGAGGTGACTTATACTAGAATGGTCATTCGTACTCGGGGAAAAGCCAATGTGGAAGTGCCGAGGTGACTTACAGTCGACTGTCTATTCGATACTCGGGGCAGTGGCAGTGTGCAAGTGCCGAGGTAGCCTAAGGGTACTGGTGGTTGGAAGCCAGATACCAAAGGTTGTTAAGATACGATTTCTTCTCAGCCAGGTAACCTACTTACATCTGAAAGGTTACCCCCATCGCAGGTGGCCGTGACCACTTTCCCGAGTTGGTTGGTCGATAACCACTCGGGATTATCGGGCCTAGACCTAGGGTGACTATAACCCTTCCACTGAATCTAAAACATAGTGATGAGATACCTCGGCTGGGACATGGCATCGGGCCCGATGACCCTCCTTGTCGAGTGTGTTCGACAGAAAAGGCACTAATAACCAATACATGTGACATTAAATGCAGGTGCGTAACATAAACAACAAGATAAGGATGAAATTATCAAGAGAATTGTCAACACAGTGGAAAAGGCGGAAATTTTCAAGGAAAATAGAAAAGAAAAAACAAGCTTGGCGACGCAGCACCCCATTTAAAAGAAGTTGTTCAAAGAAGCATGGGACAAGTGTTCAAACGAATTACAACCCGCAATAAAGGGAAAATTAGTGGCGCAGCACTACAAAAGGCGTGATCAACTCCTGGGTGGAACAGCACCGGCCGCTCCCTTGCTCTGAGCAACCTCGCGGCGCTTTTGGGCGTACTCGTTTACACCGGCCTTAATCGCCTCAGCTAGCTCGCTCTGATGAGCGTTTCTCTCGTCCACAATCTGCTGAGAAAGCTGCTCAGACCTCAACTCGGCGGCTTGGATCTTAAACTTCGTCTCACCTTCAGCCTTCTTCTACTGCTCCACATCTTTCCCGAGGTTGTGTACATCTCGCTCCAGATCCTTAACACGACCCTGCTCGGCTGTAACAGAGAATCACAAGCATGTTAGACAAGGAGTATAGAAGAATGCAGAACAAGATCAACAAATTAACTCGATCTAAGGCCACCCCAGCATACACCCCAGAGACCTGATAGGGTTGACAATACAGATTCCAACGACTCCACAGACTTGGACAACTCATCCTCGGCCTTAGAAAGCTTCAAAGTTAACTCATTATAGTATTGTTCATTGAATTCATTCGAAGGGCAATATTTCTTGTGATCGCTCCACTCGGCCCTCTGATGATTATAGGACAATTGTAGCATCTATAACTGGGCTTGGATCCACTCTAGGCCACTAGACAGTTTATCGAAGCCCTTGGTCCTTTCAAGAAGATCTCGGTTGGACTGTTCGGCCACAACTTTTTCCCTCAAAATTCGTCGCCGATCTTCATGAAGATCTCGATTTTGAAACCTAAGGGAACCATTTTGACTCTCCATATTATCGGCTAGTAACGCCTTATCACCAGCAAGTCTCTGAAACATCCCCAAGCGAGCCCGCAAGTTATCTATCTCCTCGGGGACATACTCAAACAGGCGATATCTGTCCAATTCCTATTGAAGTTGTTGGATCTCAGCCTCCTGTCGGTCTATCTTCACATCCTTACTGCAAATTCGTTGTCTAAGATTCTCCACAATATCTTTCTCGATATCCCATTTTCTCTTCATAAGCCTATACTCTGAAAAAGCATCTAGATCTATACTAGATATTTTGTCTAGAAGAAAAATAATTGACTCAGGATATTGGTACGAAAAACTCAATCAACACAACTATGTAAACAATATACCTTGAGCATCGGCGAGTTTGATCTCCAGGCCACGAGATCGTTCCTTCTCCTGCTAAAGAGAAGCCTCCAACCTCCTAATCTCTTGTCGGCGGAGTGCAGCCTCCAATCTCGACCGATTAAACGCCTACAAATTTCATCCCAAGACGAGATTAGTAAGGCCCAAAAACATCAAAACGAGGAGTTCAGAAAAACCACTTACCAAATTATCAAAGACCGGCGCAATGTAAGGATACAGGGGCATGGCAGCAATCATCTTCTCATCAGTATAGGATTCGAACTCCTCCGAATGTAATGCGCCAAGAGAATCACACAGAGGGCACGATATGGTAAAAGAGGTGTGAACACTCGAGGAAGAACCAACATCCATTGAGGGTCGCTTTTGGAGCGATTTTTCGGTCGGCCCATGAGCCCCAGGCTGCACGGTAGGAGTCACAATAGTAGTCTCCAAGGGAATCTCCCCTTCTTTCTGCCCACCACCATCCTCATCAAATAGTTGCTCGTCCCCGAATATATCGTCCTCATCATCTTGATCGGGGATGTCGATCACGATATCCGAACTTTTCAGCATCACTCCCTTCTCCGCCACTTTCCCCCGAGGAGGATTACGCCTTCGAGCCAAACCTTCACCACCAACAGTATCGGACCCTCCAACATCTTCATCCTCCTGCCTAGGGATTTTCTGCACAAGTTTCAGCGTCAGAACACGTGAAGGCAAAAAACAGGGGAAAGTACATGTACTTAGATTAAAAACTATATTCTTGTTACCTTCCCCTGGTCTTCCTCGACCCTTGTGCCAGCGCTCCTCTTCTTGGAAATAGAAGCCAATTTGGTAGGCTCGCCCCTGAGGCTTAACCTACGACAAGAAATTAATCAATACCCTGAGCCGACACAACAGGAATCGATGAAAATGGAAAGAAAACAGCATACCTTGTCATCATTAATCACCCAGAATAAGTAAGGCTCCGCAGGAAACTGAGGAGGAGGGAAGCTAGCATGAAAAATCTGGCCGCGAACAAGTAATGGAACCCGATCCCAGTATGGGTCATTAGTATGGCGAGCACGCTTGTTGGAACCTCTCCCTAGAGGATCAGCATCCAGCATCAATCGTTCAGCACCATCGGGCATAGACATTGGTAGATGTCCCACTCCGGTAATTCACAAGGAAATTGGCGACAGTATATTTGGGAGCATCCTCGGGCTTGTTAGTCGACCAATCGGCCGCAGATCCATGACCCTCTCCCCGGTTGATAGACGCATTTATGTGTCTAATTTGTCCTCAATGTTTCGTATTTTTAGTACTCGATTTCGTATTTATTATGTTATTTTGTATGTCTGTAGGTATTTTTTGGAAATAAATATTGTTGGAAAATTCGGCTCGAAAAGTTACTCGGGGCACCCCGGAGGACATTTGCTATACGGACCCCCATTTTTGCTAAGTGTCACCCACAGATATATGTAGCCCATTTTTGTCCACATCACCCATTTTTCTCCACAACACCCATGTTCTTCATTTCAAATATTTTTTTTAGCGGGAAGAAGTGTTTCTCTCCTGGCAGATTTTTCGATCAGATTTTGAATGGGTTAGAGGTAGACTGAATCGCTGAAACTTCATGGGTGGACGTGATATAGCCTAAAAGGCTTGGTATGGGTCTTTGGTTCGATTGAATTTGGATAAATAATCCGTGAGAAGAAAACAGGGCAACACATACGCTGGAAGAAATATTCACGGGATTACAGCGAGTTAGACGTGTGCTGCTCGTGTTTGGAAGGCCTTAACAACTATTTGGAGTACGAAGGAGTTAAATATGGTAATTTGGCAGCTTCGGAACGTGTGTAGAGATCAAAAATCTAAATTATTTCCTAAACTGGCCGTGAAGCTGCAATCCCGAGTTGTTAGGGCCTTCCAAACACGAGCAACACACGTCTAACTCGATGTAATCCTGTGAATATTTCTTCCAGCGAATGTGTTTCCCTGTTTTCTTCTCACGGATTATTTAGCCAAATTCAATCGAACCAAAGACCCGTACCAAGACTTTTAGGTTATATCACGTCCACCCATAAAGTTTCAGCGATTCAGTCTACCTCTAACCCATTCAAAATCTGATCGAAAAATCTGCCAGGAGAGAAACGCTTCTTCCCGCTAAAAACAAAATTCGAAATGAAGAAAATGAGTGTTGTGGAGAAAAATGGGTGATGTGGACAAAAATGGGCTACATAGCCGTGGGTGATAATTAGCAAAAATGGGTGTCCGTATAGCAAATGTCCTCCGGGGTGCCCCGAGTAACTTTTCGAGCCGAATTTTCCAACAATATTTATTTCCAAAAAATACCTACAAACATACAAAATAACATAATAAATACGAAATCGAGTACTAACAATACGAAACATTGAGGAAAAATTAGACACATAAATGCGTCTATCAACCGGGGCGAGGGTCATGGATCTACGGCCGATTGGTCGACCTACAGGCCCGAGGATTCTCCCAAATATATTGCCACCAATTTCCTTGTGAATTACCGGAGTGGGACATCTACCAATGGTGACCTTGCTGGTTTTGCTGCCAGCCCTCATCGCTTGAAGTCTATGCCCGATGGTGCTGAACGATTGATGCTGGATGCTGATCCTCTAGGGAGAGGTTCCAACAAGCGTGCTCGCCATACTAATGACCCATACTAGGATCGGGTTTCATACTTGTTCGCGGCCAGATTTTGCATGGTAGCTTCCCTCCTCCTCAGTTTCCTGCGGAGCCTTACTTATTCTGGGTGATTAATGATGACAAGGTATGTTATTTTCTTTCCATTTTCTTCGATTCCTGTTGTGTTGGATCAGGGTATTGAATACTTTCTTGTCGTATCTTAAGCCTCAGGGTGAGCCTACCAAATTGGCTTTTATTTCCAAGAAGAGGAGCGCTGGCACAAGGGTCGAGGAATACCAGGGGAAGGTAACAAACATATAGTTTTTAATTGAAGTACATGTACTTGCCCCTGTTTTTTTCCTTCACGTGTTCTGACGCTGAACCTTGTGCAAAAAATCCCTAGGCGCGAGGATGAAGATGTTGGAGGGTCTGATACTGTTGGTGGTGAAGGTTTGGCTCCAAGGCATAATCCTCCTCGGGGGAAAGTGGCGGGGAAGGGAGTGATGCTGAAAAGTTTGGACATCGTGATCGACATCCCCTATCAAGATGATGAGGAAGATATATTCGGGGACGAGCAGCTGTTTGGTGAGGATGGTGGTGGACAGAAAGAAGGGGAGATTCCCTTGGAGACTATTATTATGACTCCTACCGTGAAGCCTGGGGCTCATGGGCCGACCGAAACATCGCTCCAAAAGCGTCCCCCAATGGATGTTGGTTCTTCCCCGAGTGTTTACACCTATTTTACCATATAGGGCCCTCTGTGTGATTCTCTTGGCGCATTACATTCGGAAGAGTTCGGATCCTATACTGATGAGCAGATGATTGTTGTCGTGCCCCTGTATCCTGACATTGCGCCGGTCTTTGATAATATGGTAAGTGGTTTGTCTGAAATCCTCGTTTTGATGTTTTCGGGCCTTACTAATCTCGTCTTGAGATGAAATTTGTAGGCGTTGAATCGGTCGAGGTTGGAGGATGCACTCCGCCGACAAGAGATTAGGAGGTTGGAGGATGCTCTTCAGCAGGAGAAGGAACGATCTCGTGGCCTGGAGATCAAACTCGCCGATGCTCAAGGTATATTGTTTAAATAGTTATGTTGATTGAGTTCTTCGTACCAATATCATGTGTCAATTATTGTTCTTCTAGACGAAATATCTAGTATAGATCTAGATGCTTCTTCCGAGTATAGGCTTATGAAGAGAAAATGGGATATCGAGAAAGATCTTGTGGAGAATCTTCGAAAACGAATTTGCAATAAGGATGGGAATATAGACCGACAGGAGGCCGAGATCCAACAACTTCAAGAGGAATTGGACAGATATCGCCTGTTTGAGTATGTCCCCGAGGAGATAGATAACTTGTAGGCTCGCTTGGGGGATGTTTCAGGGAAAAAGTTGTGGCCGAACAGTCCAACCGAGATATTCTTGAAAGGACCAAGGGCTTCGATAAGCTGTCCAGTGACCTAGAGTGGACCCAAGCCCAGTTATCGATGCTACAATTTCCCTATAATCGTCAGAGGTCCGAGAGGAGTGATCACAAGAAATATTTCCCTTCGAATGAATTCAATGACAATACTATAATGAGTTAACTTTGAAGCATTCTAAGGCCGAGGATGAGTTTCCCAAGTCCGTGGAGTCGTTGGAATCTGTGTTGTCAACCCTATCAGGTCTCTGGGGTGTATGATAAGGTGTCCTTAGATCGAGTTAATTTGTTGTTCTTGTTCTGCATTCTGCTATACTCCTTGTCTAACATGCTTGTGATTCTCTGTTACAGCCGAGCAAGGTCGTGTTAAGGATCTGGAGCGATATGTACACAACCTCGGGAAAGAGGTGGAGCAGTGGAAGAAGGATGAAGGTGAGACGAAGGTTAAGCTCCAATCCGCCGAGTTGAGGCCTGAGCAGCTTTCTCAGCAGATTGTGGACGAGAGAAACGCTCATCAGAGCGAGCTAGCTGAGGCGATTAAGGACGGTGTAAACGAGTACATCGCGCAAAAGCGCTGCGAGGTTGCTCAGAGGAAGGGAGCGGCCGATGATGTTCCACCCAGGAGTTGATCACGCCTTTTGTAGTGCTGCGCCACTAATTTTCCCTTTGTTGTGGGTTGTAATTCGTTTGAACACTTGTCTCATGCTTCTTTGAACAACTTCTTTTAAATGAGGTGCTGCGTCGCCAAGCTTGTTTTTTCTTTTCTATTTTCCTTGACAATTTCCGCCTTTTCCACTGTGTTGACAATTCTCTTGATAATTTCAGCCTTATCTTGTTGTTTATGTTACGCACTGATAGGTGTCGTAAAACACCTAATTTTATATCTAGTATTTATGCTTTCTTTGCGAGTTTTCTTGTAAATTATGTATCTGATGTGTGCTTTTGAGTCTATTAGGTGCAATGGAGTCATTATGAGAAAAAGAAGGAGAAATTAGCCATTTGGAGCGTAAAGCGCAAAAAGATCAAATCGGATGCGAGTTATAGCAGGCTATGTGGAGCGCAAGGAGTGAAGAATGAGCTGTCAGTTCTCTGGAACCGACGAGCCTTATATGAAGAGGTTAACCCTTATCCAGAAGTGGCAGTTACCAATATCAATCCCATTTTGTAACCACACATCAGGTCGAGAATAATCCATTTCTTCTCATTTCCTTCTCCATTTCTCTGTTACTGTTGTTCTTCATGGGTGTGAGGAGATTGAGAGGATTTGGCTACGTATTTGAAGTCAAGAAAGAATAAGTTCAGTGTGAGTTTAAATTTAAATATGGAAGTAGTTAGGTGATGATGTCGACACCAACTGGGATGAATCTGAGAAGTTCTGTTGCTGAGGAGAGATGAGATGATTAAATTAGGGTTGATTCATGGCTGCAAACTGAGAATTATAAGATAAGAAATCTGGGGTTTAGGTTGTTTTTCGATTTTATGGAGTATTGAGTTCGAATTCATAAGAACAGGAAATTAGGGTTTGAGGATCTGAGATTGAAGTTGTTACTGCATTTGAGTTCGCCGCAATTGTTGAAGAAGATGAATCTGTTCCAGCCGTGGGTTGTAGATAAAAAAGGAGAAATTGGGTTCATGGATGAATTAGGATTCGATGAACAAGGAATCACTGAAGAACATGAAGACATTGCAGCTAGTTGCATAGAAGATTTGAAGACGAAGAAATCACGAATGGAAATGGAAGTTAAGGTTTGTAGACATTGAATATTACAGGGAAAGCTGAGAGGAACAAGGCAGTGATGAGTATTTGAAATCAAGACTGAGGTGAAGATGGGTTTTCACTGCAATTGGTAGCTGAGTTGAGTTAAATGGGAGTTGCTTCTGGTGGAGGAATTCTGAAGCTGCTGAGAGTATGTATGAAACTGGTAGGTGGCATATGAGGTTTTGGAAAGAGCTCTGAAGTTAGATTAGAAGATTGTGGAATTGGTCTTAACTGGTGGTGATACTGAGAAGAATAGAAGGTGCTGGTGGATTGCAGGTGGCCTGAGCTGAGATAGAAATTGCAAATGTTTCTGTTGGTTGAAGATGAAATTTGAGCAGATATGAGAAGATGTCAATATAACACAGAAAATTTAGAGTAAAAGGGTATCTGGTGAAATTGAAGATGATTTCTCTATCAAGCAATGTCAGAGAAGAGTAGAGATGGAGGAATTGGTTTGTCCTGAAGTTAGGTTTGATATGAATCTGAGATTGACATAGAACGGGTTTGGTGTTTGTGTTGATGTCAAGAATCTGAGAAAGGGGTAACAGTCTGTTGGCTGGTATTAGAGATGGGTCATTGCTAAATCTGAGACTCTATGAAAGAGATGAACGTTGTTGTTGGTGCAGTGATGCTGCTGATGGGTTCTGACAACAAATAGAGAAAGCAATGGTAGTGTTAGTGTTGGTTGGTTTCTATAGATTACAAGACAAGGGTGCTGTTGTTGATCATGGTGTTGTTTTTGCTATTGGCTTGATAGTGCTGCAGTGCAGTTGAACATGGATCTGGGCTGGGCCTCTGCAGTAACTGATGAGGGTCCATTCGGCTGTTGGGTTCAACTTCATGCCAGACTTAGCTAGTTTTGGCAACGGATTGGCAGGGATTCTATGCACGGAATTTGACTACTTGGACACCTATAAAAGAGAAAAGTTTTTCCATTATTTATTGATTATCTAATATATCTTTTTCTTCACCTTTTGCCTAGGGTTTATGGAAACTCCTCTCTTTATTCTTGTTATGAACTCCATGAATATGAGCTAGATTTTATTACTGGTTATGGATTAAACTGATTTCATAAAACATGCTTCTTTTATTAATAAATTAGTTTTGTCTCACACGTATCGATCTTGATTCACTATATATATCGCCATGTATGACTTGAATATTTGTTTAGTTGAGTGGCCAATTAATTGAACTTTATTCACATCTAAAACTAGTTTAGAGTGTTTCATACGTAAAAGTGATGCATCTTGGATACAAGTAGCACAAATATGGTTATTGCTTGTAGTGATATATCCTAGTAACTATATGTGAATCTTGACCTTTGTTAAATCGGATTAGTGCTTTTACACGTTCGGTTGCATCGATTAGCCTAATTTCATAAACCTTAGTGCATCTAGGGAATTAAACTTGATTAGTGCTTTTACACGTTATGTTGTTCTCTTAGATAGAATTCATATTCACATATTTTAATGTGTTTGTTGATGACAAGAGGGAATTAGCGGGATATTCTTGCGATCAAGGTATTCTAGGGCTTTTGATAATGAGAGATTAAATATCAATTCTAGTTATTAAGATAAGAACATGTTAGTGAATGAAAACGAAGTCCTTAACCAATACTTTCTCATAATTGATTTTTGTGCTTTACTTTGCTTTGTTTGCTTTTATTTTATTTTAGATATATAAAAATCAGAAAACCCCCCTTGTTTTACATAGGAAACCGAAAAAACTTGACAACCTCAATCCTCTCTGTGGGAACGAACTCTTTCCTACCACTTACTATATTATTGTAGTTAAGTATAAGAAAGTGAAATTATATTTGTCGGCTGACAACCGGTCAAATTTTGGCGCCGCTGTCGGGGAGGCATACGGCTTGTTATTAAGTTTTTAGTTTCTTATCATCATTTATGCTTTCATATTTGCTTTTTTGTTTTCTTGTCTTGTTTCTCACTTGTTTGCAAGAATTGTTTTCAGGTACCTAATCCCTGGCTTCTAAATATTGGAACTATCCAAGGTGCGAGATAGGTACTCGAAGAGGCACAATACTCCAACCAAGTCAAGACACGACGGAAGAACAAGAGTTAGAAGTGGAAGAAGAATTACAAATAGAAGAAGAACAAGAGGTTCCATTTGTAGAAGAACCACTAGTTGAAGAAGAAGAAGAAGAAGAAGCAATGGGTGATGCAAATCGTACACTCAAGGACTTGGCTTCTCATAGGCTTGATGCACAACGGTGGTGTATTGAGACAAACTCAACCTTCAAGATCAAGCCGGGGTTGATTAGAGAGTTATTGAAGTTTCATGGCATGGCGAATGAAGATCCAAACAAGCATCTCATGGATTTCCACAACGTTATCATGGCTATGCTTCCACCGGAGACTAATGCGGATGGAGCAATGTTGAAAGCTTTTCCATTCTCTTTGGCGGACAATGCTAAGGAATAGTTGTATTATTTACCATCCGAAAGTGTCACTACATGGAACGGGTTGAAGAAACTCTTTCTAGAGAGGTATTTTCCTGCGTCAAAGGCTACTCAAATTCTCAAAGACATTTGTGGGATAAAGCAACACGTAGGAGAATCTTTGTATGAATGTTGGGAGCGATACAAGAGATTGGTGGCAAGTTGTCCACACCACCAATTTAGTGACGTGATGATAATACAATACTTCTACGAAGGTCTCCAAACAACTGATAGATATCTTCCTGATGCAGCGGGTGGTGGTGCACTAGTGAACAAGACGGTGTGTCCCAAGCTACCGAGTTGATTGAAAGCATGGCTGCAAACTCGCAACAATTCTACACAAGAGGTGAACCAATGGTTAGGTGAGTGCATGAATTTACGGATTCATCATCACACCGTGATCAAAGGATGGATAACATGGATCAAATGATGCAAAAGATGGCTGTGGTTATTTTACCTTCATATGGTGAAGAGTTGGACCAAGCTAGTGCGGTCTTTCCAAATCAATAAAGACGGTATGATCCCTACTCCAACACTTACAATCCGGGATGGAGAGATCACCCCAACTTTAACTATGCAAACAAGCAAGGCGCGGTTCAACAACCTACATTCAACCGTTCGGGTGGATTTCAACCACAACAACAACAACAATTCCAGCTGCAACAACAACAATTTCAGCAACCACAAAAATTGATGCAAAATCAAGGTTCCGATATCGATGCAAAGCTTCAAACTTTTATGCAAGGCATTTCTACCATGTTTAAGGAAATTTATCAAGAAACTAAGAGTGCTATCAAGGAGTTGCAGACACAAATGGGCTCCATGGTGGTTGATATAAAAAAATTGAAGGCACAAAATAGTGGGAAACTCCCTTCTCAACCTATTAACCCAAAAGAGGGTGTTAATGCTATTACGTTGAGAAGTAGGACACAACTTGTGCAACCCGAAGTTATTGATTCGGGCAAGGTGGAAACACCAAAGGAACCTGTTTTGGAGGAGAAGAGTGATGATTCTCCCCAAACTTCTGAGGTACCTATTCCTAACTCTAAAACTCCGGTTTCTACTTATGTTCCTCCTTTACCTTTTCCTCGCAGATTTGCAAGCTCCAAGAAGGCGGAACTAGAAAAGGAGATTTTAGACGTTCTAAAGAAGATCCATGTGAACATACCACTCATTGATGCTATCAACAAGTTCCCAAGTATGCGAAGGTGTTGAAGGACTTGTGTACAAATAAGAGAAGGCTCAAAGATAATGAAGTGCTAAGTGTGGGGGAGAATGCTTCGGCAATCTTACAACACAAACTCCCACTGAAATGTAAGGATCCCGGTAGCTTTGACATTCCAGTCACAATTGGTAACACCACATTTAACAAAGCTATGTTGGATTTAGGTGCATCCGTTAATGTTATGAATGCATCTATGTACAATTCACTTGAGTTAGGTCCTCTTAAAAAGGCTGGAATTGTATTGCAATTAGCCGATCTCTCTAATGTTTACCCAATGGGTATTGTTTACGATACCTACTGTTAACATAGTCACCAAAAGACTTGTTAAAATTCTCAGGCGTATACCACTCCCTTTCTTCAGGTTTGGGAACATAAAGGGTCATCATTGTCTCTCCTTTGCTCTGAAGATAACACTCCCTCAGTGCACGAAGATAATTCCCATGAAGTTGGGAAATAGAGCGACAGTGAGTGTTCTTCGAAGAGCCCTCTCGACCAGCCAGCACATCATAATAAAAGGAATCCACAGACTTGTACAAAGGCAACATAAGACCCGCTTCAAAGGCCCCCACCGTGGTCAGCAGATGAAATTCATCAAACTTATACGGCGATATCATCTCATAAATAATATCATCATCAGCAGCGTAAAAACGAACATCGAATAGCTGAAGACCATGCTTTTCCTTAAAAACTTCCAGATCAATATGTTTGAAGGTCATTTTCTTCTCCCCAACAGCGACGCTGCGTATTTCCTGAGAAATATCTTCCTCCTCCGCGGGATCAGGCGCAGAATCCTTCGAAGTATTTTTATAGGAAGCTTTTCTCTTAGGAGGAACCTTAGATGCCTCAGTCTTCGAAACCACTTCTTTCGAAGACCTCCCCTTGGGTTGAGACACTGGAGGGGGAGGTAGAGGATGTTGCTGAGACGCGGAATGAGACGCCATTAACCGAAGAGGCGGGACATCCCGTGTTTTCATGGGATCATCTCGCGGATTAACAAAGGGGCGAGAAATAGCATACCGGGAACCAGGAGCCTCTTTTGGCCGGTCCCCTTTCTGCGTGTTCCCTCTCTGTGACTCTCCCTTCTTAGAAGATGAGTGCCTCTGACCAGAAAAAGACGAAACCCTATGAACCCGGGCATCACCTTGGGAAGACTTAGACGAACCTCCACCAGGCGGAGAAACATCAGGATCTCTACGCGGAGGAGATCTACGCGGACTCGGCGGTGGAGTTTGATAAGAAACCCGCGGACGATCGGCCATGTCTGCGAAATACACAAACAAGTTTCAAATTTCCGCAGAGACAAAACGAAAATCAAAAAACCAAATTTCATCCAGTTCTTCATAATCATGGACCAGATGGAAAATAAGAACAAACCCTAAATAAAAAGGGGAAATAACAAATAGGGGCAAACATACACGAAGGAAGATATCATTACTGTTTGTAATGACGAACAGGGGCAATCATACACACATCTACGTATATGTTCTTCATCACAAACACATATAGCAACAACAGAAAACAAATATATTTTTCATCAAAAGATAATCAAACACAGTAGAACCACTTACCTATAAATGAAAAATTAGGGTCGTGAAGAAAGCCTCGACGAACAACAGCAGCAGCAGAAATCTTCGAAGGAACAACAACAGCAGCAGCAGAAAGCTTCGAGGAACAACAACAGCAGCAGCAACAAAGACAAAAACAACAGTAGCAGCAGCAGCAATTAATAACAAGGAAACAAAAGCAGAGAACAAGAAATAAAAGTTCTGAGGAAAGAGAAGGAATGAAATTTATGACTAGAGAATTTTCACATTCCTTCTCATATATATATACAAAGAGAAATAAAACCACCCCACTACCCAAGAAGAAGTTATTGCAAATAGTGGGGAACGTGCCCTAAAATCTAGGAAAATAATAAAGAGAAGATGAAGAGAGTAACACATTTTTTTCTTCCCACTTCGACTAACCGCCCAGTAAAATGAAAAGGGGCAAATTGTAGGTACACATTTCATCTTCCGCCACGTGTCCACAAAGACACACGTGGAGGATATGATATCACAAGTGGACAGCCAAGAGACGCGCCTTGTCAAGATAGCGTCGCCACCCACCAGATCCAACGGTAGAGGATCGAGGAGACAGAAACACTAGAACACTGTAAAGCACTGGAGGATAACCCAAGAGTCACTTTATCCTATCCCCAGAAAGATCTAAGATCTACGGCTGGGGATAGTCTAACTGACGCAGACAAGACAGGGGCAGAGGACAGCTGTCCGCCACGGACAGACATCTCAACTACCCGCATTAAATACCCTCAAACAGCATACGTGTCAGTCAGCCTGTGGAGGAAGCGCAGATAGCACTGCATATTCAAACGGAACACGCAGAGAGAACCGAGAACACGAAGACCTCTGCGTAAGCGGCACAAGACACAGGAGGATAAGGTTATAACGGGCTTCAGAAGTGGACCCCACGTAACCACCCTATAAATACCCCTCTCTCCCAAGTGAAGAGGGGGATCGGAGAACACTTAGAGGAGAATAGGAGAGAGACAGAGAGAGATAGAGAAAGTGTAAATGAAACCCCTCCTGCTACGCAGGCCTACGTTGATCTCAAAGTCATTCGACTATTTCTGTAACCATCGTACACATAATGAAAAACCCAAACCCGCAGACAGTGATCTGAGTGTTGAATCCCATAAGTTAATCGTTTCATCTATATTCATGCACTTATATTTTGCATCTTCGGTTCGATACTTATGGTACATCATGTTCGTACGTTTTATACTTCATCCATTATTTATCTTATTATGCGAGTTAAGAAAAATGATTGTAGTTGATGAGACGAGGAAGAGTTTTAGGACTCTGAGTCAAGGAATCAACATAAACGATTCATCCCCTCAGGCGCAACCTATTTACTATATTGTCGTGAGTCTGCGCACATTATTTGTGAACACGCAGATGACGATGATCTTTGTGTTCACACGAACAGTACGAACAACAAAAAAATAAATGAAAGATTTGATACAACTCATACTCATAGTACTGGCAGATATGCAACAACAACATGGTACTGACTCATAATATCGCCTGACTCAGTTTTTTTATGTGGGTCCCGCTGGGCCTGCGAAAGTCAAAGGGGACGGGTTTTTTTCTTGGTTTTTTTTGTTGTTTGTAAAGAATCTTTTTTAGTTTGTTTTCTTATAATCATAATTAGAGGAGAGAATAAAAAAACAAAAATACAAAATGTTCACGTTTTTCTAATTGAACTTCATCGACCTCAACTAAAAAGTCTCAAACAATGAGAGGGTTCCTCATTAGACAAAAGAAAACAAGGCACACACATTGAGAAAACGAGGCAAAGTCGTACCCCATAAGATAACGAAACTGTACGGTGTCCGCAAGAGCATATCTCTCTTGCATGTAGATTTACAAAATAAATGTTAGTATGATTTATATTAATTTTTTATTAATTTTTTTTCGAAGCATGATATTTACAAAATAAATGTTCATACTATTTACATTATTTTTGTTTTTTTGTTTTTTTGTTTTTTTTAAGAACTTACAATTGGAGGACACTTATATTAACTGGGGATATGAATCATTAACCCCATCCAATAGTATCCGTTAAGGGATGTTTTTTGGGGGCGGAAATATTAAAATACCCTTCCATCTAAATTCTAAAGACTTAAAGGCCTAAACAAATAAAGCTCCCACGTTGAATGGTGGGGAAACCCTTGCTTCTTATTGGTCGAGGATACTTTCCAACATATGATTGGTTTAAAAAGAATAGGAAAAAGATTAAAAAAAGGAAACCAAATTAAATTTGGAATTCATGAAGTGACAATATTAAGTGGGGACACTTGGCAACCTTATGATTGGTTTAAAAATTATAAACCTAAAAGGAAAACATAAGTTACCGTGTTTGGAATTTTATGGAAGTCCAAATTCAAATTCAATTTGGAAATCGAATAATTAATATATTAGGACTTTTTTTCAAATTAATATATAAAGGAGAAAAAAATCCATATATTTTCTGCGAAAATAGAAAAAGAAAATAAATTAAATTTGCACATAGCCTCCACCTATATAATGTATTTGCCCCGCACACATCAAATCGAAAATGCATTTCCACGGGGCAGGGCGAAGCCACGCGCCCACCAAGTTAAAAGGAAAAAAATAAATAAAATCTGCATATATTTTCCACCTATTTAATATATTTTCCTCGACACACCAAATCAAAAATACATCTCAACGGGACGGGGCGAAGCCCCGCGAACACCAAATCAAAAATGCATCGCTACGGGGCGGGTGAAGCCCAGCGCACACCAAATCATAGATCATCACGGGAGGGGAGAAGCCACGCGCACACCAAATCAAAAATACATCGCCACGTGCGGGGCGAAGCCCTGCGCACACCATGTTAAAAAAAATGCCCGGTGCGTAGCACGGGCACAAATCTAGTTAAAATTTAAAATTTAAAATTAAAATCAAAATCAAATCCTAACAAGTTCTTAAAGATAGGTTAAATTGAATCGTTGTTGAGAAAGAAGAAGAACAAGAAGAAGAAGAATTAGCTTCATTGAGAAGGTATGTACATGATACCCAATCATATTTAAAGTGTTGTTGTTGTTTTAAAACTTCTTTTGGGTTAGAATCATAAACTGAAACTTTTCAGTTTCAGTTTCAATCCATTCCTGGCTTGTGTTCATAATGAATACCCTACTGTTTTTTCATGCCGACATGGTTTTTAGAATGAATACCATGTCGATATCTGGTGTCGGCATGGTTTTTAGGATGAATACCATGCCGATACTTCCTATTTCAGACAGATTTTCTGTATGTTTTTGTCCTCAAACCGGCATGGTATACTTGGGAATCGACCATACCAGCATGCTCGATAATGAACTTTCTGTGCCGGCATTTGATGTAGTTTTTATAAGTTGTATAAAGTGGTGGCAAAAGTTCGTTCAACTCGGGATTATAAAGGTTTGATTTAAGAAAACACTAAAAACAAAGAAATATATTCACAAGATTGTCACAATATCGAGATATTACTAAGACTCGGGATTCCACCAAACTCCACAATCATGTGGTTCAAATATTAATTCTAGACAATTCTAGCTCATAAAATAATAGATATTGACTCTTATTCTTTGCCAAGGTAGATTTTATAAAAGATTGACTATAAATCACAAGCATGGCGCATCAAAAGTGCATAGACCAAGCATACATCATCAAACGAAATCACAATCAATTAAGAAAAATCATAAAACGATTAATAATAGTGCAAAAGTCATAAAAGAATTAAATAGAATTACCACATGGTGAAGAATGACTTCCTCCATTGTCCCAGTGTTGGGGTTTAGCTCTTCATGGTGAAAATATATCCAAAATGTTTATTCATAACTCAAAAGGTCTTTAAAGAATGAAAAAAATATGAAAAAGAAGAAAGCAGCTCAATTGCAACGCTTATAAGCGTTAGATATTGTCGGTTACAAAGACTACAGAGATAATAAGACTGCTGCAACACGACTGTGTTATGTATCGTTTATTTCCTACTGACTCTGGAAGGTATATGTTCTTGAGTTCTTCTTCTTCACCTGCAGTAGCAGCGTACCTCTACAACTCCTTCTTTTCGCTCTGCAGCTCGACAACACCTCTGTCTGGTCCCCCAAAGTCTCGATACCCTTGTGTTGGTCTCTCCTCTCCTATTTATACACAACAACCAATATATCTCGAGACATCTTCCAGTTTCCTCCACCAAAAGTCTCGGACTTTTGTTTCTTTTTTTTATCCTCCTACGCGTCTCTGTCCTGTTCAATTCTTTCCTAAACTCTCTCATGAGATAAATTCGAATCCTACAGAAGATACTCTCGTCAACTTCCTCACATAACTTCCCATAAGCCAAAAGATCCCGAGAATCTTTCTTCTATCCCATGTACTTTCCAAAAACGAATCACCCGAGTATCAACCTGTCCCTTTTCACGTGCATGAATCAGTTAGCTTCCCAGTCTTGTTATTAAATCCCCAAAACTAATTATTCCCATAAAAATCTCGGGTTAAATCTCTCCAAAACACGATCTAACTCGTGTTTATCCAAAACAGAGCGTAGTGAAAATGCGGGGCTCTAACAACCTCACCCAATATTTCGATTAGCAATCTGTATGGACTAACTCGAATGTACTTTTAAGAGAATCAACTAGATAGTCAGACTGAATCTTAATAAAAAAGTATGGCAAGGAGTTAATATCTCTATCTCTCGATTTGATCTATACTCAAACAAATAGAAATTTGTAAGTCTTTATCAAATACAAGAGATATAAACTTGATTGGTACTAAGGACCAATATCCAAGGATCAATCAATTTCCAATCAACAACCAAAGGTTGGATTTCACAATTGATCGATACAATGCACAACCTGTAATATTTCAATTATATAACAAAATATAATGCGGAATAGAAATAACACAGACACCAGAAGTTTTGTTAACGAGGAAACCGTAAATGCAGAAAAACCCCGGGACCTAGTCCGGATTGAACACCACACTGTATTAAGCCTCTACATGCACTAGCCTACTACAAACTAACTTCGGTCTGGACCGTAGTTGAACCCTAACCAATATCACGCTGATTCAAGGTACAATTGCGCTCCTTACGTCTCTGATCCCAACAGGATACTACGCACTTGATTCCCTTAGCTGATATCACCCACAACCAAGAGTTGCTACGACCCAAAGTCGAAGACTTGAATAAACAAATCTGTGTCACACAAAAAAGTCTACGATAATAGATAAATCTGTCTCCCACAGATAAACCTACGAGTTTGTTCCATATTTTGATAAAATCAAGGTGAATAGGAACTAATCGATAACCTGGACTCATATTCCCGAAGAACAGCCTAGAATTATTAATCACCTTACAATAATCTTAATCGTACGGCAGCGAAACATGTATTGCGGAATCACAAACGATGAGACGAAGATGTTTGTGATTTCTTTTTATCTTGCCCTATCGGAGATATAATCTCAAGCCAATCTTTCAATTGAACTAGTACGATAGAAAATGGCAAGATCAGATCGCTCAACTACAAGAGAAGTAGTTTCGTCTGTCTTCACAATCCCAATGAAGTCTTTAAGTCGTTAACCTACAGGGTCTCGAGATGAAACCTAAGGTTAAAGGAGAATCGGCTCTAGCTAAACCAATTAGTATCACTCATGAGGTGTGGGGATTATTTTTTCTAGTTGCTAGAGTTCTCCTTTATATAGTTTTCAAATCAGGGTTTGCAATCAATGTTAGCTTAGTAACAAAGCATTCAATATTCACTGTTAGATGAAAAACCTGATTTAACTAAGCTAATATCTTTCAACCGTTAGATCGAAACTTAGATTGTCACACACAAATGAAATGTATTTCATTTAGGTTTGAGTAACCGTACCTAAACGTGTACACTTAGTTGGTTCACAAATAGTTAACCAATGGTTATCCATATGAGCACTTTCATATTAACCGTATTCATCTTTCTCATAACTAGTTCAAATGAATTCAAAAGAACTAGTTGAAGAGTTGTTCAATTTCTTAGGTCTTTATTCATAGACACAATTGAAACAAATCGGTTTGATTCATTTGAATCAGTGCGTGAACAATATATCCACGGTTTGCAAAGATTGCATTCCTTATAATTTATTGTTTAAGGTCATGAACTACCGATTTGAGAAATAACCAGCTTGGGTATGCGTACCTTAGCTACCGGATTTGAGTTTCCAAACTCGGCAGAATTTTTCGGGTAGAAAAGTTTCTCCAGTACGCATACGGGTACGCGTACCTAAGATGGCTGGTTTATGAGTTCGTAAACTCCAAACTCAGCTGAATTTTCTGGGAGGAAAAGTTCCGCCAGTAGGCGTACGGGTACGCATACCCAACCTGTCTCTTTTACAATACCATATGCACACATATGCACACACTTGGTTTCTGGCACATGGATTTGTACACTAATGTGCGAACACACTATATATGCTTATATCCATAGATGGTAATCTCAACTCTACATTTCAATCATTGAAACATTCTTCTATAATGTTATAATAGTCGTTATTCACAACTATCATCATCAAAGCTATTTTCAAGATTGAAACATCATCATGACTTTCGTCACGGATAAAGATGAAAAATGGTTAAAGCGAAAGCATACCAACACATATTTTGAGAAATAGATAGGCGAGTAAACTCGGCTCGAAATAACAAATGTGTTTGTATGAAAAATATCATACTTATACGACTTTGGTCTCAAGAGTAGGAGATAGAGTAGATAGACTTTTGAGTGATAGATAAGTTCAAGTCTCCACATACCTTTTAGTCGGATGAAGTTCCACTGGTTCCTTGAGTAGTTCTTCGTCTTCGTAAGATGATCGCGGTGGAGTCTGGAGCTCAACTACACTTAAGTATCCTAGTCCGAGACTTAGCTATAAGTAAACTAGAAATCAAGACATATAGTTTTGACAACTAAATTTGACAAACAAGCTTGAGATAGCAACGCTTGCGAGTTTGACCGAGCAATGCTCTAACAATCTCCCCCTTTGTCAATTTTAGTGACAAAACTATCAATACATATGGATTACAAAATAGATAAAACTTTGTAGCTTCTCGTCCACATGCTTGATCTCCTTGGTGCTTCAACATTACTCAAAAACTTCGTCTTTTCCAAGTACTCCAATGATTCCATAGATGTTCAGTTCAGCATCATAGTTATTGAAGATCCGTAGCCATAACAATGAGAAAACAAAAGCTCTTGATCATTGTTATGCAGTGTCATAGTAATATTACACAGTATCAAAGTTCAATTGTATCACAACTTTGACAGCAATACTATGGTGATATGTATCACTCTCCCTTAGTCAATACTTTTATCTCAACATGTAAACCACTCCCCTTACATAATGATCCAAACCATATGTATTTGTAGTGTGAACTACATATTAATTCTCCCCCTTTTTGTCAATAAAATTGGCAAAGGTACGAAAACGGGATCCTAATGAAATATCCACGAAGACGCTTCAAGATCAAAGAAAAGTACATATCAACTTTGTTTAGATGCAATCATAAAGCCGAAGCTAAATGCATTCATCAAGGAGTTTATAAAGATACAAGATAACTCCTAAAATATTCCACAGCCGCACTCCCCACAAAGATATGAAAATTAAGCGCAAGTTCAAAAGAACTCTACCCCATTTGATGTCATTCCCGAAAGAACAACAAGAGCGACCTTACTTTTACGAGAAAAAGAAGGATTTTTTTGGACACCAAAAATCACAACGAGAATGATTTTGTATCCAAAAATTCTCAATTAAACTAATCACAAGAGAACCCATGATTAATTTAATCGGAATACTCAACCAAATTAACCACAAACGAATTCATGATTTGTTTAGTTGGAAATGCTCACATAAGAGAACTTGTGGAGCCGCACAATATATACATAAGATATGGATCAGGGGAAGATCAATACTGCGGAATATACAAAGATTCATTATATTCTCATCACTATTTTCATAACGACATATAATAGACATAATCTTTGTAGACAAAAGATTTTAATCTATCTTCCATCAATAAATGACATAATAGGCTTAACTTTTTTTTGTCAAAATTTCATCGATCTTGTATCAATACATGCATATCGACATATGAAAGAGATAACTTTTGACATCGTATGGGACAATAATAGTTCACGGACGCAAACACACATATCCCATAACATATTGCAATATATAAAACCATAAAGATTAAAACTGCAAAAATCATCTTCGAAATCAACTTTAGAATTTAAATAAATAAATCTAAAAACATTGCAAGATGAAAACGTTGGACATAGATATGTGTACTCACAATATTGGCTATTCCAAACCCTAGTTATCCTTCTTAAACAAAAACAAGAATAAAAATTCTTTTAAGAAGTTTCCTAGACATTAAAAAACTATCCAAGACGTGCTATAAGATTTAGAACACAACCAAGTTCCTCATTAGCTTCCTTCAGCTTGATCCTTACGAACTCGAGATTCCTTTTAGCGATCACGAATTGTTCTTGTAGGACCTTAAAATCTTGAAGAAGATTTCCAACCAGTTGTTGTGACAATTGAACTGGTTGCTTGTCTACATGATCAATTGCATGATAGCAATTTATAAGAACAGGGTTCTCACAAAACTCAGCAATGTTGTTTCTTTCATTCTCAACTTCCTTCTTGCACCCTTCCATAGTTTGCACCATTATCTCTTAGGAGACTATTTCCGTTACCGAACTAGTATAGACCAAGAAAATCTTCATGATATATATATATATATATATGAGATACATATAGGAAAAACCTAGGGTTCACAAATAAACGTCAGTAATGGGCCAGGTATGCAGACGCTCACAGTTATGAACCAGGTTCAAAACCGTCTAAGCAAAGGAGCCTTATAAAAGGCTTTGTCAAGGAACTTTAAATCAAAAGAAGGAGCATTGAAAATTTCAGTGTTTCAACAAAGCATGGTTTCTCAAGAATTTTTACGGATAAACTATGCTTCATTATGAGAAGGCTAGAGTAGAATTTTACTTAGAAGGAATCAATTTAAAGAACCAAACTAATAATACAACAAAATTTTTTGTCAAGACGAGTTGCATCTTGACGTCTATGTGCATCCTCATAAGATTGGAACGAGAATGCACAGTAAAAACTGGTCAAGTTGTAGACAAAGCATGTAGCTCATCATCTTTTTCCTTCTCTGAATCACAAAGAGGATTAGCAAGAATATCTTCAAAACAATTATTACAAGGAGAACAAGACATACCTGAAGATGCTTTCTTCCTTAATTTTTTGATTTTCCGCTTGAGATTATTTACACTGGTTCTTAAATCTGAAGCATGATTGTTGATGTGAATGTGATCGAAACCCGATACTTTGAACACAATGTGATCCTTGCCAATAGATGATAGTCCTTCCTTAATTGAACCATCCTTCTTCCTTTGACGTCTTTTTCACTTTACTGAAACATCAAACGTCTTAGTTGTCCATATGACATTCTTTCCTCTATGATTGTAGAATGGATTAGCATCATACATATAACTAAGAGAGGACTTATCATAGTACTCTTCCGGATTTGAGACTATGATGTTCTCAGCACGGAGAGAAACATGCTTGATTACTTCCTTTGACATCCATGTGTGAATGTTATGAAGTTTTTCATTCCTTATCCGAAAACGACATTTCCGTTCAACGTGACCCTTGTTTCCACAATAGTAGCAGTTGAAGGTGGTGTTTTTAACGGCTCTCCTACGCCCTGTCTTCGAAGAATGACAATCCTTGTTTACAGGAACATCAGCTGTAATAGGTGATTTTTCACATAGCAAGTTGTTATTAGCACAAACAAAATTGATCTTCCCAGTGTTTGGAGCGGTTATTCCTTTATAGCCCAGACCACGTGTATCACGATGTTCTTTACATGCTCCTAACATGGAACATAATTTTTTAGAGATAGTGTTGAATCTTTCCAGATTCTCTTCTAGTGATTTTACCTTGCTGACAGTTGTAGATAGATCATTCTTCAATTGTTTTTATTTGGAAAGAAAAAGGCATTCTCTGTGGTTATAGTATTTCTGTTGAGAGTCATACTTTGCCTCAGATTCAACAAGTCTTTCTTTCAACACACATAAACTCTTCTGAAGTTTTTCACATTCAACAATCTTTGAATGGACTTCTTCATCTCTATCTTTAAGGATTGAGTGTAAGAGTTTATAACCACTATCATATCTTTTAAAGAGTTTTTTTAGTTTCCTGTTTTCACGATAGAGAGGAACCATATATTCTGCTAGGTAGGCAGTTGATCCTTTTTTTCTATGATATCGTCAAAGAGTATGATATATTGTGATACTTCTTCGTCAATACTTGGTCCCTCGTCTGAGTCACTTTCATCTGAAAGTTCATCCAATTGTACATCTAGGCGATTTTCTCAGTTGACATCGATTTCTGACAGAGGGGAAGATATGAGAGAATTCTTGGAAGTCTCAGAACTCCGAAATGTATATCAAAAGGATTCTGATATGGTTTTGCGAAGTCAGAGATATCACTACTGTCCATAGAGTCATATTTCTACAAACACAGACTTTTGAGGTCATAAACGTGTTTGCCTGCTCTGATACCAATTGAAAATGCGGGGGTCTAACAACCTCACCCAATATTTCGATTACCAATATGTATGGACTGACTCGAATATACTTTTAAGAGAATCAACTAGACAGTCAGACTCAATCTTAATAAAAAGTATATCAAGGAGTTAATATCTCTATCTCTCGATTTGATCTATACTCAAACAAATAGAAATCTGTGAGTCTTTATCAAATACAAGAGATATAAACTTGGATGGTACCAAATACCAATATCCAAGGATCAATCAATTTCCAATCAACAACCAAAGGTTGGATTTCACAATTGATCGATACAACACACAACCTGTGATATTTCAATTATATAACAAAATATAATACGGAATAGAAATAACACAGACATCAAAAGTTTTGTTAACGAGGAAAACACAAATGCAGAAAAACCCCGAGACTTAGTCCAGATTGAACACCACACTGTATTAAGCCTCTACAGACACTAGCCTACTACAAACTAACTTCGGTCTGGACCGTAGTTGAACCCTAATCAATATCACGCTGATTCAAGGTACAGTTGCGCTCCTTACGTCTCTGATCCCAACAGGATATTACACACTTAATTCCCTTAGCTGATCTAACCCACAACTAAGAGTTGCTATGACCCAAAGTCGAAGACTTGAATAAACAAATCTGTATCACACAGAAAAGTCTACGATAATAGATAAATCTGTCTCCCACAGATAAACCTACGAGTTTGTTCTGTCTTTTGATAAAATTAAGGTGAACATGGACTAATCGATAACCCGGACTTATATTCCCGAAAAACAGCCTAGAATTATCAATCACCTCACAATAATCTTAATCGTATGGTAGCGAAACAAGATATTGCGGAATCACAAACGATGAGGCGAATATGTTTGTGATTTCATTTTAATTTTCCCTATCGGAGATATAATCTCAAGCCAATATTTGAATTGAACTCGTACGATAGAAAATGGCAAGATCATATCGCTCAACTACAAGAGAAGTAGTTTCGTCTGGCTTCACAATCCCAATGAAGTCTTTAAGTCGTTAACCTACGGGGTCTCGAGAAGAAACCTAAGGTTAAAGGAGAATCAACTCTAGATAAACCAACTAGTATCACATAGGAGGTGTGGGGATTAATTTTTCCAGTTGCTAGAGTTCTCCTTTATATAGTTTTCAAATCATGGTTTGCAATCAATGTTAGCTTAGTACCAAAGCATTCAATATTCACAGGTAGATGAAAAAGCTGATTTAACCAAGCTAATATCTTTCAACCACTAGATCGAAACTTAGCTTGTCACACACAAATGAAATGTATTTCATTTAGGTTTGAGTAACCGTACCTAAAAGTGTACACTTAGTTGGTTCACAAATAGTTAACCAATGGTTTTCCATATGAGAACTTTCATATTAACCGTATTCATCTTTCTCATAACTAGTTCAAAAGAACTAGTTGAAGAGTTGTTCAATTGCTTAGGTCTTTATTCATTGACACAATTGAAACAAAATCGGTTTGATTCATTTAAATCAATTCATGAATAATATAGCCACGGTTTGCAAAGATTGCATTCCTTATAATTTATTGTTTAAGTTCATGAACTACCGATTTGAGAAATAACCAGCTTGGGTACCCGTACGGGTATGCGTACCTTAGCTACCGGATTTAAGTTTCCAAACTCAGCAGAATTTTTCGGGTAGAAAAGTTCCGCCAGTACGCGTACGAGTATGCGTACCTAAGGTGACTGGTTTATGAGTTCGTAAACTCCAAACTCAGCAGAATTTTCCGGGAGGAAAAGTTCCGCCAGTACGCGTACCCAACCTATCTCCTTTACGAATACCGTATGCACACATATGCACACACTTGGTTTCCGGCACATGGATTTATACACTAATGTGCGAACACAGTATATATGCTTATATCCATAGATGGTAATCTCAACTCCACATTTCAATCATTGAACATTCTTTTATAATGTTATAACAGTCGTTATTCACAACTAGCGTCATCAAAGCTATTTTCAAGATTGAAACATCATCATGACTTTCGTCACATATAAAGATGAAAAATGGTTAAAGCGAAAGCTTACCAACACATATTTCGAGAAATAGATAGGCGAGTAAACTCGGATCGAAATAGCAAATGTGTATGTATGAAAACTATCATACTTATACGACTTTTGTCTCAAGAGTAGAAGATAGAGTAGATAGACTTTTGAATGATAGATAAGTTCAAGTCTCCACATACCTTTTAGTCGGATGAAGTTCCACTGGTTCCTTGAGTAGTTCTTCGTCTTCGTAAGATGATCGCTGTGGAGTCCGGAGCTCAACTACACTTAACTATCCTAGTCCGAGACTTAGCTATAAGTAGACTAGAAATCAAGACATAAAGTTTTGACAACTAAATTTGAAAAACAAGCTTGAGCTAGCAACGCTTGCGAGTTCGACCGAGCAATGCTCTAACACGTAGTCCTTTTTCGTGAAGAAATCTCACCATTTTTATCGTCCTGACTCACTCCCGTTAACGTGTTTTAACCTGTTTTGGTTGCTTCTTCTTTTGGATATCGAAAAGACTTCCTAAATCCCTTAAAACTCGGTTCTCCAATCATCCAAATAACTTTCACACGTAAAGAAAATTTCCCGCCAAAATCTGTTTTTTAAAATGTTGAAGATGGAGTGCCCATATCCTCTGACGGGGTGCTGATATTAGGTGGGTGCCCCTTATCAAATTGAGTGCCCCTTATCCAATTAAGAGGTGCCTTTAGCAATTCTCCTGGGTGCCTTTTACACTCCTCCGGGGGTGCCTTGGTGGCGCCTTTAGTAATTCCTCTTGGGGGACCAAATACCACTTTTCGCGCCAATTTCTCCGAAAAGCTTATTTCTCCAAAAAAACCTTCAAAAATATAAAGAGCCAAAACAAGTACAAAATGAGCACTAACAAAATAGATAATTGAGATCAAAATAGACACATAAATGTGTCTATCAAATACCCCCAAACTTATTATTTGCTAGTTCTCGAGAAAATCTAAAATAAAATAAAATCCGCAGGCATCGCGACTGCACTTAGCGTGTGCAACAACCCTTAAACCTCTAGGTGGCCTTAGTGGCTGAGTTATAGTCTCGGGAGGGTTTACTAGAGATATACCCACAAAACCTTTACTTCAGACCCTATCTATCTAGGCAGAACCTTGGAATTGCACTAAAGAACCTCCTTGGTTGGCATACTCTCATTGACTACAAGAGGAAGTACCCTGATACGAAATTCCAATTGTTGTACACGAGTTTGCACTCAAGCATACTAAAATTCATATATAAGTGATAGATCTCTACTCAGATAGTCACACTATGGATATCAATATCTGGAATCAAACAAATCATATTTATAGATTAAGAAGATGGAAATACAAACAGATGGTTGCGAATGGATGCAAATGCCAAGATGAATCCTATGACCTAATGGATTGAGATACTGGTCTGATAATATCAACACAGTTGGCATATACAATGGAACCATTGGTCGATAATCCTAATTCTAGATCAACTCAGATGGCATATACAAGGGAAACAGTGGTCAATTTTATTGAATTTATTCCGGTTGGTTTGATAGTCTGGTCTCAATTTTTTTTTTCCTTTCTTTTCTTTTCAATCTTTTTTTTTTTAATTAGTAACTCAATCACCCTATTTCAACCCAGTAGACATCAACATAAAAATTGTGCAAAAAAATAAAAACAGAAGTAATAAGATGATTCCGAGATACGGTGAAACTATCATGTTATTTCTAACACCTGAGCTCCGTGCTTTTATGAATAGACTCTATTTAGATGTTTCCATCCACTCAGATTGGTTTCTCAACTCCTACAACCAAGATGCTTCCATCCACTTAGATTGGTTAGTGTCATCCTTAATAAGCATAAATTTCTAGGCTCTGGATTTTATTTATTACAACTAAAAAGTTTTTCCCATACCCCAAACTTAAATCTAACATTGTTCTCAATGTTCTAAAGATGAAATTAAAAGCATGAACAAGGATAAACTGTTACCACTTGAAGAAAAGAAAATAAGGAAAGATATTACCGTGTCGCATGAGCATCGGATACCTCCCAAGAAGTGCTAAGTTTAAAGTCTTCAGCCAGACTAAGAAAGGATTAGTCACCTTATAAAATCATAAAGTAATAGCCGGAAAATCTGTGGGTAATCAATACCAAATAAAGCTACCACAAATAAAACGAATCTGCAACCTGCCAAGAAAATGAACAAATAAAGCATACCCTTGTCTAATTTCTTGTTTAAGACAACTACAACTAGCTGTGGTTCAGGTTCAGGCTCTATAAATGGGTCTATATAAAATATTTTCATGGACTGCATTTCCTTGTAGCTAAGATCCAATCCAGGTATTAGAGTCTGGAAAAACTCAAGTAAAAACTTAGAAGCACATAATAATAACCTAAGTAACTGCAGATCCTTAAAGTCAATCAGTTTTGACTCACACAATTGACCACGATGAAAGTGGTGATCAATCTTGGGCAAACGTGTCGAATCTAACCTCCTAAAGTACTTAGGCTTAGTCTTAAAACTTAATAACTGACACATTTGAAACTCATATGTTCCCACAATCGTTTGAAAAATAGTTGGTGGGAAAACAAAGTCAATCTGGGTATCATAGCCTGGTCAAACCACATCAACCAGAGGATGGGTTTCTAACAACTGAACTTCCTTATGGACATCATTAGGTTCAGGAAAACGTGTATGAAGATAATCTTGTAAAATGGTTGAGGCACATATGTCAATTCCCAAGTGAGGGACCTTTCTAAGAGTTAAAGCACATGAAGAATGATAATCACCTCCAAACTTAGAGTTTTTAGTGTCTCTAGAAAAACTAGTCACAACTGTTAGAGCACTGCTCGGTCGAACTCGCATGCGTTGCTATCTCAAGCATGTTTGTCAATATTAGTGATCAAAACTATAAGTCTTGATTTCTAGTCTAATATTAGCTAAGTCTCGGACTAGGATAGAAAGTGTAGCTGAGCTCAAGACTCCATGGCGATCATCATACAAAGACGAAGAACTACTCAAGGAACTTGTGGAACTTCATCGACTAAAAGGCATGTGGAGACTTGAACTTATCTATCACTCATAAGTCTCTCTGCTCTATCTCCTATCTTGAGACAAAAGTCGTATTGCTATATAGACTATGATTATACACATTTGGTATTTCGAGCCGAGTTTATATCGCTTATCTATTTCTCGAAATATGTGTTGGTAAGCTTTCGCTTTGGCCAAGTTCATCTTTACTAGTGACGAAAGTCATATTAAGTTTCAATTACTTGAAAATTGCTTTGACGAAAAATGGTTTGTGAATAACAACTATATAACGTTCTCTAAGAATGTTTCAATGATTGAAATGAGAGTTTATAATATATAACCTTGGAAGGATATAAACATAGAGTGGTAACACATACGTGTGTAAGTCCTTATTCCTTGAACCAAAGTATGTGTAATTTGCTGCTTAGGAAAACTGGAACTAAAGTCCGAGTAGCAGTACGCGCTCTGTCGGAAGTTCACGTCCCGTGAATTTCTGCTGGAGTTAATGAACTGAAAACAAACTTATTCCGGGTACTTAAGTCTGCGTACCAGTATGCGTACTTAAGTTGGTTATTTTCTAAACACGGTTATTCGTGAACTTAAACTTATATAAACTAAGGAATGCATAATTGCAAACTGTGGCTATAAAGTTCATGAATTGATTCGAGTGAATCAAATCGTTTTTGCTTCGATTGTGTATTGTATACTTCTATAAGATCTAAGCAATTGAAAAACTCTCTAACTAGTTCATTTGAGTCATTTGAACTAGTCGTGGTAAAGAAGAATATGGTTGATATGGAAGTGCTCATATGGCTAACCATTTGGTTAACTGGTAGGCTTTGGGATATGTATAAAATAAGAGCAAAAGACAGCCTACAGTGATACCTGCAAGTGCACAGGGTCAGTTGTAGCTTGTGTGCAAGAACAGGGTCATTCCACAGGGACTTGGGTGTATTGAAGTTTCCTAGACTAAAGTTATCTAAACAAGTAACTAAGTGGCAGTGAGATAGTGACAGTGGAGGTTAAACTGTGTAAGAGTGAACAATGGTTGTAACTGAACTAGTGAAGGCAGTGAAGTAAATGTGATAGTGAAGCAAAGGTAACTGGAAACAAAACCAAATAAACCAAGGCTGTTAGCCAAGGGCAGGGAGGAGAAGAAGTAACAAAACAGTTAAAAAAAAAAGGAAAGAAAAGCAAAGCCAAGGCAATGGCTTTAGGCATTCATCTAGAGTGGGAAGAGAACCAGCTTGCTCACAGTCACTAGTGAGTACTAGTTTCTCCCCACTGCTCAATCAAATCAATGCTCTAAGGCTCTAACCTAGCATTGACACACAACAGTAAACTAACCCTAACATGAAATTAAACCATAAAAACAGGAAATTAAACATCACACATGGAATTAAAACATAACAATTGAAATTGAAATTGAAAATTAAAACAAACCTAAATTGAAACTGGAACTAAATTGAATTAAAATTAAAATATCAAAACTGAAATTTAACCCTAATTGGTTACTTGGTTAATCCAAGAACACCTTCTATTCGACACCCTTGTGTTCAATTTATACAAAAAGGGACCTATGAACCCTAAATTAAAAACCCTAATTTTACAGACCTAGGGTTTGATTTTTTTACCTAATTTGATTGACAGGTCTTCACCACATCGTCGACCCATGCTTTATCTCTCTGCTCTGATTCTTCTCACGCTCCTGCTGCTGTGTCTAGCATGAATTACTTCATCAACTCCACACCCTAGGGTTCATAGGCGTGAGTGTGGGTTTGATGAAACAATAAAGGCTAGGTGGATGGGTTTTTACAGATATGGGGGGTAGTTGGTGGCAGTTGGTGTAGGTGGTGATTATGGTGGTGGTTGAGGATTTGGTGGCGGACATGGGTGTAGCAGGTAGAGGAGCAGGTGATGGAGGTTGCTGTGAAGAAGAAAGGAGAAGAGAGGAAATCGAGTGAGAGAAAAGTGTGATCGGTTAGGGTAGATAGGGTTTGGTGTTCCGGTGTTTATCGGACTCATCAGATTTCGATGTTCGGCGAGTGATAGGCGTTGGATCGATCCATCTGAAATGCATCCAACGATAATATGGAACATAGCCTTCAGCAACCGTAGGATGATGAGATACAACGAAACTAACGGCGTGAGATGGAGTTAGGTGCTGTAGTGTTGGTCAGGAATTTCAGACTTTGATGTACTGGCGATGCTGCGACCGTAGGATGCTGAGATGATCCAATCTGACGGCTGAAAATGAAGGCGGGTATGGATATAGGAAATGGATTTGGGTAAGGGTTTTGGTCCTTGGGTATGCCAAGCCCATATCTTCTTTAAGAACAATTCTTCCTCCTTGAGCCCATTCCTAGCTTTTTGGACGTGCGCTCCATTCTTTGGCTTTTCACTACTTTTCTGCTCTTTTCCGCTCCGCTATTCATCCAAACTTTATTTATTACCTAAAAATGCCAAATTAATTAATAAAAATATTTATTCTTGAAAACAAAGAAAATACAGAATATGGGATAAAATGTAGAATTAATGCACAAAAGATGAGTTAAATGCCAAGAAAAATATATAGAAATATGCACTTTTTAGCACTCATCAAATACCCCCAAACCTGAATTTTACTTGTCCTCAAGTAAAACAAAACTAAGGAAATCCTAACTATACCACTGTCGCTGGTTTCTCGAATGCATTTAGCGTATGCACTAAGCCTTTTAAACCACTAAGTGTCCCTAGTGGACGAGTGAAGTCTCGTGAAGGTTTACCAGAGGTGTGCCTACAAAACCTTAGGACAAAATATAAGCTCAGATTCCATCAAATGTGACATGTGCAAGACAGTTTAAGCTCACAGCAAAATGGAGATGTCAATCTAGCTATGTAAGGCACAATCCTAGCACTGATAACAAAAAAAGACATGTGATAAGAGTGTAAAGTGTATCTACACATGTGTAAAGAAAGATCTGAAGTTATGGCTACTAATCACCAAGAGATAGTTTCTCAGGCTAAGAACCAAGGTCGAAATCTAGCTAGCTGTCCGGACTTTACGAGAATTGTGAATGAGTTGGAGGTATTTCACAATTACTCGCGTTGTACATCAATGGCATACACCCTCCTTGCTTATTACAAAAAACAACAAAATGACTCTTTACATGACTCTTATTTACATTGACTTTCTTTTTATTTTTGGAACAAGAGATGATGGAATTGATAAATACTTGATTTTTTTGTATTTTTCTGATTTTTTTTTTTTCTCTTTTTTTTTTGTTTCTGAATATATACTTTTTTTTTTTTTTTTTTTTTTTTTTTGCAAAAGAAAACACTTTTGATACAAATACAAAAGGAAACAAAAATTACATGACACTTTGCAAGAGGTAGCCCTTTTTGATGCACCCAGTTAAATTCGATGGTTGTCTTTCTTAATGTAACCTCCACCTTCTATCCCAACCAACCAAAGAACAAGCTAGTCAAGTTTCGTTCAGTATTCTAAAGTGATTGGCAATCGTAACTTCCTATCAAACACCTTGAAGATCGAGGCTATACATGTATTGGTAGATCGTGCGCGTGCAAGTTTCTTATCACTATGTGAATTGTGCTAGAATCAGGGTGCCTAAATATCTAGACTAAGACTCCTAATAATTACATATTTGCACAAGAGTCAACATTTCAAGGTAAATGAGCTCCATTTTTTATGATTTTTCATTTTTTAATTTTTTTTTTGAATTTTTTCGATTTTTTCAAAAAGATGGAGTTTTGTTTTCAATTATGGCATATTATCGTGGTATCTACTCTATACCCCCAAACCTAAACTAAACATTGTCCTCAATGTTTAAAAATATGGAAAGAATTAGAATGCAACATATGGAAAGGGACATGCTGAGTAGAGTAAAAGGAGAGAGAATACCCGATTTCGGCGAAAGCAGAATTAAAACTCCGTTATCCAAGGCAAAACGCCAACATATTCGGAGTCACAATGGATGAGCAAAATATATACAAAAGGAATTTTAACTAACACATTATCTAGAAAATTTGGTTTTTTTTTTTTAATGGGATTGGACTTTTTGGGAAAAATTTGGTTTTGTCGGGAGACATTTGGAAAACTTTGGTTTTTATGGGAGAAATTTTTGGTTTTTGAAATTGGGAGCAAAAGAAAATTTTGTTTTGTTTTGTTTTGTTTTTTTTTTTTTTTTAACAAAGAAAATAAAATTTGGTTTTTGAATGGGAGCAAAAGAAAATTTTGGTTTTTTTTTTTTTTTTTTTTTTTTTTTTTAGAAAAAGAAAATAAAATTTGGTTTTTGAATGGGAGCAAGCCCACTGTTTGTTTTGTGTCTGCTTTGGCTCCGCTTGGTTGAAAACTTTTTGTGGAACTGAGTCCAAAATCTCGGCCTAGAATTTGGGTACTCGGCCCACTAACGAGTTCAACTAGCGTGATCGGTTACAAGCTCAGCTGGGTTTAAAAACCCAGAATACAAAATACAAGTCCAAATTAAACAAGCTCACAAAAATTAAATACAAGCCCACAAAAATTATTACAAACCCAACAGAAAATAAGAGAAGCCCAAAAATTGGCTTTAATATTACAAGCCCACAATTAAAAAATTGGAAGCCCACAATTCGGGTTCTCTTAAATGGGTTACCTTTTAAGCACAGCCCAGCTGCTCTGATATTGTTGCAAAAACCCAGTTGGGCTTTGGTTCTTTTCCTTGGTGGCGTCCCAGCAGAGGAAAAACAGGTTCAGAACAGCAGGTCCAACAGCAATTGAAGTGAAGCAGATGCAGATGCAAATGCTATGCAGTGAAATGCAAAAATAGCTAATAAAACTACTAGAAAAACACAGCACCAATCCCCGGCAGCGGCGCCAAAAACTTGGTAGGCCTCAAAGATATTATATTTAAATGCAAAATGGTCCCCGGCAGCGGCGCCAAAAACTTGGTAGGCTTTGGGATATGTATAAAATAAGAGCAAAAGACAGCCTACAGTGATACCTGCAAGTGCACAGGGTCAGTTGTAGCTTGTGTGCAAGAACAGGGTCATTCCACAGGGACTTGGGTGTATTGAAGTTTCCTAGACTAAAGTTATCTAAACAAGTAACTAAGTGGCAGTGAGATAGTGACAGTGGAGGTTAAACTGTGTAAGAGTGAACAATGGTTGTAACTGAACTAGTGAAGGCAGTGAAGTAAATGTGATAGTGAAGCAAAGGTAACTGGAAACAAAACCAAATAAACCAAGGCTGTTAGCCAAGGGCAGGGAGGAGAAGAAGTAACAAAACAGTTAAAAAAAAAAGGAAAGAAAAGCAAAGCCAAGGCAATGGCTTTAGGCATTCATCTAGAGTGGGAAGAGAACCAGCTTGCTCACAGTCACTAGTGAGCACTAGTTTCTCCCCACTGCTCAATCAACTCAATGCTCTAAGGCTCTAACCTAGCATTGACACACAACAGTAAACTAACCCTAACATGAAATTAAACCATAAAAACAGGAAATTAAACATCACACATGGAATTAAAACATAACAATTGAAATTGAAATTGAAAATTAAAACAAACCTAAATTGAAACTGGAACTAAATTGAATTAAAATTAAAATATCAAAACTGAAATTTAACCCTAATTGGTTACTTGGTTAATCCAAGAACACCTTCTATTCGACACCCTTGTGTTCAATTTATACAAAAAGGGACCTATGAACCCTAAATTAAAAACCCTAATTTTACAGACCTAGGGTTTGATTTTTTTACCTAATTTGATTGACAGGTCTTCACCACATCGTCGACCCATGCTTTATCTCTCTGCTCTGATTCTTCTCACGCTCCTGCTGCTGTGTCTAGCATGAATTACTTCATCAACTCCACACCCTAGGGTTCATAGGCGTGAGTGTGGGTTTGATGAAACAATAAAGGCTAGGTGGATGGGTTTTTGCAGATATGGGGGGTAGTTGGTGGCAGTTGGTGTAGGTGGTGATTATGGTGGTGGTTGAGGATTTGGTGGCGGACATGGGTGTAGCAGGTAGAGGAGCAGGTGATGGAGGTTGCTGTGAAGAAGAAAGGAGAAGAGAGGAAATCGAGTGAGAGAAAAGTGTGATCGGTTAGGGTAGATAGGGTTTGGTGTTCCGGTGTTTATCGGACTCATCAGATTTCGATGTTCGGCGAGTGATAGGCGTTGGATCGATCCATCTGAAATGCATCCAACGATAATATGGAACATAGCCTTCAGCAACCGTAGGATGATGAGATACAACGAAACTAACGGCGTGAGATGGAGTTAGGTGCTGTAGTGTTGGTCAGGAATTTCAGACTTTGATGTACTGGCGATGCTGCGACCGTAGGATGCTGGAGATGATCCAATCTGACGGCTGAAAATGAAGGCGGGTATGGATATAGGAAATGGATTTGGGTAAGGGTTTTGGTCCTTGGGTATGCCAAGCCCATATCTTCTTTAAGAAAAATTCTTCCTCCTTGAGCCCATTCCTAGCTTTTTGGACGTGCGCTCCATTCTTTGCGGCTTTTCACTACTTTTCTGCTCTTTTCCGCTCCGCTATTCATCCAAACTTTATTTATTACCTAAAAATGCCAAATTAATTAATAAAAATATTTATTCTTGAAAACAAAGAAAATACAGAATATGGGATAAAATGTAGAATTAATGCACAAAAGATGAGTTAAATGCCAAGAAAAATATATAGAAATATGCACTTTTTAGCACTCATCATTAACTAGTGAATTAGAGATTGAGATATTTAACTCCTTGATATATCTTTCTTAAGATTGAGTCTAACTGTCTAGTTGATTCTCTTGAAAGTATATTGGAGTTAGTCCATAAAGATTGTTAATCGAAATATTGGGTGTGGTTGTTAGACCCCCGCATTTTCAATTGGTATCAGAGTGGGAAAACACGTTTAAGACCTCATAAGTTTGTGTTTGTATCAATAATAACGTACCAGTTCATAAATTACCAGATGATTTTCAAAGCTTGGATTCACCTGAGATAACTGTCACATCTAGGTCAATATCTAAACATTCTCTTAATGTAGAACCTGTTGAAGTCTGGGAAATACGCCTAGAAGAACAGTTGGATGAATTTTCTGATGAAGGTGATTCCGATATTGATATAGATGTTGATGAGGAAGTCTCAGAGTATGTTAAGGTTTTAAATTCTTTGGAAAATAAGAAGATGGCAACTTCTCATGTCACACCTCTTCTGACTCCTCTCTGTCGAGAAAACAAGAAATTGAGAAGATGTTATGTAGGTTTTTATGTTTCGAATCGTTCTAACAAATCAATCTTCAAGGATTCTGAGGAAAACCTACGTATAAATTCACTTGAATGTGATAATCTTTATCAAAAGTATTTTTTGTTGGAAGAGAAACTTGTAGAATATGAAGCCAGGATTAACTCCCAGCAAACAAGTTTTGATGACAGAGAAAGCGTTTTTCTCGCTCGAGAAAAACGTCTTGAGGCTGATTTAGCTGCTGCTCTTGATAAAATCAAGATGTTGGAAGATAACTTGAAAAAGTTCAATAATAGTTCAAGCAAGTTAACCACTATGCTAGGAGCAAGTAAAAATCATCGTGATACACGAGGATTGGGCTATAAGGGAATAGATGCTCCAAGTATTAGCAAAGAGGTAAAATTTATCAAGGCTAGTGATTCTTATCAACATAAAGTTTCCACTTATGGAAAAAGTGAAATACCTTCACCGGAAGTTAAGGTTCAAAAGATCAAAGTATATCAACCTCCAAAGTCAGCACACACGGATCGAGGTAAGAACATTCCTTATGTTTGCCACTATTGCGGAAATAAAGGTCACCTGGAAAGGAGATGTCGTTTTCGTATAAGGAATGAGAAACTTCATGATGTTCTCGTTTGGGCATCACAATAAGTTGTGAAACCAAGATCATATGTTAAGAGTAATTCCCTTAACGTTACAGGTTGTAACTGTCAAACCTATAGGAAAAAGACTCAGTGCTGTGATAAACCTAGATTTGCCTATAAATGTCATACAAATCCTTTTCACAATAGTAATGGTTATCAAAATGATAACTTCGTAAAGAAAAAGACAAGATCCGATGCTCCCAATTGGAGAAAGACTAACTTGCAAAAGAATAGTCAATCAAATTCTCTTCCGAGAATTCTAGAAGAGAGTAATGGGAAGAAGGTTCCAGTTGTTCCTAAACGCACTCAGAAGTGGATACCAAAGAAAGTCAATGATGTTTTGAGTGTGAAAAGGAATGATCTCCCAGAAAATTCCATGACTATGGAGAAAGCAGTATCCATGATGTTGGAACTTAATAAGTTCTTTAGAAAGATGGATTTGGATGTGAAAGGTTCTAAAAGCGATCTATTTCTTGATAATCCAAAAGTCACTTGTGGTGGGCAAGACATTTCTCACCTCAACACAACTTGACTATGTTGTTAGTGCATCCTCACCAAGGAATGCCCTGCTATGTATACGGTGATGGAAGCACGAGAATTGGGGCACACAGATTATGTTCGGTAAGGCTGTAGAATTCAAATGGATTCTTCTAAAAAGGTATGTCTATAAACTTGAGAAAGATTTGTGTTTTTATTCTCTTAGAGAACTTATAATGATCCACGTACCTTTCTTATCGTTCATTTCTACCTAACTTGATCTGTGTTTAACTTTCTTAAATGTTTAGGTTTGAAAATAATAGTTCGGGATGTTTGGACTACATGGTACACATACCAGGTATACATAACATCATTTAAAATCAAAATCAAGGGGTTTAAGTACGCATACCCGCTTGCATACTTCTCCAGGATACGAAAATTCGTTTGCAAACCCGTATGCATACTTGACGTCGATATTCGGTAAATTTGTTTTGGCCATAACTTCTTCGTCCGAACTCGGAATGACCTCATTATTTTTGAATTATCTTCCTCTTTGAATTCTCTTCAAAATGATGATGATAAATCCTAAATTTGAATGAGTTGAGGTTAGTCTTTGTCTTGTATCTTGTTTTTGAGTAATTTGCTTCGTTTCGTCGCACTTGTTTTACTTCTGTTGGACTTGGGAACTTGGATTCTTGGAGTAATTCTCTTATAAGCTCATTTGTAGCTTTTACAAGAATGATGTTGGTGAATCACAAAAAAGGAAGTTCAATAATAGGCAGTAGTACGCATTGTTATGGGATTCTTGAATGTTCACAATCATCTAATGTGAACTATGATGCACGGTCTTTAATGAATTTGTATGTTCTTCTTTGTTAAGAAAATATTTTTATATGCCTTTGGTAACCACTCTTGGTGTAAATCCGTGCGAAAAAGATTGATTCTACCTTCAAAGGGTAAAGATTGTTTTTGCAGTATTAATCTTTATTGGTTTTATATATTGCAATTTGTTATGGGATATGTGTTTGCGTCCGTGAACTTTGATTGTCCCGTACTTTGTCAAAAGTTATCTCTTTCATATATTTATATGCATGTATTGATAAAAGATTGATGAACTTTTGACATACAAAAGTTAAAGCCTTTTATGTCATTATTTGATAGAAGAAAGGATAAAGCTTTTGTTTACAAGGATTATGTCTATTATATGTCGTTATGCAAATAGTGATGAAAATAGAATGAATCTATGTTTATTCCGCAGTACTGATCTTCCCTGATCCATATTTTATGTATATACTGTGCGGCTCCGTAAGTCTTCTTATGTGAGCATTTCCAACTAGATTAATCATGAGTTCTTTTCTGGTTAATTTGGTTGAGTATTCCGATTAAATTAATCACGAGTTCTCTTGTGGTTAGTTTAGTTGAGATTTTTGGATACAAAATCATTTTTATTTTGTGATTTTTGATGTCCAAAGAAATCCTTATTTTCTTGTGAAATTAAGGTCGCTCTTGTTGTTCTTTCGGGAGTGACATTTTATAGGGGAGAGTTCTTAATTGAACTTGTGCTTAATTGTCAAATCTTTGTGGGGAGTGCGGCTGTGGAATATTAAAGGGATTATCTTGTATCTTTATAAACTCCTTGATGAATGCATTTAGCTTCGGCTATATGATAGCATCTAAATAGTTGATATGTGCTTTATTTTGGTCATGAAATGTCTCAATGGAAATATCATTAGGATCCCACTAGTTTTCGTATCTTTGCCAATTTTATTGACAAAAAGGGGGAGAATTAATGTGTAGTTCACACTACAAATATGTTAGAGCATAGATTGGTCGACCTCGCATGTGTTGCTATATCAAGCATGTTTGTCAATGTTAGTGATCAAAACTATGAGTCTTGGTTTCTAGTCTATTATAGTTAAGTCTCGGACTAGGATAGAAAAGTGTAGTTGAGCTCAAGGACTTCATGGCGATTCATCATACAAACGAATATCTACTCAAGGAACCGTGGAACTTCATCAACAAGAATGTATGTGGAGACTTGAACTTATCTATCACTCAAAAGTCTATCTATTCTATCTCCTACTTCTTATGAGACAAAAAGTCGTATGCTGTATAGACTGGATCATCCACATTTGACATTTCGAGCCAAGTGTTCACTACTTATCTTTTTCTCGAAATAGTGTGTTGGTAAAGTGTTTCGCTTTGATCAAGTTTATCTTCACCTAGTGACGAAAGTCATGAAAAGTTTCAATTACTTTGAGAATTGCTCTGACGTGAAACGGTCTGTGAATAACGGCTATATAACGTCCTCTGAGAATGTCTCAATGATTGGAATGAGAGTTTAGATTACATAACCATGTATTCCTTAATCCGAAGTTTTCGAACTTTGTTGATTGAGAGAAACCGGAGGAATTGTCTTTGCCAAGTCCGCAAACTGACGGAAGTTCTATTGCCGAGAATTTCTGCAGGGATTTTCCAAAAACTCGTTTCGTGTTTAGTCCGCGAACTGGCGGAAGTCTCTTTGCCGAGATTTTCTGTGGAGTTTGGAAAACTCTGCCGGTTGCCTTCCGCGAACTTATTTGTGAGCTTAAGTGGTTATAATCTAAAGATGTGCTCTGAACATGAAACTTAAATTACTAAGGAATGATTTATGCAAACCGTGGATATAAAGTTCATAAGCCGATTCATCGAATTGAATCATCTTTGTTTAAATTGTGTCTTGTGTAGTTATATAAGATCTCATATCAATTGAACAACTCTCTAACTAGTTCATTTGAGTTAATTGAACTAGTTATGGTGAAGAAGAACTATGTTAATATGAATTGCTCATATGGTTAACCTTTTGGGTTACTATGTTGAACCAACATACACGTACACGTTTGGGCATGGTTTTCACAAACCCAGTAAACGTCTACCCAAGTGTGTGTGACAAGCTATGTTTTCAATCTAACGGTTGAGAAATATTAGCTTGAATCTAAATCAAGTTTTCATCTAACGGTGAATATGGATTGCTTTGCAACTAAGGCAAAACCCTGATTTGAAGGCTATATAAAGGAGACATCTAGCATTGTGCAAAACTAATCCCCACACGTCTGTGTGATACTAGTGCGCTCGCTAGAGTCGATTCTCCTTTAACCTTTGGTTTTCTTCTCTAAAACAAGGTTAAAGACTTAAAGACTTCATTGGGATTGTGAAGCCAGACCGATACTACTTTTATCGTAGGTGTGTGATCTGATCTTGCATCTTCTATCGTACGAGTAAAATCTATTGATTGGCTTGAGATCGTGATACACGAGGATTGGGCTATAAGGGAATATATGCTTCAAGTACTAGCAAAAAGGTAAAATTTGTCAAGGCTAGTGATTCTTCTCAACAAAAGGTTTCCACTGATGGCAAAAGTGAAATTCCTTCTCCGGCAGTTAAGGTTCAAAAGAGAAAAGTTTATCAACCTCTAAAGTTAGCACACACAGATCGAGGTAAGAACATTCCTTATGTTTGCCACTATTGCGGAAATAAAGGTCACCTGGAAAGGAGATGTCATTTCCGTATAAGGAATGAGAAACTTCATGATATTCTTGTTTGGGCATCACAAGAAGTTGTGAAACCAAGATCATACGTTAAGACTGATCCTCTTAACGTGACAGGTTGTCATTTTCCAACCTTTAGGAAAAGGAATCAGTGCTATGATAGACCTAGATTTTCCTATAAACGTCGTACGAATCCTTTTCATAATCGTAATGGTTATCAAAAGGATAACTTTGTAAAGACGAAGACAAGATCCGATGCTCCCAATTGGAGAAAGACTAACTTGCAAAAGAATAATCAATCCAATTCCCTTCCAAGAATTCTAGAAGAGAGTGATGGGAAGAAGGTTCCGACTGTTCCTAAACGCACTCAGAAGTGGATACCGAAGAAAGACAATGATGTTTTTAGTGTGAAAAGGAATGATCTTCCAGAAAGCTCCATGACTATGGAAAAGGCAGTATCCATGATGTTGGAACTTAACAAGTTTTTTGAAAAAATGGAATTGGATGTGAAAGGTTCTAAAAGTGATCTCTTTCATGATAATCCAAAGGTCACTTTTGGTGAGCAGGACTTTGTTCACCCCAACGCAACTTGATTGTGTTGGAAGTGCATCCTCACCAAGGAATGCCCTGATTTGTATACGGTGAGTGAACCACAAGAATTGGGGCACACAGATTATGTTCGGTAAGGCGGTAGAATTCGATTGGATTCATCTAAAAAGGTATGTCTATAAACTTGAGCAATATTTGTACTTTTATTTGCTTAGAATACTTATAATAATCTTGCTTATCGTTCATTTCTACCTAACTTGATCTGTGTTTAAGGTTCTTAAATATTTAGGTTTGAAAATAATAGTTTGGGATGTTTGGACTACATGGTACACATACCAAGTATGCATAACAGCATTCAAAATCAAAATCCAGGGGTTTAAGTTCGCAAACCCGTATGCATACTTGATGTCGATATTCAGTAAACTTGTTTTGGCCGTAACTTCTTCGTCCGAACTCGGATTTACCTCATTCTTTTTGCATTCTCTTCCTTATTGAATTCCATTTAAAATAGAGATGAGAATTGTTGAATTTGGATGAGTTAATATTGGTCTTTGTCCTGTCTCTTGTTTTTTTAGTGTTTGCTCCGTTTCGTTGCACTTGTTCTATTCTCTTGGACTTGGGCACTGGGATTCTTGGAGAAATCATATTCTAAGCTATTTTGTGGTTGTTACAAGACTGATGTTGGTGAATCACAAAGAAGGAAGTTCGAGAATGGGTAGTAGTTCACATTGCTATATATTCTTGAGTGTTCACAATCATCTGATGTGAACTATGGTGCATAGTCGTCAATGACTTTGTATGTTCTTCTTTGTTAAGGAAATCTTTTTATACGCTTTTGGTAACCACTCTTGGTATAAATACGTGCGAAAAAGATTGATTCTACCTTCTAAGGGAAAAGATTGTTATTGCAGTATTAATCTTTATGATTTTGTGATATTGCAATATTTTTATGGGATATATATTGTTTGCGTCCGTGAACTTGAAGGTCCCATATGTTGTCAAAAGTAAAGTCGTTCATGAATTGGTTTTCGTATTGATGAAAGGACGAATGGACTTTTGACAAATACAAAAGTTATACCTATGCAGTCATTTATTTGATGGAAAATAGGATAAAATCTTTTGTTTGACAAGGATAAAGTCTATTATGTCGTTATGCAAATAGTGATGGAAAATAGAATAGATCGTTGTATATTATCCACGGTATTGATCTTCATTGATCCATTTTGTTATGCTTTACCGTGAAGGCTCCATGGTGTATCTTATGTTGAGCACCTTACAACTATGTCGATTAATGTTGGCCTTGTTGGTTTTTCCATGAGATGCTATATGTTGAGCATTCTTGAACTAAATTAATCATCTTGATTGGTTATTTAGTTATTTGCTCCAAAAGTCTTCTTTTGTCGAGAAAAATCTTTTGACGATTAAATTGATTGCTTCGGTGATTAGTTTGATTGTGTATTCCAATTAGATTAATTATAGGTTCTCTTGTAATTAATCTAGTTGAGTTTTTCATATATTCCACAAGTTCTTGGGTTGAGTATATGAACGGCTATACTAATCATGTTCTATTGGTTGATGTAGTCGTATATTCCGTAAGGTTTTCCTTATGTTGAGTATTTGAACGATTAAGGTAGTCATCTCCGTGTGGTTATCTTAGTCGTAGCTCTGTGAGTTTTCTTATGTTGAGAACAATCAATTAAATTGATCGCTTTTGTGGTTTGATTTAGTTGCGTATTCCGGTTAAATTAATCATGAGTTTAATTGTGATTAATTTGGTTGAGTTTTGGATATAGAAAATCATTTCCATGATTTTTGGTGTCCAATTAAAAAATCCTTCTTTTCTTTCGAAATTAAGGTCGCTCTTGTTGTTCTTTCGGGAATGACATCAAATGGGGGAGAGTTCTTTTGAACTTGTGCTTAATGGTAATATCTTGGCGGGGTGTGCGGCTGTGGAATTTTATAGGGGTTATCTTGTATCTTAAAACTCCTTGATGAATGCATTTAGCTTCGGCTTTATGATTGCATCTAAATTAAGTTGGTATGTATTTTTTCTTTTAGTCTATGAAATATATTTTGTGGAAATTTCATTATGATCCCGTTCTTTTACCTTTGCCAATTTTATTGACAAAAAGGGGGAGAAATAATGTAGTTCACACTACAAATATATATGTTTTTCGGATCATTGTGTAAGGGGGGGTGGTTTCCATGATCGAGATGGAGTATTGACTAAGGGGGAGTGATACATATCACCATAGTATTGTAGTTAAAGTCGTGATGAAATTGGACTTTGATGTTACATAATGATACTATGACATTGTATAATAATGATCGAGCATCTCGATTTCTCTCATTTTTATAGCTACGGATCTTCAACAACGGTGGTGCTAAACTTTACAACCTTTGGGATCATTGGAGTACTTGGAAGTATGAAGATTTCAAGGAACGTTGAAGATTAGACTATGGAATAAGAGCCACTAAAGTTTATCTTTTTTGTATTCCATATGTGTTAATAGTTTTGTCACTAAAATTGACAAAGGGGGAGATTGTTAGAGCATAGATCGGTTGACCTCGAATGTTTGTCAATGTTAGTGATCAAAACTATGAGTCTTGATTTCTACTCTATTATAGCTAAGTCTCGGACTAGGATATAAAAGTGTAGTTGAGCTCAAGGAATTCATGGCGATTCGTCATACAACGACGAAGATCTACTCAAGGAACCGTGGAACTTCATCAACAAAAAGGTATGTGGAGACTTGAACTTATCTATCACTCAAAAGTCTATCTATTCTATCTCTTACTTCTTATGAGACAAAAAATCGTATGCTATATAGACTGGATCATACACATTTGACATTTCGAGCCGAGTATTCACTACTTATCTTTTTCTCGAAATCGTGTCTTGGTAAGGGCGTTTCTCATTGATCAAGTTTATCTTCACCTAGTGACGAAAGTCATGAAAAGTTTCAATTACTTTGAGAATTGCTCTGAAGTGAAACGGTATGTGAATAACGACTATATAACGTCCTCTGAGAATGTCTTAATGATTGGAATGAGAGTTTAGATTACATAACCATGTATTCCTTAATCCGAAGTTTTCGAACTTTGTTGATTGAGAGAAACCGGAGGGATTGGCTTTGCCAAGTCCGCGAACCCAGTCCTTGAACTCAGTCCTCGAATTGACGGAAGCTCTCTTGCCAAGAATTTCTGCTAGGATTTTCCAAAAACTCGTTTGCGTGTTTAGTCCGCGAACTGGCGGAAGTCTCTTTGCCGAGATTTTCTGCTGAGTTTGGAATACTCTGCCAGTTGCCTAAAGTCCGCGAACTTGTTTGTGAACTTAAGTGGTTATGATCTAAAGATGTGCTCTGAACATGAAACTTAAATTACTAAGGAATGCTTTGTGCAAACCGTGGCTATAAAATTCATGAGCCGATTCATCGATCGAATCATCTTTGTTTCAATTTTGTCTTGTGTAGTTACATAAGATCTCATAGCAATTGAAAAACTCTCTAACTAGTTCATTTGAGTCATTGAACTAGTTATGGTAAAGAAGAACTAGGTTAATATGAATTGCTCATATGGTTAACCTTTTGGGTTACTATGTTGCACCAACATACACGTACACGTTTGGGCATGGTTTTCACAAACCCTGTAAATGTCTACCCAAGTGTGTGTGACAAGCTAAGTTTTCGATCTAACGGTTGAGAAATATTAGCTTGAATCTAAATCAGGTTTTCATCTAACGGTGTATATGGATTGCTTTGTAACTAAGGAAAAACCCTGATTTGAAGGCTATATAAAGGAGACATCTAGCATTGTGCGAAAATAATCCCCACACGTCTGTGTGATACTAGTGCGCTCGCTAGAGTCGATTCTCCTTTAACCTTTGGTTTTCTTCTCTTAAACCAGGTTAAAGACTTAAAGACTTCATTGGGATTGTGAAGCCAGACTGATACTACTTTTATCGTAGTTGTGTGATCTGATCTTGCATCTTCTATCGTACGAGTACAATCTATTGATTGTCTTGAGATCGTGAGAGTTCTCCGATAGGAAAGATAAAGATGTCACAAACATTTTCGTCTCACTATTTGTGAATCCTCGACAAACCGCTTGTGTAGTCAAGAAGGATTGTTGAGAGGTGATTGATTAATCTAGGCTGTTCTTCGGGAATATAAGACCGGATTATAAATTGGTTCATGTTCACCTTGATTTTATATCTTAAGACGGAACAAAACCTAGGGTTTTTCGGTGGGAGACATATTTATCCTTTGATAGACTTTTCTGTTTGAGACAGATTTTTTTATTATCAAGTCTGCGATTTTGGGTTGCAGCAACTCTTAGTTGTGGGTGAGATCAGCTAAGGGAATAAAGTGCGCAGTATCCTGCTGGGATCATAGGCGTATGAGTATAACTGTACCTTGAATTAGTGGGAGACTGATTGGGGTTCAACTATAGTCCAGTCTGAAGTTAGCTTGGAGTAGGCTAGTATCTGTAGCGGCTTAATACAGTGTGTATTCAATCTGGACTAGGTCCCGGGGTTTTTCTGCATTTGCGGTTTCCTCGTTAACTAAATTTTTGGTGTCTGTGTTATTTCATTTTCCGCATTATATTTTTATCTTTATAATTGAAATAATACAGGTTGTGCGTTAAAGGTTAATTGATTGGAGATCCGACCTTGTGGTTGTCGATTTCATTGATTAACACTTGGACATTGGTCTTTGGTAACGTCCAAGTTATTCCTTGTATTTGATAAAGACTCGATATTGTTTTTAGATTGAGTAAAAATCAAATCAAGAGAGAGATATTAACTCCTTGAAATACTTTTATCTAGATTGAGTCTGACTGTCTAGTTGATTCTCTAGCAAAGTATTTCGGAGTTAGTCCATACAGATTGCTAAGCGAAATATTGGGTGGTGTTGTTAGACCCCCGCTTTTTCAAAATACATATGGTTTTAGGATCATTATGTAAGGGGGAGTGGTTTCTAAGTGAGATGGATTATTGACTAAGGGGGAGTGATACATATCACCATAGTATTGTTGTCGAAGTTGTGATACAATTGAACTTTGATGTTGTGTAATAATACTATGACACTATGTAACAATGATTAATAACTCTTGTTTTCTCACTGTTATATCTACGTATTTTCAACAACGATGATGCTAAACTTACAACCTTTGGAATCATTGGAGTACTTGGAAGTGACGAAGATTTCGAGTAATGTTGAAGAACCAAGGAGATCATGCATGTGGAAGAGAAGCTACAAAAGTTTATTTATTTATTTTGTATTCCATATGTATTAATAGTTTTGTCACTAAAATTGACAAAGGGGGAGATTGTTAGAGCACTGCTCGGTCGAACTCGCATGCGTTGCTATCTCAAGCAAGTTTGTCAATATTAGTGATCAAAACTATAAGTCTTGATTTCTAGTCTACTATTAGCTAAGTCTCGGACTAGGATACAATGTGTAGTTGAGCTCAAGACTCCATGGCGATCATCATACAAAGACGAAGAACTATTCAAGGAACTTGAGGAACTTCATCGACTAAAAGGTATGTGTAGATTTGAGCTTATCTATCACTCAAAAGTCTATCTACTCTATCTCCTATCTTGAGACAAAAGTCATATTGCTATATAGACTATGATTATACACATTTGCTATTTCGATCCGAGTTTATCTCGCTTATCTATTTTTCTAAATATGTGTTGGTAAGCTTTCGCTTTGGCCAAGTTCATCTTTACTAGTGACGAGAGTCATATTAAGTTTCAATTACTTGAAAATTGCTTTGACGAAATATGGTTTGTGAATAACAACTATATAACGTCCTCTAATAATGTTTTAATAATTGAAATAAGAGTTTAGAATATACAACCTTGGAAGGATATAAACATTGTGTGGTAACACATACGTGTGTAAGTCCTTATTCCTTGAACCAAAGTATGCGTACTTTGCTGCTCAGGAAAACCTGAACTAAAGTCCGCGTACCAGTACACGCACTTTCGGAAGTTCGCGTCCCGTGAATTTCTGCTGGAGTTTGCGAACTGAAAACAAACTTATTCTGAGTACTTAAGTCTGCGTACCGGTATGCGTACATAAGTTGGTTGTTTTCTAAAAATGGTTATTCGTGAACTTAAACTTATATAAACTAAGGAATTCATAATTGCAAACCGTGGCTATAAAGTTCATGAATTGATTCGAGTGAATCAAATCGTTTTTGCTTCGATTGTGTCTTGTATACTTCTATAAGATCTAAGCAATTGAAAAACTCTCTAACTAGTTTATTTGAGTCATTTGAACTAGTTGTGGTAAACAAGGATATATTTGATATGGAAGTGCTCATATGGCTAACCATTTGGTTAGCTACTGTTGAACCAACTAAGTGTACATGTTTGGGTACGGTTACACAAACCTAAATAAACGTGCATTTCATTCGTGTGTAACAATCTAAGTTCGATCTAACAGCTGAAATATATTAACTTGAATCTAATCAAGTTTTCATATAACGGTGAATATTGAATGCTTTGTTACTAATCTAACATTGATTGCAAACCCTGATTTGAAAATCTATATAAAGGAGAATTCTAGCAACTGGGAAACTTAATCCCCACCGCCTCATGTATGATACTAGTTGTATTATCTAGAGTCGATTCTCCTTTAAATTTAGGTTTCTTCTCGAGACCCTATAGGTTAACGACTTGAAGACTTCATTGGGATTGTGAAGCCAGACCCAACTATTTTCTTTGTAGTTGCATGATCTGATCTTACTGTTTCTATCATATTTGAGTACAATCGTAAGATTGGCTTGAGATTGATTTCTCCGAAAGGCAAGATATAAAAATAGTCACAACCATCTTCGTCCTATCGTTTGTGTTTCCACAATATCTTTTTTCGCTAGTCGATTAAGATTATTGTGAGGTGATTGATAATTCCAGGTTGTTCTTCGGGAATATAAGTTCGGGTTATCAATTGGTTCATGTTCACCTTGATTTATCAAAAGAATGAACAAAACTCGTAGGTATTTCTGTGAGAGACATATTTATCTATTACCGTAGACTTTTCTATATGATACAATTTTGTTTATTAAAGTCTTCGACTTTGGGTCGTAGCAACTCTTAGTTGTGGGTGAAATCAGCTAAGGGAATCAAGTGCGTACTATCCTGCTGGGATCAGAGATGTAAGGAGCGCAACTGTACCAGTGTGAGATTGATTGGGGTTCAACTACAGTCCAGACAGAAGTTAGTTTGTAGTAGTCTAGTTCTGTAGCGGCTTAATACAGTGTGTGTTCAATGTGGACTTGGTCCCGGGGTTTTTCTGCATTTGCGGTTTCCTCGTTTACAAAACTTCTGGTGTCTGTGTTATTTCTTTTCCGCATTATATTTTGTTATATAATTGAAATATCACAGGTTGTGCGTTGTATCGATCAATTGTGAAATCCAACCTTTTGTTGTTGATTGGAAATTGATTGATCCTTGGATGGGTACCATCCAAGTTTATATCTCTTATATTCAATCGGGCTCGCAGATTTATATTTGCTGATTGCAGATTGAATTAGAGATTGAGATACTTAACTCCTTGATATATCTTTCTTAAACCCCCGCATTTTCGTACTTAGTCCATACAGATTGCTAATCGAAATATTGGGTGTGGTTGTTAGACCCCCGCATTTTCAACAACTTCCCTAATTTTTAGGTCCTTTGATTTCTGAAAGTGGGCAATTGATTCTTCTAAGTTATAATCGGGAGGTGCATCCTCACTCATATTTGAACTCTCTACGAGTATATCTTCTTTATCTAAGGGTAATGTTTCTAAATCTCTAGACTCCAAAACAGTATTCTCAAAATAAACTCGTTCCTCTAAACCATTATTAGCTTTGTAATCAAAAAGAAATACTACATCGTCTAAAACGGGGATCTCTAGTCAAATCCTCGTCCTTTTGAATAGGTGAATAATCATTAAAATTATTTGGATTTAAACTAGAAATAACATGGTCATTATAAAGCTCAGTTGGAGTAACAAATTCCTGATCACTATGCCTACATATTTCAAATTCTTCATCAACAATATCCTCATCATAATCATCATTATAATAGCATGAAAATGGTTGAACCTCATCTAAACATGTAGTGTTACCAATTCTAACCTCGTTATCTTAATTATGTGAATAACTATCTTCATTTTCAAGGGTATTATTGGAAACACTATATTGGAAATTAAGATTATTTTGAACAAGTCTTTCGTTCGTCTCAGCCATCAGCTTTAGGGAGTCCTCTATAGAAAGTTTTCTTTCATCATAAACTAAGTTATTCATTTCAGCTATCTTACGTGTCGACTCCTCTAATTTCCTGAGGGACTCTTCTAAAGAAGAAATATAATAATTTTGCTCGTATGACCGGTGCGTGTGTGGATAGTAATTGGGCTCACCATGGTATGAACCATAACCTTCAAAAGGTTGATGTTCCCAACCACTATTCACAGTATGGTCATAAAAATAATAATGTCCATTTTGATCAATCGGATAATCATTGTATTGGCTATTGTAATACTAGTTCGAAATTTTATGTACACGTGCAAATGCAAATGCTGGGGTTGACTATTTCGGTTAATCTTGGGTTACCTTTAGCAGAATATACCTACAGTCAAAGACTGGTCAAAGGTACGAGGCTAAGGCTTATGGTGTTTCGGATGATAACGCCCAAAGGGTTCTCCGTACTATCCCACATATTTTCCTAATAATCGGTGCTAGACGATGCAATAATGTTGTGCACGTGTGTGTTTGTGTTCGTGCTTTCAGAGGTTCAACACAAAAGAAAAACCACTGACAAGGGATTCCTGGGTGGAAATAATTTTACCTCCCTTACCAGAGGGTCCGCGACAGTATCGTAACTGTCATCCTTCCATGCAACAGTTTTATTTAAAATCAACCGGTTTTAAAAATAATAATAATAATGTCCAAAAGAATGTCCCAAAAATAAAGTCCAAAAAGTCCAAAAATAAAAAGAAAAATTACAGAAAATACAACAAACTCTAATACAGTTTTCTAAAAATAAAAATCTAAAAAATAAAATAAGAATCTTCTTCACTCCTTTTGGTCTCCTCTTTTCTTTCCCTCTTTGGAGGTGCTTTCCTTTTATAGCACTTTTCCTTTCCTTGTAGCTTCACTCCAAATCTGAAAAGAATTGAAAAATACCAAAGGCGTAAAAGAGAAAAAAAAATCTAAATCTAAATAAAAATAAATCTAAAGCCTAAAACCTAAATACAACCCCGCGTCGGCGGCGCCAAAAATTGATATAGTTTAGTTGTAGAAAGTGGTAGTAAAAGTTCGTTCAACTCGGGCTTGTAAAGGTTTGATTTAAGAAAACACCAAAGAAAATATATTCACAAGATTGTCACAATATCGAGATATTACTAAGACTCGGGATTCCACCAAACTCCATAATCATGTTGTTCAAATATTAATTCTAGACAATTGAAAATGTGTGGGTCTAACAACCTCACCTAATATTTCGATTAGCAATCTGTAAGGACTAACTCGAATATACTTTTAAGAGAATCAACTAGACAGTCAGACTCAATCTTAATAAAAAAGTATATCAAGGAGAATCAACTAGACAGTCAGACTCAATCTTAATAAAAAAGTATCTCTCGATTTGATCTATACTCAAACAAATAGAAATCTGTGAGTCTTTATCAAATACAAGAGATATAAACTTGGATGGTACTAAAGACCAATATCCAAGGATCAATCAATTTCCAATCAACAACCAAAGGTTGGATTTCACAATTGATCGATACAATGCACAACCTGTAATATTTCAATTATATAACAAAATATAATGCGGAATAGAAATAACACAGACACCAGAAGTTTTGTTAACGAGGAAACCGCAAATGCAGAAAAAACCCGGGACCTAGTCCAGATTGAACACCACATTGTATTAAGCCGCTACAGACACTAGCCTAGTACAAACTAACTTCGGTCTGGACTGTAGTTGAAACCTAATCAATATCACACTGATTCAAGATAAAGTTGCGCTCCTTACGTCTCTGATCCCAGCAGGATACTACAGACTTGATTCCCTTAGCTGATCTCACCCACAACCAAGAGTTGCTACGACCCAAAGTCGAAGACTTTAATAAACAAATCTGTATCACACAGAAAAGTCTACGATAATAAATAAATCTGTCTCCCACATATAAACCTACGAGTTTGTTCCGTATTTTGATAGAAATCAAGGTGAACAGGAACTAATCGATAACCCGGACTTATAGTCCCGAAAAACAGCCTAGAATTATCAATCACCTCATAATAATCTTAATTGTATGGTAGCGAAACAAGATATTGCGGAATCACAAACGATGAGACGAATATGTTTTTGATTTCTTTTTATCTTGCTCTATCGGAGATATAATCTCAAGCCAATCTTACATTGAACTCATACGATAGAAAATGGCAAGATCAGATCGCTCAACTCCAAGAGAAGTAGTTTCGTCTGGCTTCACAATCCCAATGAAGTATTTAAGTCGTTAACCTACAGGGTCTCGAGAAGAAACCTAAGGTTAAAGGAGAATCGACTCTAGCTAAACCAACTAGTATCACACAGGAGGTGTGGGGATTAGTTTTTCCAGTTTCCAGAGTTCCCCTTTATATGGTTTTCAAATCAGGGTTTGCAATCTATGTTAGCTTAGTAACAAAGCATTCAATATTCACCGTTAGATGAAAAACCTGATTTAACCAAGCTAATATATCTCAACCGTTAGATCGAAACTTATCTTGTCACACACAAATGAAATGTATTTCATTTAGGTTTGAGTAACCGTACCTAAACGTGTACACTTAGTTGGTTCACAAATAGTTAACCAATGGTTAGCCATATGAGCACTTTCATATTAACCGTATTCATCTTTATCATAACTAGTTCCAATGACTTCAAAAGAACTAGTTGAAGAGTTTTTCAATTGCTTAGGTCTTTATGCATAGACACACTTGAAATGAAATCGGTTTGATTCGTTTGAATCAATTCATGAACAATATATCCACGGTTTGTAAAGATTGCATTCCTTATAATTTATTGTTTTAAGTTCATGAACTACCGATTTGAACCAGCTTGGGTACGCGTACCTTAGATACTGGATTTTGAGTTGGTTTTGGTTTCCAAACTCAGCGAATTTTTCGGGTGAAAAACTTCCGCCAGTACGCGTACCTAAGGTGTCTGGTTTATGAGTTCGTAAACTCCAAACTTAGCAGAATTTTCCGGGAGGAAAAGTTCCGCCAGTGCGCGTACGGGTACACGTACCTAACCTGTCTCCTTCACCAATACCGCATGCACACATATGCACGCATTTGGTTTCCGATACATGGATTTATACACTAATGTGCGAACACACTATATATGCTTATATCCATAGGTGGTAATCTCAACTCCACATTTGAATCATTGAAACATTCTTCTATAATGTTATAACAGTCGTTATTCACAACTATCGTCATCAAAGTTATTTTCAAGATTGAAACGTCATCATGACTTTTTTCACGGGTAAAGATGAATAATGATTAAAGTGAAAGCTTACCAATACATATTTCGAGAAAAAGATAGGCGAGTAAACTCCGCTCGAAATAGCAAATGTGTATGTATGAAAACTATCATACTTATACGACTTTTGTCTCAAGAGTATGAGATAGAGTAGATAGACTTTTGAGTGATAGATAAGTTCAAGTCTCCACATACCTTTTAGTCGTATGAAGTTTCACTGGTTCCTTGAGTAGTTCTTCGTGTTTGTAAGATGATCGCCATGGAATCTGGAGCTCAACTACACTTAACTATCCTAGACCGAGACTTAGCTATAAGTAAACTAGAAATCAAGACATATAGTTTTGACAACTAAATTTGACAAACAAGCTTGAGATAGCAACGCTTGCGAGTTTGACCGACTATGGAAGGTATATGTTATGTATCGTTTATTTCGCGACTGACTATGGAAGGTATATGTTCTTGAGTTCTTCTTCTTCACCTGCAGCAGCAACTTGCCTCTTCAATTTCTTTTTTCTCGCTCTCCAGCTCGACAACACCTATGTCCGATCCCCCAAAGTCTCGATACCCCTGTGTTGGTCTTCTCCTCTCCTATTTATACACAGCAACCAATATATTCCGAGACATCTTCCACTTTCCTCCACCCAAAAGTCTCGGACTTTTGTTTCTCTTTTTATCCTCCTACGCGTCTCTGCCCTGTTCAATTCTTTCCTAAACTCTCTCATGAGATAAATTCGAATCCTACAGAAGATATTCTCGTCAACTTCCTCACGTAATTTCCCATAAGCCAAAAGATCCCGAGAATCTTTCTTATATCCCATGTACTTTCCAAAAACGAATCACCCGAGTATCAACCTGTCCCTTTTCACGTGCATGATTTAGTTAGCTTCCCTGTCTTGTTATTACAGCCCCAAAACTAATTATTCCCATAAAAATCCCGGGTTAAATCTCTGCAAAACACGATCTAACTCGTGTTTATCCAAAACAGAGCGTAATATTTTTCCGTGAAGAAATCTCACCATTTTTATCGGCCTGACTCACCCCCGTTAACGTGTTTTAACCTGTTTTGGTTGCTTCCTCCTTTGGATATCGAAACCACTTCCTAAATCCCTTAAAACTCGGTTCTCCAATCATTTAGATAACTTTCACACGCAAAGAAAATTTCCTGCCAAAATCAATTTTTTAAAATGTTGAAAATGGAGTGCCCATATCCTGTGACGGGGTGCTGATAGTAGGTGAGTTCCCCTTATCAGCTTGAGTGCCCCTTATCAACTTGAGTGCCCCTTATCCAATTAAGGGATGCCTTTAGCAATCCTCCTAGGTGCCTTTTACACTCCTCCGGGGGTGCCTTGGTGGTGCCTTTAGTAATTCCTCTTTGGTTCCAGATACCACTTTTCGCGCCAATTTCTCCGAAGAGCTTATTTCTCCAAAAACACCTAAAAAAATATAAAAAGCCAAAAATAATTACAAAATGAGCAGTAACAAAATAGATAATTGAGATCAGAATAGACACATAAATGCGTCTATCAGCAGTGTACTTACAATTTCAAAATTGGGGGATATTGTGTATCGGCATGTTGAAAGTATGAATACCATGCCGATTTGGTCGCTGCCGACATGGTATTCATACTTTTACCATGCCGGCACTGAGTTTTCAGGCGTAACAATGGCAGATTCAATGAAAAAAAATCAAATTTCAATATATTAATACCTATATATGAATAATTGGAGCACTTGTATATTCAGCTTGTTTACTTTCCTGGGTTGGTTCTTCACCTAAACCTTCATGATCATAAATATCTTGATTTAATGTTGTTGCATCAACAAATTCAATGATAATGATTTATTCTAATGATTATCAAATTAATTTATTCTTACCTAATTGGTATCATCCTATTTAGATTTGACTGAATTTGTTTTCATCCATGTGTAAACTATAAGTTGGTTTCATGTTATTTTAAATTTGGTTAAATTTGTTTCATCCATGTTTAAACTAGTACGAAACTGGTTTCACCTTGTTTTAGATACAGTTGAATTTGTTTTTATCCATGTTTAAACTAGGATGAAACCGGTTTCTTCCTGTTTTAGATTCAGTTGAAATTTGTTTTCAATGATTAAACTAGGATAAAACCGGTTTCATCCTGTTTTAAACTGAGTTGAATCCGAATTGAACTTGAAATGAGAATAACAATAGTAAAACTGGATGTATCTGGTTACATCCTATGTTATTGCTTGATGTATCCGAGTGCATCCTATGTTGACATTAAATTGATGTTAGGTATATTTATGTTCTTTATTTTCTAACCTTTGACATACATAAGCTACTGAATTAGTTCATGTGTTGCGTCCAGTTGGATCTTTATAAATCTTTATTATTATTAATCATGTTGGTGTACTTTCCTCTTTTAATGTTTGTTTCTCTAAGTTCAATTAATGGTTTCTCAATGTCACAGCTTATATTCCAAAACCTGGGCCTAATTTTTTACAACAAGTGGAAGAATTAAGATATGTAGGTTAGCACCTAAAAGAGTTTAAAGGCTCGTTGTTGCTGGTTAGGAATCAGGGATTCCGTAATGATTCAAACTTCAAAATCAAGTCTTAAAAGTAAGATTTTGTTTTAACTAGCTATTTATTTGGTTGCAAGCTACTGTACTAGTTATGCATATCCAAATTTTCTTAGTTTTGAACAAGTCTAGAGGCTGTTAGGCTCAAAAATTATGAATGTGATACTTCAATTTCAGAACCCAAGTTTGAGGTCACGTTATTAATCTACAAAAGTAGACAAATCCCACTAAATCCGCCCCTAGTACATAGATTAGCACTTGTACACATACTAAATATGATTATGCATGCATGTGTATATAGTTGAATTTACATAATCAAGACAATTGCACAATAGGCATTGTTTTGTATGTCATTTTGAATTTAGATTTCCTTATATATGTATAGTGATACTATTGTATATCTGTTACAGGGAGCTTCAATGACGGGCATTCAAATAGATGAGATCTTTAGTGAAAGCTCTGGAAGCACCATGATAGAAATGACGAGGCAGACCGACCAGGCACATCGCACAAGTACTGGTTGGGTTATTGCTGCACTTGCCCATACTACTTGTTATAAGGTTCCATGGGCACATCAGCTCGAGATAAATATTTAGTAAGTTATTAATTTGTATCAAATTTGTAGTGGCATGAAACTACACACTACATCCGATGGAGTATAAGGTGATTCCACACAACATGAAGAAACATAAACAAATATAGACACAAGGATTTACGTGGTTCGGTATGATTACCTACGTCCACGGGGTGAAAGGATGTGTATTATTATTCTTCTTCTTTGGTTACAAGTTGTACTCTCTCTCTCTAGTGGTGATGTTCTCTCAACTCAAGTAGGATGCTTTGTTTTCTCTCCCTCTCTGACCTCTCTTTCTCTCTCGACTAGCCCTTATATTTATAGGCCAAAGTCGACATACAACAAAATTACAATGTTGGTCACATTATATCATTTTAGTTGTTCTCTATCGGACCTTCACTGATCGCCCAACTTCCTGGTTTGACCGATAGTTCTTCACCCGAGGCCGAGTCTGTATCGCCTGGTTAGCACGATGTCTCCCTTCTTTCTTCTCGTTCCTTTGTTTGACCATCTTCCTTCGTCTGACTGAGTGCTTTCTGATTGTTCGTCCGACCTGTCAGAGGATAAGGGTCACATCACATCCGACACCTATTGGGCCATCACGTCCGACCCACGTGATACCTCGCTCTTTGCGCCGTTTGGTTCTATCATGTGCTTCGCCGCTCTTTTTTCTTTGGTGTATCATAGCTTAGGATCTTTCCACCTAGCCCTCTGGATTATCTACACCTACATTTATGCCCCTTCTTTCGCTCGTTTGCTTGACACGAGGGAAAGAAAATCGTTCCGTCTTCCCACGTCCTCGAGTGTGCCGGGAATTCCGCCATGCAGTCTCCCACTAAATCTCCTTTATGACTCGTAACCGTTGCTATCGGTTGAGGCGATGTACCCTATAAATACCCTCCCTTATGTTCTTACTCTCTTGTTCGCCATTTTTCAGAGAAACGAAGTGTTTTTCAACTTTCTTCTCTTCCTTCCTTTGTTGTCGACGCCATTAATTCCGGTGACTCTCTTCCCTTTTCAATCTTCGTCTTTGCTGTTTCTGTTGGTGAGATTTGCGACAGTTGTGGTTAGTTCTTTCCTTTTTCTTTTCTCTTCATCAGAGCTCGTATCTCCCTGTTCATTTTTCTTGCCATGGCTTCTTCTTCTCCGTCAATGACCGAAAAAAGGTGCGTGAGTGATACCTTCTCCGAGGGCGGTGTTGTTTCTCTCGATTCCCTTTTTTGTCTTGAGAGTCCATCCCCACGATTATCGTGCTATAAATTCCCTTTTCCCTGATGAATCTCCTTCTTTTTCATGTAGGTCTGATAAGAGAGTCTCAAAAGACTTGTCTGATGATGAGTTTATCGAACAGTTGAAGGAAGAATTTGGCCTTCAAAACTACGAGGTATCCCTGGTCTGGGGCAAAGCGGGAGTATTGAGAAAGTCCGATGTCGAAAGATATGATCAGTCATCCGAGGCGGTTATCGTTACTCGTGGGAAATTAGAGCTCGGCCTTCGCTTTCCTTTGTATAACCCTACTAGCCCTTTCTACTATGAGGTGTTGTCGCATCTTCATCCGCCTCGGGCCTTGATCCAGTGGAATGGCAACACTTTTCGTCTCATGAATGAATGGAGAGACCGCTGATATGATTTTATATAGTGGTAAGTAGAGTTGTCGTTCACTCATACTTGTTGAAATTGTTTTTAGGATTAATAAAAGAAAAACACTAAGAATATACAAATTATGTCACAAGATGAAGAGACACTGAGACGCGGGATTTCACTACTTTTCATATTGTTGTGGTTCAGTCATTAACTCTAGATAATATAGCTCAAACAAAAGAAGTTGTGACTCTAGTTCTTTGCCAAAAATAGATTTCGTAAAATATTATTTATAAGTTATAAGCATGACGCATCTAAAGTAATTAAAACTAAGCATGCATCATCTAACAAAATAACAAGTAATTAATAGAAATCATAAAGCAGTTAAATCTATGCAAAAAGTCAATAAAAGAATTAATTCATTTACCACAATCATGAAAAGTTTCTTCCTCCGTTGTCCCAGTGATGGGGTTTAGCTTCTCATGGTGAAAACACTCTCAAAAGATTTTTTATTACTCAAAAAGTGCTTACAATGGTGAAAATGGAGAACATAATCAAAGCAGCTAGTTTGCAACGCTTTATGAGCGTTACAGACTTGTTTACAGAACGGGCGTAGCGAACTGAAGATATACGTTACTGATGGACCGTTACAGACTTGAAATATACGACCCTAGAAAACGACTGTCCTTAACAGCTAATGTTCTTTATGTTCATCTTCTCTGCAACAGCAGAAACTCCTCTCTGCAACTCGTGATTTGATCACTCTGTTGCTCTATGTTCTAACCCCTCACTCTCCATCCCCTTTTATGACAACCCAACACCTATTTATAACCCAGCAGCAGCAAAATATCACGTAATTACTTCATATAATTCTCCATTACTCGGCATTATTCTTCACGGCCAGTTTAGGAAATAATTCAGATTTTTGATCTCTACACACGTTCTGAAGCTACCAAATTGCCATATTTAACTCCTTCGTACTCCAAATAGTTGTTAGGGCCTTCCAAACATGAGCAGCACACGTCTAACTCGCTGTAATCCCGTGAATATTTCTTCCAGCGTATGTGTTGCCCTGTTTTCTTCTCACGGATTATTTAGTCAAATTCAATCAAACCAAAGACCCATACCAAGCCTTTTAGGCTATATCACGTCCACCCATGAAGTTTCAGCGATTCAGTCTACCTCTAACCCATTCAAAATCTGATCGAAAAATCTGCCACGAGAGAAACGCTTCTTCCCGCCAAAAACAAAATTCGAAATGAAGAAGATGGGTGCTGTGGAGAAAAATGGGTGATGTGGACAAAAATGGGCTACATATAGTCGTGGGTGACACTTAGCAAAAATGGGGGTCCGTATAGCAAATGTCCTCCGGGGGTGCCCCGAGTAACGTTTCGAGCCGAATTTTCCAACAATATTTATTTCCAAAAAATACCTACAAACATACAAAATAACATAATAAATACGAAATAGAGTACTAACAATACGAAACATTGAGGACAAATTAAACACATAAATGCGTCTATCAAATACTCCCAAACTTATTATTTGCTATTCCTCGAGCAAAACTAAAAAATAAAATCCAACTCATTAGGTGGCCCTAGTGACCGAGTTATAGTCTCGGGTGAGTTTAACAGAGGTGTACCCACAAAAACCTTAACTCCAGACCCTAGTTATCTACGCAGAACCTTGGAAGGCACTAAAGAATCTCCTTGGTTGGCATACCTATTTACTACAGGAGGAAGTACCCTGATGCGAAATTCCAATTGATGTACACGAGTTTGCACTCAAGCATACTCAAATTCATATAAAGTGAAAGAGCTCTACTCAGATAGTTTTTGTACATCATAACCGGAGTCAACCAATCACATGGAAAGATTAAGAAGATGGATAAAGAGAAAATATAGATGGTTTAAAGTGAACAGTGTTTCCCATATCTGTCTGAAGGCCTCTGCCAAGATGGACCTATCCTAATGGACTGATACCGGTCTGACTAATATCAACACAACTGACATATACAAGGGGACCAGTGGTCGATAAACCTAACTCTAGGTCAACACAACCGGCATATACAAGGGCACCAGTGGTCGACTTTATTGAATTTATTCCGGTTGGTCTGATGGTCTGGTCTTAATAATTTTTTTTTTTTTTTGGTATCTCAATCACCCTATTTCACCCTAGCAAAGGTAACAACTTGAATCGTGTGCCCCACCAAATCACTTAAAAAATAAAAACAGAAGGATTAGGATTCAACGAGATATGGCGAAACTACCATGTTTTTTTTAATTCTAACACCTGAGCTCTGTGCTTTTATGAATATACTCTTTAGATGTTTCCATCTAATCAGATTGGTTCCTCAACTCCTACAACCAAGATGTTTCCATCCACTTAGATAGGTTAGTGCTATCCTTAATAAGCATAAATTTCTAGGCTCTGGAGTTTATTTATACTGCAACTAAAAAGTTTCTCCCATACCCCCAAACTTAAATCTAACATTGTCCTCAATGTTCTAAATATAAAATTAAAAGCATGAACAAGGAGAAAATGTTACCACTTGAAGCAAAAGAGTTAAGAAAAGATATTATCGTGTTGCATGAGCATGGGTTACCTCCCAAGAAGTGCTAAGTTTAAAGTCTTCAGCCAGACATCAAAAGGAAGTCACCTCTTAGAATCATAAAGTAATTGCCGGAATAACTGTGGATCACCAAAACCAAATAGGACTATCACAAGTAAACGGAATCCGCAACATCCCAAGAAAAATAGCAAATAAAGCACACCCTTGTCTAGTTTCCTGTTTAAGACAACTACGTCTAGCTGTGGTTCAGGTTCAGGCTCTATGAAAGGGTCTAGATAAAATATTTTCATGTGCTGGAATTCCTTAAAGCTAAGATCCGTTTCAGGTATTAGAGTTTGGAAAAACTCAACTAAGAACTTAGAAGCACATAACAACAACATGAATAATTGGGGATCCTCTAAGTCAATCAGATTTGACTCACATAGTTGACCATAATAATGGTCATTCTTAAGAAAATGTGTCGACCCTAATATCCTAAAATAATTAGGTTTAGTCTCAAAATTTAATAACCGACACATCTGAAAATCATATGTTTCCACAATTGGAAGAAAAGTTTTTGGTGGGAAAACAAAGTCAATCTTGGTACCATAGCCTGGGTTAACCACATCAACCAAAGGATGGGTTTCTAACGACTGAGCTTTTTTCTGGACATCATTAGGTTCGAGAAAACGTGTATGAAGATAATCTTGTAAGATGGTTGAGGCACGAATGTCAAGTCCTACATGACGATAATTTCTAAGAGTTAAAGAATACGGAGAATGATAATCACCCCCAAACTTAGAGTTTTCTGTGTCTCTATAAAGACTAGTCACAACTTTCCTAATTTCTAGGTCATCAGATTCCTGAAAATGGTCAATTGATTCTTCTAAGTCTGGTTCATCCTCACTCATCTCTACGAGTTTATGGTCTTCTAAGATTAGTGTTTCTAAATCGCTAGACTCTAAAACATTATTCTCAGGGTAAAATCTTTCCTCTAAACCATCATCATATAAAGGATTACCAGCGAAAGTTTCTAGTAAAGGCTCATTAACTAAGGTGTTAATCATAGTTACTTCCTCCGATTCACTGATAGGCACATCAAATAATGGATTATCCTACATACTGCAGGCTAAAGGATCATGAACTACATCGTCTAAAACGTTGGTATCTCTAGTCCAATCCTCATCCTTTTGAATAGGTGAATAATTTTTAAAATTATTTGGATTTGTACTAGAAACAACACTATCATTATAAATCTCAACCGGAGTAACAAATTCCTGATCACTATGCCTACATATTTCATGTTCTTCATCAATATTATCCTCATCATAATCATCTTTATAATAACATGAAAACGATCGAACCCCATCAAACAAGTAGTGTTACCAATTCTAACCTCGTCATCTTGATTATGTGAATAAAAACTATCCTTATTTTCAAGGGTGGTATTGGGAACACTATACTGGAAATTAAGACTATTCTGAGCAAGTTTTTCCACAATCCTATTTGTACTCTCAGTAAATTGCTTGAGGGACTCTTCTAGAAACATCTTAGTTGACTGCTCTACGGACTCTTCTGGGAGAAGAATATTATAAGTCTCTTTCATAAATAACTTCCGTGTTGACTCATTGAAACTCTTGGGAGACTCTTCTAGAGAAATAGAAGGATTGTTTTGCTCGTATGACTTGTGGGTATGTGCATAGTAATTGGGCTCACAATGGTATGGACCATAACCTTCAAAATTTTTGCGTTCTCAATCGCTATTCACACTATGTTCATAAAAAGGATAATGTCCAAGCTGCTCAGTCGGATACTCATGGTATTGGCTATTATAATACCAGTTCGACATCCTAACCGCAAGGGAATTATAAACAAACACAAAGAAGGCTGACTCGACCACAACAAGCCTATTTTATCTAGAAAACAAAAATCATGATGGCTCCACTTAGATTGTTTCTAGACCAGCTCCTAATCCTTCGAAAGGGAATTCGTTACAATTTAAGCAAACCCCTCTGGAATCAATCCGAGTCAAAGTAAGTTGAATAGAGGCAAGGGAAACTCAGTGGAGCTTTGATACCCAAGGCCTCACCGGTATTACAAGGCGGCGCAGTCACGCATTGAACTCACAGAAACCATCATGAAATTCGAAGTATGCTTAAAAGAGTAACCAATATTTTTCGAATGACTTTCCTATTAAGCTGGTTACCCTATCGGTCTCGTTCTAGTCAGTATTTTAAGCTTAGGTTCGCGTAGGTTACGTGTTCCTAAGGCGGGAAAGAAGGAAACGGTGATGAAATCCGAGTCCTTATCTTGATTTGGCCAGGCCTTTCCCTTTACTAGAAAATTAAATCCGATTTCAGGTCCTCAACATATATGCATACAAAATCATCCAGTAAACCCGCTGACAGGGGATTCGCGGGTGTTTAGAATTCTTACCTCCCGTTCTAGACGGGGGATGAACCGTTGAAGTCGACTCGGGCCACGACTCCTATGTCTTGTTCGAATCATAGGGGCCGAGGCGATATCGTAATCGCCGTCCTTCCCTGTGCAGTTTATATTTGAAACTACCCTTCCGTAGGATTTAAAAAACATTAATGTCCAATGTCCAAAAATAAAGTCCATAAAGAAAAAAGGTTCAAAAATAAAAATATGACAAAAATATAACCCTAATTACAGTTTGTAAAAAAATAAAATAAAATTATTTACAAAATCTTCTTCTTCACTCCTTTTAGATTTCTCTTTTCTTTCCTTTTTGGACTTTGCCTTTCTTTTCAACACTTTCTTTTTTTCTTAAACTTATCTCCAAATCTGAAAGCAAACAAAAATACCAAAACGCGTAAAAAAGAACAAATAAATTAAAATCTAAAAAAAAATCTATAAACAAATTCCCAGCAGCGGCGCCAAAAAATTGATATGATTTTATATAGTGGTAAGTAGAGTTGTCGTTCACTCAGACTTGTTGAAATTGTTTTTAGGATTAATAAAGGAAAAACACTAAAAATATACAAATTATGTCACAACATGAAGAGACACTGAGACGCGGGATTTCACTACTTTTCATATTGTTGTGGTTCAGTAATTAACTCTAGATGATATAGCTCAAACAAAAGAAGTTGTGACTCTAGTTCTTTGCCAAAAATAGATTTCGTAAAATATTATTTGTAAGTTATAAGCTTGGCGCATCTAAAGTAATTAAAACTAAGCATGCGGCATCTAACAAAATAACAAGTAATTAATAGAAATCATAAAGCAATTAAATCTATGCAAAAAGTCAATAAAAGAATTAATTCGTTTACCACAATCATGAAAAGTTGCTTCCTCCGTTGTCCCAGTGATGGGGTTTAGCTTCTCATGGTGAAAACACTCTCAAAAGATTTTTTATTACTCAAAAAGTGCTTACAATGGTGAAAATGGAGAAAATAATCAAAGCAGCTAGTTTGCAACGCTTTATGAGCATTACAGACTTGTTTACAGAACGGGCGTAGCGAACTGAAGATATACGTTACTGATGGACTATTACAGACTTGAAATATACGACCCTAGAAAACGACTGTCCTTAACAACTAATGTTCTTTATGTTCATCTTCTCTGCAGCAACAGAAACTCCTCTCTGCAAATCGTGATTTGATCACTCTGTTGCTCTCTGTTATAATCCCTCACTATCCATCCCCTTCTATGACAACGCAACACCTATTTATAACCCAGCAACAGCAAAATATCACGTAATTACTTCATATAATTCTCCATTACTCGGCATTATTCTTCACGGCCAGTTTAGGAAATAATTCAGATTCTCTACACACATTATGAAGCTGCCAAATTTCCATATTTAACTCCTTCGTACTCCAAATAGTTGTTAGGGCCTTCCAAACACGAGCAGCACACGTCTAACTCGCTGTAATCCCGTGAATATTTCTTCCAGCGTATGTGTTTCCCTGTTTTCTTCTCACGGATTATTTAACCAAATTCAATCGAACCAAAGACCCATACCAAGCCTTTTAGGCTATATCACGTCCACCCATGAAGTTTCAGCGATTCAGTCTACCTCTAACCCATTCAAAATCTGATCGAAAAATCTGCCAGGAGAGAAACGCTTCTTCCCGCCAAATTTTGATATAGCGGTAAGAAAGGTTGTCGTTCACTCGGACTTTGTTGGATTGATTTTAAGTTTTAATAAAATAAAAATACTACAAATAAGAAAATATATATACAAATTTTGTCACAGGATGAAGAGACACTGAGACGCGGGATTTCACTACTTTTCATATTGTTGTGGTTCAGTAATTAACTCTAGATGATATAGCTCAAACAAAAGAAGTTGTGACTCTAGTTCTTTGCCAAAAATAGATTTCGTAAAATATTATTTGTAAGTTATAAGCATGGCGCATCTAAAGTAATTAAAACTAAGCATGCGGCATCTAACAAAATAACAAGTAATTAATAGAAATCATAAAGCAATTAAATCTATGCAAAAAGTCAATAAAAGAATTAATTCGTTTACCACAATCATGAAAAGTTGCTTCCTCCGTTGTCCCAGTGATGGGGTTTAGATTCTCATGGTGAAAACACTCTCAAAAGATTTTTTATTACTCAAAAAGTGCTTATAATGGTGAAAATGGAGAAAATAATCAAAGCAGCTAGTTTGCAACGCTTTATGAGCGTTATAGACTTGCTGTACAGAACGGGCGTTAAGAACTGAAGATATACGTTATGGACTGTTACAGACTTGAAATATACGACCCTAGAAAACGACTGTCCTTAACAACTAATGTTCTTTATGTTCATCTTCTCTGCAGCAGCAGAAACTCCTCTCTACAACTCGTGATTTGATCACTCTGTTGCTCTCTGTTCTAAACCCTCACTCTCCATCCCCTTCTATGACAACCCAGCACCTATTTATAACCCAGCAGCAGCAAAATATCACGTAATTACTTCATATAATTCTCCATTACTCGGTATTATTCTTCACGGCCAGTTTAGGAAATAATTTAGATTTTTGATCTCTACGCACGTTCTGAAGATGCCAAATTGCCATATTTAACTCCTTCGTACTCCAAATAGTTGTTAGGGCCTTCCAAACATGAGCAGCACACGTCTAACTCGTTGTAATCCCGTGAATATTTCTTCCAGCGTATGTGTTGCCCTGTTTTCTTCTCACGGATTATTTAGCCAAATTCAATCGAAACAATGACCCATACCAAGCCTTTTAGGCTATATCACGTCCACCCATGAAGTTTCAGCGATTCAGTCTACCTCTAACCCATTCAAAATCTGATGGAAAAATCTGCAGGAGAGAGAAACGCTTTTTCCCGCCAAAAACAAAATTCGAAATGAAGAAGATGGGTGTTGTGGAGAAAAATGGGTTATGTGGACAAAAATGGGCTACATATAGCCGTGGGTGACACTTAGCAAAAATGGGGGTCTGTATAGCAAATGTCCTACGAGGGTTCCCCGAGTAACTTTTCGAGCCGAATTTTCCAACAATATATTTCCGAAAAATACCTACAGACATACAAAATAACATAATAAATACGAAATCGAGTACTAACAATACGAAACATTGAGGACAAATTAGACACATAAATGCGTCTATCAACCGGGGCGAGGGTCATGGATCTGCGGCTGATTGGTCGACCTACAGGCCCGAGGATGCTCCCAAATATACTGTCGCCAATTTCCTTGTGAATTACCGGAGTGGGACATCTACCAATGGTGACCTTGATGGTTTTGCTGCCATCCCTCATCGCTTGAAGTCTATGCCCGATGGTGCTGAACGATTGATGCTGGATACTGATCCTCTAGGGATAGGTTCCAACAAGCGTGCTCTCCATACTAATGACCCATACTGGGATCGGGTTCCATTACTTGTTCGCGTCCAGATTTTGCATGGTAGCTTCCCTCCTCCTCAGTTTCCTGTGGAGCCTTACTTATTCTGGATGATTAATGATGACAAGGTATGTTGTTTTCTTTCCATTTTCTTCGATTCCTGCTGTGTCGGCTCAGGGTATTGATTAATTTCTTTTCGTAGGTTAAGCCTCAGGGCGAGCCTACCAAATCGGCTTCTATTTCCAAGAAGAGGAGCGATGGCACAAGGGTCGAGGAAGACCAGGGGAAGGTAACAAACATATAGTTTTTAATCTAAGTACATGTACTTGCCCCTGTTTTTTGCCTTCACGTGTTTTGACGTTGAACCTTGTGCAGAAAATCCCTATGCGCGAGGATGAAGATGTTGGAGGGTCCGATACTGTTGGTGGTGAAGGTTTGGCTCCAAGGCGTAATCCTCCTCGGGGGAAAGTGGCGGGGAAGGGAGTGATGCTGAAAAGTTCAGACATCGTGATCGACATCCCCGATCAAGATGATGAGGACGATATATTCGGGGACGAGCAGCTGTTTGATGAGAATGGTGGTGGGAAGAAAGAAGGGGAGATTCCCTTGGAGAATACTATTGTGACTCCTACCGTGCAGCCTGGGGCTCATGGGCCGACCGAAACATCGCTCCAAAAGCGGCCCCCAATGGATGTTGGTTCTTCCTCGAGTGTTCACACCTCTTTTACCATATCGGGCCCTCTGTGTGATTATCTTGGCGCATTACATTCGGAGAAGTTCGGCTCTTATACTGATGAGCAAATGATTGCTACCGTGCCCCTGTATCCTGACATTGCACCGGTCTTTGAGAATATGGTAAGTGGTCTATCTGAACTCCTCGTTTTGATGTTTTCGGGCCTTACTAATCTCGTCTTGGGATGAAATTTGTAGGCGTTGAATCGGTCGAGAATGGAGGTTGCACTCCGCTGACAAGAGATTAGGAGGTTGGAGGCTGCTCTCCAGCAGGAGAAGGAACGATCTCGTGGCCCGGAGATCAAACTCGCCGATGCTCAAGGTATATTGTTTACATAGTTGTGTTAATTGAGTTCTTCGTACCAATATCCTGAATCAATTATTGTTCTTCTAGCCGAAATATCTAGTATAAATCTAGATGCTTCTTCGGATTATAGGCTTATGAAGAGAAAATGGGATATCGAGAAATATCTTGTGGAGAATCTTCGACAACGAAGTTGCAATAAGGATGGGAATATAGACCGAAAGGAGACCGAGACCAACAACTTCAAGAGGAATTGGACAGATATCGCCTGTTTGAGTATGTCCCCGAGGAGATAGATAATTTGTGGGCTTGCTTGGGGATGTTTCAGAGACTTGATGGTGATAAGGCGTTACTAGCCGATAATCTGGAGATTCAAAATGGTTCCCTTAGGCTTCAAAATCGAGATCTTCATGAAGATCGGCGACGAATTTTGAGGGAAAAAGTTGTGGACGAACAGTCCAACCGAGATCTTCTTGAAAGGACCAAGGGCTTCGATAAGCTGTCCAGTGACCTAGAGTGGACCCAAGCCCAGTTATCGATGCTACAATTATCCTATAATCTTCAGAGGTCCGAGTGGAATGATCACAAGAAATATTTCCCTTCGAATGAATTCAATGAACAATACTATAATGAGTTAACTTTGAAGCTTTCTAAGGCCGAGGATGAGTTGTCCAAGTACGTGAAGTCGTTAGAATCTGTGTTGTCAACCCTATCAGGTCTCTGGGGTGTATGCTGGGGTGGCCTTAGATCGAGTTAATTTGTTTTTCTTGTTCGGCATTCTGCTATACTCCTTGTCTAACATGCTTTTGATTCTCTGTTACAGCCGAGCAGGGTCGTGTTAAGGATATGGAGAGACATGTACACAACCTCGGGCAGGAGATGGAGCAGTAGAAGAATGATGAAGGTGAGACGAAGGTTAAGATGCAAGCCGCCGAGCTGAGGTCTGAGCAGCTTTCTCAGCAGATTGTGGACGATAGAAACGCTCATCAGAGCTAGCTAGCTGAGGCGATTAAGGCCGGTGTAAACGAGTACATCACGCAAAAGCGCCGCGAGGTTTCTCAGAGAGCAGTCGGTGTTGTTCCACCCAGGAGTTGATCACGCCTTTGTAGTGTTGCGCCACTAATTTTCCCTTTGTTGCGGGTTGTTGTAGATGGGGAAAAACGATTTGCTGGTTTTTAAGGAATTGAGGAGACGACCGTACGGAGGAGACTCCTCGAACCGAGCGAAATGTTAAACCTCAAACAGATGCATCACTGCAAAGGGGGTTGTAGATGGGGAAAACAATTTGCTGGTTTTTAAGGAATGAGGAAACGACCGTACGGAGGAGACTCCTCGAACCGAGCGAAATGTTAAACCTCACACAGATGCACCGCTGCAAAGGGGGTGCTTTAGATTCGAGAGATCAATCTGTAGTACTCCGGCCTAAATCAAGACAATAACGTTTCAGAGTAAATTCGGTCACAAGAGAGGATGGGTTGATCTGTAGGAGGGAAGCTGAGAAATGTGTGGAATCAATGGTAATCAAAGATTGGGGGTGTGTGAATTCTGAATACGATGAGCTCTGAGTGATTGAAATTTCTCAATTGAGAGTAGTTGCTCAATTGATGAGTTGATGATCTCGTGTTGTCAATTTGACGTTAGATTGATGATACTGATGATGCGGATCCTTCAATCATGATTCAGAGATTTATTTATATTGCTAGAACCCCATGAAGTGTGACAGTTAATGGAATCAAGGAGTGGGAAAGTGGAGATCGTGTTTGAAACCAGTTTCTCAACGTATGGAGACTTGGTTGATTTTCCACCCACTACCTACCTCGTGAATTCCTTCAACTTATTGCACGACTTTCTCACATTCCATCGTGTATTTGAACACACGTGCTGTAGACCGCCAGACCAAAACCCTAAGTGATATCCCCCCAAAGTGACACGATTGACGTCTCGTGGATTGTTAGTCAATTGATGACTTCGTGGTTTGATGGGAAGATGAGTCCATGTAGTTGCTGAGTTGAACATGATGTTCTGAAACTCATGAGTTGAACATGTCATGAGACAGAGGTATAATTCTTACGATGAAGTGAGCAAGTATTGCTCATTCGATGGATAGTTGAATATTGATTGTTGAACCAATATTCCTTGGTTTGAGAAAATATTTATCATCTGAGCAAGTGGTGCTCATGTGATGCATTTTTGAATATTTAATCGTCTGAGCATGTGTTGCTCATCTGATGGATTATTGGTAACATACCAAAATATTAATTAGCATACTGGTCGTTGAACCGAGCATAATTAATAAAATTAATGACCATGAGGTCGTCGTAAAATTATTAAGGTTGGAATCTGGAATGATGATCCTTGGATTCAGAAACCCTAATATGATCAATTGATGATCAATTCATGGTTCGTCAGAATTTTAACCATGGGATGAAGGAGGGAGTGACTACATGGGACCGTGGATCAACCATGTAGTGTCCATATGCTCACGTGAGCAAATACAAATAACTCCTGAAGAGTTGGTGAAGAGATGATCAAATGTTGGTTTAATCATTTATTCAAAAATGCTCGTATGAGCTTTAGGTGAGAAAACCTAATTAATTATGACGGAGTGAGGGACCGACCATGGGGTCATGAAGCCGGCCCTGGGTAGTCACGTGACCTCCTGATATCACTCGATGAAAATCCAAAGTTTTTGGAAGAGTCTTGGACCTAATACGTGCAATTGTGCAAATTAGGTCAAAACTGTGAAACTTGATGGGACCGACTTCTGTAAGCCAAAAAGCCAATCTTGGTCAGTCAAGATAGCGCGCTCGTTTCCCCAATGCGTCTGTGTCTAAGTCCTGAGAATTTTGATATTTTCTGGCGTGCAATGAGCATCCATTCGAGAAAATATGCCAAAATTAGGGTTTCGACGAAACTGAGGAAAACACCATGAGATGATGGAAAATAATTATAGATAAGGAATAAGGAGGCGTGGGACCGCCGAGGCCAAGGCATGGTCGTCCGGTCATGGCCACGGTCCCGTGGTGCCTTTTCCTTAATTTTATAATTTTTGATGATTTTATGAAAAATTCATGAATTTTGAGAAATTTGATGAATTTAGGGAGTTTCCATGAATTGAAGGAGTTTTCATGAGTTAAGGGAAGCAAAAAATTTTACAATAATAAAAAAAAGGACGTGTGGGACCATGGAGGCGCGACCGGCCGACTAGGGCCCGGTCCCACGAGTTTTCATAATTTTTAATATTTTTTAGGTATTTTTTCATGATTTGAGGGAATTTTTCCTAATTTTTGAGAAATACCATGAAATCAAGGAATTTGATGAATTCAAGGAAAAATAAAATAAAATAAAAACAAGGGGCGTGTGGGACCGGCTAGGGCATGGTCGGTCGGCTAGTGGCCCGGTCCCACAAGTTTTCATAATTCTATTTATTATTTGATGATTTGTGCAAAATACCATGAAATCAAGGAGTTTTTTCATGAAATTAGAGAATAATAATAATAATAAAATAATGAGGAACCGTGAGGTGTGGGGCCGGCTGGGATCAAGGCATGGCCGGTTGGCCAAAGGTTACGCCCCACACTTCTTTCCTTAATTTTAGATTATTTTTACGAATTTATGAAAATACCATGAAACGAGAAGTTTCCTCGAGACGAAGGAGATTTGATAAAATGAGAGAATTTTCATCAAATCATGGAAAATAATAAAAATGCATTAAAAATATAAAACTGGCGTGGGATTGACCACGACACGGTCGGTCGGTCGTGTGTCCGTGCTCCCAGCTCCCTGGTCAATATTTTTAATTATTTATTATTTTCTTTCCTATTTTGCATAGGTTCATCGTTTCGTTGTATTTTTGAAATACTCGTTCGTGCGGTGACTGTTAGTGTATCGTCGTCACTGAATACACCTTCACCATTTGAATCGGGGCTTACTTAGAGGTAGCTCAGACGCCCGGTTGTTGATTATTTATTACTAGTTGTGGAATTCGGTGGAGAATAATTCACAAAACTGAGCAATAAGATGTTTATTATTAATTCATAAGATCAGCTGAGGATTCGACTACGAATTCACAATAATAAAGTGACCATTACCATTCCATTGGATCGTAGATTCGACCATAGAATCAGAGTAATTAAGATTTATCTATTACCATTTATGAGACCAGTTGTGGATTCGATCATGAAATCGGAGTAATGAGATAATATAGTTTTGCTATTCTATGAGATCAAGCCGTGGATTCGATCATAGAATCAGAAAAATTGTTTATTGCCATTCCATGGGACCAGTCGTGGATTCGACCATGGAATAGGAGCAACTGTTATTGCCATTCCAGGGGACCAGTCGTGGATTCGACCATGGAATAGGAGCAATAATAGATTATTCTGGGAATTCAGTAATGAATGTCAAAGAAAAATTAATCTTAATTAGGAATAATTAACTTTGTGGCTCTATACTAGCAGAGCAAGCTGTCTAGGAGCATTAATTATCCCGATAAGAGCTTGTCGATAAGTCATATCCTTTATATAGTCAGGGTAAACTCGTTGTTTGTTCTTGAAGACGTTATCGCTCTATACTAGCAGAGCAAGTTGTCTAGGAGCCATCCATCTCGTGATACTATATAGAAATAATCACTGAAAGTATTCAGTATTCATGAGATATGCCGTTGTCCTGTCGTGAACTACATATCTACATGTACTCTGAGAGAAAGTACTCTCCGTTGAGAATTCGATGAGAGACCCGTGTCTCGATACTCACGTCTGATTGTTTCAATCAGAGCTTCGTATAATTATGAGTTTACGATTTTAGCCTTTGTCGAAAATCCACCATCTACATTAAGTCCCCTGCTTACTGAGGAAAGATGTGTTCCTCAGTCAGCATTAAATGGTGATTTTCCGGCCATAAATAATAATACCAGTAATTGAACTTAGTCGTAAGTTGAAACGTTACCGGATTTAGAGAGCATGAGCAAACCACGACTTTATGAAGGCTTCAATGTTATGATTGGATGGTCGTTTGATGAGCATAAATTGGTGTTGAACCGCTGGTTTGGACGACGAGTCCGTGGTCGGTTAGGATTCGCGGGTCGGGCCCAATAAGGAAATCCTTAGAAAATTAGGTTTTGGAAATAAAATTGATATAAAAGGGATTAATCCTTTTTTTTTCCCATGACCAGCTCTCCATCATCTCTGCACCTTCACGCCAGTAGGAGAGGATTCCCGCCGCTGCTGGACCACCACCTGCCGCCCCCGTTGCCGCCGGCCGATTTCCGGCCAAACCGACCATGTGCGTTGTTTTTTTGATGGTTTCTGATGTTGTGACCTTCATGAGTTTTTCATGTTTTGATCATGATGAAGTTATATACATGTGTGTATATTAGTGTGAGTTTTATGAAAACCCTCGTTTTTGAAAACGTATGTTCGTTCGATCGTTAGTTTTGCAAACTAACTATAATCCCTGATTTATGAGAGATTTTTTTTTAGTATATGAACCTAGGTTCAGTGATAAAACTTAGTTTATGAGCTTTCATTTGTACCAAGGTTCTATCATAAAAGAAGTGAATTTTCATGAAATCCGAATAATCCTTCGTTTTAAAGACAAATAACGATGACACGAAGGAAAATATGTATGATGAACTTGTGTCCACTGACAAAAATTTTCTTATGAGCTTTCATGTAAATACAAAACTTTATCATATGTATGAGATGTGAGCTTTCACAATATTTTTGAAATAAACCTTCGTTTTAAAGACAAATAATGACGATACGAAGGAAAAATAGTTTATATATGCAGCCGTGACATATATTGTGCAAAATATGATGATATATTTTATTTGCATGAGTTTTTTTTCGTTAGATAAAATCCTTGAGAATTTATGTATGCAAGTTGCATTAATTGCTGTTTTTTTTCGAAAAATCAAAATGTGGGTTTTGAGGATTCCTCAAAGATAGACAATATATTTATGATAGATATTGTATTGCTATGAACTTCATAGGTCAGTTGTGTGAATATTCACATTATAAAAATTATGTCTGTGATTTCATGAAAAATCAGTTTCGGAAACTAAATGAAGTTTCGTTCGTTTTTTGCAGTTTTTGAAGGGACGAGCGATTTTGAGGTGTTAACTCTAGCATTACTATCACTATTGTTAGTGGAAGTATAAAAGGTAAGAGTTAAGAGTTACCATTTTTGCAGACGCTGATGTGAGCATCTTTATTCCATGATTCGTTTTTTTGCTGAATCCTGCGCTTTGTATAAATGATGCGCTAAATGTTATACATCTGTCACAGCCACTTTGCAAGAATGACTGACTCCCATGTTGACACTTTCAAAGACGATGTTTCCAGGGATGACATATCCGCGGGTGTAACTTCAAGAAATGGTACTTCTGGGACCTCTGAGTGATGGTGAGAGATCCTTCATACTGAGTTGTACTCCTGGTTATTTCATCAACTATACCACAGGATGATCATGTAGTGAGGTTTCAGATCAATGTAGACTCCTTGGAAATGGAAGAAAGTCTTCGGGGCGGAGCACCCAGAAGTAAGGACTACAGGATGTTAGCAAATGACGTGCAGTCCCCAGCCGTTTCTTTGGTGATTTTAGCTCCTTGTGTCATGACTTTTTCCTGCCCGTGCAATTAGGATCACGAGACCAAGGCTTTGTTATTTCTTTTCAGAACTTTTCTCCATCGATTGACGGTCTTCAACTTGTTCCCAGGCGAACAATTCAGGAATCCAGTACTAATGAAGAAGTCGATGTAAATATCTCTTTCGTGCAGGTGATCGCGGCATCTCCTTGAATGAAATAATAATAATTTTTGTTGATGAATCCAGGAAGAAATCATTGTAGATAAGAATCATGTTGATGAAGCGCACTCTTCTTTGGGAGATGGGAATATGGAGAATTCCCGAAATCCCGAACCGAATGAAGATAGCGGTGTTGTCAATGGAGATCTGGCATCGTCGAGCCTTCAAATGATTTAGAGACTCCCTTAGTAAGTATATATCCTGTAATTTTTCAAAAAGTATGATATCACTGATTCGTGAATGAATGAATGAAAATCCATGTGAATTTATGGATAACTTTGCCGAAATACGTCACCGGAAAATTTCAGACTTCAGATTTTACTAGAAACGTTGTAGAATCTTCGTCCGAAGTCGGATTTTCGCGGTTTGCATATGTATCTTCAAGCCCAGGAAATTTCCAAGCTTTAGCAAATAAGCTTTTGAAGTTTGAGCATGTTTAGGGCCTGAAAAAGGAAAAATAGTGAACTTCCAGGAGACCTTCAGAACTTTTTCAGATGGCATGTTGCTCCATGTTTTAGCCACATCTCTTTGCTCGTTCATCGGATTGTCATGAAATTTTGAGACGTTGTATAGGACAACCATACGAAGAGAATGGTATATAATCCATCTTCAGATTTCTCGTAGATTGCTTCCATTTCGTCTTTTAGTACAGGGAAGAGTACAGTTTCTTCAAACGAGGTTACCGTAAAACGTATTTTCATGACTTTCATGCTATTTGCTCGTGCCTTGAGTGTATGATTAATCTTGATAATGTTGGATTTCTTGTATGATGTATTTTATGATCTCATTTGGTTTCAAGCTTAAATGACTCTAACCTCATGTAATCTTCGTATTAGGTGCCAAATACCGAAGTTAAGGATATTGAAACCAATGAGGATAACTCAAACTGCCCTGGAGTTATGATGAAAAGACAACCATCTCTGCACTTCAAGGTCATGAGAAGGTTGCCATCAAAGTCTTGAAAACTCAGATTGTTGTGCTGCTTCAGTGATAGAAGAAACCGAAACACCAGTAGAGAATACTGAAGAAACTGTTTCCCTGGAGGCTGCTCCAGTAATTGAGAACCGTATAGTGGTGCATGAATATCCAAGTGCAGGAGTTGATTTTGATCCTCCGTTCGATGCTTCACTCCCGTATCATGAACTAGTTGGCAAATTCAGCGTTCCCATTGGATATGCAGGCTTGTACGAGAAACCGTGGAAGATGTATGGGCACATCGTCGTTACCAAGGATCCGGAGCATAGTCTTGACGAGGCAAGTAGAAGCCATATTGCGTGTTATAAATGATATCCGCTCACAACTAGAAAACTGTCACCCGGGATGTACTTTTTGATTGGGAGTACAACTTGAAGAAAGCTGAAAACTTGGATTCAATCTGAAGTGGCTTCGTCAAAAGATTGATGCTATAAGGAAAGCGGTGGAAGGTGACACTTCTTTCACCACCAGTGATGCCGTGTTGAAGAAGATGGATGAAGCAGAAATCTTATTTTGCTGACTTTCTTTAGTTTTTCTTTCCATGATATCTTGAACCTTGGACTTCTGAGAGATGTGAGGTTTTATTCTGGTCTTGATTTCTTGATCGGTTTTGAATTGTGAAATCGATCGTCTTGACAAGTGGACCGTCGGTCCCCAGTATTTTGTTAAGTCTCTCCCTTTCGTTTTCCCCTTCTGGTGAGACCTAGATAGAGGACCCAGGTAGAAAAATTGATGTAAAGACCTAGGTGGTCGAAGTTGGAGGTACCTTGATGAAGTTTTAGCGGAAGGACCTGGTGGACACCGATCGACTGTGGAAGTTATGAATCCCGTCTAAAAATTGTTGTTTGCATGTTGTACGCTCAGGAAGCTGTAAGAACCTCATACGACGTCGGAATCTGACGATTGACCCCAACTTTCGAAGCTAAGAGACGTAGGAATCATATGCAACCAGAATGCTTAAGTTTGGAGATGTCTAGGGCAATCAATAAAGTATGCACTTTCATAACTTGTAATCCCGTGCAAATTTTCAGATTTCATAGACCTGGCAGTAAATGTCGTATCTTCAGCTCGTATGTCCGATTGATGCGCCCTTTTGGTATGTTGTAGAAGAGACATAGACAACATCTTTCATTGAGGAAGAATTGTCCCATTCCTCACCCATTAGTACGTTTTTGCAAACCCATGGCATGGAGTGTGTTGTATCTCATTTATAGAGGTGATGAGAACATCTTGTAGAAGACTTTGGATTATGCCCACCAGTCGTGCCAGCTTTGGGAAGACTTTCATGTGAGCATGTTATCAGGTCTGCACATCTTGATATGAATCATTGGTCTTAGAGAAGTCCATTCATGTGTAACACTTCAGAGAATGATTAGTTGATGAAGCCCTGAGGATGTTGCTCCTGAGACCGTTGTGGTGCTGAAACCATGAATGATTACGCTCCAGAGATCCTTGTCGATGCTGAGATCATGGATGGTGTTCCTCTAGAGATTATTGTTGATGCTGATACCATGGTTGAAGTTGTCCAAAGACCGAAAAGGCTAGAACCATGATTATAGATATAAACTTTGCTCCTTCATCCAGTGAGCCTTTTACATTCATGAACTAGTTGATGAGTTGAGCGTCCGTAAGATGAAGGTGTACTGAGAGTTCAACCTGAATGCTCCTGAAAGCATAACTTTACCACGATCTGGCTTTGTCAGTGAGTCAACATTGTTGCGGTAGATAGCATCAGCAGTTTTCATACTGGATGTGATTGGTGAAGAGAGAAAGTTCCTCAATCATGCAGGGCTTGTGATGTAGAAAAACCGTTGATGAAGTTTCACGGAATCACCTCAGGTTGCCCAGTATATATTGAAGGAGTTAGTGCCATCCATGTATGATGTTGCATATGCTTCAGAAGTCTTATCATGGGATAATGAAGACTTATTGTTTAGTTACACTTTGATCGTGCTGGTGTTGAATCAATGTGTCATCATCGAGATATTTGTGTTGAAGCTGTACTCTTTGATTGGAGTACAATTTGATAGCTTTTTTAGATGCTTGAGTGTTGAAGCGTATATTCCTTAAGCATCGAATATCTTAGGGGTCTGATCGTCTCGTCCCTGGAGTATCTTCTGTTGATTCAGCATCCCTTTCGTTGCAGTAGTGGGATTCGACACTTGTGCAGACATTAGAGCTTTCTGATTTTGTGGAACACATGGACTAGCAGGAGAAACGCCCGAAGTGCTTGATTCCGAGAAACGTCAGGTTCAACCACTTGGTAAAATACTAATGCGGTGAAGCTACCATTCATAACGTCTTGTAGAGTTGCTAGCATAATTAAGTCCCCATGCTAAGATAGCATGTGGGAAATAAATGACATAGACATAGAATGAGACTTTCCTGAGCGCGGAACCTCTTGATGAATGTCTATGCATATTTTGCAGGTTCTTGCTTCAACCTCGTCGAAATTCCTCAAAGTACCCTGATGATGGAATGTCCGTCAAATCTTCTGGATCAGAACTTTCTTCGTTGGAGAGATGTGTAACCAAAGGCGCTTTGTAAGTACCCATCATTTCAGCATGGATCCACGCTCGTCTGAAGGACATGTCATATCCTGGATCTTCCTGATTATGTGAAACTTGGTTTCTGTCCAGGTTGAACTTATGTTCACTTTGAGAATGATGTATCCATAAGTATTTCTGAGCGCTCCTTCAGGGTCTCTGATTGAGATGGAGCATGAGTATCTTCTTGTCGAGCGATGCATGTGGATCCGATGGTTTTCGGTGGAATGTTGTTGATGGCGGTAAGCATCGATCAACGTTCTTCCAAATTCTTTTCTTATGAGATTGACTGTGGTAAGCAGTACCCAGTTGTACATCTCTCTGGTCCGTGGCTGGAGGCTCAAGAAGTATTTTCGGAATGGACTTCTTGACACGATGTGGTTCAGTAATGTGAGCATGTATCTCCTTTGTGCCTTCGACAGATAACACAATTCATGTTCGACCAAGGATTGAACCGCCTCTATGATAGGTTGTTCATAGAGTGTAAAGGTTCTGACTGGGAGAGGATTCTTGTGTACTCCTTCAGTCTCCAGTTGAAGCTATTGTGGATCAACCTTCTCTTTGAAAATGTGCTTCAAAACTCCGCAGTCGCTTGTGGGATGATTGACGAACTTGTGGAAGCAACAGTAACGAGGACTTTCCATGTATTCTTCGGTTGGTTCTTTCTTGACATATGGAAACTTGATTGCACCATCTTGGACCCAGGCATCCAGGATTTCGATCACCTCTTCAATGGAAAAAGGAAAGTCAGGTGCTTCTTGATCAGGAACTCTTGTGCATTGGCCAGAGGCTTGTGCATCTTTCTTATCCTTCCTTTGTGCCTTTGAAGGAGCTGAGGTATGCTTGCGCGGAGGTTTGGATTTCCATTTTCTTCCTTCTGCAACAGTGTTTGTGGAAGGCTGGAGGTTTTACTGCTTCTTGATCAGACGTCTTCTACCTCGAGTGTCTCGCGGTTCTCCAGCCTTTGTAGCTTTTGTTCTATCTAGTAAAGCAGGAGCAGTAGTTGCCGATCTCTTCGCTTCTTCATGAAGCTCTGAGAAGGTCTTGAAACGAAGATTTTCCAATAAATCTCTGTAAACCGGGATCATGCCGTTGATACACAAGTCTACCAGTTGCTGCTCCGTGACGTTTGGATCAGGACATTCCAGGGCCTGGACTCTGAATCTTTTCACGTAGTCATTGGGATGTTCATTGTTCCTCTGAAACATTCTTCCAAGATCGGAGAGAGTAATTTGTTCTGACACGAAAAAGCATTTCCTGTAGAATGCGTTAACCATTTCTCCCCAATTGTTGATAGTCCCTGGTGCGATGTTGTTATACCAGGTGTATGCCCTGCTTTTCAGAGATTTTGAGAATTCTTTGAGACAAACAACATGATTATGTTCATGTTCCCCCAGAGCTTCGAGAAAACGAGAGACATGTTCCCGAGCATTGCCAGTTCCATCATACAAGGTGAAAGTTGGAGAAACGTAACCTTTGTGGAGTGGAATCCTCTGCGTAGCGGCAGGATAAGGAGGTTGATGACGATGGACGTGCGATGTCTTTTGTTTTCCATGGTTCTCCAAGAGGCACTCCAGATCCTCGCGAGTAATGAAGTTCGATAATTCCTTCGCTGATGAATTGTCTGCAACAGTTTTGAGGACTTCGTCGTCTTCTACTGTATGAATTGGAATTACTTCAGGATCGTTGTCTGAGGATTTCTCCTTCTCTTGAGTTTTCTATGACAGCTTATCAGTAAGAGTCTTCAAATGATCAAATAGCTTTTTCTCTGCACTAGCCATATCCATTTGATTCTTTGCAAGAGTTTCTTGCGCTTTGATAAGATCAGCTATAGTGGGTGGTGGATTCCCTCTGAATTCTTCAGGATGTCGGACAAACAAGGGATGACTTTCTGTGTTAGTCTGAGGAGGGGTGATGTCTCCACCTTCGGTGTTGGTGACCGGAATAGTTTCCGGGATGTCTTCGTTGTCGTCGTCGTTGTTGTTGCTAGTGCTAACACCATTTTTATTAGAACCTGTAACTAATCCGGACCTAAGACCAGCCATCTTGTGAAATCGTGAGATTGTAACCTAGCGAATGATCTCCCACTGTGGTCGCCAATCTGTAGATGGGGAAAAACGATTTGATGGTTTTTAAGGAATTGAGGAGACGACCGTACGGAGGAGACTCCTCGAACCGAGCTAAATGTTAAACCTCACACAGATGCACCGCTGCAAAGGGGGTTGTTGATGAGTGCTAAAAAGTGCATATTTCTATATATTTTCCTTGGCATTTAACTCATCTTTTGTGCATTAATTCTACATTTTATCCCATATTATGTATTTTCTTTGTTTTCAAGAATAAATATTTTTGTTAATTAATTTTGCATTTTTAGGTAATAAATAAAGACTAGATGAGTTGCGGAGCGAAAAGTGCAAAGACACGGAGAAAGCCGGCGGAAACTCTAGAGGAAAAGAAGTGCAGAATGCGGTATGGAAGACTCAAGGATGAAAATGGCTCACAAAGGAAGAAATTGTTCTTAAAGAAGAAGTGGGCTCAAGATTGTTTAAGCCCAAACCCATTTTCTAAGCCTAAAATCAATACCCAAACCCGTTTCTCTCTCTTCACCGTCAGATTGAATCCATTCCATCATCCAACGGTCGCTCCATCAGAGTGCATCGAGTTTTGATGTTCCTGTCTAACACTATAGCACTAACTCCATCTCTCAGACCGTCAGTTTTGATGTATCCCAGATCCAAAGGTCGCTTCATATCCATTTCCATCGAGCCGTTGGATCATTCTTTCATGTTTTCATCCTACGCCTTTCACCATCCAAACATCAAGACTTGATGAGCCTTCTCAACACCCAAGAACCCAAATCTATTAACCCAACCAAACACCCCCTACTCCAAAAATCGAACCCATCTTCTTCTCCTCCCTTCTCTGCACAGCGACGCTGTCGCCATCACCACCACCTGCTCCGTCTGGCACCACCACATCCACCACCAAAGCCATCATTGCTCCTACCAACTAAACCCATCCCCTATATCACGTCCTATATCCCTCTCAACGACTAATTTCACCCATTTTCACACCTCTAATCCCTAGCTGTGGATTTGGTGAAATAAGTTGATGAGATGGATGTAATTGAAGCATGGGAAGGAGCAGAAGACGATAAGGAATCATGGGTCGAGACTATTGGGAAGAAATCAGAGCTGTTAGGTGAGTAATTTCGATTCCTATTTCTCAACAGGAAACCCTAATTTCACTGTTTTGGGGAAAAGGGTGTTAACCCTAATTTTGGATTGATGTATAAATAGGGATGATGGGTGTGCGTTAGAAGTCATGCCTGGATTAACCAGAGCATCAGTAGAATAGTTTAGTTTTGTTATTTCCATGAACTGTTAGCTTTGAGGGTTTATCAATCTTTTCAATTCCATGATTCTCAATTCAAATGCATTGTTAATATTAGCTGTTCAGAACTCCAACATGTATTGAATTTGATTATGTGATTGTTACAATTTACATTAAGCTCATGTTTATGTTATGTTATGTTTTGTTCTTATGATTTGTTCTTAGGATAGTTTCATTTTCCCTAGCCTTGCTGTGTAATACTTTGACAAAAGCCTTAGAATGTTAAACAAGTTTAAGAACACTTGAACTTAGTTTAAGCTGCAACTTCATGCTGAATTCACATGCCTTTGACTAGTTGTACCTTAAAAAGACAACTAGTACTTTGGAAAGAACTATAGTTGTGTTTAACATTTCAATAAGAGAATGCATAGCATGAACTAGGGTGAAATCAAACCCCTTATTTCACTGTCGATCTTAATCCACAACTTATTATTTCTTTCATGCTCTGTTTAGCTTAGGAATTAGTAAAGAGAATTAGGAAAAATAACTATTGCAACCCCGAGTCCCTGAGGACTTTCCCTTTCTTCCCATCACTAGCTACATTCGACCCTGTATACTTGCAGGTGTAGTTGTAGGCTTTCTTAAAAACCCTACCAGTTGTAGATGGGGAAAACGATTTGCTGGTTTTTAAGGAATTGAGGATACGACCGTACGGAGGAGACTCCTCGAACCGAGCGAAATGTTAAACCTCACACAGATGCAACGCTGCAAAGGGGGTGCTTTAGATTCGAGTGATCAATCTGTAGTACTCCGGCCTAAATCAAGACAATAACCATTCCAGAGTAAATTCGGTCACAAGAGAGGATGAGTTGATCTGTAGGAGGGAAGCTGAGAAATATGTGGAATCAATGGTAATCAAAGATTATGTGTGTGTGAATTATGAATACGATAAGCTCTGAGTGATTGAAATTTCTCAATTGAGAGTAGATGCTCAATTGATGAGTTGATGATATCGCGTTGTCAGTTTGACGTGAGATTGATGATACTGATGATGCCGATCCTTCAATCATGATTCGGAGACTTATTTATATTGCTGGAATTTTAGACACCATGACCCCATGAAGTGTGACAGTTGATGGAATCAAGGAGTGGGAAAGTGGAGATCGTGTTTGAAACCAGTTTTTCACCCACTACCTCGTGAATTCCTTCAACTTATTGCATGACTTGCTCACATTCCATCGTGTATTTGAACACACGTGCCGTAGACCGCCAGACCAAAACCCTAAGTGATATCCCCCCCCAAAGTGACACGATTGACGTCTCGTGGATTGTTAGTCAATTGATGACTTCGTGGTTTGTTGGGACGATGAGTCCATGTAGTTGCTGAGTTGAACATGATGTTCTGAAAATCATGAGTTGAACATGTCATGAGACAGAAGTATAGTTCTTACGATGAAGTGAGCAAGTATTGCTCATTTGATGGATCGTTGAATATTGATTGTTGAACCAATATTCCTTGGTTTGAGAAAATATTTATCATCTGAGCAAGTGGTGCTCATGTGATGAATTTTTGAATATTTAATCGTCTGAGCATGTGTTGCTCATCTGATGGATTATTGGTAACATACCAAAAATATTAATTAGCATACTGGTCGTTGAACCGAGCATAATTAATAAAATTAAATATCATGAGGTCGTCGTAAAATTATTAAGGTTGGAATCTGGAATGATGATCCTTGGATTCAGAAACCCTAATATGATCAATTGATGATCAATTCATGGTTCGTCAGAATTTTAACCATGGGATGAAGGAGGGAGTGACTACATGGGACCGTGGATCAACCATGTAGTGTCCATATGCTCACGTGAGCAAATACAAATAACTCCTGAAGAGTTGGTGAAGAGATGATCAAATGTTGGTTTAATCATTATTCAAAAATGCTCGTATGAGCTTTAGGTGAGAAAACCTAATTAATTATGACGGAGTGAGGGACCGACCATGGGGTCATGAAGCCGGCCCTCGGTAGTCACGTGACCTCCTGATGATCACTCGATGAAAATCCAAAGTTTTTGGAAGAGTCTTGGACCTAATACGTGCAATTGTGCAAATTAGGTCAAAACTGTGAAACTTGATGGGACCGACTTCTGTAAGCCAAAAAGCCAATCTTGGTCAGTCAAGATAGCGCGCTCATGTCCCCAAGGCGTCCGTGTCTAAGTCCTGAGAATTTTGATATTTTCTGGCGTGCAATTGAGCTCCATTCGATAAAAATGCCAAAATTAGGGTTTCGACGAAACTGAGGAACCACCATGAGATGATGGAAATATTATAGATAAGGAATAGGAGGCGTGGGACCGCCGAGGCCAAGGCATGGTCGTCCGTCGTGGCCACGGTCCCGTGATGCCTTTTCCTTAATTTTATAATTTTGATTGATTTTATGAAAATTCATGAATGTTGAGAAATTTGATGAATTTAGGGAGTTTCCATGAATTGAAGGAGTTTTCATGAGTTAAGGGAAGCAAAAAATATTACTAATAAAAAAAAAGGATGTGTGGGAACATGGAGGCGCGACCGGCCGACTAGGGCCCGGTCCCACGAGTTTTCATTTTTAATATTTTTTTAGGTATTTTTTCATGATTTGAGGGTTTTCCTAATTTTTGAGAATACCATGAAATCAAGGAATTTGATGAATTCAAGGAAAAATAAATAAAATAATAAAACAAGGGGCGTGTGGGACTGGCTAGGGCATGGTCGTTCGGCTAGTGGCCCGGTCCCACAAGTTTTCATAATTCTTTATTATTTGATGATTTGTGCAAAATACCATGAAAAAGGAGTTTTTTCATGAAATTAGAGAAATAATATATAAAAAAAAAAAATGAGGAACCGGGGTGGGGCGGTTGGGACCAAGGCATGGCCGGTTGGCCAAAGGTTACGCCCCCACACTTCTTTCCTTCTTAGATTATTTTTTTACGAATTTATGAAAATACCATGAAACGAGAAGTTTCCTCGAGACGAAGGAGATTTGATAAAATGAGAGAATTTCATCAAATCATGGAAAATAAAAAATGCATTAAAAATATAAAACTGGCGTGGGATTGACCACGACACGGTCGGTCGGTCGTGTGTCCGTGCTCCAGCACCTGGTCAATATTTTTAATTATTATTATTTCTTTCCTATTTTGCATAGGTTCATCGTTTCGTTGTATTTTGAAATACTCGTGTTTGCAGCGACTGTTAGTGTATCGTCGTCATTGATATACCTTCCCATTTGAATCGGGCTTACTTAGAGGTAGCTCAGACGCCCGGTGGTTGTTGATTATTTATTACTAGTTGGGAATTCGGTGGAGAATAATTCAAAAACTGAGCAATAAGATGTTTATTATTAATTCATAAGATCAAGCTGAGGATTCGACTACTAATTCAGAATAATAAAGTGAGCATTACCATTCCATGGGATCGTAGATTCAACCATAGAATCAGAGTAATTAAGATTTATCTATTTACATTTATGAGACCAGTTGTGGATTCGATCATGAAAATGGAGTAATGAGATAATATAGGTATTGATATTCTATGAGATCAAGCCGAGGATTCGATCATAGAATCAGAACAATTGTTTATTACCATTCCATGGGACCAGTCGTGGATTCGACCATGGAATATGAGAAATTGTTATTGCCATTCCATGGGACCAGTCGTGGATTCAACCATGGAATAGGAGCAATAATAGATTATTCTGGGAATTCAATAATGAATGTCACGGCAGAATTAATCTTAATTAGGAATAATTAACTTTGTGGCTCTATACTAGCAGAGAAAGCTGTCTAGGAGCATTAATTATCCCGATAAGAGCTTCTCGGTAAGTCATATCCTTTATATAGTCAGGGTAAACTTGTTGTTTGTTCCTGAAGACGTTATGGCTCTATACTAGCAGAGCAAGCTGTCTAGAAGCCGTCCATCTCGTGATACTATATAAAAATAATCACTGAAAGTATTCAGTATTCATGAGATATGTTGTTGTCCAGTCGTGAGACTACATATCTACATGTACTCTGAGAGAAAGTACTCTCCGTTGAGAATTCGATGAGAGCCCGTGTCTCGATACTCACGTCTGATTGCTGAATATGAGCTTCTTATAATTATGAGTTTACGATTTTAGCCTTTGTCGAAAATCCACCATCTATAGTTGTAATTCGTTTGATCACTTGTCCCATGCTTCTTTGAACAACTTCTTTTAAATGGGGTGTTGCGTCGCCAAGCTTGTTTTTTATTTTTTATTTTCCTTGACAATTTCCGCCTTTTCCACTGTGTTGACAATTCTCTTGATTATTTCAGCCTTATCTTGTTGTTTATGTTACGCACCTGCATTTAATGTCCCATGTATTGGTTATTAGTTCCTTTTCTGTCGAACACACTCGACAAGGAGGGTCATCGGGACCGATTCCATGTACCAGCCGAGGTATCTCATCACTATGTTTTAGATTCAGAGGGAAGGGTTATAGTCTCCCTAGGTCTAGGCCCGATAATCCCGAGTGGTTATCGACCAACCAACTCGGGCAAGTGGTCACGGCCACCTGCGATGGGGGTAACCTTTCAGGTGTAAGTAGGTTACCTAGCTGAGAAGAAATTGTATCTTAACAACCTTTGGTATCTGGCTTCCAACCACCAGTACCCTTAGGCTACCTCGGCACTTGCACACTGCCACTGCCCTGAGTATCGAATAGCCAGTCGACTGTAAGTCACCTCGGCACTTCTACATTGGCTTTGCCCCGAGTATGAATGACCATTCGAGTGTAAGTCACCTCGGCACTTCCTTACTGGCTTTTCCCCGAGTACGAATGACCATTCGAGTGTAAGTCACCTCGGCACTTCCTCACTGGCGTTGCCCCGAGTACGAATGACCATTGGTCGCTCATGTCATATTTCGTACCCCTCGCGGTTTTAAGGAAATGAATGACAAGTATGTTTTCCTGTTTCCCTCGAACCCCTCATGGGTAATAGAGTTTCAGATGTTGTGCGTTCCACGGTTTTAGCTCAGGTTCGCCGTCTGGTTTGAGTAATCGATAATCTCCCTCGCCATCTTTAGACACGATTGTGTATGGTCCTCCCCACCTTGCCGCTATTTTACCGCCCCTTCTGTCACGTTACCAATCGGCTAGATATTTCAACACTAACTTCCCTGGTTGAAACTCTCTTGGTCGAGCTCGTTTGTTGTATTCTCGTTGTAATCTTCTTTGGTAATTCTCCATTTTTTGCAACGCCATCTCCCTTGTTTCCTCCAAGTCATCGATCTTAGATAGTATTAGATCTGCCGATATGTTTCGCCTCCAAGCCTCAGTTCGTGTGGTGGGTATCATCGCTTCCGTTGGTAGTATCGCTTCGGTTCCATAGGTCAACATTGAAAGGTGATAGCCCTGTTGCATCCCTTTGAGTGGTTCGATAGTCCCATAAAAAATGGTAGAGTTCTTCGCACCAATTACCGTACGCTTCATCTAATTTTTTCTTCATATTATCGGTGATAGTTTTGTTTTTGATCTCGGCCTGCCCATTACTTTGAGGGTATATGGGGGTAGCCTTGCTTTTTATGATGTTGTAGGTGTTAAATAGTAGGTCGATGTTTTCTCCTTGGAGTTGTTTTCCGTTATCCGAGACGATGGCCGCTGGTACTCCGAAACGACATTTGATGTGCACCCAAATAAACCTAAAGACTTCTTTGTCACGGATATGTCTCAGTGGTGCCGCCTCCACCCATTTAGTGAAGTAATCCATCACTACTATTAAGTATTTTGTCTGTCCCGATCCCACATGTAATGGCCCCAAGATATCCATCCCCCACTTGGCAAAGGGCCAAGGGCTCACCACAGAGTTTAGAGTTACAAATGGCGCATGTATCTTCTTACCAAACCGCTGACATTCTTCGCAAGCTCGTGTCATTTGTTTTGCATCATCATTCATGTACGGCCAGAAGTATCCCATCGTTTTCGCTCTCGCGGACAAACTTCATCCCGAGCTGTGATTTCCGTCTGCACCATAATGTAGTTCGTTCAGTATTGTCTGCCCTTCTTCCTTGCTCAAACATCTTAAGAGGAGCCCCAAGTACGATTTTCTGTATAAGATTCCATCTCTTAACTCATAAGCGGCCAATTTGCTTTTGATCTTGTCGATCTCGGGTCGCCCCTTGGGTAACTCGCCTGTCTCCAAGTACGAATGAATCGGCTTTCTCCAATCTCCGTATGGATATCTATCGGTCGTATTGATAGCCACATCAACAGATATCTCGGGTGTCTACGGTATGGATGAGGCGAGGAGTCTCATGACACGAATTCCCTCCACACTTGGGTCTGCGAGCTGGGAGGCGATGTATGCTAGTGCTTCCAATTGTCGATTGTCTTTTCTGCATATGTGGCAAAATTTGATGCTGGGGGATATGGTTGATATAGAATTGGGCGAGCTCCCATTATTACTGCAGAATTGGATCGTGAATTGCATATTTGTCGGATTACCAACTGTGAGTCGCTAGTTAGCCTTACATCTTGTAGTCCCATCTCGACGATTAATCTCAAGGCGTGAATCGCAGCTTCGTACTCGGTGACGTTGTTTGTCTCCTTAAATTCCAATCTAAACGAATGAACCATTTTTCGTCCCTTTGGTGTGGTAAAGACTATCCCAAGTCCCGATCCATCTTTGTTTGACGCTCCATCGACGAATACTTCCCAACGTGATGGGGCTACTTGCATCGAGTAAGTCGGTCGTGTCTTCTCGATCTTCTTCCATTCCGGGTATGTCCTTGACCTCATCTTCGTCGCTTAGTGGGAAATCTTCCAAAAAATATGCCACTACTTGTGCCTTCACTGCTGTCCTCATTTCGTAGAAAACGTTGAACTGTTTTATTTGCGCGCCCCACTTGGAGATCCTTCCAGATCGGCCTGCATTGTCTAGTACCGCATCAATAGGTGATTTTGTGAGCACGCGGATCCGATGGTCTTGGAAATATTTCCTTAGCTTCAAGGTGGTGAAAGCTAGCGCTAGAATCATCTGTTCCATCCTTATATAATTTTTCTCGGCCGGATTCAATGTCTTACTAGTGAAGTAAACGGGCTTTTCCTCGTTCCCTTCATTTCGAACTAAGACTGCACTGATAGCATATGAAGTTGCTCCGAGGTATAATGTGAGGACCTCCGACGGCTCGGGTCTTTGTAATACTGGCAGACTTGCAAGATGTAGCTTAATATTCTGAAACGCCTCCTCACAGGTGTCCGTCCATTTGAATTTCTCTCCCTTTTTAAGAGTGCTAAAGAAAACCTTGCATTTGTCGGACGACCGAGATATGAATCTCCCCAATGATGCTATACTTCCGTTTAGCTTTTGTACGTCTTTTATTGTGGCTGGTGACGGCATCTCGAGGATGGCTCTGACTTTCTCGGGATATGCTTCTATCCCCTTTGGAGTGATGATATATCCCAAAAATTTGCCTGATGTGACCCAAAAATCGCATTTGGTCGGGTTAACTTTCATTTTATATTCTCTCATCGCTCGAAAAATTTCCCGCAGGTCTCGGATGTGATTCTTGGCTAGGAGACTTTTTACTAGCATATCGTCGACATAGACCTCAATGGTGTTGTGGATCTGGTCCTCAAACATATCGCTCACCAACCTCTGATATGTGGCGCCTGCATTCTTCAGCCCAAACGGCATCTTGGTGTAGCAGTTTAGGCCCCTTGGTGTGAAGAAGGAGGTGTGTTCTTGATCCTCGGGAGCCAGTGGGATCTGGTTATACCCCTCGTATCCGTCCATCAACGTTAGTGCCTCGTACCCCACAATGGATTCCACCAGTTGATCGATACTTGGGAGAGGGAAACTGTCTTTCGGACAAGCTTTGTTCAGGTCGCTGAAGTCGATACAGATTCTGACTCCTCCATTTCTCTTTGGTACCACGACCATGTAAGTTATCCATTGTGGGTAGTGCGATTTCCTAATTATTCCCGATTCCTGTAACTTCTTTAGCTCCTTCTCGACGGCCGCCTGTAATTCTGATCCGATACCCTTAGAGTTACTTCGCCCTTCGGCATGGTTACCGTCCCATTAAAACTGTATATACGATATGTTGACGGGACGAGTATATCATCCGACAACTTCATCCTTTTGAACGTATCGTAGAAGAGTACTTCGACGGAGCTCCCACTATCTACTAGTATTATTCTTACCCCCTATTCCTCAATTAGCAGGGTGATAACCAAATGATCACTGTGAGCTTGGACGTTCATCGAGACATCCTGGGCCGAGAAAGATATAGGTCACACCATCCATGGTTCCATAGGCAAAGATTTTGCTACACTGAAAATTTCCTTCCCACTATGATCTCTCTTGTGGATTCTAGACATTATTCCTGGATTCAGATTGTACGCTTGAGTGGTAGAATGTGAAATCGTGTTGACAAACTGCGTAGATCTGTCGATCCGAACCTGATGGACTCGTGCATTGGGCGTTGCGGTCGTCTGGGCTGGATGTCGGACGAACTTTCTCAGATAACCATCTCTGATAAGGTGTTGCACGATGTCTTTCACTTCTCGACAGTTGTTTGTAGAGTGGCCTCGATACTGATGATAATGGCAATATTCCGGGTGATCCTTGGTTTCTTCAAACTGTATCCCTCTTGAAGCTGGGTATATGATGTCACTCCTTTTTTCGACTTCTTTGAAGATTTCTTCCAGTGGAACATTCAAAGGGGTGTACGTTCTCTCCTCGTGCCTTGGCCTCTTCCCTTTAGCTATCCATTCCTTCTTCCCATTTCCTCACACTGGCGGACCCGGTCTATTATAGGGCCGTCTTTGAGTATCGTCCGACGTTGACTCGGGGGCCGCACTAGCTTCTTGCACTCCTTTATCTCTTGACTCTTCCTAGATTTCTTCTAGGGCGATGAAATTCTCTTGCATTTTCCTCATTTCTTTCAACGTTTGTGGTTTCTCAATGAACATGGCTACCCAGATGGGATTTGATCTCCCAAGTGCATTTTCGAACCCGAATATTTGCTGATCGACTGGTACTTTCCCAATTTCCGTACACAAATTTCTCCATCTATCGGTCAAGGATCTGAAGGGTTCTCTAAACCGTTTGGCCAAGGTGAATAACCTGTTGACCCTGGGTCGAGGTATGTTGTTGTGCATGTACGTTTCAAGGAAGGCTTCGACTAGAGTCTCGTAGCTGTCAATTGTCCCTGGTGCGAGGTTGTAAAACCATTTCCTCGCCTCTCCCTCTAATTTTGCCGTGAAGAACTTGCACATTAATACCTCATAGTTTTTACATTGGATTAGGGACATTGAGTACATCTTCAAGTGCTCCATCGCGTCTCCCGTGCCGTCGAACCTCGATGGGAAGGTGGGGAGCGTGCACTTAGGTGGGAAGACCCTTAGTTCTATCTCTTGGGTTAAAGGGGTCCTCTCGGCCTCGCTTATAAACTCGGCGAGCTTGTCTTCTTCGCCGGTTCCTGACAGCTTCCTTATCTTCTCCTCCAACTCTCTCAGCTTGGCTTCAGTTGCATTATCGGACCTTGTGTTTCTCTGCTGATTGTTTCTCTCTCGCCTTTCGTCGTCTATTGATGATTCCTCGGGTTATCTGTATCCCCTGATAGGTGGTGTCGGGGGTGGTCCCGATCGACCGGAATTGCTTGGTCCCACTACAGGTGGTGCTTTCCCGATTCGGCCTTGGTGACCCGATGTTCCTTGACTTGAGGATCCTCTCGACCTCGGCCTTAAGTTCCGTAACTGATAGTTCTCGAACTCTAGAGCCAGATTTCTCTGCTGAAGATCTCTTAAAGCCGCCTCTTGCCTCCTTTGGCTTTCTAGAATCGCGAGCAGTGTTGGATCTGTACTCTCATGGATAGATTTACCATTTGGATGACCTAAATGGCAGGGGGTGGTGCGGTTATCATAGGTTGTGGAGGTGGTACTGCTGGGGATATATTTGTCGATGTCGCCGGATCGATTCCGATAGTTGTTTCTCGTCCTAGTTGTACTCGCCTTATTCGTTCTTGTTCTCGCCAGAGGGCTTCTTGATACTCAGCTTGTCGTCTGATGTTTCGTCTCTGAGCATGTAGGATCAATGCTGCCTCATCATCTTCCGTGTCTGACGCAGTAAGTCCATCTATTTGATCATCCCTCCTTGGGGGCGAGACGATTCGCTCCAGAGGCGATGGGTCACCGTCTCGTCCCAGATCGATCTCCTCGTCCACAGTTGGCATACCCATTGCAGCAGCTCGTGATTCCTCTGGTGGTGGAAGCTCGTTACTCCCTCGCCTCGTCCCAATTACTCCTCCTTGCATGCTGTTAATGGAGACCGTGCGGTTCCTCAGAGTTCTTCCCATTCCTGACGTGCTAGCCATCAGACACAGTGTGTGCTGTGTCCGAGAGTCGTCCCTACCCACGTCAGCAAAAACAGACAACACCTTACTTTAACCTGTTTTGGAAAGTTTATATTGCACGTACGATTTTTGGAAGAAAAAGGGGACTGACAGTAAGACTGAGTTTTAAAAGTACGATTCCCCCTGGCCTACCAAGCTGACCTTGCCAGTTTGCCACGTTCCGACACTAAGTGTTTCTTTTAGACGGGTATCCTGCTACGTCGCTTTCAAGGGCACGACGTCGCTCTCAGTACCACAACTCTGCATTAAATACAATTTGTCCTACATTCCCTAGACTCCAAATCATTAGCACCTAGTTCTTTGCGAGTAAAAAAAGGTCTAAATTCGTACTTTTATGAGGTCAGCATGCCATGGAAAAATCTAAACTAAGACTTATGCACTTCTTTGGAACTGCAAAGGGATGTCTTCCCTTGATTCCTTGGATTCTTTCACCAACGATGTATGATTCGTCGTGATGTTGTTTCGGCACTTTCCCAAGCCAACATGGAACCTCAAACAACTTCCACCATACATCAAAGATGTTACTTGGGAGTTTATGAGTTTTCCGCTCTCGGACTCACAAGACAATAACTAAGATTAAAATACGAATAGAAGTACGAAAGATGCTACGAAAACAAAAATTGAGACCTGAAAACAGAATCGGCTAGAGATAAGACTAGTCGACTGTTCAGATTCAACCCAGCTGAAAACGTTTGCTAACAACCCAATTTTCTCAACAAAAACTTAACTATACCAGCAGAACTTAAACCAAACGATTATAAACAGACTTTTGCCGAGTAGAGTTCATCTTCTAGCATCAACTAACACGCAAAGTGTTTTTAGGAGATTTTGGATCGTCTCTGCCGGTACATGCAGTCAAGATATCCGGAGAACTTAGATGTTCCCCTTAGTCCGCGCCAGAATGTAGTGGCATGAAACTACACACTACATCCGATAGAGTATAAGGTGATTCCACACAACATGAAGAAACATAAACAAATAATAGACACAAGGATTTACGTGGTTCGGTGTGATTACCTACGTCCACGGGGTGAAAGGATGTGTATTATTCTTCTTCTTCTTTGGTTACAATTTGTACTCTCTCTCTCTAGTGGTGATGTTCTCTCAACTCAAGTAGGATGCCTTGTTTTCTCTCCCTCTCCGACCTCTCTTTCTCTCTCGACTAGCCCTTATATTTATAGGCCAAAGTAGAAATACAACAGAATTACAATGTTGGTCACATTACATCATTTTAGCTGTTCTCTATCGGACCTTCACTGATCGCCCGACTTCCTGGTATGACCGATAGTTCTTCACCCGAGGCCGAGTCTGTATCCCTGGTTAGCACGATGTCGCCCTTCTTTCTTCTCGTTCCTTTGTTTGACCATCTTCCTTCGTCTGACCGAGTGCTTTCTGATTGTTCGCCCGACCTGTCAGAAGATAAGGATCACATCACATCCGACACCTATTGGACCATCACGTCCGACCCACGTGATACCTCTCTATTTGCGCCGTTTGGTTCTATCATGTGCTTCGCCGCTCTTTTTTCTTTGGTGTATCATAGCTTAGTATCTTTCCACCTAGCCCTATGGATTATCTACACCTACAAAATTCAAAATGCTCGAGTGGTGCTTGATTTAAATGCGTCTTCCTTTTACTTAAAGATTACTGAAGAATAAATTTCATTCTTGACAGATGTCGTTGATACTTATAATGATAATGTTGTTTTAACAAAGGTATTTAACCCAAATCTTAAGCTTTTGCTGGTAACTAGAGGATTTTGAGGACTCCAGATATTATACCAAGGTACGTAAGCATATAAATTAGATGCTTACTATTGATTAAGTATTCATCATGTGGTAAATAGATGATAAAGTGCAAGAATTATTATAAAGTAATCTTATCGGTTAATCTACAACAGGAATTTAAGGCGTTGGTGGTGTTAAAGTTAACTGTATTAGGGTCTTCCCCGTGCGTTGCACGGGGCTAAGTTAATTGAGTTGCTATTTGTGCTGAAAATGTAAATATGTGTGTGGCCTATTGTAAGAAAATATAATTCACAACTGTTACTAAGATAGTTCTCAAACATTTACTTGATATTCAACTAAGAAAATAATAACTTAAGAATCAAATTGCTAAGAAAGTAATTTTGCTGAAATGAACTAAGAAAGAATCACTAAGAATGAAACTAAAAATAAAATTACTAAGAAAGAATAATTAAAAATGAAACTAATAATAAAGTTATCCTACCCAAATCACTGACAGAGAATCATATGCACTCTACTCATCCTCATCACCTTCATCTCCGTTTTCATCACCTGCACCTTCTTTTTCATCCTCGTCATCTTGTTTTTCATCTATATTCTCATCATCTTATAAAAGCATCCTCCTTAGGCTCTTTATTTTTTGTTCAGTGGTGGTCTTACTTTTTTTCACCATAGCATTTTCATCATTTTCATCTTCATCATCTTCTTCTTCATCTAAATCCCCTTCCATTTTATCTTCTTTTCGAGCATCCTCATCATCTTCCTTTTCAACTACCATACGCCTTAGCCTCTTTGTTTTTTGCTCAGTGGTGGTCTTACTTTTTTCCACCATAGCATTTTCATCTTCATCATCTTCTTCTTCATCCAAATCCTCTTCAATTACCATACGCCTTAGCCTCTTTCTTTTTTGCTGCTTTTCTATTTGGCGTGTTTTATCCTCCAAAAGCCTGACCTTCTGTTGCTTGTCTTTTTGTGGTGTTTTCGGACCCAATTGCTCATTGGAGATGTTATTTTTTTTCACTATAGTATGAATTTTCAAAATTGTGTAACTGTCCGATTGTTTTTCGATGTTGTCTTCAGTCATCTTTAGCTTAAATCCAAACTTTTCTCCAATTATTCTATCAAACACTTGTGTAGCTTTTTCTGGTTCACCCATCTACAAATCATGTAACATTTCAGTTTTGTATTTTATTTTATTTTGGAAATAAAATGTATTAATCATAAGAGTAGATAAGTGTCTTACCTTCTCGCAACGCTCAGCGTATGCAACATGTTCAGCCGCAGTATATTTCAGCATCTTCTCCACATTAAATCCGAAAATTGTTAAATCTGCGTATTCTGTGTTATCCTTGATCCTTACGGTGATCCGATACCTGTTTCAATGAATAGTAATTAGATTAGGTTTCATTCTTTATCACATCACATAATTGGCATGTTTTATATTATTCCCTTACCATGGCAGTACTTCTCCATCAAAGTTCTGTTTGCATCTTGGGAAAGTAGTCTGTCCATCCTTGTTTTGGACTTGTCTTTTGTATTTTTTGCAATCTATGTAATACCAACCCTTTCCATCCTTTCCATGGTTGACTCGAACAATAGATGCTTCACAGAAAAACTCCTTGTCCTATGTCAAATCGGAATCACATTTACGTATATTCTTAAATGTTTCAAATTAATATAGGTTAATGTATAACTGCAACATAAATTTGTATTTACGGTATTTTCATAGTCCATCAGCATCTGACTGGCTTCATAGAGGGAAATTTTGTCTTCAAAATGATCTTTCTCCCATTCAAGGTGTATCTCTTCTATTTCTCCAATTTCTTCTCCAAGCATGTGTAAACAGTAGTATGGTTTAATTTTATTGTGATTATCTATAAACTGCACTTATATTATATTTTTTGCTTACCTCATTCTAAATTGCTGAACTTGTTCACAATCCAAATTCACAAATACTCTTGATGCTTGTGTAGTGGAAAGATTGACTATCCCTGTAATAATAACCAATTAAATTAGGTAAGTGGGTTTAAGTTTTTGTTTATGTATACATTATATGCATTTTTTACCCATGCGCTCTTTGACAAATGTTCCGGTGACTATGATGATCACTGCGGCATTTTCATTACTATCTAGTATTCCATCATATATTGTAGTCGCTAAGTCACCCCATAGAGTTATCTTCATCGTCTCTCCCCTAATACAGGTAATAGTAAGTGTTAGTTCTTTGATCTTATAATCTGTATTAAATTAGTTTGAAATGAAAAAAGTAGTACCCATCATCGTTAGTGATGTAAATCTCTCGCATGTTGACATCTTTTGTTCCATCATGTTCCTCAACTTTCTTGATGACGATGTTAGATATGGAGTGCAATCTTCCAATTACATTTGAAAGATAAGCAACAACAAATCAACAGTTGAAGATGTTAGTTAAAAAGGATAAATTTTTGGATTGGTAATAAAACTTGGTTTATGCTTTTACTTGTATAGAACTGGTTATCGTTTTTCCTTCCAGGTACCAACTCCAGAGGCAAGAAAGTGAATATTTCTGTTGGAAAAGTGGATGCATCCACTTCTAGCCGTTGAATTTTGGCGTATTTATTCAGCCACATAAAATAATGGTAAGCTACAATTCTATATCCTCCAGTGGGAACCTGTAGGGTTACACACTGAATGGCGTATACACATCCATCCTCAATTTTCCCTAGGAACATATCAATGTTATCTTTGTTCACCTTAAGTTGCATCTGCGTACCCTGTAATTTCAAGTGAAAACATACAATGTGTTTATTTTATTGTTTCAAAGTTTTTTTTTTTAAAGTATGAGCTGTCTAATACTTACTTCCTCATCTATTACGTGCGCTTCCAGACTCCACACTTCACCAGTTTTCTTGGATTCAGATATCCAGACTTTGAGTACTTTCACCTTGATCGTCTTGTTTTGAGTTTGTTTGAATCTCAGGTCTTTTAATGATGTGTACACTACCTTCGCAGTACATTTTTCTATATTGTCACAGAAAACATGGAAATTAAAATCATAGCAGATTTATTATAGTTTAATTCATGTTTTAAACATTAAGTAAAAAATATGACTTATAATGGAACACATACCTTCTTTGTAGAAACCTTATTCTTGTTGTTCATCTTGCTGTTGGTATAGTATAATGGTTTGAAGAACACTTAGTTTTTTGATGTGAGTTTATACGTGCAGCCTTATATGCTTTATATACACGCATATGGTAGTTTCCTTCGTGATCAAGTATATTTATCATTCATAGATTTGTACGAATAAAATCTAGATAAATATAAGTCTGGAAAAGGGATCAAGTAGGTTTATCATTCATAGATATAAATCTGTAAATGGGAATATCCTTTGGATATGTAAGAATAGAATTTAGATAGATAAAAATCTGAAAATGAGAATATCATTTGGATGTGTCTTCACGTACAATTCTGAAAAGAATTTTGTAGAATATTTCAAAGGAATTTGGTTGAAGATTATTTTTAATTATGGCAGTCATTTAGATTGGTGCAATATTTGGTTTAAGAATTTTTTTAATTAGGGCACATCCAACAGAGGAATATCAACACGAAATGCATGTAGTTATGAGCCTTTATTTACATCGGTGACTGGTAGGTTTATTTCAGGGGTTCAATAGTTGCTTCTATTTTTAACTTCCAGCTTAAAGGGATGGAAATTCAGCTAAGGTATTATCTTGCTTTACATCGGTGACTGGCAGGATTTGTTGTATAGTGATTTGTTGTACAGGGTTGCTTAGTAAGGTGACATTTTGGTGGTTGAATCCATTGTTTCCTCAACAGCGTTACTTAGTAAGGTTACATTTTAGCGGTTGAATCAATTTTATGGGGAAGAGTTTGGCCGGTGTTAAAACATAAGTTTCAATGGAAAGGTTGTATTAATTCTGGTAACGTTGTTCCAAAAAATAATAAAACAGAAGTTTTGAATCTATTGTACTCATGAAACTTAATAAGTTCTGAGAAATAAAAATTAAAAAATAAACCAAACAGGTTATGCGGCTAAGTTGGCTTTTGTCATTTATCTTCTAATCCGCCTCCATGTCAGTGTTTTGTGTTTCTTCTTCTAATGTTTCCATTTCATTGTTCTGGGTTTCTTCCTGTAGATTAGCATGAAATAGAAATTGTTAATGAATAGTCTGCGTGAATTAATTTATGCTGAATAGTGATTGTAAGCATATATTCAATGATTACCTCTCTAATGGATAACATTTTCATAGATTGCAAAGGAGTCGGTGGATTCTGAAAATGCATAGCCTTCTTATCAAATTTTAATGGTGTCCGTGGTCGGTAGTTCTGTTGCATTTTTCGATTCCGTACCTGTTTTTCACCTTCTTGCAGTCTTTCATATTTATCTTCTAATTCATGATTGACATGGTATATCTTCTGCAAATAAACAATCCTGTAGGCAGAATGTTTTTCCCCAACAATCCGGATTTCGAATATGTATGTGCGCCCGGACAATAATATTATGTCAATTACTTCTTCTGGCAACATTTTCTGCACAAAAACAAAAAAAAAAAGATTAGTTTGGTGCTGTTATATATATGTTGGAAAAATATGTTATGTATTGTCATTGGTTGGTAAATACTTTTCCCGTTAGTGCATTAATTCGCATAAACGCTGAGACCCTTTCATTGTCGTCGAATAGAGCGTCAGCAACAGATCCTATAATAACAAATGTTCCAGTTCCAGACTCATCCTGTATACGCAATTCCAGCTTATACCTGCGCAAGTATTAAGCCGATTAATTTTTTGTTAGTTTAATGCTATTTAGGTTTAAGACATGATGAATGCAGTAATATTGTTACCTTGGTACATGTCTTTTAATTTTGCAATTGCATGGGGCGCTCCATTCTCTTCCACTTAAGTTTGCTTTTTCCACATGCTAAGTAATACCAAGTTGAGTTTGGTACAACTCCAACTATTTTTCCCTTGCTAGTAAAGGTCATTTCCTATTTCATATAAAATATTAGCAAATGATGAGATGATCAATACCAACCTGTAAGTATTTATGGATCTTACCAAATTTTCTTCATTGTGAATTAAGCCGCATCCTTCTCCCAGAGGCATTTTGTTATGAAAAAGCATTTCTTTGATTGGTTTTGGTTGTTTCCTCTGGAAATCAATAAGAATTACCCCCAAGTAGGGTCCATATCTATTTATTGAACAACAATGTTATTAGTGTATTTGTATTTGAAAATAATCAGATGTTACAGGGCTCATCGTCATAATCAAATAGTTACCTATCTCGTATGTTTTTAACTTCTGGTATTGGTAAATCCACATAAATTTTTGTTGCCATTGTGCTTGAAAGACAATAAGCATCTGAAAATTTGGATTAATTGGTGACCGATTCATTCAATGAAAAGTATACGTGCTGTTATGTGGAATAAATTATCATGACTTACTATTAATTTTCTCCAATAATGTTGAGGTGATTATAAGAACAACATATTTGTCGGTATCTTCTAAGTACTCTTCTCCGATCTTCCTAGTAACATCTCCCCAGAGCGTAACTCTAGCTGAGGAGATTTCAGTATGTAGTAAAATCTCCCTTTTAATCTGAGAGTGCTTGGATGGTTGGCCTGTATATTCTAGTTTTGATATACCCACCAGTATTCCCATCACGTCTATATAAAGGAATAGTATCATAGTTAGATTAATAAATTATAGTTCACATAAGAGATTATATTGATAAATCACCTGTAAAATGAGTTACGTCGTAGTTTCTTTGATTAAGTTCATTCAGATCAGTTAAAGCGAATTTTTGTAGCGGTATTTATCTATTGTCCACGGTGTCCACGGTCACATGAGTGTTATCGCTGAAGCATAATATTGAATTTCCAGGAATAGGTCTCCATTTTCCTTTGACCTATGAAACTGCAAAGTGGTTAATAGTTACCACATTATCCTCCTTTAGTTTTTGGATGTGTTTCTTGTAATGATCTTTGGACAACACAACATGTATATGATCTTCCTGTTTATTGTTTCATTAGTTTCTGCCTAAGATAAATCATAAATAACATTCACAGAATATAATAACTTACATATTCATCCAGCAAAATCATATGAAAGCTGAAAAATTCATCGGTGTCTGATTGTTTGGTATCCCATGTCCTTAGAATTCTAATTTTTTTTTATCGTCATGATTCCTCCTTTCCTTGGTTGCTTGCTGCTCTAGTATTTTTTTATCGTCATTATAGGGGAAGTAACAAATCAAATCTGCTAGTGTAAATTCGGGATCCATTTTAGTTGGAATGTATAAATATGTGCTTATCTAATTAGGAAATGTAGATTTTGATAAACAATATTTTGCTATTTTTATACCAAAATTTGTTGTTTTCTAAATTTGTATTTATCTACTCCAACAAATATAGATTTTGATAGGGAAGAATTATAGATTTCGGAAAGGTCTGCATAGTAACTGTACTTAATTAGGTGACAGTTTGGAGTTCTATTTGGACGAAAGGTCTGCATAGTTTTTGCTGGCCAATGTACCATTCCATGTTGCTTAATTTTCTCTTTTAGTTAAGGAGCTAAATCAATGAAGCACGAAGGAAGTAAAAACAGCAGTTTATTTACTATATAGATAAGAAAAATCATTTAAGTAGCAAAATATCATGATTTATTCATGAAGAAAAGTTTCTTCCACATTTGTATTTTAGATTTCTACAATTACTGGAAATTGCTTTCTATGAATAATGCTTATTACACCCATTCCATAGTAGTAAACCTTGACTAAAATTCTAGGTATATAAAAAACATTTCCAGCTTCTTCTCCACTAAGTATTTCAGCTTTAATTAGCTTATTAGACAATCCTTTTACCAAAACTGGGGTTCTATTGGGAACATTGCGAACCATCCTTCTAGCAACTACAATTGTCATTCCTACTTCGAACCTAATAACATGCCGTGGTACATTATCCCACTCCAAACTGTTCAAGAATTCTTCAGTGTAATCAAAGAAACCATCACCCACAATATCAATGCTTGTGTACTCGTGTTCCGCAATAGGCTCTTCAAAATTATTAGCCATAACTTTTTTGCTTGTTCCTGCATCAAAAATTTAGGTGTTATAGATAGATGAAGTCATGTTTAAAAGAAGTATTATAGAGAGAAGCAACTTTTACCTCAGAACGATAGGTTTATGTTACGATTGCATTGAGTATATTTATTAAGGTAGAGATTACGTTGCAATTAGGGTTTCTTGTTTAAGATAAGGTTTGTTGTTTAAGATAACTTTAAAATCTATGCGTATCTTTTTTTTTAACTTTGATCGTCGGTGTCAGTGGTTCACTGGGTACTTTATGTCCAGAATAAGGATACTTGACCAAATCCAATCGAAGTTGGATAAATTACTAATGGGCAGGAGTTAGTGAAGGACATAAAACATTTGGATGCTTAGTATTGCCTCTAACCTGTATATAGTCTGATTATCTTAATTACACAGTATTCGAGTTTGGTACCAATTTCCAAAGAAACACAATTCCATGAAGACTATGACTGTGTTAAAATAGTGATCATACTTGCAAACAATCAAGTCCCTTCTCCCCTATATTTCATGATCATTATAAACATCCATTAAAAGAGTTGTTTTAGATCAACCCAAAACGTAATAAATATAAGTCCTAAATATCCATATAATTGTAAAAATTCTGTAAGAAATAAGCAGTCTCCAAGTAGTATGGTCTCCAAACAATGTCTTTTGATCTTTATTCATCGTCGTCCGTACTATCCTCAACCAACAACGACATTTCATCGTCAGTATCTTCAACCAATAGCGACATTTCAGTATCACTATCTTCAACCAACATTGGCATTTCGTCATCAGTCGTCTGACTCTCGTCATTGCTTTCGTTTATCTCCTCGTCATTTATATGATTTTCTCCAAACTGATTTCCACCAGGTGTGTTTCCTTGCATCATAAATATTTTTTGTTTCTGGAGTGGAAACATTAAGAGCACAACTTGTTATAGAAATGGTATTATCGCTTAAAATATAAATATAAATGTAGTAGAATGAGCCAGAGAGATCACTTACTTGTTGCAAATTTTTGAATACTTCTCTGTACACCACATTCTGAGTATATCCTTCTGGCACGATATCCTTTGTTTTATCAATAAAAATATTCAACCCACTTCGCCTTGTTGTCCTCGAGACTGCTATGTAGAGCTGTCCATGACAGAAAATTGGGTTTGGAAGATAGATTCCGACGTTGTCGATTATCTGACCTTGGCTTTTGTTTATCGTCATTGCAAAACATACCTTAATAGGAAACTTCACTCTTCTCAGGATAAAAGGAAGGTGAGTTTTTGTTGGTTGTATCACTATTCTTGGAATGCAAGCACTCCTACCAGCACCATTTCCCGTTATAATCCGAGCTTGAATAGTTCTTGCGCATATTTTTGTAACAATGAGTCTCGTACCGTTGCAAAGCCCAACACTTGGATTTATATTTCTTGTAAGCATTATTGGCACATCAAGCTTCAATCGAAGCACATGATTAGGTACTCTGGATATTTTTTGAGCATTTAGATATTCTTGATTGTATGACAGCTATGCATTCTCAAAATCATATGACTGGGGACTTATTGAATCCGAACTCAGAAAAACGTGTTCTTCACCTGGAAGCATAGACACCACGTAATCATTTATATGGTCTAGAATTTCATTCTTTGGTGCTAAGATGCATCTCTCCCTTAGGTAATTCTTATCCTTAAATCTAGCAATCAAATCAGGATAAACGACATCAACAATAGCTTCGATGGGATTTTCGTCTGCCTTAATCAACAGGTCATCGGGTATCTTAATCCAAGTTGGTTTTTCGGATTCACCCTCTATTGATTTTTCTGGTAGTTTCCCATCCCCAAGATCCAAAATCCACTTGCCGAATTCGGATATCGTTTGTTTCTCCGCAGAACTACAATTTCTGTTCAATAATCTCATGTTCTCTGACAACTCAAGTACATGGAAGTGCTTCCATAATTTTGACCTACTAATAGAAGCATCAACAATATTTTCCCGGCTTCCACCTCTAATAACTGGTAATATCTGTCTAAAGCCACCTCCTAGTAGCAGAGTTTTTCCTCCAAACAATTTTTCTTTCGTCTTGTCCTAGCTCGGATTCATGAGATCTATGACAGTTCGCTCTAAAGCTTCAAAAGCATGCCTGTGAATCATCGGTGTTTCATCCCAAATTTATTTTTTCAGCTTTATATATCAACCCTGCCAACTGAGTTCCATGACTAACATCGCAAGTGGAATTATCTTCCAAAGTTATTGGTATTTTGAACCGAGAACGTGCAGTCCTTCCTCCGGGAAGCAACAATGATGCTATACCATACGATGCAACTGCCAAAACAACCTTGGATTTTGCACGTAGACCGGTTATTATAGTGTTCCAAAGATAATTTTTCCCAGTGCCACCGCTCCCATAAACAAAGAATAAACCACCGTTACCTTGTTCAATAGACTGGCTAACAACATCAAATATTTCCCTTTGTATCGAGTTAAGACCATTCTTCAGGCTAATATGCTGAGTCCTTAGTTTCTCCTTATCGTAATCGAGCTCTTCGTCTATTAATTTATTTTTATAAGCATACTCTTTATCCTTTTCTGGGATAGGCATGGACGGAAACTCAACAAGAGTTCTACCATTTCTCTTGATTAATTCTTCGATGTCAACCAAGGTGAGGTTTTTTAACTGGGATTCAGTAAGTTCCAAATGTAAGTTCCGCCTTCTTTTTCTCTCCCGGTGCTGAATTCCTTCGGCTAACAAACTCCAATTTTTTTCCCATAATTTTTTTGGATAGGTTACTTCACAAAAAATCAACATCATGACAAACATCTGGCGCAATAAGTCACCTGTGCTGTATGTTGATGCTTCCTGCAAACCAGCGTGTCATTCGTTGTCGTCCGATAACAATCCAAGAGCTGCACATGTGTCTCTAAAAGTTGTATGAATGGTTCCCTTAACAGTTTTCAACTCAGAATAACTTCGTGCCCCCTTGCACACATTCAATAGGATTCGGAGAAAATATCTTTCTCCTGAACTCGGGTGAGCATTGTATAGTCTACCGACTGTATTCCCTCTTTGCCTTGGTCGCCACTATTTCAATTGTTTCTCCCATACAAATTCAGATGGAAAATCTGCGTAAGTCAACTCCCTTGCTTCTGGATACTTCTTTTTGCTTCGAACCATTCTAGAAATTTCATGACATTGGAGCTTGGATTATCCAATACATCTTCTACATCGTCCGTATCACGATATATTACCTGGTGTTTATAGGAGAAAACGCGATCAAATAATCACAAATCCAAAAATCTAAATGTCACTGTCGTTCATGAGTGCAACAGTGATCTGTTCATTGTTACAATAGGATTAGTTTATCAAAAAAAAAAATTATATGCGAAAATTATCAAGTCTGGATTTTATACGTAATGTACGGAAAGAGACAAATATTACCTGGTGTTCACCCTCCAAATGGTATGGTAGCCTCTCCACTGATGGATCACGGAACTGAATGTCGAAATCGAAAATCCTCCAACACGCTTCTGCCCCAGATATATACCGACAATCCAAGTAATTATTTATTTCATCAATTAATACTTCCTCTTCCCCTGTATCTTCATTCAAATTTGGATCTTTTTCGAGAATAGCAGTAACTCGATCTTTACCCTTGTTGATGTATTTGAATAATTATTTAACCAATCCCCTCTTGAATTGCATACCTCAACATTGATTTGCGTATTATCCATCAGGATCATTCTCCTTGTCAGGTATCTCTGCTGTGACAATTCTATTAATATCGGATGGTGTCTCTGGTTTATCCTTCTTATCCAGAAACAATAAAATGTGGGCATATGGTAAGCCCCTCTTTTGAAATTCTATAGTGTAGATTGGTGTAGATACAAAAATATACAAATTAGTACGAAGTTAAACAACACAGAATATAGTATGCAACCAAATAAATTGAAAATTACCTCCTTTGAATTTCCCAAAATGTTTTCCCTTTCGGAGAACTTCCATCAAATGCTTTAATTTTATCTTGAATACCCTAGCAACGATATCGGGTCTATCTTCTGGTCGTTGACCTTGTATGTGAGCTAGAGCTTCTGTAATTTCCTTCCAATTGGGATTGCAGGTGAAAGTTATAAAGAGATCCGGAACACCAATTTTCCTACATATTGCAATAGCATCTTGATTGTGTTGCATCATACATCTTGGGCCTCCGGTGTAAGATGAGGGTAACACAATTCTTTTGCCCTTTTTCTCGTTGTATCTCCCTTCAATAGTGCATCTCTTAACCCACTGTGTAACTCGGCCCTTATATGCTCTTGGTTATTTCTTACCCACTTAAGTCGACATTCTTCAATACATGCATAAGCATCCACACAATATTGCTGAAACAAACGTCCACCGCGAATTAAAGTTTGTCCCTCACCAAGCCGTTGTTGTAGCCTAAATGCATAATACTCCCTCATGGTGATCTGTTGCCGCTTCCTCAACACACCATCTTTACTTACTCTCACTTTCCTGTATGCAGTTTCCATGTTATAACCATCTTCCCCATAGGGGAATAAAATAGGGAATTGCATTGGCATATAACATGGGTGTATTTCATTGATTCTAATATAACCACTTTTCTTATGCTCAACAATGATGTCCCTGTACACATCATCATCAGTAGGATTCTGGACTATCAAAGCTGCCACTTCTGAACACGTTGGTAGGTTATACTGCCTAGCATCTCTTTCTCGTCGGCTAATGATTCGCAAGCGTAACTCAACTGCAGGTTGTCGTTGCATTCTTTCCCTGGCCATCCTGAATATCAAGTATATAGTTAATGATAACCATCCTGAATATCAAGTATATAGTTAATGATTTATATATATCTGATGCAAGTATATAGTGAAAATTAATACATTCGGTTCTTACTTATTGCAGTGAGTAACAACGAGTATATAGTTTCATGATTTATATATACCTGAATGTCTTTGCATATGCATTAGTTGCATCCAACATAGATATTAAATTAGTGATCACTTCCAAATCCAGTTCATCCTCATTTTTCTTATGTATATAATTTTTTTTCCGACTGCACCATTCTTTTGGGCTTCATTTTTATGCTCCTTTGTAAAAATATGTTCTTCCGACGGTTAGCTTCTTGTGCCAATTCTGTATCACATATGTATAGTTGGTTGTATCCTGGTTCTTTGTTTCCTGGAGGCACCAGATAACCTATTTTGTGATAGCTCTGTCCCTGAATTATATATGTCCATGGACCCTTACCTTTCTTGTTGATGTTGCCACTAAATCCGGCTCCGTTTGAGGTAAAAGCGAGCATATTGTTGTATGCCCTTATGTTTTTTCTGAACTTGGCGGGACGCGGCCCACCATCAAAGTCCAACAATCTCTGAAGATAATCTGGACATTCCTTAAGAAGTGGGAGCGCAACATTACCACTGGAACAACATATGCTAAACTCGCAATCAATTATTTTGGATTTTTGTGTTTTCTCCTGGAACCACATTATTGCACCACAATGCTTGCATGTATGAGATGGTGCGCCGAAATCCGATTTCATGATATCTAATCCTGTGAAAATGTCCCAAATTTACAAAGTATTAGAGGCATATTGAGAAACATTTGTTATTCCCAAATACACAGTTGATGATTTATATCTGATGTAAGTTAGTGAAACCTGATATAATTTGATCTTACTTATAGAATGCTCAACATCTCGACTCTGGGATATTTGGTATATGTCATCTTCATATGAGTCGTCGTAATCAGAACTACTATCATCATCTGAGCTGGATTCTAGTGGTATTTCTTCGCCCAGAAACCTATATCGTTGCGCTGCTCTCTTAGTACCGAGAAGTTATTTGCGAAGCCTCCTGTTCTCCCTGGCACGAATTTGTTCATAGTTCAATATCCTACATATTATACGCTGTTTGATTTGCTCGTCCATACCTATTATGTAAGAATGTACAATAGCGGATCATAGTTATCGTTAATGTTGGCTTTATAATATGATCAAATACCTAACATACAATCACGTAATATACAATAAGATCACAGGATTTTAGTATATGGATTTATAAAGAGAAACAAAATAAGATCATAGTTGTTCTTATTAGTAATGTCGATTATAAAAAGAACAAAATTAGTTGAATAAAAATAAAAGAATCTTATCAACACAATCTGATTTCAAGGGTATAGCAAGAATCAAACCCCTTGGTTAACTTTCAGATTTTTTAGATTTTTAATGTTCAAAAGGAATGAAACATAAATACTCAAACTATGCCATTTGATAGGTCCCCAAAGGAGCAGACGTTGATCTAAGTATCATTGCCAGAGGAACACCAGGGTTCTCAGGTGCAGACCCTGTAAATATGGTGAACTTTGCAGCTCCCAAAGCCGCAAAGGCTGTTGCTAATTCAGTGAGCATGACTGACTTAGAATATGCGAAGGATAAGATTATTATGGGAAGTAAGTGCAGATCAGCTGTAATTTCTGACGAAACTCGAAAACTAACAGCTTTTCGTGAAGGTGATCAAATACCTAACATACAATCACGTAATATACAATAAGATCACACCGTTTAGTATATTGATTTATAAAGAGAAACAAAATAAGATCATAGTTATCGCTATAGCTGGCTTTATAATATGATCAAATACCTAACATACAATCACGTAATATACAATAAGATCACACCATTTAGTATATGGATTTATAAAGAGAAACAAAATAAGATCCTGTAATATCAAATCCTGAAATTTATAAAATCCTGAACTATGTTAGTATATGGATTTATAAATTTATAAAATCCTGAACTTTCTTAATATAAAATAAGATCCCTTTCTGTGGCTTAGGTGCTCGTAGGTTTTATAAAATAAGAAACATATATGAAAAAGTTAATATACGATCAAGTTAATATATGAAAAAGAATATGATCAAGTTAAAATAAGATCTTGTAGTTAAAATCGGATCAGATTGCATGTTAATACGTGAGTGAGAAGGAATGGAAGTGTGGATTTACCAACCTTGACTGATGGATAATAGATGATTCGGGAGCTGGTGTTTTCTTCTTATTATGTTGGCTCGCAAATAGCGATTATGATAGGCTTCATATGGTGTTAAAGAAGGTGTTGGAGCAGGTTGTGTATCTCGTCGCTTTTTCACCATTTTTTTTCTTTAGGTTTTTAGTAGGGTTTCCTAGAGTTGTTTCATGATTAGGAGGGAAGAGTGGAGGAAAGGTTGTATATCTCGGCCTAATTTGGTGAGTAATCCTTGATTTCTATTGGCCGGGGGCCAGGAGCTCTAGAATTGAAGCTTTTGGCCTAACTTTCATTCTGGAGCCAATATTTCGTACTCAAATTATATATACAATTAATACAATTGGTATTGGTGATGCATTTGTGAAGGGGTTGTTCAGAGCTGGTAGGAATCTTACTTCACATAATTGGGAAGTTAGTTAAATCTGAAGGACTATAATTAAATACACAAAATTGGTCAATTAACCCAATAACGACAATTCTTGGGTGAAAAAGACATGTAAAATTTGATACTGTTCAAATGGACGAGAATGTAAAAATAGCCAGGATGTAAACAATTTCATTCTACACATTTTCAAATACTTTTTCTTATTTTTAATTTACATCAGGATGCATCCAGTTTCATCCTCGCTCTTTTTTAAGTTTAAGACATGATGAATCCAGTTTCATTCTTGCTATTTTTTTTTGTGTCCATTTCACTCATACTAATTTTTACTCGTCCATTAGAACCGTGTTTTAAAAATATTTGGACCAATGACCCATTTTCCGAATTAAATATGTGCCTGAAAGATACTACTCGGTAAAGTCTTAGTGAAAAGTCATTATGAAAATATTATTGATTTTAGTTGACATGTACTCCCTCCGTACCTATTATATAGGTGGGATTTCCATTTTTCCTTGTACCACTATATAGGCGGAGTCCAAATTTCGAAACGGTATTTTACTTATATTACCCCTATTTATTTGCTTGGGAATCATCACAATTTAGTATATGTCTCTAACATTGGGAATATAATTAAGGGTAAAACAGGAAAAACATAGAAATGTATAAAATCAATAAAAGCTTCTTAATTTAAGAGAATTGGTCCCTCCGCCTATATATGTGGTACGGAGGGAGTATAAAAGATATAATATGAATGTATATGGACATTTTAGTCTATTTTGTAGTCACTAACCTTATTACAATACAATATTTTGGGTGAAATGACCGATCATGAATATTATAAAAATATCTAATAGATCCTTGGGTATTTAAACAGTATCAACTTTTACTCGTCTTTTTCACCCAGGTTGTTTTAGGGCTAATTGACCAATTTTTTGTTTATACATGAAATGGTTGTATACAAATGGTTCATGCCAATTTCCAAGTATAAATAGTTTTTTTTTTTATTTCTTTTTTACAATAAAGAAAATAATAGCATGAATTATAAGAAATTAGAGTTTTACACATAATTATCATGACATTTTCCTATAAATTGACGTCGAGTTGAAGAAGAACTGCTAACTAATAGGAAGAAGTGGGTATTGGGATGTTGGAGTGAATTGAATCTAACAGTTTGAAGTTGATCCATCCAAGAATACCACAAAAGCGAGATACTTCCATCGTGTCCAAGATTCCATGTGTATATGAGATTTGTGCGAAGGGAGACATCGTGCTAACCAGGCGATACAGACTCGGCCTCGGGTGAAGAACTATCGGTCAAACCAGGAAGTCGGGCGATCAGTGAAGGTCCGATAGAGAACAGCTAAAATGATGTAATGTGACCAACATTGTAATTCTGTTGTATGTCGACTTTGGCCTATAAATATAAGGGCTAGTCGAGAGAGAAAGAGAGGTCGGAGAGGGAGAGAAAACAAGGCATCCTACTTGAGTTGAGAGAACATCACCACTAGAGAGAGAGAGTACAACTTGTAACCAAAGAAGAAGAATAATAATACACATCCTTTCACCCCTTGGACGTAGGTAATCATACCTAACCACGTAAATCCTTGTGTCTATATTTGTTTATGTTTCTTCATGTTGTGTGGAATCACCTTATACTCCATCGGATGTAGTGTGTAGTTTCATGCCACTACATTCTGGCGCGGACTAAGGGGAACGTCCAAGTTCTCCGGATACCTTGACTGCATGTACCGGCAGAGACGATCCAAAATCTCCTAAAAACATTTTGCGTGTTAGTTGATGCTAGGAGATGAACTCTGCTCGGAAAAAGTCTGTTTATAATCGTTTGGTTTAAGTTCTGCTGGTATAGTTAAGTTTTTGTTGAGAAAATTGAGTTGTTAGCAAAAGTTTTCAGCTGGGTTGAATCTGAACAGTCGACTAGTCTTGTCTCTAGCCGAGTCTGTTTTCAGGTCTCAATTTTCGTTTTTGTAGCATCTTTCGTACTTATCTTCATATTTTGATCTTAGTTATTGTCTTGTGAGTCCGACAGCGGAAAACTCATAAACTCCCAAGTAACATCTTTGATGTATGGTGGAAGTTGTTTGAGGTTCCATGTTCGCTTGGGAAAGTGCCGAAACAACAACACGACGATTCATACATCGTTGGTGAAAGAATCCAAGGAATCAAGGAAAGACATCCTTTTGCAGTTCCAAGGAAGTGCATAAGTCTTAATTTAGCTTTTTCCATGGCATGCTGACCTCATAAATGTACGAATTTAGACCTTTTTTTACTCGCAAAGAATGAGGTGCTAATGATTTGGAGTCTAGGGAATGTAGGACAAATTGTAGTTAATGCAGAGTCGTGGTACTGAGAGCGACGTCGTGCCCTTGAAAGCGACGTAGCAGGATACCCGTCTAAAAGAAACACTTAGTGTCGGAACGTGGAAAACTGGTAAGGTCAGCTTGGTAGGCCAGGGGGAATCGTACTTTTTAAACTCAGTCTTAGTGTCAGTCCCCTTTTTCTTCCAAAAATCGTACGCGCAATAGAAACTTTTCAAAACAGGTCAAAATAAGGTGTTGTCTGTTTTTGCTGACATAGGTAGGGACACCTCTCGGACAAACACCACACTGTGTCCAATGGCTAGCACGTCAGGGATGGGAAGAACTCTGATGAACCGCACGGTCTCCAGTAACAGCATGCAAAGAGGAGTAATTGGGACGAGGTGAGGGAGTAACGGGCCTCCACCACCAGAGGAATCACGAGCTACTGCAAGGGGTATGCCAACTGTGGACGAGGAGATCGATCTGGGACGAGACGGTGACCCATCGCCTATGGAGTGAATCTCCTCGCCCCCAAGGAGGGATGATCAAATAGATAGACTTACTGCGTCAGACACGGAAGATGATGAGGCAGCATTGATCCTGCATGCTCAGAGACGAAACATCAGACGACAAGATGAGTATCAAGAATCCCTCGGGCGAGAGCAAGAACGACTAAGGCGAGTACAACTAGGATGATAAACAACTATCGGAATCAATCCGGCGACATCGATTCAGATACCCCCAGAAGTATCACATCCACCACCTATGATGACAGCACCACCCCCTGCCTATTTAGGCCACCCAAATGGTCACTCTAGCCATGAGAGTACAGATCCAACACTGCTCGCGATTCTAGAAAGCCAAAGGAGGAAAGAGGCGTCTTTAAGAGATCTTCAGCAGAGGAATCTGGCTCTAGAGTTCGAGAACTATCAGTACGGAACTTAAGGCCGAGGTCGAGAGGATCTTCAAGTCAAGGAACATCAGGTCACCAAGGCCGAATCGGGAAAGCACCACCTGTAGTGGGACAATGCAATTCCGGTCGATCGGGACCACCCCCGACGCCACCTATCAGGGGATACGGACCACCCGAGGAATCATGAACAGACGACGAAAGGCGAGATAGGAACAATCAGCAGAGAAACACAAGGTCCGATAATGCAACTGAATCCAAGATAAGAGAGTTGGAGGAGAAGATAAGGAAGCTGTCAGGAACCGGCGAAGAAGACAAGCTCGCCGAGTTTATAAGCGAGGCCGAGAGGACCCCTTTCACCCAAGAGCTAGAACTAAGGGCCTTCCCACCTAATTGCACGCTCCCCACCTTCCCATCGAGGTTCGACGACACGGGAGACGCGGTGGAGCACTTGAAGATGTACTCAATGTCCCTAATCCAATGGAAAAACTATGAGGTAGTAATGTGCAAGTTCTTCCCGGAAAGCTTGGAGGGCGAGGCGACGAAATGGTTTTACAACCTCGCACCAGGGACAATTGACATCTACGAGACTCTAGTCGAAGCCTTCCTTGAAACGTACATGCACAACAGCAGACCTCGGCCCAGGGTCAACATGTTATTTACCTTGGCCAGACGGTTTAGAGAACCTCTCAGATCCTGGACCGATAGATGGAGAAATTTGTGTACGGAAATTGGGAAAGTACCAGTCGATCAGCAGATATTCGGGTTCGAAAATGCACTTGGGAGATCGGATCCCATCTGGGTAGCCATGTTCACTGAGAAACCACAAACGTTGAAAGAAATGAGGAAAATGCAAGAGCATTTCATCACCCTAGAAGAAATCCAGGAAGAGTCAAGATATAGAGGAGTGCAAGAAGCTAGTGCAGCGCCCAAGTCAACGTCGGACGATACTCAAAGACGACCCGAGAATAGACCGAGTCCGCCCATGCGAGGACATGGGAAGAAGGAATGGATAGATAAAGGGAAGAGGCAAAGGCACGAGGCGAGAACGTACACCCCTTTGAATTCTCCACTGGAATAAATCTTCAAAGAAGTCGAAAAAAGGAGTGACATCATATACCCAGCTTCAAGAGGGATACAGTTCGAAGAGACCAAGGATCACCCGGAATATTGCCATTACCATCAGTATCGAGGCCACTCTAAAAAAAACTGTCGAGAAGTGAAAGACATCGTGCAACACCTTATCAGAGATGGTTATTTGAGACAGTTCGTCCGACATCCGGCCCAGACGACCGCAGCGCCCAATGCACCAGTCCATCAGGTTCGGATCGACAAATCAACGCAGTTTGTCAACACGATTTCACATTCCTCCACTCAAGCGTACAATCTGAATCCCGGAATAATTTCTAGAATCCACAAGAGAGATCATAGTGGGAAGGAAATTTTCATTGTAGAAAAAGCTTTGCCTATGGAACCATGGATGGTGCGACCTATCTCTTTCTCGGCCCAGGATGTCCCGGTTGAACGGCCAAGCTCACAGTGATCCTTTGGTTATTACCCTGCTAATTGAGGAATGGGGGGTAAGAAGGATACTAGTAGATAGTGGGAGCTCCGTCGAAGTACTCTTCTACGATACGTTCAAAAGGATGAAGTTGTCGGATGATATACTCGTCCCGTCAACATATGGTATATACGATTTTAATGGGACGGTAACCATGCCGAAGGGCGAAGTAACTCTAAGGGTATCGGATGGAGGTGCCTACCTGGATACTTTAACCACATTCTGTGTGGTTGATGTAGCCTCGCCCTATGAAGCTATTATCGGAAGACCATGGATCGCGGGAATCAAAGGAGTGGCATCGGCCTATCATCAAAGATTACGGTTCCCAACGTACAAGGGGATAGCAGAAGTCGTAGGAGATCCAAAGGCAGCCCGAAAATGCATGCAGGCCGACGCCCAGATAAATGGGGAGCGGCGAGCACGACAAAGGGGAGAGAAGAAAAAGGCTAAAGAAGCCAAAGTCGCAGAAGAACTGGAAAAGGTTATTTCGCAAGCGGTCATGGCTTACGAAGCACAAGGAAGAGAGCCTTCATAGCAATTAAAGGAGACGACGCCGGTGAAGGAATCAAGACCAAACTTCTCGGTCGTCGAACCTATTCGAGAGATTAATTTGGGAACTGTAGAAGAACCAAGGGGGGTAAGGATCAGGTCCTTACTATCGGACGAACAAGTAAACCAGCTCGTGGCGGTGCTAAAGGAAAACATGGACGCATTCGCATGGAACATGCACGATATGGAGGGTATATATCCAGAGGTATGTTGTCACCATCTAAGTATCGACTCAAGCTTCAAGCCAATCCGACAAAAGATGAGGCGAATCGCACCAGAATTACAGGCGGCCGTCGAGAAGGAGCTAAAGAAGTTACAGGAATCGGGAATAATTAGGAAATCGCACTACCCACAGTGGATATCTAACATGGTCGCGGTACCAAAGAGAAATGGAGGAGTCAGAAATTGTATCGACTTCAGCGACTTGAACAAAACTTTTCCGAAAGACAGTTTCCGTCTCCCAAGTATCGATCTACTGCTGGAATCTAGAGTGGGGTACGAGGCACTAACGTTGATGGACGGATATGCGGGGTATAAAAAGATCCCACTGTCTCCCGAGGATCAAGAACACACCTACTTATTCACACCAAGGGGCCTATACTGCTACACCAAGATGCCGTTTGGGCTGAAGAATGCAGGCGCCACATATCAGAGGTTGGTGGGCGATATGTTTGAGGACCGGATCCACAACACCATTGAGGTCTATGTCGACGATATGCTAGTAAAAAGTCGCCTATCTAAGAATCACATCCGAGACCTGCGGGAAATTTTTCGAACGATGAGAGAATATAGAATGAAAGTTAACCCGACCAAATGCGATTTTTGGGTCACATCGGGCAAATTTTTGGGATATATCATCACTCCAAAGGGGATAGAAGCAGATCCCGAGAAATTCAGAGTCATCCTCGAGATGCCGTCACCAGCCGCAATACAAGACGTACAAAAGATGAACGGAAGTATAGAAGCATTGGGGCGATTCATATCTCGGTCGTCCGACAAATGCAAGGATTTCTTTAGCACTCTTAAAAAGGGAGAGAAATTCAAATGGAAGGACACCTGTGAGGAGGCGTTTCAGAATATCAAGCTACATCTTGCAAGTATGCTAGTATTATAAAGACCTGAGCCGTCGGAGGTCCTCACATTTTACCTCGGAGAAACTTCATATGCTATCAGTGCAGTCTTAGTTCGAAATAAAGGGAACGAGGAAAAGCCCGTTTACTTCATTAGTAAGACATTGAGTCCGGCCGAGAAAAATTATACAAGGATGGAACAGATGATTCTAGCGCTAGCTTTCTCCACCTTGAAGCTAAGGACATATTTCCAAGCCCATCGGATCCGCGTGCTCACAAAATCACCTATTGAGGCGGTACTAGACAATGCAGGCCGATCTGGAAGGATCTCCAAGTGGGGGGCGCAAATAAAAAGTTCAACGTTTTCTACGAAATGAGGACATCAGTGAAGGTACAAGTAGTGGCAGATTTTTTGGAAGATTTCCCACTAAGAGACGAAGATGAGTCGAGGACATACCCATAATGGAAGAAGATCGAGAAGACCCGGCCGACTTACTCGATGCAAGTAGCCCATCACGTTGGGAAGTATTCGTCGATGGAGCGTCAAACAAAGATGGATCGGGACTTGGGGTAGTCTTTACCACACCAAAGGGACGAAAAATGTTCCATTCGTTTAGATTGGAATTTATGGCGACAAACAACGTCACCGAGTACGAAGCTGCGATTCACGCCCTGAGATTAATCGTCGAGATGGGCCTACAAGATGTAAGGCTAACTAGCGACTCACAGTTGGTAATCCGAAAAATCACGGGAAAATATGCAATTCACGATCCAATTCTGCAGAAATACTGGGAGCTGGCCCAATTCAATATCAACCAGATCCTCAGCATCAAATTCCGCCACATATGCAGAAAAGACAATCGACACTCGGACGCACTGGCATACATCGCCTCCCAACTCGCAGACCCAAGTGTGGAGGGAATTCGTGTCATGAGACTCCTCGCCCCATCCATACCGGAGACACCCGAGATATCTGTCGACGTGGCTATCAATACGGCCGATAGATATTCAGACGGAGATTGGAGAAAGCCGATTCATTCGTACTTGGAGACTGGCGAGTTACCCAAGGGGCGTCCCGAGATCAACAAGATCAAAAGTAAATCGTCCGCTTATGAGTTAAGAGATGGAATCTTTTACAGAAAATCGTAATTGGGGCCCCTCTTAAGATGTTTGAGCAAGGAAGAAGGGCGGACAATACTGAATGAAGTACACTATGGGGCAGCCGGAAATCACATCTCGGGACAAAGTTTGTCAGCGAGATCGAAAACGATGGGATACTTCTGGTCGTACATGAATGATGATGCAAAAAAAATGGCACGAGCTTGCGAAGAATGTCAGCGATTTGGTAAGAAGATACATGCGCCATCTGTAACTCTAAACTCGGTGGTGAGCCATTGGCCCTTTTCCAAGTGGGGCCATTATATGTGGGATCGGGACAGAGAAAATACTTAATAGTAGCGACGGATTACTTCACTAAATGGGTGGAGGCATCACCACTAAGACATACGTGACAAAGACGTCTTGAGGTTTATTTGGGAGCACATCATATGTCGTTTCGGAGTACCAGCGGCCATCGTCTTGGATAACGGAAAACAACTCCAAGGAGAAAACATTGACCTACTATTTAACACCTACAACATCAGAAAAAGCAAGGCTACCCCCATATACCCTCAAAGTAATGGGCAGGCCGAGATCACAAACAAAACTATCGCCGATAATATGAAGAAAAAAATAGATGGAGCGTATGGTAATTGGTGCGAAGAACTCTACAATGTTTTATGGGCCTATCGAACCACTCGAAGGGAAGCAACAGGGCTATCACCTTTCATGCTGACCTATGGAACCGAAGCGATACTACCAACAGAAGCGATGATACCCACCACATGAACTGAGGCATGGAGGAGAAACATATCGGCAAATCTAATACTAGCTAAGATCGATGACTTGGAGGAAACAAGGGAGATGGCGTTGCAAAAAATGGAGAATTACCAAAGAAGATTACAACGAGAATACAACAAACGAGTTCGACCAAGAGAGTTTCAACCAGGGCAGTTAGTGTTGAAATATCTAGCCGATTGGGAACGTGACAAAAGGGGCAGTAAACTAGCGGCAAGGTGGGGAGGACCATACACAATCGTGTCTAAAGCTGGCGAGGGAGCTTATCGATTACTCAAACCAGACGGCGAACCCGAGATAAAACCGTGGAACGCGCAACATCTGAAACTCTATTACCCATGAGGGGTTCGAGGGAAACAGGAAAACATACTTGTCATTCATTTCTTTAAAACCGCGAGGGGTAGGAAATATGACATGAGCGACCAATGGTCATTCGTACTCGGCAACGCTAGTGAGGAAGTGCCGAGGTGACTTACACTCGAATGGTCATTCGTACTCGGGGCAAAGCCAGTGAGGAAGTGCCGAGGTGACTTACACTCGAATGGTCATTCGTACTCGGGGCAAAGCCAGTGTGGAAGTGCCGAGGTGACTTACAGTCGACTGGCTATTCGATACTCGGGGCAGTGGCAGTGTGCAAGTGCCGAGGTAGCCTAAGGGTACTGGTGGTTGGAAGCCAGATACCAAAGGTTGTTAAGATACGATTTCTTCTCAGCCAGGTAACCTACTTACATCTGAAAGGTTACCCCCATCGCAGGTGGCCGTGACCACTTGCCCGAGTTGGTTGGTCGATAACCACTCGGGATTATCGGGCCTAGACCTAGGGCGACTATAACCCTTCCACTGAATCTAAAAGATAGTGATGAGATACCTCGGCTGGGACATGGCATCGGGCCCGATGACCCTCCTTGTGAGTGTGTTCGACAGAAAAGGCACTAATAACCAATACATGTGACATTAAATGCAGGTGCGTGACCAGTTGTCAGCCGACAAATATAATTTCACTTTCTTATACTTAACTACAATAATATAGTAAGTGGTAGGAAAGAGTTCGTTCCCACAGAGAGGACTGAGGTTGTCAAGTTGTTTCGGTTTCTTATGTAAAACAAGGGGGGTTTTCTGATTTTTATATATCTAAAATAAAATAAAAGCAAACAAAGCAAAGTAAAGCACACAAATCAATTATGAGAAAGTATTGGTTAAGGACTTCGTTTTCATTCACTAACATGTTCTTGTCTTAATAACTAGAATTGATATTTAATCTCTCATTATCAAAAGCCCTAGAATACCTTGATCGCAAGAATATCCCGCTAATTCCCTCTTGTCATCAACAAACACATTAAAAGATGCGAATATGAATTCTATCTAAGAGAACAACCTAACGTGTAAAAGCACTAATCAAGTTTAATTCCCTAGATGCACTAAGGTTTATGAAATTAGGCTAATCAATGCAATCGAACGTGTAAAAGCACTAATCCGATTTAACAAAGGTCAAAATTCACGTATAGTTACTAGGATATATCACTACAAGCAATAACCATATTTGTGCTACTTGTATCCAAGATGCATCATTTTTACGTATGAAACACCCTAAACTAGCTTTAGATGTGAATAAAGTTCAATTAATTGACCACTCAACTAAACAAATATTCAAGTCATACATGGCGATATATATAGTGAATCAAGATCGATAATTGTGAGACAAAACTAATTTATTAATAAAAGAAGCATGCTTTGTGAAATCAATTTAATCCATAACCAATAATAAAATCTAGCTCATATTCATGGAGTTCATAGCAAGAATAAAGAGAGGAGTTTCCATAAACCCTAGGCAAAAGGTGAAGAAGAAGATATATTAGATAATCAATAAATAATGGAAAAACTTTTCCCTTTTATAAGTGTCCAAGTAGTCAAATTCCGTGCATAGAATCCCTGCCAATCCGTTGCCAAAACTAGCTAAGTATGGCCGTGAAGTTGAACCCAACAGCCGCATGGACCCTCATCAGTTACTGTAGAGGCCCAGCCCAGATCCATGTTCAACTGCACTGCAGCACTATCAAGCCAATAGCAAAAACAACACCATGATCAACAGCAGCACCCTTGTCTTGCAATCTATAGCAACCAACCAACACTAACACTACCATTGCCTTCTCTATTTGTTGTCAGAACCCATTAGCAGCATCACTGCACCAACAACAACATTCATCTCTTTCCGGGAGTCTCATATTTAGCAATGACCCATCTCGAATACCATCCAGCAGACTGTTACCCTTTCTCAAATTGTTGACATCAACACAAACACCAAACCCATTCTATGTCAATCTCAGATTCATATCAAACCTAACTTCAGGACAAACCAATTCCTCCATCTCTACTCTCTCTGACATTGTTTGACACAGAAATCATCTTCAATTTCACCAGATACCCTTTTACTCTCAAATTTCTGTGTTATATTGACCTTCTCATATCTGCTCAAATTCCATCTTCAACCAACAACAACATTTGCAATTTCTATCTCAGCTCAGGCCACCTGCAATCCACCAGCACCTGCTCTTCTTCTCAGTATCACCACCAGTCAGAACAATTCCACAATCTTCTAATCTAACTTCAGAGCTCTGTCCAAAACCTCATATGCCACCTACCAGTTTCATACATACTCTCAGCAGCTTCAGAATTCCTCCACCAGAAGCAACTCCCATTTAACTCAACTCAGCTACCAATTGCAGTGAAAACCCATCTTCACCTCAGTCTTGATTTCAAAACTCATCACTGCCTTGTTCCTCTCAGCTTTCCCTGTAATCTTCAATGCCTACAAACCTTAACTTCCATTTCCATTCGTGATTTTTCATCTTCAAATCTTCTCTGCAACTAGCTGCAATGTCTTCATGTTCTTCACTGGTTCCTTGTTCATCGAATTCTAATTCAGCCATGAACCCAGCTTCTCATTTTTCATCTACAACCCACGGCTGGAACAGATTCATCTTCTTCAACAATTGCGGCGAACTCAAATGCAGTAACAACTTCAATCTGAGATCCTCAAACCCTAATTTCCTGTTCTTCTGAATTCGACCTCAATACTCCATACAATCGAAAAACAAACTAAACCCCAGATTTCTTATCTTATAATTCTCAGTTGCAGCCATGAATAAACCCTAATTTAATCATCTCATCTCTCCTCAACAACAGCACTTCTCAGATTCATCCCAGTTGGTGTCGACATCATCACCTAACTACTTCCATATTTAAATTTCAACTCACACTCAACTTATTCTTTCTTGACTTCAAATCCGTAGCCAAATCCTCTCAATCTCCTCACACCCATGAAGAACAACAGTAACAGAGAAATGGAGAAGGAAATTAGAAGAAATGGATTCTTCTCGACCTGATGTGTGGTTAACAAAATGGGATTGATATTGGTAACTGCCACTTCTGGATAAGGGTTAACCTCTTCATATAAGGCTCGTCGGTTCCAGAGAACTGACAGCTCATTCTTCACTCCTTGCGCTCCACATATCCTGCTATAACTCGCATCCGATTTGATCTTTTTGCGCTTTACGCTCCAAATGGCTAATTTCTCCTTCTTTTGCTCATAATGACTCCATTGCACCTAATAGACTCAAAAGCACACATATGATACATAATTTACAAGAAAACTCGCAAAGAAAGCATAAATACTAGATATAAAATTAGGTGTTTTACGACACCTATCGAATTCCCCCACACTTAGACTTTGCTAGTCCTCAAGCAAATCAAACAAAATAAACTCTAAAACATACATACAACTCTGTGTCGTCGGGGATACGGTCACTCTTATCATGAATAACAGGCCTTTGAACCCCTAGGTGTCCCTAGTGGACGAGTTATAGTCTCGTGAGGGCTTACTAGAGATATACCCACAAAACCTACTTTTCCAACTTACTAGTTCTCCGAAATGATAGCATCCAACGCGCTAAGAAGACATAGAGATTCTGCACACTAGTCATAAAAAGTTAGACACATAAATGAACACAATCTCATCCTTAAAAGTTGAGAGAGAAATAACCATCCCTTCTAAAGAAATTCGGGGTCGGTGATCAAATCCTCGACTCACAAGAAAGGGTTTTATGAAGTTTCTCTCAATATAAATAGCTTTTTATGGGTCACACATGTGTCCAGGTAGGAATGAAGAGAGAATCATGCGACACGTTGAATGGTAAGAAGACAAAACCCCCTAATTGTTTGAAAACCCACATCTTTTATTCATTTTGAAAACCCTTTTTTCTGACGATCTCTAAGAAAGGAAATCAAACCATTTAACGTAGGGGGAATATGCTTACTTACCTCGTTATCCGTTCGACGTGCAGCTAGCACCACTCTCACAGCATCCATAAACATCTTCGGTCTTCAATCGGTGTCTTCATCTCCGTCTCGGTCTTCAACTCTTGATGACAAATTTTGAACTTCGTAGAATCTTGACAATGTGATTCTTTCCTCTAATTCCTTGTTGCTTGAAACCTCATTATGGATATTTCTTCTTCCATTGGCTTATTGAATGAATACAAAACCAAACAAAAACGAACTAAACCAAAAATATGATACAATGATTTTTTTTCTTTCGTTTTTTTTTTCTTTCACTTTTTTTTTATAAGAGACCTAGCATATGGTGACCATGTCTCAACCTTTTTTTTTAAATGCAAGATAAATAAAATAAATACAAAATGAAAATAAACAAAAAAAAAATTAAAACTAATGATGGACCTAACAAAATTTCTCTTGTCTCTTTTCTCTTTTTCTTTTCTTTTTCTTTCACTTTTTTTTATAAGAGACCTAGCATAATGGTGACCATGTCTCAAATTTTTTTTTCTTCAGACAAGAGAAAATAATACAAATACAAAATAAAGATAAAAATAAAAATGCAAGTACAAAGGCCATGGTGTAAGTACTTTACCGCTCGATAACTTGTATGTCTCGATATCACAAACTTCTTGAATTCCCATCTTAATAATCTTCATTCTTGTACAATAGTCTTCAACTTGTAAAAAAATTCCGCTCCTTGTCTTGTTGCTTTACTTGCTATGAAATCTGCTCATTTCTGTACTGTTGCTTGTAAACCTAAACGTCTTCAACTTTCCTTCGAATTTGTGATGCTCCTCTTGTTGATGATGATAGTGTTTTCTGGACCTGTCGGTGTAGAGAGAGATAAAGTGGATGGTGCTAACTGCGAACAAGATTACAAGTGGTATGTAAGTTATCAATTCGATGTCATCATTCATGATTGATAAAATAGCACTCAGATATAATATGCTTCTATTGGTGGGAGGTTGGGTATCTCACCATTATACCCTAGTTTACGTACGGTGACACACACTCTAAAAGCACATATTTAGACAGGTACAAAGAAGTGAAGGTCGGTGCCTCACATGATGTAACAATAGGTAGTCACCACTATAGGGTACCACTACTCTAATACCGAATTCAATCGGCACCTCATTGCAACTGGGATGGTTAAATCCAACTTTAACTCTCATACAAGTAAGAAACCCGATCATGTTCTCTGTCATCTCTAAGTTCAGTCAATCTTATGAGAATCTCGATGTAATCTTAGAGACATGTATACTATGTGACTCTAAACTAACTACAAGTTGGAGTTTTTTATTCACTATTTTACACAAAAAAGTTGAAAAATTTGAAAATTTTACAATGCAATGCTTTACCGCTCCGCCACACTTAAACTTTACATTGTCCTCAATGTAAATTGAGTCATCCAAAGAAAGTCAAGGTGGGAAATTCTAACATGATAATGACAAGAAATCAGAAAAAAAAAAATGCAAACAAGACAAGAAAAACTAAAAACAAACAAGAAATAAATACAAGACAAGAAATACTCATCCCATGGGTTTCCTCCCATTTAGCGCTTGGTTTAAAGTCGTCATCCCGACTATCTCCTTGCTTTCTATTCCTCCTCCAGAGGGAGTGCATCCACAAAAGTTAGTTCCTTCCACCACTTCGGAAGTGAACTTCTCATAATATGGTTTCAACCGGTGCCCATTAACTTTAAGTTCCTTGCCTGTAGCTATGCTACAAATTTCCACTGCACCATGAGAAAACACATTAGTAACAATAAAAGGTCCAATCCAACGTGACTTAATTTACCTGGAAATAAATGCAAGCGAGAATTAAAAAAGCACTTTCTGTCGAATGCAAAATTGTTTCCTAGAAATCATGTTATCATCAAATGCTTTCGTTTTCCTTATAAATGCGCGAGCTTTCAAATGCATCATTGTGGAGCTCCTCTAGCTCTTGGAGTTGTAAATTCCTTGCTTTCCAGCCCCATCTATCTTCATATTGCATTGCTTAATATCCCAAAACGCCTTATGCTCAATTTCAACGGGTAAATGACAAGGTTTACCATACACAAGCCTAAAGGGAGACATCCCGATAGGTGTCTTGTATGCGGTTCTATAAGCCCACAAAGCATCATTAAGTCGCATGCTCCAATCTTTCCTTGTTGGGTTCACCGTTTTCTAGAATAGATTTCACCTCCCGGTTAGAAACCTCGGCTTGTCCATTTTTTTGGGGATGATAAGGTGTTGCAATCTTGTGCAACACATTGTACTTCTTCAACAAGCTTTGCAAGATCCTGTTTTGAGTGAGAACCCCCATCACTAATTATGGTTCTTGGAATTCCAAAACTTGCAAAGATATTAGCTTGCACAAAATCTGAAACCACTTTAGAATCATTAGTCGAGGTGGCCTTAGCTTCCACCCATTTGGAAACATAATCCACAGCAAGTAAGATATAAAAATTCCCATGAGAGTTGGACAAAAGGACCCATAAAATCAATACCCCATACATCGAAACTTCAATAAATTGAATAAAAGTTTGTGGCATTTGATTTCGGGCACCTAGATTGCCTGTTCTTTGGCACTTATCACAAGTTGTACAAAATGTGTATGCATCTTTAAACAAGGTTGGCCAATAGAAACCGCTTTCAAGTACCTTGTAAGCGGTTCTCTTACTCCCAAAATGTCCTCCGCAAAGCATAGGAGTGACAAAAAGACAAGATATAATAAACTCGGATTCGGGACGCACCTTCATAATACTTGGTCACTACCTGTTTACCTAAGTATGGATCATCCCATGTGTATTGGTTCCCTAACCTCTTAAGTTTGTCCCTCACAGCACGAGACAAGTTCTTTGGGATTTGTTTAGACACCAAGTAGTTCACAATGTCAGCATACCATGGCTCTCCAAAGGAAATTGAGAATAGTTGCTCATCCGGGAAACTTTCACGCAATGGGATAGCTTCCTTGTCCACAGCAAGACGGCTCAAATGATCCGCAACGATGTTCTTAATTCCTTTCTTGTCCTTGATTTCAATATCAAACTCTTGCAAAAATAGAATTCATCGTATGAGCCTCGGTTTCGCCTCTTTTTTCATAAGCAAGTACCTAAGCGCTGCATGATCAGAAAAGACAACAACTTTTGCACCAATTAGATAAGAGCGAAACTTTTCCAAAGCAAAAACAATAGTTAATAACTCTTTTCAGTGGTTGTCTAGTTTTTTTGGGCCTCATTTAACGTTCTAGAAGCATAATAAATAGCATGAGGTATCTTCCCCACACGTTTCCCAAGCACCGCACCAACCGCATAGTCACTTGCATCACACATGAGCTCAAAAGGCTTGCTCTAATCCGGTGGTTTAATGATAGGGGCTGAAATCAAAAGTTTTTTCAAATGATTGAATGCCACCATACACTTTTCATCAAAGTTAAAAACCACATCTTTTTGCAATAAGTTGCAAAGTGGTGATGCTATCTTGGACAATCCTTGATAAATCTACGATAAAACCTGCATGACCAGGAAAAGATCGTATCTCTCTCAACCGTAGTGGGGGGGGGTTAAAAGCACGAGAATAAGGTCTATTTTAGATTTATCGACTTCCAAGCCTTTAGAAGATATTATATGGACTAAAACTATGCCATGAGTTACCATGAAATGGCACTTCTCCCAATTTAGCACAAGATTTGTTTCAACACATCGTTCAAGGATGAATGACTAGTTGTGCAAGCAAAGGTCAAATGAATCACCAAAGACACTAAAGTCATACATAAACACTTCGATTTGTTTTCAACCTATCTGAGAAGATATTACCATACACTTTGAAAGGTAGCTGGAGCATTGCACAAGCCAAAAGGCATCCTTCTATAAGCAAAAGTACCGAAAGGACAAGTGAAAGTGGTTTTCTCTTGATCCTCCAGCGCTATCATAATATGATTGTAACCTGAATAACCATCAAGGAAGCAACGATAAGAATGTCCAGCTAAACGTTCAAGCATTTGATCAATAAAAGGCATGGAAAATGATCCTTCCTAGTGGTGGCATTCAATTTCCTGTAATCAATACAAACCCTCCAACCGGTTTGCACACGAGTGGGACAAGTTCGTTCTTATCATTCTCCACCACCGTCACACTGATTTCTTTGGTACTACTTGTACTGGGCTCACCCACTGATATCGGATATGGGGTAGATAACACCCACGTCCAAAGCTTTAGATCTCCTTTTTCACAACTTCCATCATGGGAGGGTTCAAACGACGTTGCGCTTCCCTTGTAGGCTTTGCATCATACTCCAAACGGATTTTGTGCATACACACGGCAGGGCTTATACCCTTGATACCGGCAATTGTCCATCTATGGCCGTCTTGTACTTCCTTAGCACCCTTAGAAGTTTTTGCTCCTGTAATTCACTAAGCTTGTTCGAAACAATCACAGGTAAATCTTCCTTGTCACCCAAGTATAAGTACTTTAGGTGATCGGGAAGAGGTTTCAATTCTAACTTTGGATATTTAACAATGGAAGGTACAAACTTTTCATCACTGCATGGTAAAGAAATAAAAGAGATATTATGAGTTTCCGGGATCCTTGTAGTGAATTAAGATCACCAAGGGTTTCCTTGACTTCATTACCACACTCTACACCATTATCCATGGATGTAGTCAAAACGGTTTCCAAAGCATCATCACCATTCAATTCAAACACTTGTTGTGCCAATGTATCCATAACATCAATGGAGAAACAAGAGCGGACATCACTAGGATATCTCATCGTCTCGAAAATGTTGAAACGTATTTTTCTCCATCAAACTCCATAGTTAGCGTTCCTTTATCCACATCAATAATGGTTTTCGCCGTTTTCGTGAAGGGACCCAAGTAGCAATGGAAGAGACGAGTCCGGTGACCCTTCATTCATCTCTAACAATCTAAATTAGTGCATCAAGAAAGCCAGATTAGTCATCACAAAGGTTTAGCTAAAACAAGGGACGAGGCTGCCCAAGCCGCTTCGAAGGAAGTGAGTTGCCTTTCCTCGTTGTTGTAGAAGGCTGAGATGATGAATACTGTTATTGCGTACAAGGCTCACTGTCAACTAGTGGAAGAGACTAACAAGATTATGGACATCATCGAGTATGATCTTAAGACGAGCATGGCCTTATCAAGGACTATCCGCGCCGTGAGAACCCTGCCTCCTATGTCTGGTTCTTCAGGGCCTTCCTCAAGTGGGAGCGTACCTTCATCGCAGAAGGGGAAGACTGCTAAACCTGCTGGTGAGGTTGAACTATCCAAGTAGATTATTGTAGAAAGTTGATCTTCGTTGATTTATAAAGCTTCGTGAGATTCCTTTTGTTTTTCTTGTTCCCGCTATCATTGCCAAGCCTGTAATCAACTTTAATGAATTGATCATCATTTTAATTTTTATCTGTGTTGTCCGATTTCCTTTTAAGTATTGTTACGGTTAATTTGGAATATAACTGAATGTAATCAAGGATAGCGAAGTGTTTGAGTGCCAACCCGAAGATATGTGTATCTTCGTGAACGTCTTGAGACCTGTCACCCCGCTGGCTAATCCTGGCCAGAGGATTCCCAGACGGTGGGGGTCGGGGAAGCGTTCTAGGATATGAGTTGTTTGGAATGTACATTCATTCCGTCAACCCGCTTCCATAAGATTGATTGGGTATCTCTTCTGTTGGATGCCTTCCCCATGGTCCTACACTTATAGACGCTGATAGGGGAGTCCCGAGATATTGTAGGTGACTACTTTCCCAAGTAAATAAAACAACAATTAACACAAGTATTTACGTGGTTCGACAGCAGAGTGTCTACTTCCACGGGTGAAAGAGGGTTAAAGTGTCTATTTAGTTTGTTGAGTTACATTTAGAAGAATTCCATTGATGGAACCTCTGAGGTAGTAAATAGCAAAAAATAGGAGAATGGAGTATTGACGCGGAGGTCATTTCTCTGTATTTCAGGTGTAGGGTTCTCGTGAGGTGTTGTATTTACACGCCATCGTCTTGTTACTATGTTGCTCATGAATTTTGAATATTTTTTTCCAAAAGTTTGCTTGATTGATAGGTTGAGGTTTTCTACTCCTCTCTCAGAGATAAAATATGTCGATCGCAAGCGTCGTTTCTTCTTCTGGTGCTCTTCACGCAGATGCAGGTCTGCGTTGCTTTCTACGGGTAGTATGGCTTGAGATATTTTGCATTCCATGGGTGTCTGAGGATCTCCCCTTTATGCGTAGATAATAAGATCCATTTCCTGCAACATCATGTATGACGAAGGGTCCCCCCATGTTGGTGCTAATTTTCCCCACTTCTTTTCTCGTTGGTATTGGGGAATGGTCCTCATCACATATTTCCCTTCTATGAAATTCTAAGCTTAACCCTTTATTGTACTCCCTTGCTAGTTTCCTTTGATAGTTTCCATTTTTGTAGTGCTGCCTCCCTCCTCTCTTCTAGATCATCCAACCTTTCCAACATCATGTCCGCTGTGAGGTTCTTCTCCCATGCTTCAGTCTTCGTAGTTGGCATGATTATTTCTGTGGGATAATAGCTTCGGCTCCTTAGGTGAGTAAGAATGGGGATTCTCCCGTGGCTGATCTTCGAGTTGTCCTATAAGCCCACAAAACGTTGTGTAGTTGCTCGCACCAACGCTTCTTGTATTCGTCTAACTGCTTTTTGAGGATGAGTGCGAGGGTTTTGTTTGTGGCTTCTTCCTGACCATTGCTTTGAGGTTAAATTGTGTGTTCACTTGTTCTTTCGAATTTTGAAAGTATCGAGAGAGTAAGTCGATGTTTTTTTCCTGGAATGCTTGCCATTGTCAGATACAATCTCAGCTGGTATGCCAAATCTGGAAATGATGTTTTGAAAGATGAATGTGAAGACATCTGCGTCTCGGATCCTTGCCAGGGCTTTAGCCTCTTGGTAGCCGGGGACAGTGTATAAAAAATGGAGAAAGTTAAGGCCTACAGTGATACCGCAAGTGCATGGTTTCGATGTAGTGAGTGCACAAGTACGGGTCGATCCACGGGGACTTGGGTGTGTTCATGAAGATTCCTAAGCTAATGGCAGTGACAGTGCAGTGAGAACAATGAGAAGGCAGAGTAAAGAGAAAAGCAAGCCAAGAGGCAGTGAACAGGGCAGTGAGTGAAGATGATGAGTGAGCAAAGCAGAAAGAAACAAGGCAATGTAACAAAACAGTGACATGACCAAAGGTCATAGGCAGTGGGTGAGCAGTGGTGAAAGCAAACAAAGCAGATGAAGGGAGCTAGGATCATTAATTCCACCACTAACCTACACCATGTATTCAACGACTACATTCTTGTTCTTGTGATGACATGGGTTAAGATGTGGTCTGCCCTAGTCTAAGAAGTTTCTCCACTAGAGAAATCATCCCCAATAAGACATTGCTCCATAGCACTAGTTATCTGGCTAAGTATAACTAGTCTAAGGCTCAACATGGTCTGGTTTAGCATGATTGGTGGCTGTGTCCACATAGAGATATTCTAACTACAGTGGATACATGGCATCCACTGTGAGAGCAATTTGCAGACATGCCAAAGTGATTATCTCCTAAACATTTTTAACATTCAAGAATGCATATTCACATCACACAGGATAGCAAGTTTAAGGCTTCCTTAAGACCCTAGCAATTGAAACTAACACATGATAAAACTGAAATTAAATGGAAATTAAACTGAAATTAACCCAATTAGGGGGTATCTCGGCTAACCAAGAACACCCTTCTCTCTACACATCAATTGTCTTTTATAGTTTTACAAAATATCCCCAAATTTCGAAACCCTAACTTGCAAACCCTAATTTTTGAATTGAAAATTCCACTCACCTAATCCCTGAATTGATGTCGACCCATGCATATTCTCTCTTCTCTGCTCCTCTCCATGTCTTCAATTGCGTCTTATAGCCTCACCTAATTTATTGATTTATCACCTAGGGTTTCAGTGGTGAAAAATCAATAAGTTAGATGGCTATAGAGGTAGGGGAGGTAGCTAAGGCGTGTAGGTGGTGTTTGGTGACAGTGGAGGAAGTGGCGATGGCAGGGTGGTGTGGTTCAGCGAGGGTAGCTGGTGGAGGTGATGGAGTTGCAGAGCAGCTCTCTGCAACAGGGTATGGAGGAGAAAGAGGTCGAGTGATTTTGGGTTAGGGGGGCGTTTGGCTAGGGGTATAGGGTGTTCGATACTTGGGTGTTAGGCGGGTGCAGCGAGGTTTGATGATCTGCGACAAGGACGATGGAGGGAAGATGGTAGGTGGATCTGACGGCGCGCGGAGGCAGGCGATGAGCGACCGTCGGATGAAGAGATACAACGAAACGAACGGTACTTGATGGAGTTAGGTACTGTAGTGTAAGGCGGAGATATCAAACTTCGATGCACAGCAAGGGAGCGACCGTCGGATGCTTCTGAGAAACTGATCTGACTGCTGAAGACGCAAGCGGGTATGGATTTGGGTTTTAGGCTTTTGGGTATAGAATATGGGTTTGGGAAATGAGTTTTGGGCTTAGAAAACCTTGTGCCCACTTCTTCTTTAAGAACAACTTTCTTCTTCAAGCCCATTTCTATCCTTTTTTTGGTTTCCGCACATCACTCTTCGCGGCTTCTTGCGTAATTCCTCCTGGCTTTTCACTACTTTTCTGCTCTTTTTGCTCCGCAACTCATCCAATCTTTATTTATTACCTAAAAATGCAAAATTAAGTAAGAAAATATTATTTTTCTTGAAACAATGAAAATACAGAATATGGGATAAAATGTATGAATTAATGCCACAAAAGATGAGTTAAATGCCAAGAAAAATATATAGAAATATGCACTTTTTAGCACTCATCAAATACCCCCACAACCTGAATTTTACTTGTCCTCAAGTAAAACAAAACTAAGGAAATCCTACCTATACCACTGTCGCTGGTCTCTCGAATGCATTTAGCGTATGCACTAAGCCTTTTAAACCACTAAGTGTCCCTAGTGGACGAGTGAAGTCTCGTGAAGGTTTGCTTAGAACGTACCTACAAAGTTCTAGGTCAAATATAAGCTCAGATTCCATCAAATGTGACATGTGCAAAACAGTTTAAGCTCACAGCAAAAGGAGATGCAATCTAGCTATCGAAGGCACAATCCTAGCACTGATAACAAAAAAAAAGACATGTGATAAGAGTGTAAAGTGTATCTACACTGTGAAAAGAAAGATCTGAAGTTATGACTACTAATCACCAAGAGATAGTTTTCAGGCTAAGAACTGAGGTCGAAATCTAGCTAGCTGTCCGGACTTTACGCGAATTGTGAATGAGTTGGAGGTATTTCACAATTACTCGCGTTTGTACATCATGGCATACCCTCCTTGCTTATTACAATGAAACAACAAATGACTATTTACATGACTTATATTTACTACTACCTCTTTTATTTTGGAACAAGAGATGATGGAATTGATAAGTACTTGATTTTTTTTTTTTTTTTTTTTTTTTTTTTTGATATTTTTTTTTTTTTGATTTTTTTTTTTTGAATATATACATCGTTTTTTTTTTTTTTTTTTTTTTTTTTTTTTTTTTTTTTTTTTTTTTTTTGAAACAAGGAAACAATTTTGTGACATATACAAAAGGAAACAAAAATTGACATGACACTTTGCAAGAGGTAGCCCTTTTTGCATGCAGCCCAGTTAAATTCGATGGTTGTCTTCTTAATGTAACCTCCACCTTCTATCCCAACCAAAGAACAAGCTAGTCAAGTTTCGTTCAGATTCTCAAAGTGATTGGCAATCGTAACTTCCTATCAAACCCTTGAAGATCGAGGCCATACATGTATTGGTAGATCGTGCGCGTGCAAATTCTTATCACTATGTGAATTGTGCTAGAATCAGGGTGCCTAAATATCTAGACTAAGACTCCTAATAATTACATATTTGCACAAGAGTCAACATTTCAAGGTAAATGAGCTCCATTTTTATGATTTTTCATTTTTTTAATTTTTTGAATTTTTTCGATTTTTTCAAAAGAAGGAGTTCGTTTTCAATTATATATATCATGGTATCCATTCCATACCCCCAAACCTAAACTAACATTGTCCTCAATGTTTCAAAAGATAACAAAATTATAATGCAACATATGAAGAGGATCATGCTGAGTAGAGTAAAAGGAGAGAGAATACCCGATTTGTCGAAAACACGAACCGAACTCCATATTCACCGGCTAGAATCCAACATTTTCAACTTAGATTATATTGGATTAGCAAAATATATACAAAAGAAAACCAAAAAGTTTTAAAAATTATCTACTGGATTATACAAAAATTCACTATATACATAAGTCTAAAGTTGAGGATCAACCCAAAAGACAAAGTGTTGAAACATAGAAAGTTTCAAAACACTAAAATTGGACTGAAATGGGAGTGAGAGTGAAAAAACCGAATGAATCACCCCTAAACCTAAATTGTTCAACAGGTTACTTTTAAGCACAAAATCTTTTAATTTTAGGGGTTCAGGATTCAAAAGGTCTAACTCATAATGGACTGTTTTCGGGATGGGCAAAGAAATGCATTCCAACTGTGGCTCTTAAAAGTGTTATATTTGAAGCAAAAATAGTCAAGAGGACTTGGGAGGCACACAGTTCCAATCCTAGATTGGGAATTTTCAGAAAAGTTGGTTTAAATTTTTTGTTGCAACCAAATCTAGGTTGGGTGGAATAATCTCAATTTGAGATTTAGGTAAGAAAGTGGGTACATCTAAATTATTTTCATGGGTAAGATCAATAGTACCAACACATACTTTCCCTAAATCAGAAACAGGTAAAACATGCTCACATTCATCGAACAAAACATCAAGACCTAAATCAGTATCATGATTGTTGAAGTACTCAAATCATCACCGGAAGAAATAACATTTTGTGACTTAGGCAAGGAATCAGACACATCAAATTCGTCCTCATGCATAATAAATTAGTGTCTACAGAAGATTCAACTATTCCTATCATGTTCATCTTCACAAAAGAATTACAAGCCCCATATTAGAATCAAATCATATGAATTACAATGAGTATCAGAAGACACAACATTCATGAAGGTTGAGGCTGAGAAGCCATATGTTATTGAACCAAAAGGTTCCACAATATTTCAGCAAAAACATGTTCTTCTAACATATCATTATCATCATAATCATCATCATGGTAACATGCATATTGATCCTCCTTAAAAAGTGGTGGTGTCCTTAGTCGATTCATGTTCCTCTAAATCAGGTTCATATTCAATATCATTTAGATGAATGGGACTGGACACTTCATTAGGGACAACATGCATTTCCTCATGAATTCCTCCTTTTGTAGTTGAAGCAAATCTGATCTAACTCGCCTGAATGCGTGACATAGTTCTATCAGAATTTTGCTCACCGAGTCTGAGAGCTTCTACGGTGGAGTCTAAATTCATGGGAGTACAAAATTCTTCATGTTCAAATTGTGGTGAATGGTACATGTGTGCATGGTCATTAGGGTTTACAAAATATTGATCACAACCTTCGAAAGGTTGATTATGGTCCCAATGACTACCAGCCTCACAATTTGTGGGCATTTCATAATTTGGATTTTCATGGTATCCCCTAGATTTCCTAAATTCATGCAAACATAGCAATATTCATCAGGGTGGTCTAAACCCCACAAAAGGTACAAACATGCATATTAGGTTGGCTAGGTTGATACATGGGTGAATAGTTATACGGGTTTGCATATTGAGGCTCATGACCTTGAAAAGGTCCATAATTATAATCCCTATAACTATTGACATCATGGTCTGTGGGAGGCTCATAAGGTGAATCTTGCCCGTAAGCATCTCTAATAGATTTATTCCCAGAGGCAGACCAAAATCCAGACATGTCTTTGTTTAATGAATAATCACACAAATCACAAAAAAGTAAGGCCCAAGGGAGATGATAAAAATTTGGTTTAATTTGGGAGCAATTTTGGTTTTTGAAATTAGGAGCAAGCCCACATTGGTGGGAGAAATTGCTTTGTCAAGGGAAGGTGAACTAAGCCTACAATGTGTATGCAAACTGTCCCCGGCAGCGGCGCCAAAAACTTGGTAGGCCGGGGACAAGTGTATAAAAAATGGAGAAAGTTAAGGCCTACAGTGATACCGCAAGTGCACGGTTTCGATGTAGTGAGTGCACAAGTACGGGTCGATCCACAGGGACTTGGGTGTGTTCATGAAGATTCCTAAGCTAAATGGCAGTGACAGTGCAGTGAGAACAATGAGAAGGCAGTAAAGAGAAAAGCAAAGCCAAGAGGCAGTGAACAGGGCAGTGAAGATGATGAGTGAGCAAGCAAGAAAGAGAAAGAAACAAGGCAATGTAACAAAAACAGTGACAGTGACCAAAGGTCATAGGCAGTGGGTGAGCAGTGGTGAAAGCAAACAAAGCAGATGAAGGGAGCTAGGATCATTAATTCCACCACTAACCTACACCATGTATTCAACGACTACATTCTTGTTCTTGTGATGACATGGGTTAAGATGTGGTCTGCCCTATGTCTAAGAAGTTCTCCACTAGAGAAATCATCCCAATAAGACATTGCTCCATAGCACTAGTTATCTGGCTAAGTATAACTAGTCTAAGGCTCAACATGGTCTGGTTTAGCATGATTGGTGGCTGTGTCCACATAGAGATATTCTAACTACAGTGGATACATGGCATCCACTGTGAGAGCAATTTGCAGACATGCCAAAGTGATTATCTCCTAAACATTTTTAACATTCAAGAATGCATATTCACATCACACAGGATAGCAAGTTAAGGCTTCCTTAAGACCCTAGCAATTGAAACTAACACATGATAAAACTGAAATTAAAATTGGAATTAAACTGAAATTAACCCAATTAGGGGTATCTCGGCTAACCAAGAACACCCTTCTCTCTACATCATTGCCTTTTATAGTTTTACAAATATCCCCAAATTTCGAAACCCTAACTTGCAAACCCTAATTTTTGAATTGAAAATTCCACTCACCTAATCCCTGAATTGATATCGACCCATGCCTATTCTCTCTTCTCTGCTCCTCTCCATGTCTTCAATTGCGTCTTATAGCCTCACCTAATTTATTTTATCACCTAGGGTTTCAGTGGTGAAAATCAATAAGTTAGATGGCTATAGAGGTAGGGGAGGTAGCTAAGGCGTGTAGGTGGTGTTTGGTGACAGTGGAGGAAGTGGCTGGATGGCAGGGTGGTGTGGTTCAGCGAGGTGTAGATGGTGGAGGTGATGGAGTTGCAGAGCAGCTCTCTGCAACAGGGTATGGAGGAGAAGAGGTCGAGTGATTTTGGGTTAGGGGGCGTTTGGCTAGGGGTATAGGGTGTTCGATACTTGGGTGTTAGGCGGGTGCAGCGAGGTTTGATGATCTGCGACAAGGAGCGATGGATGGGAAGATGGTAGGTGGATCTGACGGCGATGCGGAGGCAGGCGATGAGCGACCGTCGGATGAAGAGATACAACGAAACGAACGGTACTTGATGGAGTTAGGTACTGTAGTGTAAGGCGTAGATATCAAACTTCGATGCACAACAAGGGAGCGACCGTCGGATGCTTCTGAGAACTGATCTGACGGCTGAAGACGCAAGCGGGTATGGATTTGGGTTTTAGGCTTTTGGGTATAGAATATGGGTTTGGGAAATGAGTTTGGGCTTGGAAAATCTTGAGCCCACTTCTTCTTTAAGAACAACTTTCTTCTTCAAGCCCATTTCTATCCTTTTTTTGGTCTTCCGCACATTACTCTTCGCGGCTTCCTTGCGTAATTCCTCCTGGCTTTTCACTACTTTTCTGCTCTTTTTGCTCCGCAACTCATCCAATCTTTATTTATTACCTAAAAATGCAAAATTAAGTAAGAAAAATATTTATTCTTGAAAACAATGAAAATACAAAATATGGGATAAAATGTAGAATTAATGCACAAAAGATGAGTTAAATGCCAAGAAAAATATATAGAAATATGCACTTTTTAGCACTCATCACCTCTACCCATTTGCTGAAATAGTCTGTGGCCACTATCAAAAATATTCTCTTCCTTGATCCTTCGATTAGGGGACCCACGATGTCTATGCCCCATTTTGAGAATGGCCAAGGGATGTCTACTGGGTTCAACATTGTTGCGGGTGCGTGGATGTTTTTGGCGAAATGCTGGCATTCTTCGCATCTTCGTGACATTCTTGCAGCGTCTCGTATCATTTTTGGCCAGTAATATCCTTGAGTTTTCGCCTTATCTGCTAGGGATCTCATTCCGCTGTGATTTCCTGCGTCGCCGCGGTGTATGTATTTCAAAATTAAATGGCCTTCGAATCTGGATAGACAGCGTAATAACGGTCCGAGAAAAGATTTTTTGTACAAAATCTCTTCTCTTAGATCATATCTTCCTGCCTTTGGCTGTATTTTTCTGGCTTGCTTTTGATACGAGGGTAGTATTCCTTCTTTTAGGAAAAGATGAATCTCAGATCTCCAATCTTCTTCTTTGCTGAAGTCTTCATCTTGGTCTGCCTTAGTCATGATGTCGTCTTCTTGGAAATCATCCGCGATGAATTCTCCCACGTCATCATCTGCAATGTCTTCTTATGCGTTGTTCCCTTGTTGTGCAGCGCAGAATTCTTGAATATCAATTGAAGGCTCGTAAATCCTGGTTACTTTAATTGCTTTGACGTCCTCGTTTCTGAGCATCGATGATATGTAGGCCAGTGCGTCTACGTGCCTGAGCTCCTTCCTCGCCAGGTGTCGGAATTTGATGTTTGGAATTTGTGATGCCAGTGTTTGCACCGATTCCATGTATGCTGACAATGTTATGTCATAAACATTATATTGCAATCCTATTTATCGGATGACCAGCTGCGAATCGCTTGTCAGACGCACGTCAGTTATGCCCATTTCTATTATCAACTGAAGGGCACGCACCACTTCTTCATATTCAACTATGTTGTTGGTATGCCCCTTGAATTCTAACCTGAAAGCATGTATGATCCTGTCTCCTGTTGGAGTGGTGATTACGATGCCTATCCCTGCCCCTTCTTTATTTTTCGATCCATCTACGAAGACTTCCCATTGCCTAGGATTTTTTGGTTCCAAGATGTCTATAGGGCCTTTACCTTCGTCGATTTCTGGTAGTCCTGCTTCCTTCCGCCCTTCGATGATGACTTCTTCGTAGTTATCCAACGGTAAGTCTGCTAGGAAATCTGCTAATACTTGTGACTTCTGAGAGTGTTGTAGCTCATGGATGATATTGAATTGATCTAGGTGAGTATACCATTTTGCAATTCTTCCTACTCTCCCTGCGTTTTTAAGGACTGCTTCTAGCGGAGCTTTGCGTGGGACGCGAACGTAGTAAGTCAAAAAGTAAGTTCTGAGTTTCAGGGTTGCCTATACTAATGCCAAGATGATCTTCTCGATCTTCGTGTAGTTCCTCTCTGCTGCGTTCAGAGTCTTGCTGATGTAATAGATGGGCTGCTCTATCTTCGTGTTGGTTTTAACCAACACTGCGCTGACTGCATCTTCTGTTGCTGCTATGTATAGTGCCAACACTTCATCGGGGTCTGGTTTTTGTAGTATAGGGATCTCAGCTAGGTATTCTTTGATATTTTGAAAGGCTTCTTCGCACTCTGCCGTCCATTCGAATTTGCTTCCTTTTTTGAGAATGTTAAAGAAGTGCTTACATCTATCCAAGGACCTGGATATGAACCTCCCCAGCGCAGCCAGTGAACCATTGAGTTTCTGAACCTCTTTTAAGTTCTTTGGGGATGGCATTCTTACGATAGCTTCAATTTTAGCGGGATCGACCTCAATGCCCCTCTTCGTCACCAAATATCCGAGGAACTTTCCGGAAGTTACACCAAAAGTGAACTTCTCTGGGTTTACCTTCATGTTGTGCTCTTTCATTGCTTGGAAAATATCTTTTAGGTCTTGGTGATGATCTTTGCGCAACTTTCTTTTGACGAGCATATCATCCACATATATTTCCAGTGTACTTCCAGTCCACGGTTTGAAAATTGCATCCACCATTCTTTAGTAGGTTGCCCCTGCGTTTCGAAGTCCAAAGGGCATTCTTACGTATCAATAGAGGTCGTGCGGTGTATAGAATGCTCATTATTGATCTGATTCTGTAAGGTCTGACATTCCCGCGCAGTTACTTGGTCTCCTTTAATTTCCATGACTCCTAGAGGTGTTGGGAATCTGAGATATTGATGGTAGGTTGCAGCTACTCCCTTGAGCTTGTGAACCCATCTTCTTCCGATGATGGAATTGTAGGGTGAAGGTGCGTCTACGACGCTGAATCGAGTGTCCACTTTTATGGGCCCCGCGTCTACTTGCAAGACAATGTCCCCTAGGGGCTTTGTAGCTGCGTCGTTGAATACGTAGATGGTGTAGTAAGATGACAACGGTTGTTCGTCGTTGAGTTCCATACGCTTGAACGTTTCATAGAACAGGACGTTGACCGAGCTTCCTCCGTCGATGAGAATTTTATTGACATTGCACCCTGCTATTAGGAGTGTGAGGACTAGAGGATCATTATGGTCTTCCATGTCTTCTACCACATCGTCCGCATCGAAGGTCATGGGCGCGTCCATCCATTGTTCGCGCTCGTTTACCTCTTTCCCATCGATCTTATAAAGCTCACAATAATCTTCAAATTGTTTTCTCAATCTCTTCCAAATCTGGGCGGTTAGGGATGGTCCTTGAACCTCTGAACATGAAATCGTGTTGAGGGTGTGGTTGCCTTCTGTTAATTGAACCTACTTGCCTCTCTTGGTTCTATCTTCGTTATCAGTCTTCTGTATATATTGCTTCAGGTCTCCTGCGTCGATTAGTTTTTGAATCATTATCTTGAGATTTTTGCACTTTTCTCTTTGATGACCGTTGAAACAGTGGTATTCACAGTATTCCTTGGATTTTTCTGATCTAGGAGGCTGCTTTCCCTTGGACCATGGCCAATCGAGGTTCTCTCTCCCCTTGATCTCTCTCAGGATGCGCGGATAACTGGTATTCAGCTTGGTATAAACTTGATCTTAAAATTTTCGATCATCTTTTCGTCTATCATCCTTTCGTTCTTTCCTTTACTCGTTGGGACGCTCTTCTGTGATTCCTCTTTTGGACCCGCTGGCTTGATCGACGGAATTTGTGCGTGTGGGACGTTGAGTATGAGCTCTGGGATTTTCACGCTGAATTTCTTCTAACCTTGCATGATTTTCTACGATTATCCGGAGATCTCCTTCGGTGGTTGGGATGGTTTCGTGGATCTCGACAAATAAAGGACTCATCATGTCCATTCCTCATTTGTAGCAGTTGATACTAACCACGGGATCTACGTTGCCAATAGCTTTGCAAATCTTATGCCATCTATCAGTATATTCTCTGATGGTCTCTTTGTATTTCATCTCCAGCGAGAATAGCTTGTCCATGCCAGTATTGACAACCTTGTTGTACATGTATGTTGCTAGAAATTTTTTTGTGAGTTGGTCGTAGGAGTCGATGGAGTTTGATGGCAAGTTGTCAAACCATGACAATGCAGACCCTTTTAAACTTGATGGGAAGTATCTGCATAGTATGGAGTCTTCGTTATCCCACCGGGACATCATTCGATTATAATATCGAAGATGAGCCGCAGGATCAGTTGACCTGTCATAGAAATCGAAGGCGGGAACCGAACACTTATGCGGTATGGAAGCCCTGGCCAAGTGTTGCGTCAGCGGGGTAGTGTTTGCTTCCTTCATCACTTGTTCTAGTCTTCCGCCTCCCTGCCTAGTCTTTATCTCCTTGATTTATGCCAGCATCTCAGCACGCAAATTTTCCATTGCGACCTGGTGCTCTTCATAAATGGTAGACTTCGCTCGTAGGAGGGTGGTACCGTCGTAGTAGTCCGAGTTCTCAGGATTGTAATCAGGGTCTGATCTTTGGATGCTCCTTGCTCCTCTTCGACTCAATGGAAGTGGGTTGTTTGCGACCACCATTCTTGTGTCTTGATTAGGTGTTAGGGCCTTGGAGTTATCTTCGTCGCGTTGGTTTTCTACCTCTGCGCTATGAATGATTCTTTCCTTGAGCGTTTGGTTCTCTTGTGCTAATATCGCCACAACATCTGCGTATGCCTTCTGGTTCTTCCTTAATTCTGTCAGCTCGGCCATCATCTGAGCGGAATGGTTTGACCCTTGATTTGGTGTTCCTTCCCGCAATTGTTCACCAGCGGCTATGGTTTGTTCCTCATCCATGATCTATATCACTGGTTCTGGTGGGTCTAACCGTGTACCTTGGGATCCCGACGGTTGTTGTGCGGGTTGACCTGCTATTAGAAGCGGTTGTTTGGATGGAAAGGGTATGTTCTGTTCGTTGGTTAAGGGCATCCCATAGAGGGGTTGTTGTATTCCTGACTCTTCTACAGCTTCCTGATGTTCATGTAGTCGTGCATTGGTTACTCTGGGAGCTCCAAATTTGGATCCGCCAGTTATTGAAGCTCCAGCTTTGGATGCCGCGGCTTTTAATGCGTTTGCTGCGATGATGTTGGCATTGATGGGGGCCGTGATTTCTGCATTATCATGTACCCTATCCGCTGCCTTTAGCTTTTCACCTCTCTGCTTACTCCTGGTTACAACTGGGGTTGTCCTTGGCGTCTCTTTTGACGAAGCTTTTGCCTTCCCGACATCTTTGCTTTTCTCCATATTTTAATGTTTTCCTGAAAGAGAGAGAAAAAATCACGAAGACAATGGGCCCCACGTGATATCTATTAGCGTTTTGAGTTCTCAAAGGTGTAAAATCTTGAAAATACATAAGGCGCCCATCTATTTAGATGACCGCAGATCTGTTCGAAGTTTTTATTTTTAACGATGTGAAAACTTAGAAAATGCATGGAAAATCAGATCTACTTAGATAAACGTGGATCTGTTCATAGTTTTGATTATCAAAGACGTGATATCTTGAAAATGTATGAAAACGCCGATCTACTTAGATAAACGTAGATTTGTTCAAAGTATTGATTTTCAAAGATGTGAAAACTTAGGAAATGCACGGAAAATCAGATCTACTTAGGTAAACGTAGATCTGTTCATAATTTTGGTTTTTGAAAACTTAAAAAAAAATGCACGGAAAAAACCGTAGTGTTCTATGCATCGTTATTTTCAGAGAACGAAGCCTGAAACAAATCACAGGAGAAGATAAATCTTTTACCAGGATGAAGATCCCTGTTTCTAGCGCCAGATTGTGAACACAAAGATCATTTTCATCTGCATGTTCACAAATAATGCGCGCAGACTCACGACAATATAGTAAATAGGCTGCGCCTGAGGGGGATGAATCGGTTATGTTGATTCCTTGACTCAGAGTCCTAAAACTCTTCCTCGTCTCATCAACTACAATCATTTTTCTTAACTCGCATAATAAGATAAATAATGGATGGAGTATAAAACGTACGAACATGATGTACCATAAGTATCGAATCGAAGATGCAAAATATAAATGCATGAATATAGATGAAACGACTAACTTATGTGATTCAGCACCCAGATCTCTATTTGCGGGTTTGGGTTTTTCATTATGTGTACGATGGTTACAGAAATAGTCGAATGACTTTGAGATCAACGTAGGCCTACGTATCAGGAGGGGTTTCACTTACACTTTCTCTGTCTCTCTCCTATTCTCCTCTAAGTGTTCTCTGATCTCCCTCTTTACTTGGGAGAGAGGGGTATTTATAGGGTGGTTACGTGGGGTCCACTTCTGAAGCCCGTTATAACCTTATCCTCTTGTGTCTTGTGCCACTTACGCAGAGGTCTCCGTGTTCTCGGTTCTCTCTGCGTGTTCCGTTTGAATATGCAGTGCTATCTGCGGTTCCTCCACAGGATGACTGACACATATGCTATTTGAGGGTATTTAATGCGGGTAGTTGAGATGTCTGTCCGCGACAGACAACTGTCCTCTGCCCCTGTCTTGTGTGCGTCAGTTAGACTATCCCCAGCCGTAGATCTTAGATCTTTCTGGGGATAGGATAAAGTGACTCTTGAGTTATCCTCCAGTGCTTCGCAGTGTTCTAGTGTTTCTGTCTCCTCGATCCTCTACCGTTGGATCTGGTGGGTGCCGACGCTATCTTGACAACGCGCGTCTCTTGGCTGTCCACGTGTGATATCATATCTTGATACTCTCAGCCGCACGTTCTCCACGTGTGTCTTTATGGACACGTGGCGGAAGATGAAATGTGTACCTACAATCCGTCTTCTTCTTATGTCAGGTTTTCCAATTGATGTATCATCATACATATAATTAGGAGTCATTCTTTATCTCAACAAAAATTAGGAGTCAGTATTTATCTCAACAAAAATCATTCTCAATCACAATTTTAATGACGGCATGTTGCATGTTGAGTCAAATCTTAATGTTCTAACCCGATCATGAACGTAGAGCCTCATATTAGATTTAAGTCCGTCATAACATCCGGAATCTTATCTTATTATCACGAAAAAGAGATTACACAATCAGGTCTACCACTAGTTCATGTGGATCAAAAGCTTTTAGTTCTGCATGTAGGCTTGTTAGTTAAGCATCCATAAGTTATGGTTTAGCGTGCATGAAATCATTTTTTTTTTCAAAAGTGGAATAGACCAATTTCTGGTTGGCAGAGTTTTCTTTTGCCTTGCTCTGCCAAATAAGGAAATAGCCGCCCTTCCCCCTCCCAATTCGATGTTGCCATTACCCATTGGTATCCTCGTAGGTTGCAAATTGCTTGAGCCACTTGCTTCTAACCGATTTCGTATCCTGCAGAAGGAATCTTCCCCAATACAAACTCACCCGTGGTGGCAGGGGTGGAAAATGATTCTTGAATATTAGAGTGCCTAGTCCTTCTATATTCTCAAGGGCCCAAGGTGCATGTGGCTCCGCCATTAAAGTCAATCCATTGTCACCAATCACTTGAGAAAAACTGACCAAATTTTTTTGAGGCCAGCACTTAACCAGACACCTAAGACTGAGAATAACGTAATCATGCTCTTCAGCTAGACTTGAGTAGTGAGACGCAAAACCCATATAGAACACTGGATAGTGGGTACTTCTGCATGTTCTATTGTCGTCCATAATTAAAACATGAAGTTTCGATTTTCATCGGGGAAAACATATGTGTCACATTTATTATATCAAAAACGTCAAGTTGGAGAAAACCCAAATCACATCTTAGACCTCCATCATGAGCAGAATAATATGCTCCATTGTAAACGTCACTGCCTGCCAACAGATATGTGTATAAATGTATGATCCGGTTGTGCTACTACTCTGCACTAAAACCCTCATTATCTGAAGAAATTAGGCAGGCATGGCCAACAAAACCTCTTTCTTAACTTTCTTTAATACTACCCTTTGGCTGGATCCTGCATCCACCCTAGCAATAGTTGAACTCGATACCAGCTATTTGCCAACTATTCTTGCATCAATAGTTGTACTTCTTCTCATCAAGTTTGGGGTGAATACCCTTAAAAAACAGCCATCTTTATCAGCATCATTTCCATTACCTCCAGGACCATCACCTTGGCCAATTTTGGGTAGTATACCCGCTTTAGTTCGAAATAAGCCAAGATACAAATGGATACTAGGTCTAATGAAAGAAATGAATACTGTAATCGCATGCATTCGTCTTGGGAACGTTCATATAATTCCCGTGACTTCTCCAGAACTTGCTCGAGAATTCTTGCAAAAACAAGATGCAGTATTTGCATCAAGGCCTAGAACAATGGCTACTGAGCATTTAAGTCGTGGGTTCTTAACTACTATTGTTACACCATGGGGAGACCAATGGAAGAAAATGAGAAGAGTTGTAACTTCCGAAATGGTCAGTCATGCTAGACTGGAATGGCTTCTCGGGAAGAGAAATGAGGAAGCTAACAACCTTGTGTTCTATGTACACAGTCAGTGTAATAAAAACTCATTGATTGGAGGTGAAGTGATCAATTTAAGATTACTAACGAGGCAATTCAGTGGGAACATAATTAGAAAAATGATTTTCAATAATAGATATTTTGGCAAGGGAAGGAAAGATGGAAGACCCGGCATTGAAGAGATAGAGCATGTTGATGCAGCTTTTGAAGTCCTAATATATGTTTATGCTTTTGGCATACAAGATTATTTGCCTTGCTTGAGATGGTTAGATTTAGATGGCCATGAAAAGATTATCAAGAGAGCCATGGGGGTTGTGAATAAATATCATGATCCAATTATTGAAGAACGGATTCGACAACGGAGCAATGGAACTACGAAGAACAAAGTGCCTGAAGATTTGCTAGACGTGCTTATTTCGCTCAAGGACGAAAAAGGGAAGCCGTTGTTATCAGTAGAGGAGATCAAAGCTCAAGTAGTGGTAAGATTGTTTATTTGTTTTACAGACATATTTCTCTCCTTTTAATAATATCTTTGCGTGTGTGATTTATTTACCGACTAAAAACTAAATATCAGTGCGTAGTTTACCGACTAAAAACTATTTTTCTCCTTTTTATGACTAGTTTTGGTGCGGTCCGCGAGTTATAACTCCAAAGGTGTCACTACCCATCCACAAAGAACTCGTCAAAACAAAAGTAACACAAAAACCCTAAAAAACAAAATTTTGATGAAACCTCATACAATTTGACGAAACCATTTTTGGTTTCATCATAAAATTTGATGAAACTAATTTTGAAATTTGGGATTTTTGTATCAATTTTTTAAAATTTGGGGTTTTTATATCAATTTAGTTTAACATGAAGTTTTAATGAATCCCAACATTTGAGTGGGGTTTTTGTACCACAAGTTTGGTCACTTTGGGTTTTTATGACTAGTTTTGTTGAGCGAAGTGCGTATATTCTCAGATAATTTTTTAGTTTTGGAAAATCAGATTCTTGTACCCAACGGCTCTTTCCTACCACCATATCGATTTCTTATGTAGCTTTTATGAGGATATCCGGCTGATTTATCATCTCTGCCATGGCCCATTCAACTGCATTGGCTGGATTATCCACCGTCGCAATTATTAATTCATGTCATGGCATAGTTGGACATGAAGGAAAAGCCAGGAAAACATCAAACGACAGGTAAAAAACAAAAATTTGGTCACTTTGGGTTTTATGACTAGTTTTGAACTATATAAAAGCTTGTGCTAGGGAAGCACTTAGGCTCCATCCAGTGACTCCCTTTAACGTTCCGCATGTATCGAATTCAGATACGGTAGTATCAAGCTATTTTATCCCGAAAGGAAGTCATGTACTATTAAGTCGAGCAGGATTAGGCCGGAATCCTAAAATTTGGCATGAACCATTAAACTTTAACCCCGAGCGTCATTTAGCTAATGTGAATCTCACCGAGCGGGAACTACGATTCATATCGTTTACTACTGGATGTAGAGGATGTGTTGGTGGTGCACTTGGGACGGCAATTACTATCATGTTATTAGCTAGGCTATTTCAAGGGTTTGACTGGAGTGCTCCACCAGGCGGGTCAATGATAGATCTTTCTGAATCGGCTAATGATCTATTTTTGGCTAAGCCATTATGTGCTCATGCCAAACCAAGGCTGCCTTTTCATATTTACCAGGAAGAGTAATCAAATTATACTGGGCACTGGCATGTGTATCTTAGAACTAAGTTAAGAGTAGAAAACGTTTTTGCTTGCATGTGGCTGTTGTTGCTTTGTCAGGTTTGTTATAGCCATTTCTTTTTCTTTTTGTTGCACTTGTATTGTTGTGCTCACCCTCTTATACTTCGTTTTTTTTTTCTCGTTTTCTAATAAAATCTCAAGATTCTCAACCTTTTTACCTCATGAGAAATAGCTTGTGATTATTTCATTCAGTTTTCAATTAAATACAGATTTACATTAGTGCCCCCCTATCAATTCAATGCTGTCATTCCCCATTGGTATATTTGTGGTTTGCAAATTAATTTGAACAGTAAGTAATAGAGCTACTTGGTGTGCCATTTTTATTTTATTTTTATCATAGCTAGCTTAACTGGAAAAAAAAGAAGGCATCATAATTCTTGACCATTCGTGTAGCGGTGGCCAATCCAAAAGGTTGAAGCCTGAAGGCGTAGATAATTTGAAGTTGACACTTGACGTAAGTAGCTAAATTATTAGAAAGTGTTGTAAACCTAGTACAATGGTGTCCAATGAGGAACCTCTCATTGTTTGAGACTTTCAGTTGGGGTCGATGAAGTGCAATTAGAGAAACGTGAACAAACTTTTTTATTCTCTCCTCCAATTATATGATCATAAGAAAACGAACTAAAAATCGAGTACTATGTTGTTGTTGCATATGTACCCGTACTATGAGTATGACTTGTAACAAATTCCAAAAATGGCTCTCCCCTCTCTCCTCTCTCTCCTCTCTCCTCTCTCTCCTCTCTCTTCCCTTCACCTGAACTTTCTCCCCTCTCGATAACGGCTACTTCCTACCGTTTTTTTCCTGTCCCATTCTTCCAACGTCTCTTTAACGGCTCTCTCTAGTCGCTGATCCCAAATTTTTTTGCCGAAAACCTCCAATCTTTCTCTGCAAATGATACTTCTCATCTAATCTCAAGGCCAAACCATGAACACTACTCACAAGTCTCACATTTGCAACTGCAATTGCATCAATTACACAACACAAATCACAAATTCCACTCAAATCACAAAAAGCTCAAAAATCACTTGCAACACACAAATTACTGAATTCATAACTTACAATCAAAAGAATCACACAAGAATGAATGCCCAAACCATCAAAGGCCATTATGGCATATCTCATGATTATTATGGCACAAAAGCTTTGATTCTCATTTTAATATGTAACAAAATCTCAACTTTTCTGGTTTTTTTTACAAAAACTCATACCCAATCTAGCCTATCTCAGCATCTTTCAATCTTACTGGAAAATTCTTATCAAAAACAACTTGCCACTAAACTCCCATTGCCTAGATTTAAATTATCATGTTCAAGCTCTCAACGCCAAATTTTTATCCTAGAAAAGGAAGGAGGGTTTTTGAGACAAAAATCTCAACCAGTTAGTCTGAGGTTCTCTAGTTGCAAAGCTCACTGGGGAATCGGCTGGATTTCTACACCTCCTTCCCCTGGTATGTATCAGTGTTCTATCTTGGCTATTTTGGCTAAACTACCTGGAGGTGAGTACTTGACTCTCTATCTGTTTGTTTCTCTATTCACTGCTCCTAATTTGATCTTTCTACAATTTACCAAAAGCATATGCTCTCTATTGCCTGCTAGTTCTACCAAGTTCCTTAAGCCTGACTATTTCTTAAACCTTGTTAGCACTCATGATCTTCTCTATTGGGAAAATTGCTTCTTTCTTAACATGCTTTAAACTAGGAATCAACTACATTGCACTACTTTTTCTTTAAATAGAAATAAAAACTTGAACATAGTACTACAAATTACCAAAGTATACATAAAACATTTCCATAAACAGGATAGCATCATTGTTTTTCGGCATCAAACTAAAAGAAAAGATTTCAGAATGTTTGGTACTACTAAATTCAGCATGTGCAGTTTGCCAAATCCTGCCTGTTTAGTCTGCTTTTGGCCCCCCAGACTCAAGTGCAACATCTCTCACAACTCTGGCCATCACTGCCTTATACACCCTCTCTACAGCCCTTGCATCTGCTTCAGGAGGCAAAGTGTCATCAGCCGGAAACACAGGGAGCTGGGGCTCCTCACCTCGCATAGCACTAGCCTTTGCAGATCTGTAAATTTGACCCACAATCCTAGAATAAACTCCATGAGTTACATGCTCATATCGAGGAACTTCAAGCGGATGTGTGACTTCTCCAGCACCAGTCTGAGACACCTCGGCCACATCCTGAGCCATCTGCCTGAGAGTGGGAGCAAGAATGAACAAATTGGGAAATGTGATCTGACCTGGTTCAGGTGGCATTGTAGCTTTGATCCGAATCTGATCCTTGGCAGGATCGGGTATATGAGCAGAAAAGAAGCCCTGTTGAGTCCCCCCCACAGACAATCCGCTCATCATCTACCAATACAATGCCTTCCTTTATCACCCGGCATCCCTTTGTGGGGTGCATAGCAAAAACAACCCACCCATCTTTTACACCCACAAGTTCTCCATTCTGAATTCGGCCTTGCTCGACCTGTTGCGGTGGTCTCCCTCGCCTGGCAGTTGCATACATAGCCCTTTCCCCATTGTCTGCTCTCCCACCTCTAAAACCAGACACCCTACCACCAGAACCTGCTCTCCCATACATTGCATCAGAAGTATTATGCAATTAATGCATGTTATAACCAGAAAAACCTTCACTTATCCTTGCAGTTTCAACCTACAAATTTCAATTATCAGGCCGCAAATAGCACTCAAATTGATTAAATTCATGGAAGTTAAAACCTCACCCAAGAACTACTTGATTTACAAAGAATTTTACCTGCTTTATCTGAGGGATTTCAACAGTCTGCTCTATCTGAGGCTCGACTTGGGCAACTCTCTGCTTCTTATGCTCATATCCCTAGGGTCGCATATCTAGATCCATCTTCCCTTTTCCTGGAGATTTCAACGCGGAGATTACTCTAGAAATGTTGTTCAATAAAAGTATTACACAGGAACACTTTTTTTCTCTCAGCGAAAACTGATCAAGAAACTGATTGAAATTATCATCTCAGCGGTTTTAATCAACTTAAGAAGAGAAACATCTTCTCAATCACAACCGTCAAAAATCCTCGGGAGTTACCAGACTTGCAGCATTAACTTCCGGTCTTGCAACTTGAGGCGCATGATCAAGCCTACTGGCATCATTACTTGGTCTACTACAAGCAAAGAACCACCATTGGCTCATGCAAAGCGGCAGCAGACACCTGAAAAGAATTCTCTTTCCATGTCAAAGGGTCAGATTTTGAGTAAATGGATCTGCAACATTCCCACCCGACAAGTCCAGATACAAAAACTACCTCAAACTTTCGAAATGACTCAGACACTTTTAACCACTCAGATACAAGATTTTCGAAATGACTCAGACACTTTTAACCACTCAAATCCTTCCAGCCGCAAGTACAAGGACCACTTCAACTGCAATACCAAAGACCAATTCAAAGACAACCTCTTCATCAAAGACAAAGAACAAATCCAACTTGCGTCAACATTTCAAAATTTAGATAGACAAGTCGTTCTCAGTCATTATGAAGACTACACAATTACCATCTAATACCCCCAATGGGAAGTACAAGGTAAGACTCTAAACACTTTAAATAAAAAATTTATTATCCTTGTATGCAGGTACATGAGCCAAAACCCATTACTCACGAGATCCAGCAACAACTATCACCAACTGAACTACAAAATGATGTCCACACCAAAAAATCAGTAATTATCAAAACCAGTTTGGACTAACTTGAGTAAAACCCACATCTATGTTCCAAAGACCAACATTACTGACATTTGAAAGAATCATTTTCAAATTAAAGCTTGGGTGGATGCCCCACACTACCACAGATGGCCTTGCCTTGTTAGAATACACTTTGGTAAATATACCTACTGGTTCTTATTCGTTTGCTGCCCATAAATGGCTTCCTCATCAAATCCCTCCAACCCAACCATTTAAAATCTTGTTGATCAGATGAACAAAACCCTCAATATGCCTGAAGTAGATCTTTATCCTAAGGTTTTCTTAAACCCTGACAACATTGGATCCAAGCAACCTTTAGATTGGAAATGGTGTTTTATTGGAAAACTCTGCAGCAATATCTGTTATGAAACATACAGAATCAGTACATTCATCAACAACAACTGGGAATTTAATGGTAGAGTTGAACTAGATATTTGGAATAGAAGAAGGAATTTTTTCATCCTCAGACTCACTCATGAAGATGATTACTCAACACTGAGGAATGGAGGCACCAGAGGAGTTTTTGACAAGATTATGGTTCTTGTTGGTGTCCCTCTTGGAGGCCCAGACTTAATTCATGAAGAACAATTTACTAAGGTAATGGTTTGGCTGCTCATCAAAAGAATCCCATCACACATCATACCAGATATCCAAAATATTTTTCAAACTGCCAAGAAACCTTATGGAAGAGACATATTTGAAAAAAATTTAGAAGTTAAACTTACCATTGATGTTACCAAACCTTTGAAGTTTGGTATTGAAGCTTTTGAAACCCCAACTATCTCTCATTGGCTGGAGTTTTCTTATGCTCTCAATGGAATCAAATTATGCAAAGTTTGTAGAATATTAGATCATCCATCCCCACCCTGCCCCATCCCACCCACACATTCAAAATCCCACTACTCAAATCACAAAAGCCTGCAAACACCTCAACCTCTCTCACCACCCCAATCTGCCTACCAAAAATCAGTTCAAGAAGGAAGAAATACCATTCATAGAGGATACTCTGATGCTGATGCTGCTCAAGTCTTTGAAATTAAGATGAGGAATGCAAAACAGAAATAATTGGAAAAACAATTGCTAAATTTGCTCCCTCATCTTCAAAAGACCTCACTTTTGGAGCCTCTGCTGGAGCTGATCCCAACTCCCCACATCCGGATGTCATTGCCATCCAAATAAGGCACAGAAAACTTGAGCTCTCAAAGAAAATCTCCACCAACTACAGGAATCACCAAGCTAAAACAAAGATCAAGGAAGCAGCTAGAGCTAAAAATCCTTCAAACACTAATGCCAACCAAACTCTGGACACCACTGGTATCTTTCCGACCATTCCTTCCCAAACCATCATAACTCTAGCTCAAATCAAGGAAAGAATGGTGCTGAAACTGTCCAGTTCAAAAAGAAGGCTTGGAAAGCTAGAAAGACAATTCACTTCTTCACTGAAGAAGATTCACCCTCTGATAATGACAGTATTAAGGATTTAGACAAGCAGAAAGTCATGCCAAAAAGGAAACAATCAACTCAGGGTGCAGAGCCTATGGAAATCAATGAAACTGACAACAACAACAGATTCAAGGACTACCCAGAAAACTATGCTGAACCTTTGGACTCAAGCATTCCCCTTATGACTAATGGTGCTTCTGGCTCATCAACACCAACCCCTGAGGTAATTTCCTTCTCTATCTTCTATCTTGGATTAAACCGCAACCAACATTTTCTTTCCTCATACTGTTACATCATAAGCTACTATGATCCTATAGCTAGGAAACCAACCTCTAAATACCCCCTTGTATCCTATTTTTGGCAATTATTTACTTCAATAGCCTGGAACTGCCAAGGTCTAGGGCAAAAATATACTAAGAAATATCTTAATGATATGCTGACCAAATTTAATCCTGATATCTGCTTCATATCTGAAACCAAACAGAAACATGGTAAACTTTTAAATTCTACGAAACATCTTAATATCCAAAAAAATTGGCATGTTAATCCTGGAGGGGCTAGTGGTACAGCTGGTGGATTAGTAATGATATGGAAGAACAATGTTGATGTTGAAATTCTAGACTGTTCAATTAACCATATGAATGCTAAAATACAGCCTACTAGTGGCCCTCCCTGGCTCTTCACTGGTTACTATGGTAATTCTAATAATATTCAGTGTAAACTAAATTCTTGGAAAGTTTTGGAGTATACTGCTTCCAAGAACTCCCTCCATGGTTGGTTATTGGTGATTTCAACTTTATCTTACATGACTTTGAAAAATACAGTACCCAACCACTGGAAAATGTTGAAGCTAATATTTTTAGTAACAAGATTATTGATCTGGATCTAAATGATTTAGACAGCACTGGTTGCCCTTTAACTTGGACAAATAAGAGAAGTGGGCCTGCTCTCACTGAGAAGAGATTGGATAGAGTATTAGCCACTGAGTCCTGGCTCCTCTTATATTCAAACTCTACTATCACTAATCTTTTAGACATTGGCTCTGATCACCATCCAATTTTGCTTAACACTAATCCTCACTGGAGTACTGGTAAAATCCCTTTCAAGTTCTTTGGTCCTTGGCTAGACTATAAGGATTGTAAGGATATCATCTTTGAATGTTGGCAGAGGAACTTGTCTGGCTCTAGCGCTTTTCTAATTGCTAGAAAACTCAAAGAGGTCAAGCTGAAACTCAAAATCTGGAACAAAGAAGTCTATGGCAACATAAAGACAAACATTGAAGAATGTAAGCAACATCTGCATTGGCTACAAGAAAACTACTTCAATCAGGACAGATGTAAAGCCTTACAAACTGCAATGAAAGTTCTCAGATAATTGCAAGACATTGAAGAAAAATTTTGGAAAATCAAAAGCAAAGATCAATATATCAAATTGGGAGATAAGAATACAAGTTATTTCCACAGAACTACAAAAAGCAGATTAAGAAGGAACAAGATAGATACCATCCAAGATAGTTCTGGAAACTGGATTGAAAACTACCAAGACATAAAGCAATGCTTCACCAACCACCTCTCAAAAATGGCTACTTCAGCATCCCCTTCTATGAATACTGAAATCTTTAACCTCATTCCTACAGTCATAACCACTGAAGATAACAAAAATCTCAATAGAATTCCTGAAGATAGTGAGGTCAAAGCTATTCTCTTCAGCATTGCCAAAGATAAAGCTCCAGGACCAGATGGCTTCCCACCTAACTTCTTCCAAGCTAATTGGGACATTATAGGAGAGGACCTAGTTAAAATGGTCCAACATTTCTTCAAGTCAGGATACCTTCTCGAAGAAATGAACTCAACCTTCATATCCTTGATACCCAAAATTGATAACCCTACTAGTCCCAGCCATTTCAGACCCATTAGCCTCTGCAACACCACTTACAAAATCATATCCAAACGGCTAGCCCAAAGAATGAAACCATATCTCAACAAAATCATATCTCCCTACCAATCTTCCTTCATACCTGGAAGACAAATAGCTGATAATATATCCACTGCCCATGAAATTATTCATCACATGAGAACTAGAAGAGGTCTTAAAGGCAACAAAAGAAGTATGGGGATCAAGATTGATATGGCTAAAGCCTTTGACAAAGTGGACTGGAAGTTTCTTCATACAATTATGGTTAAAATTGGCTTCAACTCTGAATGGTGCAACAAGATTATGCAATGCATATCCACTACTTCTACTGTTGTCCTTCTAAATGGCTCCCCTGACAAATTCTTTAATCCTACTAGAGGACTCAGGAAAGGAGACCCCCTGTCTCCTTACCTGTTTCTTTTCTGCTTGGAGGCACTATCCAAAATCTTATCTCATGCTGAAGATTTGGGTCTCATCTCTGGAGTAAAAATTTATAGAAATGCCCCATCCATAAATCATCTCCTCTTTGCTGATGATTGTATGGTTTTTTGTAAGGAAAACACTATTGAAGCACAGAATCTCAAGGATATCCTCAATATTTTTGGAGATACTTCTGGCCAACTCATCAACTTCAGCAAATCAGGAGTCTTCTTCAGCAAGGATACTGATCCAACTCTTACGCCTATTATCTGCAAGCTGCTTGGAGTTCAAATTCTTCCTACAATGACAAGTATCTAGGCTCTCCTTTATTTACCCATAGAAGCAAGATCCAATCTTTCAAACCAGGAGTGGGTAAGATGAAGAGAAACCTGTCTAGCTGGAAGAGAAGTTATAATAAAATATGTCACCTCTACAGCGAGCATCTATCAAATGAATTGTTTCAGAATCCCAAAGCAAACCTGTCAAGATATGAACAAACTACAAAGAGATTTCTTCTGGGGAAAAAACCTGGAAAACCCCACAGGCTACTACCCAAAAGCCTGGACAACCATTTGCAAACCTAAGGAGCTTGGTGGATTAGGTTTTATGAATATGGAGCTTTTCAACAGTGCCATGATAACAAAAATAGGATGGAGATTGGAGCAGGACAAGGATACTCTCTGGTACCAACTGATGGATGCCAAATATTTATTGGGAAGAAATGTTCTCAGGATGAACACCAAAGCTAAAGATGGAGACTCCTGGATATGGAAAAGGGTTTTAGAAGGTATTCAGAACATTCAGCAACACTGTGAATGGAGAATAGGAAATGGCAACACAATAAAAATTTGGGAGGACTTCTGGATACCTACTTCAACTGAAAAACTCATCAAACATGCAAACTGCCCCAATGATATCCAACTGCTAGCTCACCTAATGACATATCAAATGGAATGGAATATTCAACTCATACAACAAATCTTTAGTTCTGATACTGCTCAAGTCATCATTAATCTTGATATTCACCCCAGAGAAGAAGACAGTATTCACTGGAATCTCAACAACACATGAAAATTTTCTGTTAAAGCTCTATACAGAGCCAAAATAAAGAATCTCTATAGAAATGATCAAACAACAAGAGACTGGAGAGCTATATGGAATTTGGAAGTGGCACCAGCTGTCAAAAATTTTCTCTGAAAATGTGCTCATGAAATTCTGCTAACAAATGCCAAAACTGCAAGCATTCTCCACTATATTGATCCCATATGCAAATTATGCAACTGTGGGAAGGAACTATGACACACATGTTCCTCAACTGCCCTGCAGCCACTGAAGTCTGGCAGCAAATGTTAGGTGGAAATCATGGCTTATTTGATCACCATATTGTTTTCATGGACTGGTTTAATGAATGGTTTCACAATGCAAACATCAGTCATAATGTCTGCATCTATGCAACCACTTGTTGGTTCATTTGGAAGGCTAGTTGTGATCTAGTTTTCCAAAACATCTCTCCAAATGCTAAGAATACTACTCTCAGCATTCAACAACATCTCTGTGATTATAACAGAATTCACAAGTTACATTGCCATGCCTTGAATACTCAGGGCATATCATTGAAAATGAATCCCATATAACTACTCCTGGAAACACAAGCAGAGCTTTGGTTTCTTAATCAAAATTTGTACTATTCAGGATCCCAACACTTATCAGTTTTTCTCTGCCCTAACTATTACTGATTTTGCAGGTAACTATGTTGATAGGAGAGGACACACAGGCCAGTGGGGAGCAGAAGGAGCCACAGGAGGAGCAGACTTAGCCTTTCAATGGGCAGAGGAAAAGCAGCACATGAACATAGAAATACATGCTGAAACAAGTGAAATCCTGGAGCACTTCAACACTCTCTATATCCAAGCAATCAAAGGAAGATTCATTAGAAACTACGACAAGGAAAAACATACATCGAATGAAGAATCCATATTACATATCAAATCTGTAACTTTTGTTTTACTGGGTCTTAACCTGTTACACAGAACCCAAAATCTTCGGGCTTTGAATTTGGCTATAACTTATAAGAACCTTAGCAGTGGGCCTAATATTTGTCTAAACAATAACCACACTTACATTATTAGCAATCCAAATCCTTAGACTTTGCCTAAGTTCTCTTTAAAAAAAAATGACTTGTAACAAATTACTGTCTGTCTTTTTCTCTGCAATGAGATTATAAGTGGGGGAAATTGGGGCCATGTATGTGAGAGGCGGGATTTTCAGTCCAGAGAGAGGCGCGGTAGGGCAATCATTTCCGCCATCACCACATATATAGTACACTTTGAGATTTCTTTTTGTGCGACAGAAAAGTATAGTTGATGTATCATTCATATAATTATGAGTTATCATGCTTTATCTCAACGGAAATCATTCTCAATCACAATTTTGATGACGGCATGTCGCATGTTGAGTCAAATCTTAGTGCTCTAATCCAATCATTAACGTAGAGCCTCATATTAGATTTCAAACCGGTCGTAACACATCGGGAATCTTATCTTATTATCACGAAATAGAGATCACACAATCAGGTCTACCACTAGTTCAGTGTACTACACAATCCGTCTTCAATGCTTAAAATAGTTCAGCGATCTATTTTATGATACGGAAAAACAATTACAAAATTGGTTAAAAAGACCAAAATCAACAATTTCTGGGTGAAATGGACAGTTAGATTTTGATACTGTTTAAATGGAAAAAAATGTAAAAACAGGCGGGATGTAATCAGTTTCATCGTGTCCGTTTTCAAATATTTTTTCTTATTTTTAATTTACACAGGATGTATCTAGTTTCATCCTTGCTATTTTTTAAATTTAAGTTAGGATGAAACCAGTTTCATCCTTACTATTTTTTTTGGCCATTTCACCCAAACTATTTTTTACTCGTCCATTTGAACTGTGATTTAAAAATATTTGGACAAATGACCCATTTTCCGAAAAACAATCAGGGCTACCACTAGTTCTTGTGGACAAGCAGTTTGTAAAAAAAACTACTAAAAGCTTTTATTTTACCATACAGTCAATGAGAATACCTGCATGTAGATTAATTAGAAGTTCTACGATCATATTTGAGTTCAAAAATCACTTAGACTTGTTGAATCACACAACTTAATTTATTTTTCTCAATAACAGTAAAAATAGTACTTATAGAAAGCTGGTGGTCAAAAAAGAAAGCATCAAATTCTTTACCGATCAAAAAAAAGAAAAAAGCTGGTGGTCAAGATTTTTCAAACGGGAATCAGCGATTATGACCAATTTTTGTATATACACTATCCCTTTATACTATTCAAAGCCACAGTTCGTCGAACAACCGTAAACATGTAGCTCTGCATGTGTAGGCTTGTTAGTTGAGCATCCATAAGTTATGGTATAGCGTGTATTTACACAGTGATTAAAGGCTCTATTACTTTCTCTGCCAAATAAGGATATAGCTGCCCTTCCCCCTCCCAATTCCTGTTGCCATTACCAAATTACAGCATGGCAAGCAGCCATTGACAACGAGTTTCCTTTTTTCTATAAAGCCAATCCATGGTCACCAATCTCTTATGGAAACTAACAAAAATCAGACGCCTAAGACTCAGAATAATGTTGTCATGTTCTTCCGCTAGCCTTGAGTAATGAGACGTAAAACCCATATAGAACACTGGGTAGTGGGTACTTCTTCATGTTCTATTCTCGACCTTAGATAAAACGTGAAGTTCCAACTTCATCATGGAAAACATTTGTGGTCACATTTATGTATATCAAAATGTCAAGTTGGAGAAAATCCAAATAACCCAAATCACATCTTAAACCTACCATTAAACCAAGATATTTTAACTTTGGCGGCGTCCATCGTAAGCAAAATAATATGCTCCATTGTGGATGATCATAAACGTTACTGCCTGGCCGCAGATATGTGTATAAATATGTGACCCGGTTATGCTACTACTCTGCACTAAAACTCTCATTAGCCTCAAGAAATTTGGCAGGGATGGCCAACAAAACCTCTTTCTTAACCTTCTTTAATACTACCCTTTGGCTGGATTCTGCAACCACCCTCTCAATAGTTGATCTCAATACCAGCTATTCTCTACGTATTCTTACATCAATAATTTTACTTCTTCTCATCAAGTTTGGGATGAATTCCCTCCGGAAACAGCCATCTGTATCAGCATCAGTTTTGTAGTTGTCATAAATCTGACAACTACATTCCACTATCACTAAATGAGAATTTAGGTAATCATCTTATTATTATATGAAATGTAGATAGAGTTACAAAGATTGATCCAACTATTACAATGATCTATTTGCCCTAGATTTACTTTCTCTCTCTCTATTTTTTGACCAAGACTCACTCTAGAACCCCCTACAAGTAATGACCTCTTTCTTTTATATAAGATTTTACATAGTGGATGACAGTTAAGAACCCACTATTTTCGGGATCACTATGCGACATATTCGCTCATTACAATCGCTCATCTTCGCATAGCGTACCTCTTCGCACAGTTCTTCACACTTTACTCGTGACTTTGCTGACATCATCTGGTGTGTCATCTCAACTTTGATGTGTGCGATGCGCTTCGCTTAGATTGTATTCTTTACTTCGCTTGATTACTAACGTGTGCGATATTTTACTCTTACATTTTGCCTCTTCTCGTTTCACTTATTCTTCAGAGTGAGCGATATGAGAAACTTCCCTCTTATGTCGTCGCACATGTTAATCCTTTTATGTTTTATTTTACCGACAATTTCCCTGAATTCAAGCTTTCTTTATGTACGCGTGTCCTTTTAACCACTCATCTTCCGACACGTCCTTTTAACCGTATGTTTCTATCCGTTCAATTTTTCGCATTAATGAGAATAAATCTCGAAAAACGGGTCGCGCTTTCCTATATACTCTCTTCTACCTTTTTCCTTAATCCTTTTATTCCTTTTGTAGGATCAGAATCTCGCAATGATAATGTTTCAGCGAAATTATCAATGACACAACACTTAAGCGTCGCAGAACAATTCCAGAAATGATAAAATAAATGACGACAGCTAAGATCACGAGAAAGATATGATAGTCCTGCGAAAATTAGAGAGTTTGCGAAACTAATAGTTGTAAGGTTGCGAGAATGTCGCAGGCCATATCCGAAATTAAAGTACAGATTAGCTGTCATCCACTATGTATTTCCTTATAAATAGTCATTCGAGTTGTAAAGAAGAGGGAGATCTTTTTTGAATAAGAAACAAATAAATAGGAGAGAGAAAGTTTAGAGCAGAGATCATTCTTGAATTCTTTATATTTTCTTGTAAGAACATCCAAAGATTAATCAATAAAATTAAGAATACAAATCTAAAATGAGTTGATTAATAATGAAATCACATGAAGAGTGTAGTGTAGGATTTCCTGCAACTACATAATGGCGCTAGAAACGTGGAATTGAAGATCGAAAGTTGAAGATTGTTGATTGAGAATATTCAAGTCAAGAAAGTGATTAAACAAATCAGTGAATCAGTTAGAAAAAAGATGAATAGAATTAGTGAAAATGTCAAAAGATTGAAGTGTAATATGATAACAAAAACGATGATTAATGGATTCCATGAAAACATCAAAGGAAGAATACATAAACGAAATTTTGAAGGAAGGAAAGTTATGGCGGTAGAAAAAACATCACCCTTGAAAGATTGGGAAAAGCAAAAAATTGCATTCATGGCGGAAGAAATACCAAAAGAAAATTTGAACCACACATCTTCGTTGGTCATCACGGTGCCTATTACACGAAAAGAGAAAGAGACAACAATAAAATCCACAGGAGAATGGATGTTGAACAGAACTTTAATCGATACAGGAAGTTCAGTTTTTATAATATTTTATCACGCATTCCGAGGAATGGGATTTAAAGATGAAGAAATGTCCATTTCAACATATTTTGTTCACGGCTTTGGAAAATCCACAACAAAACCTAAAGGAGAGATAGTGGTACGAATTCCACTTGGAGAAATTGAAACACATGTAACATTGTGTGTGGTGGATATGGAATCGCCATATAATATGTTATTAGGAAGATCATGGATACATGCGATAAAAGTTTTGGAATCAACGTTGCATCAATGTATTAAATTCCCCACTCCAAATGGAATAGGTGAAATCAGAGGAGATGTTGACAATGCGAAATTATGTCATCAAATTGAAGTAAAACATTATGAAGGCCAAGAAAAAAAGAAACAATTTCGCAGAAAATTGGCAAAGGAAGCAAAGAAGGAAGAAGAATTTAGAGTATATATGATAAGGGCAAAAAAAGGCAAAGGAATACCCAGCGAAATTTTGGAAGAAGGAGAAGGACCCATAAAAATAATAAAAGAACCAACACCAATGGGAGAACCTAAACCCAGTTACACTGCCGCAGAACCAACAAAAGAAATAAACGTTGGGACTATAGAGGATCCTCTAATGTTGAGAATTGGAACCAAAATGGATATAGAAGAAGAAGAAAGAACTGTTAACTTGTTGCGAGAATACAAAGATATTTTCGCAGGAAGCATGGATGAGATACCAGGAATTAATCCATCAATTGCATGCCACAAATTGGAGATTAACAAAAATGTGAGACCATTTAAACAAAGAATAAGAAAAATTGCAACAACTTACCATTCCCAAATAGAAGAAGAACTACAGAAAATGCTTGAGGCAGGAATTATAAGAGAAGCTAAATACCCAGAATGGATAGCGAATATGGTCATTGTCCTAAAGAAAAACAAAGGAATCAGGATTTGCATAGATTTCACTGATTTAAACAAAGCTTGCCCCAAAGATAGTTTTCCGTTACCAGATATTCCTCAGATGGTGGAATCCGCAGCGGGAAATGATAGGGTATCATCTTTAGATGGATACAAAGGGTATAACCAAATCCCTCTCGCTGAAGAAGATCAAGAACATACTGCTTTCTTTGCCCCTAAAGGTTTATATTGTTACACGAAAATGCCATTTGGTTTGCGAAACGCGGGAGCGACATGTCAAAGAATGGTAGAGAAGGTGTTCGCAAAATGGATACACAAAACATTAGAAGTATACGTGGACGACATGTTAGTAAAGAGTAAAGAAGCTAAATACCATGTACAAGACCTGAGGGAGATTTTTGAACAAATGCGGCAATATAACATTAAATTGAATCCTGGGAAGTGTATTATTGGAGTTGCTTCGGGAAAATTTTTAGGCTACATTGTATCAAAGGAAGGAATACAGGTTGATCCGGAAAAAGTGCAAGCAATTCGTGACATGCCAACACCAGCAACAATAAAAGATGTACAGAAGTTGAATGGGATTCTATCTTCACTAGGGAGATTTATTTCGCGATCATCAGACAAATGCAAATATTTTTTTGATATACTCAATAAGGGTGCGAAATTTAAATGGACAGATGAATGTGAAAAAGCTTTTCAAGGAATAAAAGAACATCTTATGAATACAACTATTTTACAAAAGGAAGAATCAGGAGAAGAATTATTGATCTATCTTGCGACGACGTCGCATGCATTAAGTGCTGTGTTATTGCGAGTAGACGCAGGAGTGGAGAAACCCATTTATTACATTAGCAAAACTTTTAATAGTGCCGAGAAGAATTACTCAAAGATTGAAAAATTAATTTTAGCATTAGTTTATGCTTCATTTAAACTCCGCATATACTTTCAAGCGCACAAGATAAAGGTATTAACAAAGGTACCAATTGAATCAGTGATGAATAATTCTAAAAGATCAGGAAGAGTGGAGAGATGGAACGCACAAGTAGGCCACTTTGATATTAAATATGAAATTTTGTCTTCACCAAAATCACAAGTTGTTGCAAGTTTTTTGACAGAATTTCCTTTAGAAGAAGATGAAGTAGTAGAAGAAATGATGGAGGTAGAAGAAGAACATGGAGATCCAAAAGATTTGTTAACAGAACCAAATAGATGGGAGATATTAGTAGATGGATCATCAAATGGAGAAGGAAATGGAGTAGGAATTGTTTTAATTTCGCCAGAAGGAATAAAGATAGATTTTTCATTCAGATTGGAATTTGCATCCACTAATAATGAAACAGAATATGAAGTTGTGGTATATGCTTTAAGATTCGCAATAGAAATGAAACTAGAAAATGCCAGGATCACTAGTTATTCGCAGCTAGTTATTCGCCAAATAAAGGGAGAGTATACTACAAATGAACCATCCTTGAAGAAATACAAGAAGCTGGTTGAAGAATTGTCAGCGAAAATCCCAAAAATAAGATAGAGGCACATTTGAAGAAAGGATAACAGACTCGCATACGCTTTTTCTTTCATCTCACGCATGATGATAGATCCAACTGCGATATGCATAAAAATACAAACACTTTTGTCACCATCAATCAATAAAGAAGAAGAAGACGTGGACGTGATGATAATAGACAATGAAAAAGAAGAACAAATGAACAATATTGCAGACTGGAGAATGAAACTTCATGCATATTTGGTGAAAGGAGAAACACCAAGAAATAGATTGGAAACACACAAGTTAAAAATTCGTGCAACGAATTATGAATTAAGAGATGGGTTGTTATACCGAAAGTCCTTTAATGGACCATCACTCAGATGTTTGACACGAGATGAAGGAGAAAAGGTGCTAAAAATGTTACATAGTGGGGATGCTGGCAATCATAGTGGAGGAAGATCTTTGGCACATAGAGCAAAAACGCAAGGTTATTACTGGCCATACATGCATGAAGATGCAAAACAAATATCAAGACGTTGCGAAGATTGTCAGCGGCATGGAAAGAAAATACATGCACCTGGAGCACCATTGTCATCTTCAACTAGTGTATGGCCTTTTGGAAAGTGGGGCTTAGATATTGTGGGGCCATTTTTACCAGGATCTGGACAAAGAAGATACTTAATAGTCGCAATAGATTATTTCACAAAATGGACAGAAGTGAAGGCAGTACAGCATATTCGCGACAAAGATATCTTTACATTCATATTCGAAAATATCATTTGCAGATTCGGAATTCCTGCACAGTTGGTATCTGATAATGGGAAACAATTTGAAGGACAGAATATAGAAATGCTACTTAATGCATTCAAGATAAAATGTGGAAAATCTACTCCTTTGTATCCACAAGCTAATGGGCAAGTAGAAGCAACAAACAAACATTGCAGATATTAAAGAAGAAATTGGAAGGACATCACAGAGCATGGTGCGAACAAGTACATAATGCAGTATGGGCTTATAATACAACTAGAAGAGAAGCTACTGGAATGTCACATTTTTGTTTAACATATGGAGTTGAAGCGGTGTTACCAACAGAAGTTGTTATTCCGACAACAAAAAGAGAAGCTTGGGAGAAAAATTTTAGTGCGGGTTTGATTTTAAATAAACTTGATGAGTTAGAAGAAACAAGAGAAAAAGCTTTACAACATATGGAGAATTATCAGCGAAGACTAGCCCGAGAATATAATAAACGTGTCAAAATACGCGAATTTCAACCAGGAGATTTAGTTCTGCGAGAAACACCTATATATCAGCGAGAAAATGGTGGAAAATTAGCGAAAAAATGGGATGGACCTTACATCATTAAGGAGATAGTTGGAACAGGAGCTTATAGATTAATGGATCCAGAAGGAAGAGATGTTGGTCATAGATTAGACAGACCATGGAACAGGTTGTATTTAAAAAAATATTATCCGTAAGAAGATTTGAGAAGTTATGGATTTTGAAAGAATAATTGCAAGATTACTCATATCAAAACAAGATCATGACATGCGAAATTTTCGCATAGATAATTACTGAACAATGACATAAAAGAAAGGGGCGAACCTTTATGGCGTACACCTTAGTTCACGAATAAAATTTTACAAGAGGCAAATGTAAAACCTAAAGTACGTCATATTAGGGGGTACCTGTTGCATGGCTCAGGGAAAGGCTACACCGCCACGGGAACCTGAATCATGGAGATTTGGGGTCAATAAAGCCCATCCGTGAGAGGCACCTTGGATTCTCAGCTTAAGCATATGACTTGGGTTGGGTGACTAAGGTAATAAGGAATCTCCGAAGGAGTGCAGATCTGATCAAGGCGCCGAGGTACACGGTTGATTCAAGAGTGTCATGGACGTTTGAAGCGTACCTTGCCATTCTTGACAAGTCTTGGCTTATACTGCACTCGGCCTGAAGAAAACCCCACTTAGGGTGCACTCTCGTAACCATAAGCCTATAGGTAAAAGGGATAAGAGACTGCGAAAACAAATGGTTTTTGTTAAGACTGGATGGGAGGAGCTAACCTTGTATGGTAGAAGTACGCCTCCTTGAAGGGGCAACCAGGGGGGAGATAAGGGCGGCACCCTCCATTAGGGAGATGATAAGTGTCTTAAGACGCAAATGTCATGAGGATTTTTATTCGCAAGGATATTAAGACTTGTCATATTTGTGCAACAATCCTGAAGAGGCAATAATACTAAAGAAAAGGATAAGACGAGATCAATGGGTTTTCGCATGAAAGTGCGAAGACGTCCTGCGATTTCGTCGCAAGACGGCAATGTCATGGGGCTTTATTTTCGCAAGAATATTTAGGCCTGTCATATTGTCGCAACATTCCTGAAGAGGTCATAATACAAAAGAAAAAGTTAAGGCAAGATCAATGGGTTTTTGTATGAAAGTGCAAGGACGTCCTGCGATTTTGTCGCAATGACAAGAGGTGGCATAATAAGACCTTTAATTAGGAAGGCAAAATAAAACCATATGATAAAAAAAATTAATTATAAGTATTCGTAACAGATTATTTTTTTGCAAGAAAGATAATGAGAGGCAAGTATGGGAATCAATACACAAGAAGCATTATCTTTCTTATCAACAAAATATTAAAAGGAAAAGTTGACTCCAAAGTTGGTTGAAAAATGTAACTCTCAAAAGTGATAAAAAATAAGACAGTTCAAGAAAACAAAGTTAGATAAGAAGCTCAAGCTTCAGTATTAATTTCAGTAGCAGGATATGACATAAATTCTTCGCCAATATTCTCGCAAGCCTCTCCTTCATTTCGGTTTTGATCTTCGCCGTGACTAGCATCTTGATTATCGCCATCAATCACTTCTTCAGGAGAAATTTCTTTTTCATTCTGTTTAACACCAGCAGATACTTCTTTAGTTCTTTAGAAGGAACCTCTTCTTCATCTTCCAAGAAATTATCCTCTGCATCGCTTTCATAATCATAATCACTATCAGCAGGACGAGGAACTTCATCGCCATCTACTTCTAAAGATCAATTGATGTAGGAGGAAGAGAATTGGATAATAAAATGTCATTTACAAGGACTTCAGCCCGGAGATGAACTTGGCGAAGAAGTGCTCTCTGATGATTCCTATCTTGAATATCCTTAAAATAAGCAAGATAATCAAGTCTTATTTCCGCTCGGCCGCGAGAACCAATAAGAGTAGAGACAAGCAATGCATTTTATTTGCGAATTTTGGCATATTTATCCTCCAAAACAGAAATAGAAGAATGAAGATTCTTCTCAGACTCTGCGAAATATAGAATACAAAATTTCATTAATATAAAGAGTTCAGAGAGATATAACAAAGAAAAGATAATTAAGGCAGTCAAACTATTATGACTACCTTCCTTTTGCGAAATAAGGTGTTGAATCAAAGACAGACAACTATTCTCCCAACGATCCATTGCGTCATCAAATTTATCTCCGACTAAACCTTTAAGTCGAGACTGAAGATTTTTCTCTTTAGAAATAAGAAAGACATTTTTCTTCGCAAGAGAAGAATAAGATTCTTCTAATTTGGAATATTGTTCTTTAAGATGATTTTCCTTTACACTTAAAGATATTCTACCTTGAATGAGTGTATCTCTTTCAGCGAGGGATGACTCTGTTACTTCTTTAAGTTCATTTCTCAAAGAGCGAAGAGATTGCTCTTGGTCATCACATACTTTTTGAAGAACACTAAGCTGTTGCGAGGATATCGCCATCTTATTTAAATAAGTTCTCTTCTCTTGAGATAAGGTTTTATTTTCATCTGATAAAGTTTTCATCCCTAAATTAGCTTTAGTTAAAGAATAAGAAAGACGAGATACTTCATTACTTAATAAATCTTGTCTATGAATTAATTGGGTATTTTCATTGGTAAGATTATTTATATGATCAAGAGAATATGAATAGAGGTTATCTAATTAGTTATATTGATCCATCAAAATTTCTTTATCAACACGGGCTTCTTCAACAGCAGATTCAAATTGGTATCTCTCCATTATTCGTTTCTGGTTTAAAGCTTAACATACGAAAGAGGGATTTCAAGGATAATTAAGTATGGGAAGGATAAAACCATTAAAAAGGCAAATTCAAGACACAGATAAGGAAATTATACCTCTCAATTCATCATTCTTCTTGCGAAGATTGTCACGATCCAGTAAAACATTTTGAAGCTTCTGATTTTCGAGACGAAGAGCATTACATTCTTTTTCCAAAGCTGTCTGTGAAGCAGCTCTATCAGAACCCAAATGCTTGCTCAGAATTTCGCAAACATTAGACTTGATAGGATCAGTAGAATACTTCTTGACATCATCCAGAACCTCAGATAAGACTTTGAAGGCAGTATTTATCCCTTCCACGGTTTCTTTCGAAAGAGGAAGGGACTGAGGTAGAGAACTGGTAGAAATAGAAGGTTGAGAAATATTCTCAATGGGAAGAGAAGAAGTTTCATTCACAGCAGGATCAACAAGGGAAGTTTCAGTCATTAAAAGGTCAGCTGAAGAAATGAAGTCTGAGGAAGATTTTTCACGAATTGGAGATAAAGGTTTATCCTGCGAAGATGTCGCAGGAGATTTAGAAGAGATGAGTAAGTGAAAGGGAACAGAGGTTGGAACAGTTTTAAGGTGGCGAGATTTCTTGAGAGGTTTATTGACATCTTTATCACCCTGTGAATTAGAATCCAGATAAGAAACAGAGGCAACAATATTGTTATTATAAAAGGATAATGTTTCTTACTACCTTCTCATTCGCAGATTTTCTTTTATGTGCAACAACTTTATGCTGCGATTTGGGAATGTTAGAGTTCTGAGCTGTAAATCTAGTGTTGGAGCCGCTTTTGCTAAAATAACAAGAGTATGGGAATCACATAAACAACATCAAATAAGGCAATAAACAAGATCAATTTCAACAAAGGCAATAAACAATATCAATTTCAGAAAACCTCATAAAGAAGAAAAAAGAAAACTAACCTTGATGAATCCATGGAAGATAATAGCAGGGAGATTGTTTCGAATACAATTATGAACTATGAAGATTTACAGAAGAAATAATATGAGGATGAAGAAGGACTTAAAAAGGTTGTAGAAGAAAGAAAAAAAGTTGCAATAATGGAATTTGCCGAAAAACGATGAAGTTGCAGAGAAAATAAAAGGAAAGAAGAAGAGTGTGAAAAGGAATATATATAGAGGGAATTTTTCCTCGAGAAAATAAACAAGATTAATACGGAAAGATATAAGCGGTTAAAAAATAACGGTTACAAAAGACGTGTCGAGAAATAAATGGAAGAAATAATACGTGTAATAAATGCAGAATATAAAGAGGAGAACAGCTGCGATATTTCTCACATCATTCTCTACTTCCCAGAAAAGATATGAGAAGAGGCAAGATGTAGGATCAGAATCTCGCAATGATAATGTTTCAGCGAAATTATTAATGACACAACACTTAAGCGTCGTAGAACAATTCCAGAAATGATAAAATAAATGACGACAGCTAAGATCACGAGAAAGATATGATAGTCCTGCGAAAATTAGAGAGTTTGCGAAACTAATATTTGTAAGGTTGCGAGAATGTCGCAGACCATATCCGAAAATAAAGGACAGATTAGCTGTCATCCACTATGTATTTCCTTATAAATAGTCATTCGAGTTGTAAAGAAGAGGGAGATCTTTTTTGAGTAAGAAACAAATAAATAGGAGAGAGAAAGTTTAGAGCATAGATCATTCTTGAATTCTTTATCTTTTCTTGTAAGAACATCCAAAGATTAATCAATAAAATTAAGAATACAAATCTAAAATGAGTTGATTAATAATGAAATCACATGAAGAGTGTAGTGTAGGATTTCCTGCAACTACACCTTTTATTCTTCTTCACCTTCTCTGCAAGTTTATACTCTTCATTCCCATTCTTCAATGACTCTCGCTGGTAAAAAGATGGAGATTGAATTTAACAGATTAAAAACTGAATTCAATCAGAGGGGTTATGAACTTTCCCTTCCTCCTTCGTATAATTTCGCATCAAAACTTAATCTTGATCTAATCAAATCTGATCAATGGAATAATCGAAAAATCATCGTTGCGTTAGGTCAACTTCAATTTCTACCAATTCCTCTATATAACCCTGAGATTCCTCTCTTCTATATAATTCTTGCTGATGATAGATTCGCACGAGGAATATTCAGTTGAGTGGTGATGCTATTAGGATACCATTAGAGTATGCTCGTCGCGCAGCTGGTCTTGGAAATTCATACCCTGGTGGAGTGCGAAAAGAGGATCATCATGATAAAATTATAGATCCCGCGGAGTATAATTTCGCAGTTGATTTCGCAGTCTTGTTATGAAAAGTAATCTAACTAAATGGGTTGTTCCCATCCAGTTTTTCAATAACCAGTTGATTTCGCAGTCTTGTAACCTTTCATCTGCAAGACTGCACCCTAAGTGGGGTTTCTTTGGACCGAGTGCATCATAGTCAGGACTTGTCAAGAATGGCAATGTACGCTCCAGACGTCCCGGGCACTCTTGACTCAACCGTGTACCTCGGCACCCTGATCGAGTTTCTGCACTCCTTGGGAGAGCCATTCTCACCTTAGGCTCTCAATCTAAGATTATTATCTTAGAGTGAAATTTTAAGATATCTCTCCCGGATGGGCATTATCGTTTTATTCTCACCCCAAATCTCCACAACTCAAGTTCCAGGGTCGGTGTAGCCTCCCCTTGAGTCATGCCTTCTAGGTTTCTCCAATTATGACGTGCGATGGGTCTTACTATATTTCCTCTTGCATATAAGCGAACTAGGTGCACGCCACATTAGGATTCCTAGCCAATCTGATAATAAATATCATTTTCTGTAGCCTTTTATAACAGTCTTATTATAAAGATTTCTCTTTTTGTTTTCTTATTATGGATTTACCATATAAAATTAAAATTTCTCATTCCAATCTTTTAATTCGTACAACTCTAGTACATAAATGCTTTTATCGAATCATCTTGCTCAAAGAAAATCAGATACACTATTCATTTTACTCATTTGTCTTCTGCACTTTTTAAATCTTCTTAAGTTCGCATATGTTTTCCAGAATATTCATTCGCATAACCATTCAGTTGGCTTTGTGCAAAAGTCATTGTACCCTCCAATTTTTGATATTTTGCCTCTATGCTTTTTCTTTCCATATAAACTGTGTTGCTAATCTTGATTAACATTCTTTATTCGCAGAAGAATCTATTCCAGCACTTCGCATACTTGTTTCCCCAACTTCGTACACCGCATCAACCATCAGTCTCTCTGCTCTTTGACTATCTGCCGCATATGTTTTTCAATTCCGTCGCTTGAATTCTCTTGCTTCACATTTGTCAACATCAATTTCTTGGCAATTTTTACTTTCAACTGTATCTCCTCTTATAATGCCAACACCCTGAGGTAAAGGAAACTTAATGCATTGATGAAATGTTGATGCAACAGCTAATATACTATGCAACCATGGTCTTCCAATGAGAGCATTATAAGGCGATTCGACATCCACTACACAGAATGTGATATCTATTGGTAAATTTTGTAGAAGAATTCGCATATTCACTTCTCCCTTTGATTTATTCGCAGAACCATTAAATCCATAGATTTTGTATGTTGAAGGGATTAACTCATCATCTCTTCCATCCATGTTTACCCTGTAGAGTAGTCAAATTATGCTGCGCACTGGCATGTATCTTAGAACTACGTTAAGAGTGGAAAATGTTTTCAAATAACTTGTGCTATTAGCATGTGGTTGTTCTTGCTTTGTCAGGCTTGTTATAGCCTTGGTTTTTCTTTTTGTTGTACTTGTTTTGTGCACACCCTGTTGCACCTTTTCTTTTTTCAGTTTCGTAATAAAATCTTAACCATTTTACCTCGTAAGAACTATCATATGATTATTTTTCAATTAAATACAGATATTAGTCCCCCTACCAATTCAATGTTGTCATTGCCCATTGGTCTTTGTGGTTTGCAAAAGTCACTTGAATCACTATTTTACCGGTTTTGGAGTCTGCAGAAGGAAAATACATATTCACCGGTGGTGGTGGCAGGAAAGCGAGCAGCCCAGCGAAGTTAAATTTAGAGTCAAAATCTGAAACTCAAACCAAGTTGAAAAACCATATAACAAGGGTGGTTTGATAAGCCGTATTGAAGTATGGATGCCTTCAAAATTTCCCGGTCTAGGTAATTTCTTTTCCTTGATTTTCTGACTTAAAAGATTGGTTTAAGAAGGGCTTCTTTCGGTTAATATTACCGAGAAGTGAGAACAAAATAAAGTAAAATATTTCCCTAGGAAAACATGTATAATTATTTGTCGATTAATTTTTCAAATATATAGATAAAATGTTTCGTGAGAATGCCGTAATGTAATATTAGAGTCTTCAAAAACAATAGAATTTCTTATATGAGTACATTTTTCTTAGAATTCTTTTACACTAATAATTACAGTGTCTCCCAGTTTAAGGCTCTTATTTGTTGAAGTATAAATGGGCCAACAATTAAACCTGATTTCAGCACCAATGCACACAAATCTCAGACACACATCTGGAATCCAGGGTGCATCTGTGGTTCCCTACATTCATAGTACTATTGGATGGAAGCTATTGGATTAATAACTCTGAATTGTTAAATTCAATTCCCTCCAGCATCCCATGTACACATTTAATACACGTAGTTGAGCAGTAATGATGGAGCTAAATTTTTATTTGACACAAGATATGACAACAAGGAAAGATAGAAGTAGGATTCAGCTCAATTTATAATTAAAATGTCATCAAAATTATATGTAAAACTCTAACCTCTCGTAATTCATACTACATCTATACTTGGCATGAATAGTTTGTATATAACCATCGAATGAAAAAATTGCATTTTCTTACTTACACTTGCTTGGCGTTCTAAATTGTATTGAATGAATCCTCTCGTTGTGGTACTTGCAATGCACGTTGAGGATGGAGCTGAGAAGAGTTCCTAACTATGAGTATGACCAGAAGCCATACTCCCGTTACCCCCACAGACAGGCCAGGCCCATTACTTCAGCTAAGATCAGATAAGAGAGTGCGAAACAAGAAGTGAAAACTACTGGGAGATCCATTCTTCGGATCTTTCACACTGTGAAACCCACACTCAGAGAAGTTCAGGCGCGCACCCATTTTTTGGGGTAAAATTTCTCCCACACCCAGAATTTCTAAAATTATTTCTTCGCTTATTCTTCCTCGTTTTTCTTTTATTCTTCTTTTCCTAAATTGATTTGGAAATGAAGAAACTGTTTAGAAGCAGAAATCAGAATAGAGCTACATCAACAATCGATCCTAAAAGATAAATCCTTCTCTTGTTTCTTCATTCTACTCATACAATTTTTAGATCCGGTTATTTTTAAACAATAATTTGGAAAGAGTTTACAAAACTTAGAGATGAGAAAAGGGGATCTGCGGCTAATGTTTGTATGGGTTTCAGATGAAATTAATGAGACGAAGAAGAGATATTCATGGGAAGTGGTTGCTGACGTTGAAGACTATGATGAACAAGGATTGTCAAGACTGAGAAGGAAAGATCGAGAAAGAGATGGTGTGAATCAAAGAACAAAGAATCGAATGATTAAATCAGGTTGAAGATTAATATGGGTTCACTGGAAATAACCGAAACTGAGAGTTGTTGTGAATAATGGGTTGAGGCGATTTGATGAACAAGAGAAAGGGGATCTGAGAAGCTGCTACTGTTGTTATCAATCAACTCTGTCCAACAATATAATATTGTAAGGTGTCCTTCGTACAACTTCTGTAATCTGTCCACCTTCTTCATGGACCACATATCTGAAATATAACAAACAAGAATGACTCATCATCAAAGAGACAAAGATCTGTTCAGCAAGGTCTTTCGCTAGATGAGTCTTAGCAACACTTGGTTCCAGGAAGAGGAATGATCCTGTCGGTTGTTGTGATCGACCTAGCCCAGCCCTAGACCTCAAAATAGCCTTCGCCACTACGGATACTGCATGATCTTGCCCAACTGCCGTCTTTTGCATCCTCTCACCAAGCTCAATCAATCTTAATTTATTTTTCATTCTACCCGAGTCTTAGAACAAAAAAACAAGGTTGCATAACTTGTTATGCACCTACAATAATATCTACATAGCATGGTATGCAGTCATGAAAGTGGATGCATAACCTGTTATGCATCCGAAAATATGACTGCATAATGAATTATGCATCGAGAAAATTGTTGCATAATCTTTTATCCATCGAGAAAATGGATGCATAACCTGATATGCATCATTTAAATATGGTTGCAGAACTTATTATGCATCAATTTTTTATGTACAAACTAAAATCAACCAAAACAATGGCTACATAACTTTGTTATGCAGATACATAACTTGTTATGCAGTCGAAAAAAATAGTTGGATAATTCGTTATGCATCTGCATAATGTGTTATGCATCTTTTTTGGAGGCTGCATAATGAATATGCAGTCAGTTTTCGAAAAATTTCCCTAAAACGATGATCACCTCCGATTTTTTCGTGAAAAACAAAAAATTGATATTCTTGTTTGTACTCGTTGCGTAGCTCTCTTTAAAATATTTCCAACGATATAAGATTTGTAAAATTCCAAGGCGCGGATTTTTAGATATGTTATAACTAAGTTGTATTGCCAATTATACCCCTGAAAAATTTGGATGCATAGCGAGTTATCCCTGAAAAACAGTATGCATAACACGTAATGCGGATGCATAAATCGTCATGCAGACAGGTTTTAATAATTTCGGATAATTATGGGTGTCACAGAAATATTTATGGGTGTCATGGTATCCAAAATTAATTGTGGGCCTGACAATGAGAATATTTTTTTTTGGGTCTCCCCCTAATTTTCCCAGACAAGAAACAAAACATATGTATAAACGAATTCTTACAAGTTCTCAAAGTTATTTAACCAAATGTGAATTCCTGCATTACAGTGTGAATAAAACACACAGACAAACTGATCCGGCGATCCTGCTACGAAGAAGAACTAATACTAAAAATTCCAATATTTTCTTCTTCTTTTTCCACAAGGGTACGTAATTGTAAAGGGCCTCATAACGGGCCGTTTAATTCGGCCCAGGTCTTCTGTAGTCCATTTTCGAAGAAGTTTTAGGGTACAGCAAAAGCAAGTATATAACTACAAGTTTAAATATTTTTTTGTCATTCCATAGCAACGCAAAAGTCTAGAAAAGAAAAGAAAAATAACAGAAGAATTTATTTGAACAACATCAGCAAGATGGAGAATCTTCACAGTGATATTTTAGAATACATACTTTCTCGATTACATATTGAGGTAGCTTTACATGCAAAACGCGTATGCACAACTTGGAGAGCAATCCTTGGCTACAAAACTGAAAAGGCGGGTTTCCTCTTTGCTCATCGTCGTGAATATGAAGTAGAACTTTTCTATGGAGATGAGTATGATCATTCAAAGATGAACTTTGACTACCCTTGCAACATACTTACGAAGATAGAACACGATATATTTATGAAGAAAACCATCGGGAAAATTATCATGGTTGGTTCTTGCAATGGTTTGGTTTGTTTTGTCATATACAGTAAATTTGGCGGGGATCCTTTATTTTTAATTTGCAACCCCTTAACAACAGAATCAGTTTTTCTTCCGGATTATAATTCACATTCCGAATTGCCTAGGCATATATCAAGCACAATTCTAATATCTTATGGTCGTTTCACAAGTGGATTTGGCTATTGTCCTTCAACCAATGAATACAAGGTTGTTACAATATATTACTACTAGTGTCTTTCCCGTGCGTTGCACGGGGTTAAGTTAAGAATTATTATTTGTGATGAAAATGTAGAGACGGGTCTCTCTGTTCGTGTCAAAATGCATTATCTACTTGCATAGTGATAGTTGTAGCCACTGAAACAACTATGGCGACAATTTTTCCCAGTTAATTGCCAGCATCTGGTAAGCATTTTGAAAGTACTAAAAAAGTTCACAACTGACACTAAGAAATAACTTCTAAGAAACAGTTAGTTGATGTTCGACTGAAAGTAAAAATTATTAAGTTTCTCAAAATGTTTCTCAAGATGATATGAGATACCAATTTTGCTTGACGGATCGAATTACCATGTCAGTGTATTCCTTCAGAAGCGATAACCAGACAACATATAAACTGGCTAGCTTATATTTTTTTTATATACATGAAGAAAGAACATAAGTTGATGTTGAAAGATAACATAGTTTCACCGTGATCGTCGCTCCTGCGTCTACATTAGCTTAACTGTCATGATTATTTATGTTTTCAGGGTCACCCGTTCCCTTTGTAGACCTGAACCAATAACACCACCATTGGAAATATTTTTGCTAAATTCAGAAGCTACAATTTGGGCCATCTCATTTAGAGCATAACACTTCTAGCTCAAACTTGTTCTAATAGCAAGAGGTTCCAAGAGCAGCAGCTGAACCACCAATCTGACTCCCCTCAGCCTGGCCACTCATTGCCATGCACTTCCAACGGTATCTCTAACTCCAGTTCGTTCATATTTATTCTCCCCGTGAACTGAGGAAGTGTTAATTACCCAGGATTTCCTGCTCTGTTAACACATTGAATTTCAGTTTGCTATCCATCTAGTACACATTGAATTCTTGTTCTGTGAAAAATGAGACTAACAACTCTCTCTGTGAAGACCAATTTAAGGTTTTTAGGCCTACTCTAATAAATGTGCCATTTGGTTTTTAGGCCTACTCTAAGAAATGTTCCATCTGTACAGCGAACCCACAACTACATGGTTGAAAACATATGCTCTGCCATTTTAGCCAAGACAACAAATACCATTTCTTAATGTACGTGAGAATTATTGTAATGTGTTTAAGATAATGATAGTAGGATATTTGATAGCAAATGATTCACGGGCTTAAAGGGTTACCGAGCAGAGAATTTGGCTTCACCTTGCTTATCTTCAGAAACAAAGTCGTGAATAGCCTTCCTCCTTAGACAAAATTATAGTGTAAAACTCCTAACAGTTGATTCAACCATTGGCACACCTTGTATCCAAGCAAATGTTAATATCATGGACTCTGTCTTATCCAAATAAGTAGCAACAACTAAGTAAAAGTTGTGTAACCGACTTACAACTAAGACTCAGTGGACACCTTAAATATCTTGGGATAAGTTATTTCCACATACTGGTATATAAAGAACACAGTTCATAACAATAAAGTTAAACAACAGAGCTTTTACCTTGTGCTTGTCATCATGTCCTCTCAATTGTCGAGCTGTTGCGTGTATTTACAAATGATGCAGTTTAACTTACCATCGATCTGTTCTGTGCATCAATTAAATTCACAATGTTGTAGAAGGACTCGCAAACAAAATTGAGTTTATTGATACTGTGTCATGGTCATTATCACAATAAAATAGTAATAAGGCGATGGTACCTTTGCTTGCTACAACCCCATCTGTGTTGCATCCCTCCATTATGGTGTACCATGGAGTTCTCACCCATATGTTTTCACTATCCAGAGGTCAAGCCATCGAGCTCAATATCTAGAAAAGAAGCACGCCATTGTGCTTTAAGTAGTTGAAAGATGGAAATATATTGCTTTTACAAATTTACAACATTAAGTGTATCATACCTCGTACGGACGCAATTTCTTTTTCTCTTGTACTTATGCGCCTCCTATTTGTTACCCCTGAAACCTATAAGAAAAGAAATGAGCTGTTCAGATGCTAGACATTTTCCGAATTTATTTACCACCCCAAGATTATCCATGTCCAGAATGAGCACACCAATGTCAACAATGTAAGTTCAATCCAATTTTTATCTGAACATTCATTAGTATTCTTTATAAGTCTATAAATGTAATGCAAATCTACTTCACCTGTGATTGGATAATGTGAAAAGCTGGATGTGATGCGCTAGTTTTTGAATCTAAAAGGAAAAAGATGCTAGCATGTTCAGTCTAGCAACCTAAAAATGATTAAGCCATCATGACAAATTAATTAAGTACTTTCCCATGAAAATCTGCAACACATGATGTTTGAGTGAGATGGGTACTACTTATTACATAAACATCGAAAATGGATAATAACATGGTAAGCATTTCACCAGCTTGGCCTCATCGTAAGTTGCAATTTGACCCGAACCGATTACACTGCATTATCTTAGAAAAATGTTTTTTCTTCATTATGGTTTCGTACAGCCTATGGACATAGTGGAGAGAAACCATTTCTTTTACATATTTCGTGAGACATATTAGCAAACACTAACCTATATATTTCTACAATCCAACCATTTATTAAAAAAAATAATTATAAGTATTTTCAGTGGCTTAATTTCAAAATTCTTCAGGAAAGATGTAATCATGTTCAGCATAAATAATAAACATCATAGCTTCATTCTAACACAACATTTTTTAAACCCAACAACAGAAAATATGGTAGCTAAGGTTACCTCAAAATAATAAAAACGAAGAGCTCCAACACAGCAGAGTAGATTAATTATTTTTGTTCTTAGAATGCATGTAATATATCACTTTTAGGAAGGGGAATTTGATGCGAAGGTAATAAATCAATAACTCAAATCTGGAATTTATAAACCCTAAAAGGTAAAAATAATTGGATTTGTATTCCTGATTCTCTTTGTACCTAAGTATCGGTTGTGGCGTGCGTATCTCGTTGATTCTCTTCATACTATAGTTTGAAGCTTTTTCACCATTTTCTTCAGAAATTTAAGAGCGAAGAGAGGAGAATTAGGTTTTGGGGATTAGCTTTCTTTTTTTTCACTCGGCCGAGATGTCTAACTTTGATATATGTTGGAGCAATCGTGATTAAACATCACGTTATGTGTTCGAAGGTTAGCTAAAATAGTTTAAAAAGAAACGAAAACCCTCGATTCTTATTGGTAGGAGGCCAGGAGCTCTAAAATTCAAATTTTTGGCCTAACTTTCGTTGTGAGGCCAATATTCGGTCTCAAATTATATATTCAATGATAGGGAAAATAAGGGACATGTTCAAGTATATACTGTTGGCCATGGGTGGAGATACATTGGATATATCAGCCGTTATGACAGTTACACTTTCAATTCTTCACCAGGCATCTACGCAAATGGAACACTTTATTGGCTGCAATAAAAATTGAATTTTGAGATTGTGGTTTTTGATTTGGAACGTGAGGAGTTCCATTACATCACATTTCCACTTTCTATATTATTTAAATACAGAGCTTATGGTCGTTCTCCACTCTGGTTGCTCGGGGGAATAATAATTTGTATCTGGTTCATAGAAGTTTCCCCATTAACATATGGGTGTACAAGAGAAAGAAAAGGAACACCGCGGGAACTAGTTACGCCGTGAAAGGGTGTAAAATTTCGTCATGTCCGACTAAAGAGTTAAGTATACAACTGGACCAGCAGCGAATATGGACTAAGGAGTTTAGTATACAGCTGGACAAGCCATTTATTTATTCTAATCCACCCGCAATCACAAGGAGCAACAAAGTTTTACTTTGGCACATCGCTCCTATGGTCAAGAGACTCTATTGTTATGACCCTAAAAGTTCAACCTCAAATGAACTTTGGGATGATATAAAGTATATTCATCATGCAATTCCTCACACGCAGAGCACTGTTTCTTTGAAAGATTTGGAAGAGACTAATATTACTTCTTTGAAATATAGAAATGATGTTACAACAATAGCTACAGCCAAAACAAGGAACGCTAAATATGAAGAAGAGAAAAAACAGGCCGGATCAAGAGATGCTAAGAAGTTGAAAAATTGTTAATCATCCATAACAAGTAAGTTCATGATCGCTTTTATGTTTCGTTGCTCTCCCTTGACAATTGATTAGTTTAAGTGCATGTTTTTAATTTCTTTCAAATAACATTCGTTCGTGACGATGCAATCAATTTCTTTCTTTTTGTACAAAGATTAAGAAACGTAATGAATATACAAGCACACCGAATCACCATTGAACGCCATTGCTTAATGCTACTTCCAAGCACACCACCAAATTACCGCAATAATGTATTGTTGGCCCATATCTTGTCCTGTGTTTTGTCTCCCAATTTGGGCGTCGACCATGCTATTGCTAGGCACTTATATAAAAAGCCCAACGCACCTAGAATATGTAACTGGCTTAATTTTTTTTTCTAGCTTATGTTTTTTAGTTTTTTTCTTTAACATCATGGATTAGTGATGTTGAGAGATGTTTTGGCTGGCCAATTGATTAATCAATCTTATCACGAGAGATGCATGCAATGATGCAAACAAAATTATGAAGAGGTCAATGAACTCACCTCCTAATAAAATATTGTTTGTGTTTTTGTTTTGTTTCTTCACAAAAACAAGTTAGCCCAACAACACAACAAAGAAGAAAGAATCGAACCAATGTCAATCATCCATACATCAAGATATAATCTCATTAAGTGCCTCAAATCCTACAAGTCATACATGCATGCCATATTAAATCCCTAGCTAGTTTGCACTCCTCAAGAGGATATGTGTATATCTTCTGTCACAACTAACTCTATAATACACACAATTATCTTCAAAGAATCTTTGCTTCTTTAGTTGGAATAATTTACTAATAGTTCTCAATTAATCTTCATTATTAACAGCCCATAGGGCTAGAATATCAAATTCTTCTTCACACATCAATATGGCTTTTCCTCCTTGGCAGGGCTCATATGAGCATTTTTTTTAGAGACATTATGTAAACATCTATATGTTGATTCCTCCTACCTTAATTTTATCCCTCTATTTGGATGTTATAATCATGGACATTACTTAAATACTTCTTTTCACCCACTACGACCAATAATCGCCAATATTATTGGCTAACATTGATCGAAACAGTTGATCTACCGACGTGATATCGATGTTTCGGAATGCATTGTTTAAGAAAGAGAGGAATTATCTGTATAATCAAATGTTTAGTTAAGTAATTATTTGAGCTAAAAAATGGGATTACCACTAAATCCAAGTACAGCCTTCACCACATGGCTTTGGCTGTCTTAAACTATGTTACTACTAAGAGCAGTGAAGCAGACATGTACAGTTCATTTTTATTTGTCTTTTTTAGGGTCTGATTGCTGCCTTAGCCTATCTTGAATGTTTTTATCTAACTTTCTATTGAAATCTAGTTTTTATATTTTTCTTCAGATGACATTTATTATCTGAATGTTGGCAGTGAATTTTTGCAGTAGTACAGTTACATCATCCATTAATATTTCCCAAAAACAAATGCAATAAGTATTAAAACGTACTGTCAAAAGAGTCATAAAAACACACAACAAAAAAATTATCAAAAAAACTCTTTTCTTTCTCTGATCTTAAATCTGTTTGAATCATTACAACTCTGATCAGTCAATGATATATCTTTCATACCCATACACCCATTACTTTCGAAATCTCTTGATTTTAGTTACAGTCAGTATATCTCATCAGAAATCAGTCAGAAGTACATGACTTTACCTTGTGTCTTGTTTTCATCACTGCTAAAGACACTACTATTGTTATTATTACTGACAATAAGTTGCTTCATTTGTTCAGACCCAAACCCTAATTCATGATTATCTTCCCATATTAACCCATTTTGCTTCTGATGATGAGTAGTAGTACTAGTACTCCATCCATTAAACCCATGATGATCATTACCAAAAATGAACTTTTGGTTTTCTTCTTCTACAGATTCTCCTCCAGTGTAGTAATAATTTTCCATCATCATTTCACCATTTTTAGCAGTACCAATACTTCTACTAGTGGTAACATTGACATGATTATTACCATTTTCATACTCTTTATTATTTCCATAGCTGATATGATTGCTGCAACTTCCATCAGAAGAACTACAACTGAGTTGCTCATTAGTACCACTAGTCCCAAACATAAGTAGATTATTGTGAATGGTACCCATTAAACCCTGATCTTGACAATGATAATTTGATTGAACAACAGAAGTACTAGTGGTGTGATTAATATTGTTCATAGGATTTGATCTTGGATTAATGGACTCATCTAGTAGATCCATAAATGATCTAGTTTGAGTAGTGGAGTCATAAAAACAGTTGTTACCTCCATGAAATATTGATGATGACATAGGTGTTGTAGGTGTTTGATGAAGAGCAGAAGATAGAAAATTATTAGGGTTAGGTGGTTTTGATCTATGAGTTACTAGCGATGGGTTATTAGTAGTAGTAACTGCTCCCATGATTTTCTTCTTGAGTTTGGTATTCCAGTAGTTCTTGATATCATTATCAGTTCTTCCAGGTAACTGTGCAGCAATTATTGACCACCTACACTTGAATGAAAAAGGTTTCCATTAGAAGATAAAAAAAATGCAGTAAATAGGGTAACAAAGAAAGTACTAAACATGGGTATGACTACTTGAAGAAGAAGAATCATCTATATTTAGTATATTTGTTTGTCCATGAAACTTCCCTAAAAGAACGCAAATAGACTGTACTCTCCATCTCTGCTCTCTAGGTTTTGTGTCCATATTTTGAGGACCTTTAACTGTTGGAGGAATTGAGCAGAAGATGGTACATGTAGTAATGATCTAAGGTTAAATGGAAGCAACAAATTTTGACAAGAGATGAGGAAATTGAAATAGTGATGATTCTAACTAAACATACCTGCTTCCAATAGTGGCAAAGAGGTTGCAAATGATTCTATCTTCAGCATCAGAGAATTCTCCATGTTTTAAATTAGGTCTCAGATAGTTAAGCCATCTTAATCTACAACTCTTTCCACATCTCTTCAAGCCTGATCATATAACAAGGAAGATACAAACAAAACTCTTTCAGTATCAAGAGATGAAAATGCAACATCCACAAAACTAGAAGAAAAATAAAGACAACTCAACCAAAATATTGAAACCATTGTTTGATAATTCAAGAAAAGGGTTAAGAAATTACCAGCTTTTTGTGGTAAAGCAATCCAATTCCCACCAGTACCATACTTCTCTATATACTCTTTCAACTTTGTATCTTCTTCTGGTGACCATGGCCCTTTCTTCACATTTGCTTTGTCACAACAAGGTGCTCTCCCCATATCTCCCTTTCTCTCTTAAACTTATGTGGTTTCTCTGTTAGTTTGAGTTTAGATGATGATGAACAGATGAAGGATTGAGACTTTGCTAGAGTTGTTAGTTTCTTTTCTATATGATGAATGGATGAGGCTGGTTTTGTTTCTTCTATATAACTTGAGAATAAGACTTGTGCTTTTCAACAGCGAGAATATATACTAATTAACAACGGGTTTTTGAAGTCAAAGAACAGAGAAAAGAGAGATAGAGCTTAGCTGCTAGACTACTCTGTCTGTGTGTGTGTGTTGATAAAATAGTATTTATTATTTATCAGTCAGATTCCTAACCTCCTTATTTACTGATAGAAGTTTCCATCAACAAAGTAAAACCCCCACTACTCTATGTACTCAGTTACTCCTCCACCTACATTTGAGGTCCCAAACCTATGGACTATGCATATATATCTTCACCTACCTTGTTCATGTCTATTTACTTTCTAACTAGCTATAGTCTTTTTCTTTTTCTCATGATATTTAAGTTCCAAACAACAATTGTTATGGCACAACACAACGCATACACCAATAAGAGAAAAATGTTGGGAATTTTGTGCTGGGTGAGTGTAATATAAATGAAAATGTGTATTTAGGTCTCAACTTCGATCAGCATTAGCCAATCAAAACTTAAAAAAAAAAAAAATCAAAATATTGAAGTTTAATGTCTTGACCAACAGTTGACTTACTTTGACTATCAAATGTTCGCGCGGTCCTCACCTGGGGGTGAGCACTCATGAATCAATGCAGTTTGATATTCATCCTGACTATCTTGATTTGCTACTATACTAAATTAAATCAAGAAATGAAGTTCGGTTGTTTGATCTTTCCAAATTCATCCTGGGCTAGAAGGAGGAAAGAACATTGGAAGCATCATACTCGTACTCATACACATGCAAGCAAATACCGTATCTTGAGGTTTTAAGTAGTATTGCTGGTACCCAGCTAACTAAAGGTTTTAAGTAGTATTACGGCCCAAAAAATCATACCCCAAGCTCCTGGCGCTTGAGGTTCTGGTGAGTGTATTTCCGGCTAGCCATGGTACTAGCTCTTTAAGAGACATCTGACCCTTGCTATACGTGGTTTCCTACTTTCCTATACGATATACTTGGTAGATTAGTTGTAATGTAATTAGCTATCCTCAAACTTAAATCATCATATTGACGAATTTACTATACACTCTATTAAAATCTGTACGCATTGTATATCCAAGAGTGACGGTATTTCATACGTACATCAAATGAGCAAATGTATAAATTCAGTGTCCAGAGAGTTATGATCATGCGACCCCACTATCCTGTGATCATCAATATAGCTAACTAGTCAAATGGTAGACCCATTACTATGTTTGAATAACTATTCATTCATCATGAACAATATTGGCTTGGTTTTAAATAGAGGAGTTATTGTGGATATTTACCAAGGCACTACCGCACTACGTACTGTTTCCTTGTATTAACTACCAGTAGTTCGAGACTTTGACGTGTAGCCGGGATGCACATCAAAATTCACACCAGGCCTGAATCGCCTGATGAGCTACAAACTCTGGGGTCAGAATGGCTTACTGCTAACCCTGCATTTCATTTTACATTATGCTAAAGCATGATATAGTACTAGAGTTATTAGAGGATGTCTACAATGATACTAACATTCTGAGCATTACTGGCCCTGCTTTCACCAACCAATATACGTGCCCAAGCCAATATTCAGCTGCCAGCTTTCACCAACCTTCTAGATTCGCACAAGGACTGGCCCTGCTTTGATGGATCTTCCATAGGCAAAGTTGTTTGGAAGTGTATCCCTGCCAGCATTTGTTGGAATGTTTGGCTAGAATACAATGCTCGCTGCTTCAAAGGTAAGAAAAGAGCCGTAGATGCTATCATTACTGAAACAAAAGTCAGCACCTACCATTGGGGTTCCGCTAATTCGGTTTCTGTCAACTTTTTTCTCCATAATGTTATTGTTAATGGGAGAACGTTATTGTTTAAACCTCCTTAACTTCTTGTGAGGTTTTGTAGGTTGTTGGGTTTCCTCATTTTTTTTCTCCGTTTTCTTTTTTGTGTCCGGTGGCTTAGCGTTATCGCTGCTATTGTAATTTGCCTATTTCTTGATATATTTTCTATTTACGGAGCAAAAAAGAAAACTAACATTCTGAGCTCAAAAAGCTTCGACATCAAATTTCCAAGAAAAAAATAGGACGTATTACGTGTCGACGCCCATGACCAGCCCTTACAAAAATTGCCCGGATAGTAAATAGAAAAATCTCAAAACCGCACTTGTGTTTTGAAGCCACGTTATAAAACCTAGATAATATTATATTAGGTAGGTGTGTCGTGCCAATGAACACACAAATTAATTTAAGTTTGTCACTGCAAGACAATGGTACGCATCAGTAAAATGTTTAAACCCAATGGATATTTTAAAGTAATCAACAATAATGTGAGGGGATAATTGTCAGGATGATCACTCCCAAAGGATCTTCTTACAAATCCATGATTCGCGGTGGTGATGTTTCACCATATAATTCAGTGTAAAATGTACACCACGAATCAATAGAAATTAATATGGGAATTGAAATATAAATACTAGCCGCTGATGATGATGATCATCAACATCATCATGTTAGTAGCATCAGAGCAACAACTGCATTATTCATCCGTCATCACCTATAAATGGTGAAACATCTTTATTTCGATGCCCTTAAAAACTTTATAAGATGAGAGATGTAGGGGGCTATATATGCAGGAACCAGTAAGATGTTTGTTAGAAGGGATACCAATTTGTTTAGGGGCGTACCAAATTGTATACAAAAAAAGAACTCTTTTTACCATTGGAAGGATAAACCCCCATGCATATTGATACCGCTGTTAGCAACGTTGGTCAATAAACTGTAGTTTCATAATTACGCTGAAACCACCTATTGTCTCTCTGGACTGTAATGATTTGATGGGTAAAGGTGAAATTTTAGAGAGGTGCATGCTGAGATAGAGAACCAGAGTGGCGCAACATTGAAGATATCATTTAAAACTAATTTCACATATATGCGTCCAAGTAGAGAGAGCAGCAAATAAATCCAAGGTTCAAAATAAGCAATCTCTGATTGAATCCCAGTTTTTAAGTTTGGTATTTTGTGTCGCTTCTCTGCCATCGAATCTGCATATATATTACTCCCTCCGTTCTTTTTTAATAGGCCAGTTTGTATAAATAAAAGTTTCAAAAAAATAGACCAGTTTCTTAATTGGGAAAGTCAAATGTTATTTTAATTTTTTGGGACCACTTTTTTCTTAACTTCTTTTGATGACAAGTGTCATGTGAACCACTTCACTTTACTTCTTTTGCTAACAAGTGTCATGGGGACCATTTCACTTCACTTCTTTTATTGACAAGTATCATGAGGACCACTTTCAATGATTAGTTCTTTTAATTTCCTTAAATTTCGCTAAAAACAAAACTGGCCTATTAAAAAAGAACGGAGGGAGTACTTAAAACAAAAAGAAACCACAAGAAAAGAAACGTTATGAAGAGACAAGGTCACTGCATGAATATTGACCTTTCAATTCATTGTAAAATTTTGTTGCAAGGATATATATGCAACCGCTTTTTGATATAACCAGGCATCTTGCGATTCTTGCCTCAAAGAGGAAAAGCAAACTACTTGGGTCCAATCGGAAGAAAGCCAACAAATATACTGTGGATTGAGGAAAGATGTTCTAGTGATCAAAACCCTTGAGATCGACTATCAAATCTCATCCGGGACCATTTTTGTGCTAATGAAACACTTTATACGGATCAGTCATACGTGCATCAGGGACGGGCCTAGTAAGGGGTTAATCCGGGCTATAGCTCGTCCTAAATTTAGCTGGATAAAAATTTTGTACAAGAAATTATTTCAAAATTAGCAGTTAGCCCCCTTTATTTGTAATTGGTCCTTGTAGTTGTAGCATAAATAATTTTTAGCCCAAAATCTTTTTTAAAACTTAGAATTTTCTTTGTCACATCCGTTTACTTTCCCATTCTTCTTCTATAAACCATAAACTCCCTTCTCCAATCACTTTACGTAATTAAAATTTGTGGATTTTAATTTTGTAGTTGTCTATTTATCTAGTATTTTATATGCAAAATCCAATTAACCACTCTCGTTCTAAAAAATTTGTCCCAGCTTTCGGCTGCATTGTTAGTTAGTGATATTCCAGCCCTATCCACGGAAGATTTTTGGGTCCGTCCCCGACGTGCATGTCTTTTATTTCATAGACACCCAAAAAAAATCCACATGATCGAATGGCAGCTCACTAAAAATTTGGTGTATATGAGTTTCAAAGAGCTGGGTAAGAATTTTGTGCTCAAATTTCAAACTCAAATCACTGGTGGTATATCACCTAAGAGCGACTGCAATGGTACGACTAAACTCAAAGATCAAAGACCAAAAAAAAAGACTAAATATGAGTTTGATCTGTACTGTGACGTTATGGGGAGAAGACCAAATTTGGTCGCGCGTAAAATTAATCACCGCACGAAAACGGGCGTAAATTTGGTGTACGCTTGAATGGGGCGTAAAATTGGTTTACGCCCGAAATTTGAATGGGGCGGATGGTTTGGTGTCCGCCTGATGAGTAAGTGAACGGGCGGATGGTTGGGTGTCCGCCTGATGAATTTTATTTTGAATGGGGCGGATGGTTTGGTGTCCGCCTGACGAAATGTGAACGGACGGATGATTGGGTGTCCGCCTGATGAATTTCATTTTGAATGGGGCGGATGGTTTGGTGCCCGCCTGATGAGTAAGTGAACGGGCGGATGGTTGGGTGTCCGCCCAGCAACAAGCGTACTTTAAATTTACGCCCGACTATATTAGGATTTGGTATTTGGTCGCGACCAAATATGATCTGGGATTTGATCTTTGGCTGGGATTTAATCTTTACTCCGTCCCACTGCGTTACGATCTCATCCCAAATTTTTGGTTATACTCGCCCACTATGGATGCTCTAAAGACTTACATATTGTCTATTAATTTAAATAAACCCGGGTAGCCGGTGAACCTAGGACTTATATTCCGGCAGCAAACGAGAGCAGACTCCTGGTTTTGTAGATGACTTCGTGACATGTAAATAGATTATAGATATACATCAATCTATATATATTTCCACGAATTTCTTCGTGTGGGCAATATAGTGGCCGAAAATCTATTTAACAAATTTTATTTTATTTTTGGAAATGGTAGTGATTGGATGGTCTAAGCGTGGGCACCGGATCTCAGTAAGTGATTTTGTAGGGTCATGATTAGACCTCCTCTGAAATTGTTAATGGTTTTTCTTAACTTCTTCTTTTCCTGGAGATATCAATCAATCAGTCATAATCTTTGTTTATTTCATCGTTGTACGGTTTTGATTAAACTTTTTATAGCAAAGTTAAATCTATTTATATCGAAACTAAACTAGAGGGGGGCATGTTGAAGGTTTGGTATGGGATTTTACTAATTACTGTTTGCAGATTTTTCTTGTTTTTATCTTGTTGGACGGTTGGGATGTCATCTATCAATCCATGATGATGGTAATTTGTTTCATTGCTGGTAGCGTGTTGGTTACTAAAAGAGGAATTACAAGACGTATCGTTTTTAGCTGCTACCGATTACATTCATTCAAACTGTGCAAAAATAGTCAGTGCCGAATCCCTATGTGATTGTCTGATCTACTGACTCTCTCCCTCCTTAAGGCTAACCATGTTTGTCACAGACACTCTCAATCAGTCATGCAACCAAAGTCGATGTGTCTGCAAAACATTTTCGACCAATATCTCTTTGTTTACATTACTCTCATATGCCATAACAATCTAACGGATATTTGAAACACAAAATTGGTTAAAAAGATTAAAATCAACAATTCCTGGGTAAAATGAACAGTTAGATTTTGATACTGTTTAAATGGATAAAAATGTAAAAATAGGCAGGATGTAACCAGTTTCATCGTGCTCATTTTCAAATATTTTTTCTTACTTTTAATTTACACAGGATGTATCCAGTTTTATCCTTGCTATTTTTTAAATTTAAGCTAGGATGAATCCAGTTTCATCCTTCCTATTTTTTTTCGGCCATTTCACCCAAACTATTTTTTACTCGTCCATTTGAACCGTGATTTAAAAATATTTGGACAAATGACCCATTTTCAGTATTTGAAAGAGATACGGGGACTTTTATAAACAAATTTATTAGAGGGGCGGCATGGTTTATTAGAGGGGCGACATTCTAATAGGACAAAAAGGGTCATTACATGATCATTCAAGGTGTCCCTTATAAATAAAACTGGAAATGACAAATTAACCCTCATTATTGATAACCTAGTTTAGTGATGATAATCAAGTTTAGTGTTAATGATTAATTTCACTTATATTAACTCAAAATCAAAACAAAATCAGATTTTTAGAGTTAAAAAAAAAATCAGAGGAGAAGAAAAAGAAAAACTTTTATGATATTTGTGAAACCTCAGATTTGATTCACTCTACCAAAATGAGTGATTCCAGTGACCCGGTATATTTCTAAATTAGTTCCCATTAGCTTTTTCTCGCTCAAAATTATCTAAAGTACGTAACAAAATCAAAACTTTAGAAGAACTTACGGTTTCAATTTTGCTCGTGACCAACCGTAACTCTTAGTTACGGTTAGTAAGTTATCGAATACCAACCGTAACTGGTTAAATTTGTGGAAGATCCAATCGTTAAACCAGTTACGGTTGGTAATTAAATTTGGAAAACAACCGTAACCGAATTACGGTTGGTAACTAATGAATCGAGACCAACCGTAACTACCCTACAGTTGGTGTGTCAACTTAACTTTTGAACCGTAAATCATTATTTGATAAATTCTTAAGACACGGGATTATTTACGGTTGGTATGGTTGTTTGAGTAACAAACTGTAACTCAATTGCGGTTGATAAATGTGACGTAAATACAAACCGTAACTGAACATATTTCTCAAAACTAAAAACTTACGGTTGGTATTTGAGTTAAAACCAACTGTAACATCAACCCAATCTACAGTTACGGTTCGTATTTGAGTTATTACCAACCGTAACAAACATGCAACCAGAAATTTCAATTTCAATTTTCATACAAAACCCTAATTTTTGATACAAAATTAACTTAAATCCAACAAGATAAACTAAACCCTAACTGGGTTTTTCCAAACATTTTTCAAATCGCCGATTAATCGAAGTCGATGAAATTTTCAGTTTTAATGGAGGTTACGGTTGATGGAGGAGAAGAGAAGATGAAGAAGAAGATGAAAAAAAAACTGATTTGATTTTTTCTGATTCATTAGGTTTAAAAAAAAATTGATTTGATTTTGGTTGATTTAAGTTGAAAAGGGTAATCTAGTCAATTTACATCCCCTTTAGGACATCCCCTAACCAACTAAAGGGACATTACTATCACAATGCCGCCCCTATAATAAGCTTGTTTATAAAGTACCTTGATTTTAAGATTAAAATGAAAAATGTAAATTAGAAAGTGTTTCCATTTTTGACTTTTCTAAAGTATCCCACTTTGACTATTTTAGTCCGCTTTTTGGAGAAAAAAAAAGAAGAGCAAACAACAAGTACTTCATTCCACAAGAAACGTTTACATGATGGTTTTAAAGAGAAACAAGTACATCATAACATGAAACAAATACAAAGAGAGATACAAAACGTAAATAAATCGTGAAGAGAAAGAGCGATCTACCACGATAACACCCAAATCTTGTATTATGAGATTGGAGAAGGAATGGTAAACGAAACTATAATTTGACCATTTTGATAGATTTTTTATGACAGGGGAGTGATATGCCCAAAAATTCTTCATGTGCAACTAACCCGAACTCAGGATCTATTTTTTTGATGAAGAAGAAATTGATCTTCGCCCTTGCCGAATTGCCGATGTACTTTTATCAAGAAAACCAAACACGAACAAATCGTTAGAAAGAAACACTATAAAAGTTTAGATAAAATCGCCCAAATAGCGAAGATAAAAATCTCCCTAATATCGAAGAAATTATTGGAAACAACAAAAATAACTAAAAACAAGAAAGCTTTGCTCAGATCTAGTCCCTAAAGGACTAAATCTGAGCAAAGAAAGAAGAAGAAGTTGATGGGTTTTTCTCTGATTTTTGAGAAGTGAGTGAGAGAAGAGGAAAAAAAACACGGATGGCTAGTTATGTATTAAGAGGCGCAATTATGTCTTGTGGGAAAAATCGTAACTCCCTAAAAAATTATAACCCGTGTTGATGGTGGTTTTTAGCTTAGGGTTGAAATCGTAAAACCTTGCATCAGATGTGACGTCACTCTGCAAGGAAGCGGTGCTGCGAGTACTAACCTTTCCACTGACATATGTATTAAGCCGCTCAATACACTTTTATCCATAACACTCTGTAAATTTCGGCACCTCGCCAATACGAGACTCACTAAGTATTTTCATGTGCTATGTTCCCCAGCAGAACCCTTAATCGGTATGGCATGACGGATTTATGTTCACTCGCAACGGAGTAGCATGAACCTCCAAGTACCAAAGTTAAGGTCATTGCATGAAATGCTCAGACAGAAAGCACATTGCATTCTGTAGATAAAGATTTTGTATGGCAGCGTACAAAATCCAGCTAATTATTGTGATAACTCGCAAAGAACTCATAAACCAACTAATTTGCAAAGTAGGGTTTCGCGCCCCGCGCAGTATACTGGACCCCGTTGGTCGAAACCATGCATAAACAGGCTAGGCAACCGAGTCCGCCACAGCGCGCTAAAAGTGCGGACGCGCCCTAGGATACCGGCCCTCTTTCCATCGACCAATCAGGTCGCTTCAAATCCTCCACCGCGCGTTGGAAGTAGGGCCACGCCCTAGCATGCTGGCCCCACTTCCCGTCAACCAATAGGGTTTCTCCAAAACTTGCCACGGCCTTAAAAAGGTCGCCATACTAAGTTGGCTTCCCAAAACACGTCAGCTTCCCAAAAACGCTCTAGCTTCCCAAAAAACGCCAGCATGTCGCACGAGCATGCCGCACATGCCAGACGCGCTTGCCAGACGTGCATGCCAGACGCGTTTTCCAGACGTGCTTTCCAGACGCGCTTGCCAGACGCGCTCGCCAGACGCGCATGGCAGACGCACATACCAGCACACATGACGCATGCGCATGACAAAAAGCATGCGCAAGCCATGCCAGCCACGCTACCACGCCTCTGGCCACCAGCGGAAAGTAGCCATAATCAATGGCTACCCTTCCTCCTGAGGTGCGGATCTCAGCCGTACAAGTTCGCCACCAAGCCTGTGGAAACTTCTGGCCGCAATGCCAAATTCCATGGTTTGTGTCTAACCCTAATTTGGCCACGCCAAAGGCATTCGCAAGCCATGCTATCACCACGGTCACGCCACTGGCCGTCAAACGGAAGGTAGATGCGATCAACGGCTACCCTTACTTCTGAGATGCAAAATCTTGGTCGTCGAAGGTCGTCACTGAACCGTCAAGGCTCTCTATCTTAACTTGCGGCACATAGCAACATACTACACGTTTTCCAATAAAAACACTCGAGACATCAAAACATGTCACAAACGGGGGGATGCTCATCAGGGTATTGGTCTGGCGATTTACAACATGCGGCGTGCAATACGCCCGTTACAAGAAAGTGTCATAAGAGTGAGGCGGTTAGTAATGGCAAGAAATAAGTGGTGAAACGCATCTTCATTATGGAAACATCAATTCCAGGCTTTACCCTTTACCACTTATCCACCATTCAACCGCTTCCACTTCTTACGAGGCCAGGGTACGTTTTATTACGACTTGTATAAATAGGTTTCACCTATTTCCACCAAACGACAAGTTTTTGGTCAAGAGAACAATACACATCCATAAGTCACCTGGTAGCTTTCCATCCAGCTCGCCAGTTCAACTTTCGGATACAAGTCGCAAAACACCCGCACTTCCAGAATCAACTGTTCTGGCCTCAACACTTTCTTCGCTTCCCTCCCTAAGACCAACCCTTCTCCTTCACTTTGTGACCGAAGCAAGCCTGGAACGGTCATTTCCTGGTTTAGGCCAGGATTGTACAAATTGATCTATCAAAACAAAAGTACTCCCGTGCAGTACATTGTTTTGGGTTTAGCTTTTTTTCTCACCCGCACTCACACGAAATTACCGAAATCAGCAGAAACGGTTTTCACTCACAAACAACCCCCTAAATAAATAATTGAGTTGACCAGATTTGCCCACAACACCTTAACTGAGAGTACAAATGATTCGATGAACTTGAATTGGACTCTAAAAATATATAATGATCTTAAACCGTGGTCGACAAACTTGAAAGGTAGTGAAGAAGATTGATTCTCCACCAAGTAAAAACTCCAAAACACTTGGCAATGGTGAACCCGTTTTGGAAAATAATATAACAAATCTGAAATTAGCGTAATGGTCCTGAATCGGGTTCGACAAATCTGAAAAAATATTATAGAAATTCCTGGGAAGGGGGGAGGTAGAAGTTTTGTTAGAGTTTAAAAACAAGTATGGAATTATATAAGTTTTGTTAGATTAAGTTAGAAATTTTAAGTTTTTGTTTAAAATTATCCATCTTAAATACGGTACTCATGGAAAAAAGACACACTTTGCGAAAATACTTTAATCTAACTCATGTACCGAAATCTGTCTTCGATGACAACTAGTATTCGCTAGCATATATCATATTTTTTTACTAATATAACAACCAGAAATATGTTTATTCACTGGAATATGAAAAGCATATAATTCCGAATATCAAAAGATATTTAGAATATTTCAATTTCGGGATCTCACCTTGAGTATCAAGGTAATGAATATTAAGTAATTAATAAAAGTTCAACACATGTTCAAATATCATATTAACAAAACTACATTTTCGACCGCTATGCGAACCCCAAGGTAATAGCCAAACCGAAAACTTCTATTTTGGTTAACCTAAGGATCGGCATGCTAGGAGTTCAAGGGATCGACCCTAGTAGTGATTCTTTGGACCGGTCCTGGTAGAGATCCTTAGCATGGGACCGGTCCTACTTGAGATCCTTAGGATCGATCCTTATTCATGGGATCGGTCCTAGAAAAGATCCTTTGATTCCTTTCAACTATGAAACATCTTTTGTATATCTAGTTACTAAACTCATGTAGTTAAACATAGTCCTCGAGGTATGGAGTCAACCTGAAATTTCAACACCCTAAATAACAAAAAGTTATCAAATAGTTTTATGTCGAATCTACAGAGCTCAAATATCTAAACTATACTTTGTACCAAAGTTGTGTAAAAAAACTAGCATATGCTTCCGTGACACTTTGATCATACTTAAATGGTCAAGTCACCAATACTAGGGATACATAAATATGCTTCACGTATTATGTTTTCAATCTAAACGACTTGAAATAAACGTATATCGAAATGGAACAAGTCAAAAATGTATTACTAACCTCGGACGGAAGGATGATGTATTCGTTGATGCCAATACGTCTTCAAGTTCTTCAAAGTAACACAAGAGAGATTCTCAACATTTATATTGTTTCTACTATAATCTAACGAAGTTGACTCTGGTGATCAAATAAAGCAGCCTCGAACTTTAGAGCTAAAATATGACAACAAAATTTGACATACCAACGCTTGGTGGGTTTAACCAAGTAATGCTCTAACAAAAGATATGATGTTGTAAGAATCCCATGACATAGCCCACACATGAAAATGTATGCCGTCATGAAGTTTCATTTGAACTTTCATATCTCGTTTATACCAATATACATAACCTAAGTTAAGATCGGTTCTACCAACTCACAGATATTGGTCATCAAAGAATATGCAATGAATATCTCGTTTGAACTTTCGTATCTCGATCACAATACGAGTTACGAATATCTCGTTTGCATAAAAACCATTAACGACTCTCCTCTCAAGTTTTCGTGAGCACCATGCTTCGCTATCTTATTCTCTTTGAAAGGACGAGGGTACCCAAATACATCACTATATTTTTGTTTCAACCAATAAGTCCTCCACCGAATGTGATCGTCTATGGACAAAGTGGAGACAACACGAAGATTCGGTTCACACTTCGTGTGGTTGTCTATGGATACGAGATTGAGACAATACTACAACAAGATAACTTGTGTGATTGACTATGGATACAAGATCGAGACAATACTACAACAAAGTGTGTTTCTTGATAATAGATTCAGAATAACCAAACTCTATAGGATCACTATCAAGTATAACGGAGTTAACTTATATGTGTACGTTACATTATTATAATAAAACAATTATAATGCGGAAATAAAATTAAATGACACAACAAGATTGTGTTAACGAGGAAACCGCAAATGCACAAAAACCCCGGGACCTAGTTTTCAATACTTTCGGAATTAAGCCGCTATACAAAATCTAATACCAACTTCGTATAGTTGAGACCAAGCAGGCTACCCCTCACTACTTAGTTCCCTTAGTATCCTTGCGCCTTCGACTTCTAGAGTCACGCACATGAATAACAAGTCTGTTGGATCATATTCCAAACAGTAAAGGAAGAATCTGTTTGGTAACCACTTTAATCAATCTTTCTAAAGATTTAGATGAGTTGTTTGACAAAGGCTCTTACGTTTAATCTAATAAACTCCTTTGTCTGGTTAGATCAATCTTACTTTAACAACCGAAATAGTCAATTATATATTTGCATTCGATCAAAATAAATCTCAAAGAGAAATATATAGAATGTCGATCCCACGCAACTAATCAATCGAATAAATCCAATCTTAGTTGGATCCTAGCCGATCAAGGTTTGTGCACCCAATTCACAAGATACGAAAACCAATAAGAAATCTTCTTCGTCTTCAAATCTTCTTTAATCTTCAATAACCTGCACAACACCACTTGAATCTCTTGTGATAAATCACGCATAGAACGGAGTCTGTTAACAATGGATTACTAAGATGTCTTTAGATCTAACAAAATTTCCAAAGATCTCGTCATTACTCTGATCTAGTTTGAGTGAATCTTATATCAGAAGATAAGATTCTCAAGCATAAATAAACTAGATGCAATCAAAGTTTCAACAACCATTAGTCAATCAAATCAATCGAAAACTAATAACATTGCAATATCTAGTTTCCGACCAATGGTACTCGTAGATCTTCTTGGTCCCAAAGAAGTCTTTAAACGAGTGGTCGTAAGAGATTTCACCTAATTAGGATAATTTCCTCTTCGCATAGACGTATCCACAAGAAACAACAAATACTGAATTTTTCCTGGCTCTTAGGATAGTTTGATAGAAATGCAAACTTAGGTATTTATATACCATGGATGTTTGGACAACAAGGAACTTCCAAAACCGAAGATGTTCTCAAGATATGCAATGAATGGAAAATTCGGTTTTCTTAATTCCAATAAATGCTTGTCCAATGTTTTTGCGAAATCTCTCAATAGAAAATCTCTAATTAGTAAATCCGCATAACTAATTCTTATTCTCTAGAGACATGCATTAGTTTCTGATAATTAAAGCATATAAAACCAAAAACCTTAATTAAAATATTCTCAATTTATTTCGGCACAGGATCACCTTGATTACCAAGGAATATCTTTGAACAATAAATTATAAGATTTACCGCTCTTGTTTAAAGTATGTTGACATCTTTCCACTGCAAATCCTTATTTCATATTTACATGGATTTGCGTTCTTGGAATCGGTTATACCACACTTCCAAACAAGTTTAGAATTGGTTTGCCAGTATTCCAAGGCTATTATGTGATTGATCATACAAAATCACATACATAGTTTCAATCGGTTCTACCAATCACTAGGATCGGTTATACCTAAATATGGAAATACTTGTGATCGGTCACACCAGTCACTAGGATCGGTTATACTAGTTACAAGGATCGGTTCCATCTACACATGGTATCACTTGTGATCGGTCACACCAGTTACTAGGACCGGCTACACCAATTACAAGGATCGGTCACACACACTCATGATCGGTCACACCAATTACTAGGATCGGTCACACCATTACAAGGATCGATCATACCATCACATGGTGTTTACTTAGGAGTATCAGTTACACCAATTTATCAAAAACCAGTCATGCCAAATCAAAAGTCGGTCATTATGATTAGTTATACCAAGATACATAACTGAGATTAAGATCGGTTCTATCATCTCACACATATTGGTCATCCAAAGATTTGCAATGAATAGCCGAACCTATAAGCCTATTGATTTCCCTTTAGATTCACGAAACAAGTTCATGAATGTACTTCCTTTAAACAAATGCAAAACATTGTTTCATAGCATGAAATCTTCATCATAACTTATTTACATAATCATAACAATATGTAAAAGATTATGTCGATGCCATATTGTTGATGATGGTTTTTAGCTTAGGGTTAAAATCATAAAACCTTGCATCAGATGTGACGTCACTCTGCAAGGAAACGATACTGCGAGTACTAACCTCTCCACCGATAGGCCTGTCAATGGAAGAATATCCGTCGGATATTTAGAAATCCGATATCCGACATGTTAAGCACTACCGGATATTCGATATCCGATAATATCCTATAGGATATCAAAATCAGATATCGATTCCGATAGGCTAAGCTGTCGGATATCCGATAAATATCCGATAGTATCCGGTTATAACAAAAAAGCTTAAAAACCTTTGTAAAACATTTTCATAATTGACACTTATGGAATATTTATCCGACAATATCCGATACTAGACTCGAAATTAGGATAAATTATAAATAAGTTCCTATACTATCGGATATCGGATATTAACATTTCGGATGGGGTCTAATCCGTTTCCGATATGTTAAGGAAGAAATATCCGATAAAATATCCGATCCGATATCCGATATCCGATAAAACGGATAAAATCCTATAGGATCTCGAATACTCGGAAACGGATACCGGATATCGGACAAATATTGACAGGCCTATCCACTGACACATTCATTGAGCCGCTCAATACACTTTTATCCATAACACTCTGTAAATTTCGGCACCTCGCCAATACGAGACTTACTGAGTACTTTCATGTGTTATGTTCCCCAGCAGAACCCTTAATCGGTATGCCATGGCGGATTTATGTTCACTCGCAGCGGAGTAGCATGAACCTCCAAGTACCAAATTTAAGGCCATTGCACGAAACGCTCAGACAGAAAGCACACTACATTCTGTAGATAAAGATTTTTGTATGGCAGCATACAAAATCCTGCTGATTATTGTGATAGCTCGCAAAGAACTCATAAACCCAACTAATTTGCAAATTAGGGTTTCGCGCCCCGCGCAGTATACTGGACCCCGTTGGTCGAAACCATGCTTAAACAATCTAGGCAACCGAATCCGCCACAACGCATTAAAAGTGCGGTCGCGCCCTAGCATGCCGGCCCTCTTTCCGTTGACCAATCAGGTCGCTTCAAATCCGCCACCGCGCGTTGGAATTATGGCCACACCCTAGCATGCTGGCCCCATTCCCCGTCAACCAATCGGGTTGCTCCAAAACTTTCCACGGCCCCAAAAAGGTCGCCATACTAAATTGGCTTCCCAAAACATGCCAGCTTCCCAAAAACGCGCTAGCTTCCCAAAAACGCCAGCATGATGTACGCGCATGCCGCACATGCCAGGCGCGCATGCCAGACGCGCTTACCAGACGCACATGCCAGACGCGCTCTCCAGACGCGCTTACCAGACGCGCATGCCAGACGCGCATGCCAGACGAGCTTAACAGACGCGCATGCCATACGCGCTTACCATACGCACATGCCAGACGCGCTTACCAGACGCACACGCCAGACGCGCTTACCAGACGCACATGCCGCACGCGCATGCCAAAAAGTATGCGCAAGCCATGCCAGCCACGCTACCACGCCTCTGGTCACCAACGGAAGGTAGCCATAATCAATGGCTACCCTTCCTTCTGAGGTGCGGGTCTCAGCCGTACAAGTTCGCCACCAAGCCTGTGGAAACTTCTGGCCGCAATGCCAAATTCCACGGTTTGTGTCAGACCCTAATTTGGCCACGCCAAAGGAATGCGCAAGCCATGCCAGCACCACGGCCACGCCACTGGCCGCCAAACGGAAGGTAGCCGCGATCAACGGCTACCCTTCCTCTTGAGATGCAAAATCTCGGCCGTCGAAGGTCGTCACTAAACCGGAAAGACTCTCTATCTTAACTTGCCGCACATAGCAACATGCTACACGTTTTCCAATGAAAACACTCGAGACATCAAAACATGTCACAAACTGGGGGATGCTCATCAGGGTATTGGTCTGGCGGTTTACAGCGTGCGGCGTGCAATACGCCGGTTACAAAAAAGTGTCACAAGAGTGAGGCGGTTAGTAATGGAAAGAAATAAGTGGTGAAATGCATCTTCATTATGGAAATATCAATTCCAGGCGTTACCCGTTACCACTTTTCCACCACTCAACTGCTTCCACTTCTTACGAGGCCAGGGTACGTTTTATTACGACTTGTATAAATAGGTTTCACTTATTTCCACCAAACAACAAGTTTTTGGTCAGGAGAACAATACACATCCAGAAATCACCTGGTAGCTTTCCATTCAGCTCGCCAGTTCAACTTTCGGATACAAGTCGCAAAACACCCACACTTCCAGAATCAACTATTCTGGCCTCAACACTTTCTTCGCTTCCCTCCCTAAGACCAACCCTTCTCCTTCACTTTGTGACCGAAGCAAGCCTGGAACGGCCATTTCTTGGTTTAGGCCAGTATTGTACAGATTGATCTCTCGAATCAAAAGTACTCCCGTGCAGTACATTGTTTTGGGTTTAGATTTGTTTCTCACCCGCACTCACCCGAAATTACCGAAATCAGCAAAAACGGTTTTCACCCACAAACAATTGGCGACCACAGTGGGAGATTGATCTCTCGGTTACAATATCAATTTTCAATTCCCAATTTCACTTTTCGATTCAATTTTCAGAAGATGGCCGGTCTTGGAGCTGAGTCCACAATCTCAAACTCCACTCAGGCTCCGGGGAATGGCAACGCTCCTCCTCCCAACACGACACCTAATGACGCAACCAATGGAGAAATTCCGAAGTTAGCCGAATATGCACGAGTCCAGGAGATCCACGGAAGAAACATGGACCTAATGAAGGATGCAATCAACAACATACTCAACTTTCTTATCGGCCTGACATCGGATCTGAATGATTCACCCACCCCGGAAACTCAAAGACTGGGGATGACGTCTCGGATGATCGCTCTCAGGTTAAAAGCTTCACCACCAATCAGAAACTGGTAGACCAGGAAGCAGCTGGGTTGGTGGAAAATTTATGTGAACTTTTACACCTTTCAAATGACCAGCGAGCAGAAACATCTGTTGATATCAATCAAATATCCCTAGACGCGTGTTTAGTTCCATCGCGATCAAATACTCCAAGATCAGAGATGTTCGTCAACAATATTACATTTACCGAGGACGACATGATGGCAGAAGAAGGGCATAAACGGGCCATATACGTCACTGCTCGCATCAAAGATTCGGAGTTTTAAAGGGCCCTCGTCGACACGGGGGCGTCCTCCAACGTTGTTACTCTCAGAACTCTCAGGATAGCCAAGGTGCGTCCATGCAAAATCATACGTCAGTCTACCATGATGACGGATTTCGAAGTCAACCTAAACAGCACGTATGGATACATCAACCTGAATCTTTTGGTAGGGCCAATCCAGTCAAAGGTAAAGTTCGAGGTAATTAAAAAGGAGCCAGACTACCACATGATACCGGGGAAACCGTGGCTCCACGATAACAGGATCATTACTTCAACATATCACCAGTGTCTTAAGACCATGTTGAATGAAGAAGTTATTCGTATACCCGCGTCGTTATCTCCTTATGCTATAATCTTCGGTATGGAGATATTCGAACCAAGGGAAAATTCGCGGGACTCGTCAGGAAGATTCTACTGCACTCCGCTCCCGACATGGACATCAATTGAAGAAAGGGACAGACTCACATCGTTGCACCAAGAGACCCGACCTCATGTTCTCCCTCCAAAAGAAAAACACGCCAATCTCCCCTCATCAAGTGAAAGCATAACTCACACTCATACCAAGCGGGAGCGGGCTTTTATCGCAAGTCGTGACGAAAAGGGGAAAACCGTATATCGACGCTGTTGTTAGCAATTAGCAAGGGAGATTACCACCCAGTTTCTCCGCCCAATGGAATGCAATCACAGCAGTGAGCCACAAGAGGAGGTGCCAGACGCACCACAACAAATGCTCAACTGCTGGACGGAACCAACTCCATCACAGATGAACTCGAAGTCGTCAACATCGGAAGTGAGGAATCTCGACGGCCTATCTCCATCAGTTCAACTTTATGCGCTGACGAACGTGGAAAACTTGTGAACCTTCTTAAGGAATATCGAGATGTATTCGCGTGGACGTATGAGGAGATGCCTGTCCTGGACGAGAAACTGGTCACACATCATCTACATGTAATACCCGGATCCAAGCCAGTCAAACAATCCCCAAAGCAATTCAGACACGATATAGAAGAACAGATCAAAATTGAAGTTCAAAAACTATTAGCCGCTAGTTTCATCAAACCCATTCACCATCCCACCTGGTTAGCCAATGTGGTTCCAGTAAAAAAGAAGAGCGGCCAAATCAGGTGATGCGTTGATTTTAGGGATCTGAACAAATGCTGCCCCAAGGACGATTTTCCTCTCCCTAACATCGATATGCTGGTAGACGCCACCAGTGGACACGGCATGTTCTATTTCATGGATGGGTACAGTGGCTACAATCAAATAAAGATGTACGAGCACGACGCAAGCAAGACAGCCTTTCGTACTCCTCTCGGAAACTTTTACCATACCGTGATGCCTTTCGGTTTAAAAAATGCTGGCGCCACCTACCAGCGCGCCATGACAACAAGTTTCCATGATATGATGCATAAACAAGTTGAGGACTACGTGGATGACATAGTGGTTAAATCCAAAAGCCGGGCAGCCCATACAGAAGTGTTGCGGCAGGTGTATGAAAGGTGTCATGAATACAAGCTAAAGATGAATCCTTTGAAATGTTCCTTTGGCGTCTCTTCGGGAAAATTTCTAGGTTTCCAAGTGACCGTCGAGGGAATCAAAGTCGACCCAGCCAAAACCCAAGCCATCCTCACGATGCCACCTCCAAGAACTGTGAAAGAACTCCACAGCTTCATAGGTAGGGTAAACTACATCTGACGTTTCATACCAAGTTTAGCTCAATTGGTTGCCTCGTTCACTCCCTTGCTGAAGAAAGGGGCAGGTTTTGTTTGGACGCTGCTGCAACAAGAGGCTTTTCGGAAGATTCAACAGATACTGTCATCTCCAGCCGCCATGAAATCTCTTGTACAAGGAAGACCGTTATGTCTCTACACTGCTTTTAGTGATACTGTTGTCGGAGCCCTCCTCGCCCAAGAAGATGAATAAGCAATTGAGCACCCTATATATTACTTCAGTCGGACTTTGAGGTATGTTGAACTCAGATACCCTAAAGCAGAAAAAGTGTGCCTAGATCTGATTCATTCCATTCAGAAGTTCAGGCATTATTTGTTTTCAAACAAAGAGGTGCTGATATCCAGGTCCGATCCCGTGAAGTTCTTGCTTTCAAAACCGGCCCTGATAGGAAGGCCAGCCAAATGGCTCCTCCAAATGTCAGAGTTTGATATAAAGTGCGCTTCCCCAAAAGCTATCAAGGGGAAAGCGGTCACAGATTTACTCGCAGCTTTCCCGGGGGAAGGTACCACAACACTGCACGAAGACCTTCCTGGAGAGTTTCCGGAAGTCTCTTTCGCCAAGGAAGAGGCATGGCTACTATTCTTCGATGGCTCCTCCACCCCTAGCAATAATACCAGAGGAGCAGGCGTGGTTCTAGTATCCCCAACCGGTGAAGTTTTATCGCATTCCTTCAAGCTAGATTTTCACTGCACCAACAATTCAGCAGAATATGAAGCTTTTCTCATAGGGTTATCATTAGCCAAGCAAGTAGGAGCTACGCGTCTGGAAATAAGGGGTGATTCTAAGTTTTTGGTTAACCACATGAATGGAGTATAGCGATGAAAGAGACATGCTGACTGCCTAGCCACATTAGCATCAAAGCTGCAATTCGAGGGTTTGGAAGAAACCTTGACGGGGAAGAGACGAACCATGGCATCAACATGGCTTTCACGATCCAAGAAGACTGAAGCCAACGACTAGAGAACGACGATTATTCAAGAACTTAACAGCTCGCTTTCTCAAGGGAAAATCAGCCTCAAAACCTTACAAAACTTCTTCATGCTTCAAGAGATGTTGTATCATCGGAACCCAAATGGTTCCCTATCAAGATTCCTCTGAGATGAAGAGGCGCAGCAGCAACAGCTTAACCATATTCATAACGAAGTTTGTGGGCAAATACTGGTAGTAACACTTTATCGTCGTCTGCAACGCCTTGGCTACTACTGGCCAGAAATGGAAACTCAATCTCGTTTGATCCAAAGATCTTGTTCCAATTGCCAAGCACCACCGCATCAACTGGAAGTTTTCAATATTAACCTCGTTGGGGACTGGAAAAAGCCGTACATCAGTTATCTTCGCGACGGCGTACTTCCTACCAGCAAGAGAGATTCACCAGGGTAAAGCAAAGATCTAAAAGATTCATACTTCACGAAGGAATCTTGTATCGTAAAAGATTTGGGGGGACTTATTTCGATGCCTTGGAGAGGCAGAAATACCAATCATGTTGAAAGAAATGCACGAAGGAGAGCACCAAGGGAAAAGGAAGTTGTTTCTCCAGATACACGAGCTATACTACTTTCCGACCATGGAAGACGATGCGACTGCTTTTTTTCAAAGATGCCACAAATGTCAAATTCATGGGAATCTTATACATGCACCCTGTACTCTGCTGCATTCGATAAGTAGTCCGTGGTCGTTTTATAGCTGGGGACTCGACATCATCTGGAAGATAAACCCGTCATCATCAAAACAACACGAGTACATAATAACCGCAACAAAGTATTTCACCAAATGGGTCGAACTCACTCCTTTATGAGGGACTAATGGAGCCACAATTATAGCGTTCATTAAGGAATATATCATTTGTCATTTTGGTGTGCCTAAACACATCATCACCGACAACGGCACTCCTTTCGCCAACAAACAAGTGCGGGAGTTACTTGAAGAATATGGAATTAAACAAGTTTTCTCCACCATTTACTACCCCCAAGAGAATGGGCAGGACGAAAGCACCAACAAGACTCTGATTCGAATCCTCAGCCGGAAAGTGCATGATAACCCTCGAACGTGGCATGAACAGTTACCCATGGCGCTTTGGGCATATCAGACATCACCAAGGAGCTCTACTGGCGCCTCCCCTTACTCTCTCGTCTACGGTGCAGACACCATTCTCCCAGCGAAAATTAAAATCTCGTCAGCAAGGATTTCCGAGGCAAGTGGAGTCCAATGGAATGAATCCGAAATATCGAATGCCAGGTTAGCAGATCTAGACACTTTAGATTCCAGGAGAGCTAAAGCATAGGATCACGCGCAAGTATACAGAAATAGAGTTTCCCGAGCGTATGACAAAGCGGTGAAACCTCGAGTTTTTCAAGCAGGAGATTTGGTGTTGAAAACTGCCAAAAAAATTCAACAAGACATGACCGCACCAAAATTCTCCCTGAAATGGGAAGGGTCGTATATGGTCACCAAAGCATACAACAGTGGATACTACGCCTAACTATTACCTTACCCATCGTCATCTCATGGCACGGCTAGCCAGGAATTTTTTTGTTTCCTTCACATCCCAGTTATTAAAACTTCATTTTAGTCAAAGCATATCAATGAAAATTATCTTATTTCTCCAAAACCGGTACATAAAAAAATGTATATGTTCGAGACTAGAAATAAAACCAGATGTCTCACAACTACATAACTCAGAAGAGCCCGTCCAATAGATTATAATTCCTTGAAAGCATCATCTTCAACCTGTTTTGATACATTTCAGTTCTACTCTTCAAGTCCTGGATAGCCTTTCCCACCTTTTGAGATTCCACTGCCAGAGCCTTCTCCTCTTCCGAAACAGCTTTTGTGGCAGGAACGACGTTGGCAAGAATACCGGCTCTGTCAACCTTCACAATGTCAAGGCGTTGTCGCAGCCAACTTACATTGAACTCAAGAGATTCACAGGTACACACCATGTTTTCCCACCTTTTAATAGTTGATTCCGTGACGTCGCGGATGGATGTGCCCTCCATTTCAACGATCATAGGCAGGAGACAATTCACTGTGGTAACCAAAGCCGACGAACAATGCTTCACCACGTTCCTGGTAGCAATATGGCCATATTTTCTCCATATCTTCGTATACAGAGTCACGAATTCCTTTCGCACTAAGAATTTACCGACGCTTCGGTGTCTAGAAGACAAACACTTCATGCGGTTTTCAAATGACAAGCCTTCACTGGGATATTCATAGCAAGAGATTCCCAAATCAGCATTTTCCAAACCAGCAGCGGTCAGTGTGCTCGGTTTCGAAGAAAGAGGGGAGGTCAGATCATCATCATCAACGACAGTCACACATGTCCCAGTTGGATATCTCTGCGCAAAAGAAAATCTCCTTTCGTCACTCGCCGGCAATAATAAACAAATGTTTATTGGTTAACGAAAGCATACCGGTATGATCTTCTTGACTCGGATAATCCGGATGGGGGAATTGTCGCAGGAGCAAGAACGTCCGCGCTTAACTGAAGAATCAGGCTGGCTCGAGGACGATTCACTTCTGCTCGACATGATAAAAAAAAATATGGGTTAAACAGGAGAAATCTTTGCTGTGAACTGGGAAGGATGATATAGTTTCACCAACATATATATTGCGGAAACCCTAGAAATAAATCGATGCTGGAAAAACGCGGTGAGCTTACATGACAGCCGAAAAATCATCCATAATGAAATCTCTTGTCGAAACCCAAATAAATAAAAAAAACGGTCAAACATTCAAGGGAGGAATATATTTTCCAGCTCGGAACCCTGGCAAAAACGTGTTCCTGGAATGTGTTCTCCTTACATAGAGGCGCTAACCATGCAAGAGGGCGACCAAGACAAGCCGAGCCAACGTCTCCGCGCCCAAGCCGAGCCAACGTCTCCGCGTCCAAGTTATCTCTGCGCCAAGCTAGGCCAATGGATCCAAGCCAAGCCATCTCCGCACGCAAGCCAGGACGCGTCCAAGCCATGCCAAGCCGCGTCCAAGTCGTGCCAAGCCAAGCCGCGCCAAGCCGAGTCTCGCTCAAACCAAGCTAAGCCGCGTTCATACCGGGACTCACTGAGTACTTTCCTGTGTTATGTTCCCCAGCAGAACCCTTAATCAGTATGGCATGAAGGATTTATGTTCACTCGCAGCGGAGTAACATGAACCTCCAAGTACCAAAGTTAAGTCCATTGCACGAAACGCTCAGACAGAAAGCACACTGCATTCTGTAGATAAAGATTTTTGTATGGCAGCATACAAAATCCAGCTAATTATTGTGATAGCTCGCAAAGAACTCATAAACCCAACTAATTTGCAAATTATGGTTTCGCGCCCCGCGCAGTATACTGGACCCCGTTGGTTGAAACCATGCTTAAAAAAGCTAGGCAACCGAATCCTCCACAACGCGCTAAAAGTGCGGCCGCGCCCTAGCATGTCGGCCCTCTTTCCGTCGACCAATCAGGTTGTGGCGCGCGTTGGAAGTATAGCCACGCCCTAGCATGATGTCCCCACTTCACGTCAACCAATCGGGTTGCTCCAAAACTTTCCACGGCCCCAAAAAGGTTGCCATACTAAGTTGGCTTCCCAAAACACGCCAGCTTCCCAAAAACACGCTAGCTTACCCAAAAACACCAGCATGCCGCACGCGCATGCAGCACATGTCAGGCGCGCATGGCAGACGCGCATACCAGACGCACATGCCAGACGCGCTTTCCAGACGCGCTTACCAGACACGCATGCCATACACGCTTACCAGACGCGCATGCCAGACGCGCTTGCCAGACGTGCATGCCAGACGCGCATGTCAGACGCGCTTACCAGACGCGCATGCCATACGCGCTTTCCAGACACGCTTACCAGACGTGCATGCCAGACGAGCTTACCATACGCACATGCCAGGCACACATGTCGCACGCGCATGCCAAAAAGCATGCGCAAGCCATGCCATCCACGCTACCACGCCTCTGGCCACCAACATAAGGTATCCATAATCAATGGCTACCCTTCCTCCTGAGGTGCGGATCTCAGCCGTACAAGTTCGCCACCAAGCCTGTGGGAACTTCTGGCCGCAATGCCAAATTCCACGGTTTGTGTCAAACCCTAATTTGGCCACGCCAAAGGCATGCGCAATCCACGCCACTGGGTGCCAAACGGATGGTAGCCGCGATCAACGGCTACCTTTTCTCCTGAGATGCAAAATCTCGGCCGTCGAAGGTCGTCACTGAACGGACAAGCCTCTATAACTTAACTTGACGCACATAGCAACATTTTACATGTTTTCCAATGAAAACACTCGAGACATCAAAACATGTCACAAACTGGGGGATGCTCATCAGGATATTGGTCTGGCGGTTTACAGCGTGCGGCGTGCAATGCCCCCGTTACAAGAAAGTGTCATAAGAGTGAGGCGGTTAGTAATGGCAAGAAATAAGTGGTGAAACGCATCTTCATTATGGAAACATTTATTCCAGGTGTTACCCGTTACCACTTTTCCACCACTCAACCGCTTCCACTTCTTACGAGGCCAGGGTACGTTTTATTACGACTTGTATAAATAGGTTTCACCTATTTCCACCAAACAACAAGTTTTTGGTCAGGAGAACAATACACATCCAGAAATCACCTGGTAGCTTTCCATTCAGCTCGCCAGTTCAACTTTCGGATACAAGTCGCAAAACACCCACACTTCCAGAATCAACTATTCTGGCCTCAACACTTTCTTCGCTTCCCTCCCTAAGACCAACCCTTCTCCTTCACTTTGTGACCGAAGCAAGCCTGGAACGACCATTTCTTGGTTTAGGCTAGGATTGTACAGATTGATCTCTCGAATCAAAAGTACTCTCGAGCAGTACATTGTTTTGGGTTTAGATTTGTTTCTTACCTGTACTCACACGAAATTACCGAAATCAGCAGAAACGGTTTTCACCCACAAACACATATATATGAAGTTCAAAAGATAAGCATTATACTTCGTAGTCTAATTTCTTAATACTATGATCATGCTATTATGATCATGTCACATCACTAGAGTATTATACAATATGTATAGTATCTAAAGCTTCGCAGTTATGTTTTCGATATAGCACGACTTGAAAGATACGTTAGGGGTGAAACAGTTCAAGTCAATATTACTAACCTCAATAAGAAGCTAGGATGATGTCGTCGTTGTAGTTCGTTACTTCTTCACATTCTTCAGGTCTTCGGAGTAATACTTGTATGTACATTCCTAGACTTTCTAGTCTAACCTAAACAAAGTTGACTCTAATATTTAATCAAGCGACTCTAGATGAGTTTTGATATTAAAATATGACAACCAAACTTGACATACCGACGCTTGGTGAGTTCAACAGAGCTATGCTCAAATACTCTTGTATACCACAAAAAACTCTTTTTACTTGTAGCACCATTTTCATATCAGCGGGAATAATGTAAGGGTAGTGTTTATTATAAGTGTCAATTAAGTATGAAATAAAAATGAGTGTTAACTGAGTGTAAGATAAAAAGTCCTAGAAACGGATAACGCTTTTCCGGGTTTCATTTCCTAAAAATGGATAATATTTCAATGTTTCCTAGGAACGGACAATGATTTTCCGTTTTTCTTGGCTGAAATGGACAACCATTATCCGTTTCGCTTTTTTAACAGACGGAAAATCATTGTCCGTCCACCATATCTTTTCGCGGAGGTTTCAAAGTGAGAAGGAACTTGAGTGGGAATCAAGGCTTTAGGCCACGGTATCTCTTGTTGGGAAGAGGTCGAGAACATCCATAAGACCCAGTCAAAAGAGGAATTTACCAACTAGTGATAGGTGCATAATGTTTACATGTTTTGAGTATCAAATCCTCGCTTATATATTAGTTATTATTCTTTCATATTACTTTGTATTACGTTTGTTTTTTATTTTGCAGCCTTTGTTAGGATGAATCAACCTAATAAAGACCAATTGACACTAAGTGATGTCTTCTAAAGGAGATGGGATAAAGACCAATTGTGACTTGTTCAAGTACATTATTTATTCTCATTATCTTGTAGATAATTGAAATACGAACGAACACAAAACGAATGAGGTCATTCCGAGTTCGGTCAAAAAATTATGAGCAAAATACTGAAATCAACTTTGATTTGGTTTTGTTGGTTGTTAGGTCTTATTGGGAATGCGCGAGAAGGAAAGACGAAGTTGCGTCGTGGACTTTTAAATCAAGGAAACTTGGTCCGAATAGGTTCGTAAACCTTAAAAAATAGAGAACACTTGAGGGCCATGCATTGAAGGTTATAGAAGAAGACATCTAATAACTTGGGGGAGAATTATATTGAAAAGGAGAAGGTAATTAGTACACCACCAACTTTTTAGTTCGTTAACCTATATGGACAATCCTTGTACAGTTTGTACGTTTAGTTACGAAATTATATATAAGATTGTTTTAACAAGGTAAACCTAGTATATACCCGAACTGGTCACGAACCGAATTCCAACAAGAAATTTTTTTGTAGTCTAGATTTCAAGACACTGATTCAACAAGAACGAGTCTTGTAGGATTTTTACAGTTGAGTTAATACTATCAAGGTTTAAACACATACAACATGTGATACTTCAATTATAAAAATAAAAATATATATATAATGCGAAAAAGAAATAACATAGACATCAGAGATTTTTGTTAACGGGGAAAACTACAATCTTGTATAAAACCCTCGGGACCTAGTCTAGATTGAACACACACTGATTTAAGTTATTACAACAATTTCCTACTATTAGATTTTGGACTAGTTGCTTTAGTTATATTCGTGCACATGTAAAACTCCTAGCAGAATACTGATCCTCTATAGGAATATCTCTTGTAAATCTTCTAGAAGAATCCTACTTCTCTTTAGACGCTGCTCTTAAAAATATTCAAACAGAACGTGAATTCTCTTTAGAAGATGTTCCTCAAATCTGGGGTTTATGAAAAAATATCTATGTACCGGTTCCGTATCTTCCAAAGAAGATAGCTTGCATGTGCATTACGTTCTCCGAGTAAATTATTTCAAAAGTCCACTCTTGTTAGTGAAGATCAAACAAGTGGAAAACAACCTTACGCAACTGTTTGTGGGTGAAAACCGTTTCTGCTGATTTCGGTAATTTCGTGTGAGTGCGGGTGAAAAACAAATTTAAACCCAAAACAATATACTGCACGGGAGTACTTTTGATTCGAGAGATCAATCTGTACAATCCTGGCCTAAACCAAGAAATGGTCGTTTCAGGCTTGCTTCGGTCACAAAGTGAAGGAGAAGGGTTGGTCTTAGGGAGGGAAGCGAAGAAAGTGTTGAGACCAGAATAGTTGATTCGGGAAGTGTGGGTGTTTCGTTACTTGTATCAGAAAATTGAACTGGCTAGCTGAATCAAAAGCTGTCAGATGATTTCTGGATGTTGTATTGTTCTCCTGACCAAAAACTTGTTTTTTGGTGAAAATAGGTGAAACCTATTTATACAAGTCGTAATAAAACGTACCCCGGCCTCGTAAAAAGTGGAAGCGGTTGAGTGGTGGAAAAGTGGTAACGGGTAACGCCTGGAATTGATGTTTCCATAATGAAGATGTGTTTCACCACTTATTTCTTGCCATTACTAACCGCCTCACTCTTATGACACTTTCTTGTAACGGGCGTATTGCACGCCGCACATTGTAAACCGCCAGACCAATACCTTGATGAGCATCCCCCAGTTTGTGACATGTTTTGATGTCTCGAATGTTTTCATTGGATAACATGTTGTTATTGCGGCAAGTTAAGATAGAGAGGCTTGTCGGTTCAGTGACGACCTTCGACGGACGAGATTTTGCATCCCAGGAGGAAGGATAGCCGTTGATCGCGGATACCTTCCGTTTGGAGGCCAGTGGCGTGGCCGTGGTGCTGGCATGGCTTGCGCATGCCTTCGGCGTGACCAAATTAGGGTTTGACACAAGCCGTCGAATTTGGCATTGCGGCCAGAAGTTGCCACAGGCTTGGTGGCGAACTTGTACGGCTGAGACCCGCACCTCAGGAGGAAGGGTAACCATTGATTATGGAAACCTTCCGTTGGTGTCCAGAGGCGTGGTAGAGTGGCTGGCATGGCTTGCGCATGCTCTTTGGCATGCGCGTGCGGCATGTGTGCCTGGCAGGTGCGTCTGGTAAGCGCGTCTGGCATGCACGTCTGGGAAGCGCGTCTGGCATGTGCGTCTGGTAAGCGTGTTTGGCAAGCGCGTCTGGCATGCGCGTCTGGTAAGCACGTCTGACAAGCGCGTCTGGCATGCGCGTCTGGTAAGCGCGTCTGGCATGCGCGCCTGGAAAGCGTGTCTGGCAAGCGCGTCTGGCATGTGCGGCATACGCGTGCGGCATGCTGGCGTTTTTTTGAGAAGCTAGCGCGTTTTTGGGAAGCTGGCGTGTTTTTGGAAGCCAACTTAGTATGGCGACCTTTTTGAGGCCGTGGCAAGTTTTGGAGCAACCCGATTGGTTGACGGGAAGTGGGGCCAGCATGCTAGGGCGTGGCCATACTTCCAACGCGCGGTGGCGGATTTGAAGCGACCTGATTGGTCAACGGAAAGAGGGCCGGCATGCTAGGGCGCGACCGCACTTTTAGTGCGTTGTGGCGGATTCGGTTGCCTAGATTGTTTAAGCATGGTTTCGACCAACGGGGTCCAGTATACTGCGCGGGCCGCGAAACCCTAATTTGCAAATTAGTTGGGTTTATGAGTTCTTTGCGGGTTATCACAATAATTAGCTGGATTTTGTATGCTGCCATACAAAAATCTTTATCTACAAAATGTAGTGTGCTTTCTGTCTGAGCATTTCGTGCAATGGCCTTAACTTTGGTACTTGGAGGTTCATGCTACTCCGCTGCGAGTGAACATAAATCCGTCATGCCATACCGATTAAGAGTTCTGCTGGGGAACATAACACAGGAAAGTACTCAGTGAGTCTCGTATTGGCGAGGTGCCTAAATTTACAGATTGTTATGGATAAAAGTGTATTGAGCGGCTAAATAAATGTGTCGGTGGAGAGGTTAGTACTCGCAGCACCGTTTCCTTGCAGAGTGACGTCACATATGATGCAAGGTTTTAAGATTTTAACCCTAAGCTAAAAACCACCATCAACATTAAGTCCCCTTCTTAGCACGTAATAGTGACATTGTTGCGGGGTAAGCATGAGATGGTGACAGGTGAGAGTAAAATCGAGAGAGCAATACGTGAATAGATCACCAAGGAAATTCAACTAACCTTTTGTGGAAGGCATAAGAAATCTGTGATCCTTGTGCTGGCGGATTTTGCATAGATTCTTCTTGCCGTTGGCACCGATGCTAGATTGACTTGGACGCGACTTGGCTTGGCTTGGGTGCGACTTGGCTTGGTTTGGTTTGGACGCGGCTTGGCTTGGCGCGGCTTGGACGCGGCTTTGCTTGGCACGGCTTGGACGCATAGACGTTGGCTCGGCTTGGGCGCGGATATAGCTTGGACGCGGAGACGTTGGATCGGCTTGGGCGCGGATCCGTTGGCTCGGCTTGTCTTGGTCGCCCTCTTGCGTGGTTAACGCCTCTGTGGAAGGAGAACACATTCCAGGTACGCGTCTGTGCCAGGGTTCCGAGATGGAAAATATATTCCTCCCTTGAATGTTTGACCGTTTTTTTTATTTATTTGGGTTTCGACAAGAGATTTCATTGTGGATGATTTTTCGGCTGTCATGTAGGCTCACCGCGTTTTTCCAGCATCTGTTTCTTTCTAGGGTTTCCGCAATATATATGCTGGTGAAACTATATCATCCTTCCCAGTTCACGACAAAGATTTCTCATGTTGAACCCATATTTCTTTCATCATGTCGGGCAGAAGTGAATCATCCTCGAGACAGCCTGATTCTTTAGTTAAGCGCGGACGTTCTTGCTCCTGCGATAATTCCCCCATCCGGATTATCCGAGTCAATAAGATCATACCGGTATGCTTTCGTTAACCAATAGATATTTGTTTATTATTGTTGGCGAGTGACGAAAGGAGATTTTTTTTTTTGCGTAGAGATATCCAACTGGGACATGTGTGACTGTCGTTGATGATGATGATCTGACCTCCCGCCTTTCTTCGAAACCGAGCACACTGACCGTTGTTGATTTGGAAAATGCTGATTTGGGCATCTCTTACTATGAATATCCCAGTGCAGGCTTGTCATTTGAAATCCGCATGAAGTGTTTGTCTTCTAGCTACCGAAGCGTCGGTAAATTATTGGTGTGGAAGGAATTCGTGACTTTGTATACGAAAATATGGAGAAAATATGGCCATATTGCCACCAGGAACGTGGTGAAGCATCATTCTTCGGCTTTGGTTACCGCAGTGAATTGTCTCCTGCCTATGATTGTTGAAATGGATGACACATCCATCCGCGACGTCACAGAGTCAACTATTGAAAGGTGGCCATATTGCCACCAGGAACGTGGTGAAGCATTGTTCGTCGGCTTTGGTTACCACAGTGAATTGTATCCTTCCTATGATCATTGAAATGGAGGGCACATCCATCCGCGACGTCACGGAGTCAACTATTGAAATGTGGGAAAACATGGTGTCTACATGTGAATCTCTTGAGTTCAATGTAAGTTGGCTGCGGCATCGTCTTGACATTGTGAAGGTTTGACAGAGCCGGTATTCTTGCCAACGTCGTTCCTGCCACAAAAGCCATTTTGGAAGAGGAGAAGGCTCTGGCAGTGGAATCTCAAAAGGTGGGAAAGGTTATCCAGGACTTGAAGAGTAGAACTGAAAGGTATCAAAACAGGTTGAAGATGATTCTTTCAAGGAATTATAATCTATTGGACGGGCTCTTCTGAGTTATGTAGTTGTGAGACATCTGGTTTTCTTTCTAGTCTCGAACATATACATTTTTTTTGTACTGGTTTTGGAGAAATAAGATAATTTTCATTGATATGCTTTGACTAAAATGAAGTTTTAATAACTGGGATGTGAAGGAAACAAAAAAATGCCTGGCTAGCTGTGCCATGAGATGGCGATGGGTAAGGTAATAGTTAGGCATAGTATGCCTTGAGCCATTTTCCATTGATGACTGTTTCCAATTTGCCTCCATCTTCCTTGATGACCTTGTAGTATCCACTGTTGTATGCTTTGGTGACCATATACGACCCTTCCTATTTCAGGGAGAATTTTGGTTCGGTCATGTCTTGTTGAATGTGTTTGGCAGTCTTCAACACCAAATCACCTGCTTGAAAAACTCGAGGTTTCAACGCTTTGTCATACGCTCGGGAAATTCTATTTCCGTATGTGTGCGCGTGATCCTCTGCTTTATCTCTCCTAGAATTTAAAGTGTCTAGCTCCGCTACCTTGGCATTCGATGTTTCGGCTTCATTCCATTGGACTCCACTTGCCTCGGCAATCCTTGCTGACGGGATTTTAATTTCCGTTGGGAGAATGGTGTTCGCGCCGTAGATGAGAGAGTAAGTGGAGGCTCCAGTAGAGCTCCTTGGTGATGTCCGATATGCCCAAAGCGCCATGGGTAACTGTTCATGCCACGTTCGAGGGTTATCGTGCACTGTCCGGCTGAGGATTCGAATCAGAGTCTTGTTGGTACTTTCTGCCTGCCCATTCCATTGGGGGAAGTAAATGGTGTAGAAAACTTGTTTAATTCCATATTCTTCAAGTAACTCCCGCACTTTTTTGTTTGCGAAAGGAGTGCCGTTGTAGGTGATGATGTGTTTAGGCACACTAAAACGGCAAATGATATATTCCTTGATGAACGCTGCAATTGTGGCTACAGTAGTCCCTCGTAAAGGAATGGCTTCGACCCATTTGGTGAAATACTCTGTTGCGGTTATCATGTACTCGTGTTGTTTTGATGATGAAGGGTTGATCTTCCCAATGATGTCTAGTCCCCAACTATAAAACGGACATGGACTGCTTATCGGATGCAGCGGAGTAGAGGGTGTGTGTGTAAGATTCCCATGAATTTGATATTTGTGGCATCTTTTAAAAAAAGCAGTCGCGTCGTCTTCCATGGTCGGCCAGTAGTATCGCTCGTGTACCTGGAGAAACAACTTCCTTTTCCCTTGGTACTCGCCTTCGTGCATTTCTTTCAAGATGATTGGGATTTATGCCTCGCCCAGGCATCGTAATAAGTCTCCCCCAAATCTTTTACGATACAAGATTCCTTCGTGAAGTATGAATCTTTTAGATCTTTGCTTTACCCTGGTTTCATCTATCTTGTTGGTAGGAAGTGCATCGTCGCGAAGATAACTGATGTACGGCTTCTGCCAGTCCCCAGCGTGGTTAATATTGAAAACTTCCAGTTGATGCGGTGGTGCTTGGCAACTGGAACAAGATCCTTGGAACAAACGAGATTGAGTCTCCATTTCTGGCCAGTAGTAGCCAAGGCGTTGCGGACGACGATAAAGTGTTACTACCAGCGTTTGCCCACAAACTTCGTTATGAATATGGTTAAGTTGTTGTTGCGCCTCTTCATCTACGAGGCATCTTGATAGGGAACCATCTGGGTTCCGATGATACAACATCCCGTGAAGCATGAAATTTTTTTGTAAGGTTTTAAGGCTGATTTTCCCTTGAGAAAGCGAGTTGTTAAGTTCTTGAATAATCGGCGTTCTCCAGTCGTTGGATTCATTCTCCTTGGGTCGTGAAAGCCATGTTGATGCCATGGTTCGTCTTTTCACTGTCAAGGTTTCTTCCAAACCCTCGAACTGCAGCTTTGATGCTAATGTGGCTAGGCAGTCAGCATGTCTGTTGTTACTACGGCCAATATGTGTTATGGTTGCGTCAGCAAAGTAATTTAGCAGCTTTTGTGCTTCGGATCTATACGGGGCCAGCACTACCTCTTTCAGCGTGTATACTTCATTCATCTGGTTAACCAGCAACTTAGAATCACCCCTTATTTCCGTACGCGTAGCTCCAGCTTGCTTGGCTAATGATAACCCTATGAGAAAAGCTTCATATTCTGCTGAATTGTTGGTGCATTGAAAGTCTATCTTGAAGGAATGCCATAAAACTTCACCAGTTGGGGATACTAGAACCACGCCTGCTCCTCCGGTACTATTGCTAGGAGTGGCAGAGCCATCGAAGAATAGCAGCCATGCCTCTTCCTTGGTGAAAGAGACTTCCGGAAACTCTCCAGGAAGGTCTTCATGCAGTGTTGTGGTACCTTCTCCCGGGAAAGCTGCGAGTAAATCTGTGACCGCTTTCCCCTTGATAGCGTTTGGGGAAGCGCACTTTATATAAAACTCTGACATTTGGAGGAGCCATTTGGCTGGCCTTCCTATCAGGGCCGGTTTTGAAAGCAAGAACTTCACGGGATCGGACCTGGATATCAGCACCACTTTGTTTGAAAGCAAATAATGCCTGAACTTCTGAATGGAATGAATCAGAGCTAGGCACGCTGTTTCTGCTTTAGGGTATCTGAGTTCAGCATCCTTCAAAGTCCGACTGAAGTAATATATAGGGTGCTCAATTGCTTCTTCATCTTCTTGGTGAGGAGGGCTCCGACAGCAGTATCACTAAAAGCAGTGTAGAGACATAACGGTCTTCCTTGTACAAGAGATTTCATGACGGCTGGAGATGATAGTATATGTTAAATCTTCCGAGAAGCCTCTTGTTGCAGCGGCGTCCAAACAAAACCTGCCCCTTTCTTCAGCAAGGGAGTGAACGAGGCAACCAATTGAGCTAAACTTGGTCTGAAACGTCAGATGTAGTTTACCCTACCCATGAAGCTGTGGAGTTCTTTCACAGTTCGTGGAGGTGGCATCGTGAGGATGGCTTGGGTTTTGGCTGGGTCGACTTTGATTCCCTCGGCGGTCACTTGGAAACCTAGAATTTTTCCCGAAGAGACGCCAAAGGCACATTTCAAAGGATTCATCTTTAGCTTGTATTCATGACACCTTTCAAACACCTGCCACAACACTTCTGTATGGGCTTCCCGGGTTTTGGATTTAACCGCTATGTCATCCACATAGTCTTCAACTTGTTTATGCATCATATCATGGAAAATTGTTGTCATGGCGCGATGTTAGGTGGCGCCAGCATTTTTTAAACCAAAAGGCATCACGGTATAGCAAAAGTTTCCGAGAGGAGTCTGAAAGGCTGTCTTACTTGCGTCGTGCTCGTACATCTTTATTTGATTGTATCCATTGTACCCGTCCATGAAAGAGAACACGCCGTGTCCACTGGTGGCGTCTACCAGCATGTCGATATTAGGGAGAGGAGGAACTGTTCACATTTTGAGTTCAAGCTAATACAAAGGGGAAGACCGATTTTCTCTCTGCAACTCAGTGACGGAATCGACGACGACTCAGAGAATTTTTCTTCAATTTTTTTGGATCCGAGAGCAGAATACTTCATTAATTCAGGTGATTTCAACGGATAATCTCAATGATTGGTGATAAATTTCTCTTAATTTCTTGGTATGAAGTATTTCTTTTATGTTAATTAATTCTCAATCGATGCAATCTGGATCGATGATGGATAACAATCATTTTAGTTTCTTTTCTTCTGGATCTAACGAGAAAATAGTTGAGACTGTAATTCCTCCAATAATTCCATCGTTGTATATCCCTGATGAGGATATTGATGAGGGTCTTGAGGAATGGAAATATAGTTTAATTGGGAGGTTGGATTTGGTTAAAATGAAGTTTGCATATGCTGCTGAAGCTTTGAAGAAACAATGGAAACAACATATAGCTATCAAATGATTCCTCTGGGGAAAGGTTATTTCATTATTAAGTTGAAGAATGAAGTGGATATGTTATATATTTGGAATGGTTTTTGGAAGGTTGATACTCAAGTACTTAAACTAAGGTTTTGGGAAAATAATTTCAATCCTGCTGCACAAAAATCAAATTATGCCTTTGTTTGGGTAAACTTTCCTGGATTAGGAATTGAGTATTGGAAAGAAAAAATTCTTATGTCCTTGGGTGATGCTGTTGGGAGAGCTATCAAGGTGGATGAAGTAACTCTTAAAAAAGAAATTGGATATTATGCTAGTGTCCTGGTTGAGGTGGATCTAACCAATACAATACCACATCATGTACTGGTGAAATCAAAGTATGGTAGTTTTGAGCAAGAAGTTCAAATACCTAAACTACCAAGTTTCTGTAATCATTGTAAGGTTGTGGGACATTTAGTTACTGAATGCAGGATTCTGAGAAAAGAGAATTAACAAAATGACAAGGTTGAGGAAAATCAGTTTGTAGTGCCAAAGAAAGTTTGTAGGAGAAAACATAAGAAGACACAACAACAAGTTGGTTTTGATATTTGTTCAACTTCAAGTGCACCTTCTCCTGGTATGAATTTAGGTAATTCTGGTGCTCATGATATTTCAAATTCCATTCATGAGAACTGTTAAGTGACAATGAAACTGTGGATGCTGTTATACCTCCTATAAGAGGAAGCCCAAATAATTCTAATGTGTTTTTTGGTGATATCAATTCAAATAGTGAATTCCCTGAACTATCAATGGAAAGATTATTACATGTAGCAAATAGTGTTCCTCCTAATCTGGAGGGTACTAATATTAATCAAAGTGGAAGTGAGGAACAAAATTTAGTAACACAAATTAGTAATGGGAGTGCTGCAATACAAAATTTCACTGCACTTGGGTCTCCAAATAAGTTTAATGTTTTAATTGATGTGGTTGAAGAACAGATAAAGGAAACTGCAGAGCAGAAGAATGATGAAGTAAATAAGGAAACTGCGGAGCAGAAGAATGATGAAGTGAGCAAAGTCAGTAAGTTTAAAAATTCTACTATTCTCCCTATTGCTCAAACTAGAAAACAACCTTCAAGAAATTTAGTTAAACATAAGGGTGTGAGGAGTCCTGGATCTTCTCAACTATATTCTAAATGAGAGTTATGTTCTGGAATATCAGAGGCTTGAAGAGAATACAAGCCAAAGATAAACTCAGAAATTTAGTGAAACAATTTAATCCTTCTTTATTATGGATAGTTAAACCTAAAATCAAGAATTCTGGAAAGTATGTTAAGAACTTGAGGCTGCCTGGTATGAATCAAATGCTGATACATAATGCTAGTGATGGTGGCAAAGCAAATATTTGGTTATTCTAAGCACTCTTCTATTTCAACTCCTAAGGTAATATCTAAAACAACACAATCAATTACAGTAAAGGTTGGAGAAGTTCTTGTTACTGGAATTCATGCTAAGTGTTTAACAAGTGAGAGAAGAAGTTTATGGGAAGAATTGGAGAAGATACAGAATATGGACTGTCCTTGGCTTGCTATTGGTGATTTTAATGTAGTTCTTACTGAGGATGAAAAGTGGGTGGTAGAAGTCCTTTAAGGATTGCTATGCAAGACTTTAGAGATTGTGTAAATTTTTGTGAGCTAATTCAAGCTCCAAGAACTGGAATAAAATATTCATGGGGCAATAACAGAGCTGGTAAGAAAAGAATTTTATGTGATTTGGATAAGGCTTTCTTTAATGTCAAATGGCTGGAAAAATTTGATAGTTGGCAGTACAAGGTGTGTGCCAGAGGAACTTCTGATCATGGTCCTATAATGGAAAATACAGTGGAGATCCCTAAACCAAAGAATATTCCTTTTAGATGCCAAAAAGTGTGGACTTCTCATCTAGAATTTTTTAAGTTGATTCAAAGCTCTTGGGAGGAAGATATGCATGGTAATCCTGCATTTGTTTTTATGGAAAAATTAAAAAGATTCAAGGAGCTGGTAAAAAAAATGGAACTGGGAGGTTTTTGGTGACTTAAATGTAAAGATGGTACAAGCTGAAAAAGAAGTAGAAAAAGCAGCAATGCAATCTGATGATGATCCTGAAAACATTGAGATTCTTAATATCTTAGTAACAACTACATGAAAAAAAGAATTAGTTGCTCAGCAGTACAATGAGTTTCTGAGATCTAAAGCAAGAGTAAGATGGGTTAAGGAGGGAAGAGCTAATTCATCCTTTTTTTCATACTTCAATGAAGATCAGAAATCTCATAATAATATTTTGGAAATGGAAGACAAGAATGGAAATATATTGGTTGATCAGAATCAAATAGCTGATACTTTAGTACACTATTTTCAAACAAAATTTTAGTATCAACCAATTAATTATGATGAAGATTTATTTACTGTGATTCCAAAGGTGATAACTGATGAAGACAATAATTTTCTTGATGTAATTCCTTCTGATACTGAAATCAAAGAAGCTGTGTATGGGATGGATGCAGATAGCTCACTAGGCCCTGATGGCTTTCCTGGTAGTTTTTACAGATTTTCATGGAATATTTTTGGCCAAGATTTAATAAATGCAATTCAATATTGTTGGAGGTGCAAGTTTATTCCAAAAGGTATGAATTCAAATTTTCTATTTCTCCTTCCTAAAGTTCAAGGTGCAAAGAAGGCAGAACATTTCAGGCCTATGGGACTTGCAAATTTCAGCTTCAAGATAATAACAAGGATTATAACTTCAAGAATTGGTAGTGTAATTGGAAAAGTAGTATCTTGTCAGCAGGGAGCATTTATTAAAGGCAGAAATATTCAGGAAAAAATTGTGCTAGCATCTGAGATGGTTAATGAGTTGGAGGTAAAAAGAAGGGGTGGAAACATTGGTTTAAAATTAGACATAACCTAAGCTTATGATTCATTAAGCTGGAACTTCCTTTTCAAAACATTAAGGCATTTTGGTTTTTCTGAAATGGGAATTAATTGGCTTAGAATACTCTTTGAATCAGCTAGAATCTCAGTTTTAGTGAATGGGGGGCTTGTGGTTTCTTTTTTGTTGGAAGGGGACTTAGACAAGGTGATCCATTGTCACCTATTTTATTTGTAATTGCTGAAGAGGTTTTAAGAAGAAGTATATCCAAACACATACATAATGGGAAGATTTTATCAATGATAAACAGAAATGGGTGTCAGCCTTCTCATATGTTGTTTGCAGATGATATTTTGGTTTTCTGTAATGGACAAAGGAAATCACTTGACAATCTAATGAAATTGTTAACAGATTATCAGAGAGCATCTGGTCAAGTGATAAATAGGGTGAAGAGTAAATGCTTTGTCGGGAGAGTAAATGAAAATAGAAGAAGAAGTATAGCTGAGAGTTTGCAAATGGAATTGTCAGAATTTCCTGACAAATATTTGGGTGTGGTTTTAATTCCTGGTAGAGTAAAGAATTATCAAGTATGGAGTATGGTGGAACTAATGAATAAGATGTTAGCAGGGTGGATGGGAAAAATGTTGTCATTTTCTGAAAGGCTGACATTGATGAAATATGTGCTATGTAGTATCCCTGTTTACAACATGTCAGTGTATAGATGGCCTGCATATGTGATCAAAGAATGTGAAAAATAGTAAGGAATTTTTTATGGTCTGGAGATCCTGCAGTGAAGATGTAGTTGCAGGAAATCCTACACTACACCCCTCACAAGATTTCATTAACATTCAACTCATTTTAGATTAACAATCTTAATTTTATTGATGAATCTTTGAACAATCTTACAAGAAAAGATAAAGGAATCAAGAATAACCACTGCTCTAGATTTTCTCTCTCCTATTTACTTGCTTCCCAATCAGAAAAGATCTCCCCCTTCCTTTACAACTGAGCGGCTATTTATAGGGAATTACATAGTGGATGACAGCTAATCTGTCCTTTATTTTCGTATATGACTTGCGAAATTCTCGCATCTTTACAAATGTTAATCTCGCAAATTCTCTAATTTTCGCAGGACCATCGCATTTTTCTCATGATTTAGCTGACGTCGTTTATTATTTCGTTTCTGAAGTTATTCTGCGGCGCTGCTGTGTTGTGTTGTTAATAATTTCGCTGAGGCATTATTGCTGCGAGATTCTGATCCCACATCTTGCCTCTTCTCATATCTTATCTGCCAAGTAGAGAATGATGTGAGAAATACCGCAGCTGTTCATCTCTTCATATTCTGCATTTATCACACGTATTCTTTCTTCCATCTATTTCTTGACACGTCTTCTGTAACCGCTGCTTTTCAGCCGCTCACGTCTTTTCACATTAATGGTGTTTATTTCTTCGAGTAAAAAAATCTTCTTTATATATTCTTCTTACTCTTCTTTCCATTTTCTTTTTACTTTCTCTTCTCTTTTTATTCTCTCATCTCTGCAACTCTATTGTTCTTCCGTAAATTCTGCTACTGTAATTCTTCCCTCTTCAATCTTCTTACTTTTTATCCATTCCCATACTCTATATTCAGATATGCCTCCAAGTGGCCACAAACATGAGAAAAACTTAAAAGACGACCAAAAAGATCTTGCTGAGAAAGGTTTCACACTTTCTACCATTCCTGGTGAAAGTGCCAAGTCAATTCTTTCTATCAAACTTTTCTTTGATCAACATTGTGATGATCAATCAATCATAGTTTCGCTAGGTCAAATTCTCGCAGGTCTCCCCATTCCCCTTTATGACCTAGATATTCCTCTGTTCTATGAAATTCTCGCTCACTCGGGATTTTCGCGAGCTATCTTCCAATTGAGTGGGGATTGCATCCGTATGATTTTGGAGTTCGCTAACCATGGTGCTGGTAAAGGATCTATTTACTCTAAAGAACTTAGGGATCCTAAATTCGCAGATTTGGAGATAATTGCTGAAAAATACACAGTAGCGAGTTTCTTTGAAAATTATGAATTGATCTCCATGAAGAAAGAAAATACTCGCTGGGGTATTCGCTTGAAAAGGAAAGATAATATTGATGAAGCTAAAATACTCATGCAAGACATTTATTGGCACTCTGGTAAGAACACAACTCCTCGCCAATCCAAAGATGATAAATGGTGTGTTTTTCCCTTGATGCTGAAAGGACCTTACATTGCTGGGTCAAATGTTCTTCCTGAGAATCTCGCTTCTTATCAACCTTGGGTATTCTCTTGGCCCAAAAAGGAGAAAGAGGTATGTCTCTTCCAGTTTCACCCACTTTATATTTCTTTATTTGTATTTATTCTTTTGTCTGATTCTTGCGACATTCTACAGATCCAGAAACTGAAAGATAGCTATCACAGGACTGGGAAGGCTAGTACCTTGTTAGCTCTTCGCTCATACACAGATGAGGTAAGAAATATTCTCTTATGATTTTAAACAGTATATTGTTGCCTCTATTTCTTATTTATATCTGCGTGTGAAGATTATTGCTGAAATAGAAGAGCCTGCCAATGTTGCGAAGACTGGTGATAAAGGCAAAGGTGCTCTTCTCAGGGAAAAACCAATTGCTCCTCCTTCAAAGAAGAGAAAAATATGTTCTTCCTCTCCTTCAAATATTCCTTCTCATGAAAACTCCGAGAGTGATGAGGATGATGAGGATAATGATGACCTTGCTGCAAATGAAGATTCTCCATCTGAATCTTCTGTGGCTAAGCTCTCTGGCCTCTTTTCTGATTCTTGGCAAGGAATGGGAGATAATCAATTCGCTAATACTTGCAAAGCTCTCGGTACAATTTGCGATGTTCCTTTAATGGATGGTGATAATTCTCTTTGCGGAGTTTCTAGATCGGTTACTCCCAACTTCCTGCATTCTCTTAATAGTCTGGTATGCTTTCGTCTTTTTACTTCTTCATTACCGTAACTCAAAATATCTTTCTATTTTAATACTTTTTACATTTTCTGGCAGGCTGGAAAAGCTTCTTTCGCTGTTGCCTCAGATCTAGAGAGGAGACGCGAAATTCTTGAAAAGAAAAATCTTCAATTTCGTGCAAAGAATGAGGAATTGGAAACTGAAGTCAAAGATCTTCGCGAGAAGAACAAACAACTAGAAATTGATTCTTTTTCGTACAAGAATAAAATCTCTAGTCTTCAGCAAGCTAATAATCAACTCTATGGTATGTTATTTTTCTCCTTTCCCTTCATTCATTCATCCTGTTGTTTTATCTTATTTGATTGATCCTTTTTGCAGACATTTATGGTCTTTCTGATGAATCTATCATTCTTCGTTCATTTCCTAATGCCTTGGATAATGATACCATTCTTGAGCGTCTTAATAAATCTTTAAATAGTTTCTCAAATGATAAAATTTCATCTCTTTCTCTAAATGAACTGAGATCCAAATTTCGCCTACCATAGATCTAGTTTAGGTTTAGCCAACCGATTTAAGCGTTTCTTTCTTAATTCTGAAGAGAAATTCAATGAGCTAAGAACTAAAATTAGCGGTCTCATAGATGATAAGGATCGCATCTCTGATCAAGGTGCTAAGGCTTTGGAGAAATTCCAAGAGTCCCTTCTTGAAGTTAAACTTGAACGAGATGAAGCTAACCGCAAGAATACCGAGATATGCGAAAGAGAAAACCAAATTCGTTCTCGTCTCCTTATAAATAATGAGGATGAATTCGCTTGGGCTGCTGATGAGTGCCAAATATTGTATATATTTATCCCTTTTTGTTGGCATTTTAACTCATCTTTTGTGCAGTAATTCTACATTTTATCCCATATTCTGTATTTTCATTGTTTTCAAGAATAAATATTTTTCTTACTTAATTTTATATTTTTAGGTAATAAATAAAGTATGGATGAATTGCGGAGCGGAATAGAGCAGAAAAGTAGTGAAAAGCCGGGAGGAATTACGCAAGGAAGCCGCAAAGAATGGTGCGCACAAGACCAAAAAGCTAGGAATGGGCTTAAGAAGGAAGAATTGTTCTTAAAGAAGATATGGGCTTGGCATACCCAAGGCCCAAAACCCTTACCCAAACCCATTTTCTATATCCATACCCGCCTCCATTCTCAGCCGTTAGATTGGATCCATCTCATCATCCAATGGTCGCTTCTTCATCGTGCATCAAAATCTGAAGTCCCTGCAAAACACCATAGTGCCTAAATTCCAAGCCTTCAGATTAGATCACATTTAGATCCTACGGTCGCTTCTTTGCCTGTGCATCAAATCTCGATACTTCCGCTTAACACTACAACACCTAACTCCATCTGGTGTCGTTAATTTTGTTGTATTGTATAATCCAACGGTCTCTGCAGGATCCACTTCATCTCACCGTCAGATTGATCTTTCATCTCCACATCCCACGGTCGAGATTCGCCAAACATCAAAAATCCTTATCCTCTCTCAACACCCTAGCACCTAAGTTTATATCCCACAAAACAAACACGCCCTAGCCATCGAACCCACCTTCTTCTTCTCCCTTCTTCCCTCTGCAGAGAACAGCTCTGCCATCACCATCACCTTCTGCCATCGCCATCATCCCTACCAGCCATTACAACCACCCTACATCAAATACAACCAAAACCCATCCTTCCCCCATCATCCTATGCTACCTATTTCACTGATTTCACACTCCCTCTCTCTGTTAGGGTTTTGAAATCGATGAACTAGGTTGATAGGCAGAGGAAGCTCGAGCTGGAGCGTAGCAGCATGGAAGACATGGGAAAAGCAGGAGAAGAAGAGAAGGAAGCATGGGTGAGAATTGTCATGTCAGTTTCTTTAATTTCAAAAACCCTAATTCACTGTTTTGGGAATTTGGGGGAAAGTGTAACCCTAATTCGAATTGTATAAATAGGAGCTGTGAGGGTGCTGTTGAGGACATGCCTGGACTAGCCAGTGCACCACCAAGAGGACTGGGCTAGCCAGTTTCTCATATGTTTGCCCTGTTTTGTTTGAACTTCAATTCATATGTTGTTTTGTCTTAATTTCAGTTTTATTATGTGTTAGTTTCATTTGCTAGGGCTTAGAGGAAGCTCTTGATCATATGCTAGGATAGTAAATGTATATGTATTGTCTTGAAATGCTTTAACTGCCTTAGGATTAATGAAATGCCATTTGAGTTACTTCACTTGTGATCAGCTGTGCTGTTAGAAGACAGCTGATGCTAGGAGTGCAGCTAGGTCAGTGTGTGAGAATTTAATCCATTAGAGAGATTGCATCAAGCTCAGTTAGCTAGTTGAGCTAAATACTTGTGATCAGTTGTGCTGTTGAAAGACAGCTGATGCTAGGGGTCATTTAGCTAGGTTAGTTTCTCTATCCTTCTTTGTAACCTTTCATGAAAAAAAACAAGACATACATTGCATCACAATTTCCTTAGCCTAGGGTCAGGTAGTGAAATCAAAAGCCTTAGTACCCTCCCTTGAACTCAGATAACTTTAGAAACTCCCCAAAGAGAACTGTAGCAAATCCTCCAAGTCCCTGTGGACAAACCCCTATTTACTATTACTTGCTTCAACTTCCCTGTATACTTGCAGGTTAGTTTGTAGGTTACTTTTCCCTTCACACCAAGTTTTTGGCGCCGCTGCCGGGGACTCGGTAGCGGTTTGCTTGTTTTCTGTTTCCTTTCTTGTTAATCTTGCTTGTTCCTGACCTGCAACTTGTTCTTGTTTTCTGTTTTCTTTCTTGTTTTCTTGCTTGTTCCTGACCTGCAACTTCCTTGTTTGCTCCTGCTCTTGCATTGCTCTTGTTCTCGCTTCACTAAGAGCATTGCCTTGCACTACCTTGCACTGCTGCAAGTGCAAGTGCTGCTGCTGTGCTGCTGCAAGTGTTGCTGAAGCTGCTGTGAAGCTGCTGCTGTGAAGCTGCAGTTTCTGCTGGTGCTGTTGCTGTGCAGCTGCTGCCAAAGCCAAAGCCTGCTTTCTCTGCTGCTGGGCTTGTGCCAACTCTCTGCTGCTGGGCTCTGAACCAATTAAGCTGGGCTTGAACCAACTGAGCTGGGCTTCGCTGCAGATTCTGCTGGGCTCTGCTCCACCTTTGCTGCTGGGCTTGAACCAACTGAGCTGCTTAGGACGATCCTAAAGCCCAACTGGGCCTGTGCAACTAAAAAGGGATAAAAAGCCCAAATTTGGGCTCCCTCCAAAATCAAGTAAGCCTAACCCATGAGCTAACCCAACTGGGCCTCATTAAATTTATCTGGGCTTGTATTTAAGTGTTTATATTTGGGCCTGTAATAATTTTATTTTTCTTTTTCTTTATTTTCTATTTGGGCTTGTAATAATTCTTATTTTTCTTTTTTCTTTTTCTATGTAATTATTTGTTTGTTATTTTCTTTTTTTTGTGGGCTTGCATTTTATTTTGGACTATAGGTTTATACCCCAATCATTGGGCTCCTAACCTTACAAAAAAAAAAAAAAAAAAAAAAAAAAAAATTACTTGCTCCCAAATTCAAAAAACCAAATTTTATTCTGCTCCCACATTAAAAACCAAAATTTTTCTTTTTCCCATTAAAACCAAATGTCTCCCGCCAAAACCAAATTTTTCCCAACAAAACCAAATTTTTCCAAAAAGTCCAATCCCTTAAAAACCAAATTTTGAGCTTTGTAAACTCTTTACTTAGCCTTTGAGCCCAATCATGTATAGATCTTTTTCTACAGTTGGGGAATACAACGAATCCCTTAGAGAACTTGCGTATGGACAAACTTCACGTTATGAACCTCCCACAGACCATGATGTCAATAGTTATAGGAATTATTATGGACATTTTCAAAGTCCCGAGCCTCAATACATGAACCCTACTGACTATTCGCACATGCATCGTTTGCCACAACGTGAAAATGAACATTTTGCTAGTGCCTCACTCACACAATCATCACTGATCGATCAATTAGAAGCTCGAATCACAGCTTTAGAAATGCAATCACATGAGGAATCTGTCACATCTAATTTTCTTAGGCAACCTAAAATCTATGCATGTCCCGCATGTGGTAGTTTAGACCACCCTGTTGAGAATTGTCATATTTTGCATAATTTTAGGCAATCTAGAGAAATCCAAGGTATGAAATGCCATAAATTGTGAGAATGGTAGTCATTGGGACCGTAATCAATCCTTTGAGGGTTGCGATCAATCTTTTATAAACCCTAATGACCATGCTACATGTACCAATCACCACAATTTGAACATGAAGAATTTTGTACTCCCATGAATTTAGACTCCACCACAGAAGCTTTCAGACTTAGTGAGCAAAACTTCGATAGATCTACATCACGAATTCAGGCATATTTAGATCAGATTTTGCTTCACCTACAAAAGGAGGAAATTCATGAGGAAATGTATGTTGTCCCTAATGAAGTGTCTAGACCCATTCATGTAAACGATGTTGAATATGAACCTAATTTAGAGGAACATGAATCGACTAACGACACCACCACTTTTAATGAGGACCAAATGCATGCTACCATGATGATGATTATGATGATTATGATGATGTGTTAGAAGAACATGAAAATATTGTGGAACCTGTTGGTTCAATAACATATGGCTTCTCGCCCTCGACCTTCATGAATGTTGTTTTTTCTAATACTCATTGTAATTCATATGATTTTGATATTGACATGGGATTCGTACATTATTCTGTGAAGATGAACATGACATAGGAATAGTTGAATCTTCTGTAGACACTAATATGCATGAAATATATTTGATGTGTCTGATTCTCTACCTAGGTCACATTGTGATATTTCTCCTGATTTGCCAATGCATGAGAATGAATGTTAATGATGTGATGACTCTGATTGTGATCTTGCCAATTTATTTGATGATTGTGAGCATGATGTGACATGTGTAGATGATTTAGGAGATTTGTTTGATTAATAATGACGCACCTCTTCTCCTACATGAGTCACAATCTGTTGGCCTTCCCCAACCTAGATTTGGTTTGTACCAATATTGTAAAACCAATTTTTCTGAAAATTCCTAACCTAGGTTTGGAACTGTGTGCTTCCCAAGTCCTCTTGGACTATTTTGCTTCTAAGTATAATACATCTGAGGAACCACAGTTGGAATTAGCATGTTTGCCCGTCCCTAGCACAGTTCATTTCGAGCTAGACCTTTTGCATGATGAACCCCCGAAACTGCGCGATTTTGTTTTCAAAATTATATCTTCTGTAAAATCCAGGTTTGGGGGTAGCTCATTTTGTTTCACAGTTTCACTTGCGTTTCTTTCCTGTTATATATGTGTGAAGCTGTTGAAATGTCTACACTTTGTCTTTTGGGTTGATCCTCAACTCTTTAGATTGTTAGTGTATGGTGAATTTTTTGTATATAATCCAGTAGATAAAATTTCTTAAAAACCCTTTTGTTCCTTTTGTATATATTTTGCTAATCCAATATGATCTCGGCTGAAATATGTTGGATTTTTGCCTTGAATAACGGAGTTTTAATTCTGCTTTCGCCGAAATCGGGTATTCTCTCTCCTTTTACTCTACTCAGCATGTCCCTTTCCATATGTTGCATTTTAATTCTTTCCATATTTTGAAACATTGAGGACAATGTTTAGTTTAGGTTTGGGGGTATAGAGTAGATACCATGATAATATGCCATAATTGAAAACGAACTCCTTCTTCTTTTGAAAAAATTGAAAAATTCCAAAAAAATTGAAAAATCAAAATTCAAAAAAAAAAAAAAAAAAAAAAAAAAAAAAAAAAAATTAAAAAATTAAAAAATTGAAAAAAAAAATCATAAAAATGGAGCTCATTTACCTTGAAATGTTGACTCTTGTGCAAATATGTATTTTTATTAGGAGTCTTAGTCTAGATATTTAGGCACCCTGATTCTAGCACAATTCACATAGTGATAAGAAATTTGCACGCGCACGATCTACCAATACATGTATGGCCTCGATCTTCAAGGTGTTTGATAGGAAGTTACGATTGCCAATCACTTTAGAATACTGAACGAAACTTGACTAGCTTGTTCTTTGGTTGGTTGGGATAGAAGGTGGAGGTTACATTAAGAAAAACAACCATCGAATTTAACTGGGTGCATCAAAAAGGGCTACCTCTTGCAAAGTGTCATGTAATCTTTTGTTTCTTTTTGTTATGTATCAAAAGTGTTTCCTTGTAAAAAAAAAAAAAAAAAAAAAAAAAAAAAAAAAAAAAAAAAAAGAAGAACGATGTATATATTCAAAAAAAAGAGAAAAAAAATATCAGAAAAATACAAAAAAAAAAAAAAAAAAAAAATCAAGTATTTATCAATTCCATCATCTCTTGTTCCAAAAATAAAAAGAGAATTGTCAATGTAAATAAGAGTCATGTAAATAGTCATCTTTTGTTGTTTCGTTGTAATAAGCAAGGAGGGTGTATGCCATTGATGTACAACGCGAGAAATTGTGAAATACCTCCAACTCATTCACAATTCTCGTAAAGTCCGGACAGCTAGCTAGATTTCGACCTCAGTTCTTAGCCTGAGAAACTATCTCTTGGTGATTAGTAGTCATGATTTCAGATCTTTCTTTACACATGTGTAGATACACTTTACACTCTTATCACATGTCTTTATTTGTTATCAGTGCTAGGATTGTGCCTTCGATAGCTAGATTGACATCTCCATTTTGCTGTGAGCTTAAACTGTTTTGCACATGTCACGTTTGATGGAATCTGAGCTTATATTTTGACCTAGAACTTTGTAGGTACGTTCTAAGCAAACCTTCACGAGACTTCAACTCGTCCACTAGGGACACTTAGTGGTTTAAAAGGCTTAGTGCATACGCTAAATGCATTCGAGAGACCAGCGACAGTGGTATAGTTAGGATTTCCTTAGTTTTGTTTTACTTGAGGACAAGTAAAATTCAGGTTTGGGGGTATTTGATGAGTGCCAAATATTGTATATATTTATCCCTTTTTGTTGGCATTTTAACTCATCTTTTGTGCAGTAATTCTACATTTTATCCCATATTCTGTATTTTCATTGTTTTCAAGAATAAATATTTTTCTTACTTAATTTTATATTTTTAGGTAATAAATAAAGTATGGATGAATTGCGGAGCGGAATAGAGCAGAAAAGTAGTGAAAAGCCGGGAGGAATTACGCAAGGAAGCCGCAAAGAATGGTGCGCACAAGACCAAAAAGCTAGGAATGGGCTTAAGAAGGAAGAATTGTTCTTAAAGAAGATATGGGCTTGGCATACCCAAGGCCCAAAACCCTTACCCAAACCCATTTTCTATATCCATACCCGCCTCCATTCTCAGCCGTTAGATTGGATCCATCTCATCATCCAATGGTCGCTTCTTCATCGTGCATCAAAATCTGAAGTCCCTGCAAAACACCATAGTGCCTAAATTCCAAGCCTTCAGATTAGATCACATTTAGATCCTACGGTCGCTTCTTTGCCTGTGCATCAAATCTCGATACTTCCGCTTAACACTACAACACCTAACTCCATCTGGTGTCGTTAATTTTGTTGTATTGTATAATCCAACGGTCTCTGCAGGATCCACTTCATCTCACCGTCAGATTGATCTTTCATCTCCACATCCCACGGTCGAGATTCGCCAAACATCAAAAATCCTTATCCTCTCTCAACACCCTAGCACCTAAGTTTATATCCCACAAAACAAACACGCCCTAGCCATCGAACCCACCTTCTTCTTCTCCCTTCTTCCCTCTGCAGAGAACAGCTCTGCCATCACCATCACCTTCTGCCATCGCCATCATCCCTACCAGCCATTACAACCACCCTACATCAAATACAACCAAAACCCATCCTTCCCCCATCATCCTATGCTACCTATTTCACTGATTTCACACTCCCTCTCTCTGTTAGGGTTTTGAAATCGATGAACTAGGTTGATAGGCAGAGGAAGCTCGAGCTGGAGCGTAGCAGCATGGAAGACATGAAGAGGAGCAGGAAGAAGAGCAGCAGGAGTATGGGTGAGAATTGTCATGTCAGTTTCTTTAATTTCAAAAACCCTAATTCACTGTTTTGGGAATTTGGGGGAAAGTGTAACCCTAATTCGAATTGTATAAATAGGAGCTGTGAGGGTGCTGTTGAGGACATGCCTGGACTAGCCAGTGCACCACCAAGAGGACTGGGCTAGCCAGTTTCTCATATGTTTGCCCTGTTTTGTTTGAACTTCAATTCATATGTTGTTTTGTCTTAATTTCAGTTTTATTATGTGTTAGTTTCATTTGCTAGGGCTTAGAGGAAGCTCTTGATCATATGCTAGGATAGTAAATGTATATGTATTGTCTTGAAATGCTTTAACTGCCTTAGGATTAATGAAATGCCATTTGAGTTACTTCACTTGTGATCAGCTGTGCTGTTAGAAGACAGCTGATGCTAGGAGTGCAGCTAGGTCAGTGTGTGAGAATTTAATCCATTAGAGAGATTGCATCAAGCTCAGTTAGCTAGTTGAGCTAAATACTTGTGATCAGTTGTGCTGTTGAAAGACAGCTGATGCTAGGGGTCATTTAGCTAGGTTAGTTTCTCTATCCTTCTTTGTAACCTTTCATGAAAAAAAACAAGACATACATTGCATCACAATTTCCTTAGCCTAGGGTCAGGTAGTGAAATCAAAAGCCTTAGTACCCTCCCTTGAACTCAGATAACTTTAGAAACTCCCCAAAGAGAACTGTAGCAAATCCTCCAAGTCCCTGTGGACAAACCCCTATTTACTATTACTTGCTTCAACTTCCCTGTATACTTGCAGGTTAGTTTGTAGGTTACTTTTCCCTTCACACCAGCTGCGAAAATCTTAGACAGTGCCAAAAAAGATTTAGGTGTAAACGTTAGTCTCCAAGTTGAGCATACAACCTTGATTAGAGATATGATTTCTGACAGAGAAGGTTATTAACTGTTCTTCTTCACTAATCTTTTACTTTTTATGAATTTTCATCAAGTTATTAATTGATTTCCTTTTTCTCACAGATTCTGAAAGTAGATATCGCGAAAGAATTGAGGAACTTGAAGCTGAAAAAGAGGAACTCGCAAAGAATCTTTCTTCTCGCAACGATAAGTACTCTAGATTAAAGAATCAAATCAAGATCACTGTTGCGAACTTTAAGAACGATGCTCTGAATTTTCGCAATCAAACTATTCAAATGGTTTGTGATGACCATAGTATTCCTCATTCTGATTATCCTTGTCTCTTGGAGGAGACCCCAAAGAACATTCCTAGTCTGTCTATTTCTGATAGCGAAGCTGATGATGAAGAATCTGATGGTGATGAAGGTTCTGATGGAGATAAAAGTTCTGATGCAGACAAAGAAGAGAACAAGTCTGATGAAGATGATGAAGGATCAACTAAGAAGTAGTCTTTGTTTCTTTCTTTAATCTTCTGTAATACTTGTACATTTATTCCTTCTTTCTGTATATTTTCGAATTCTTTTGGTTCTCATATTCCTTAATATATGAGTTTCTTTCATTTTGACCTACATTCATTAAAGCAATTCTTCCTTGCAATATGGTTAATCAATATAATAATTAATTTTTTAATTTTTGCGTAAATCTATCATGTGGAGACAAATAACATTTTCTAATTTCATTCATTCCCATACTTGCCTCTGTTATTTGTATCCAAATGAGAGATTTTGCAGATTTTTCTTATTTTATGCCTCAACTTCACAGTTGTTTATGTATAATTTCGCAATCATATGCAAAGTGAATTTTGATTCTTTTCGAAATCTCATCCCTGTGTGGTCTTATTTTTTCTTCCTAGTTAAAGGTCTTATTATGCCACCTCTTGTCATTGCGACAAAATCGCAGGACGTCCTTGCACTTTCATGCAAAAAGCCATTGATCTTGCCTTAACTTTTTCTTTTATATTATGGCCTCTTCAGGAATGTTGCGACAATATGACAGGCCTAAATATTCTTGCGAAAATAAAGCCCCATTACATTGCCGTCTTGCGACGAAATCGCCCCTGGCACTCTTGACTCAACCGTGTACCTCGGAGCCTTGATCATATTTTGCATTCCTTGGGAGAGTCCTTATTACCTTAGTCGCACAACCTAAGTCATATGCTTAAGCTGAGAATCCAAGGTGCCTCTCCCGGATGGGATTTATTGACCCCAAATCTCCATGACTCAGGTTCCGGTGGCGGTGTAGCCTTTCCCTGATCCATGCAACAGGTACCCCCTTATATGACGTACTTTAGGTCTTAAATTTGCCTCTTGAGAAATTGTATTCGCGAACTAGGGTGTACTCCATAAAGGTTCGCCCCTTTCTCTTTTGTCATTGTTCTATGATTGTCTTTTGTAGAATTCATTATCTCTGCGAGATTCTCGCACATCATCGTATTATATTTGCATTTCGCAATCTCAATTTTGTCATTCAATAAAATGTATTTTTGGGAATTTTATTTATTGTGAGAGTGTCGCAGCAAATCAATCATTCATACATTACCTTTGACATCCTCTGCTTCTTTGTTATTTTCTGCTACTGCTTCCTTGGTAGTGGTATGTTCACTATTTTTTATTATGAGCTAGCATTAGTTTCGCAACATCTCTTCTTCGTTTCTTTCGATTGCATCCAACATCAACCTCTCACTTCTTTGTGTCTCTTTGATTTTGTGTCGCCAACTTTCCTTCTTGTTTGCTCTTCCTTCGCAGGATTCTATCTCAGTTTCGTAACACCTCTTTCCTTCAACCCAGTCTCCCTTTATGATTCCTACACCGCTGGGGTGAGGGAATTTGATGCACTGGTGGAAAGTTGAAGCTACACATAGAATACCATGTAGCCAAGGTCGACCAATTAATGCATTGTAGGGTGATTCTACATCAAAGACACAGAATAGGATTTCATAAGATATTCCCTTCAATGGAATTCGCATAGTAACCTCCCTTTTAGGCTTGTTGACAGTACCATTAAAACCATATATCTTATATGTTGATGGTATAAGATCATCATCTCTTCCTCCCATAGTTTTATAAGTATGATAAAATAAGATGTTCACAGAGCTTCCAGTATCGATTAGAATCCTATTAATTGCCCATGAATCTTCAGCTTCATCATCCTCATCTTCTTTCGGTTTTGGATTAATTTCTAATTTTACCACCAATGGATTATCATGTACCTCTTCACCTTCGGGGATTTCTTCTGCGGTAAAAGAAATAATTTGTTTCTGCCATTCCTCTAGTGGTGAGATTTTTGCAATATTCATAATTTCTCTTCCATCATTATCTCTTGCGAACACTCTACTCAAAACATTGTCATGAAAATCTTCAATTGTCTTGTATGAATGTACGATAGAGTGACAGAATAGATTCTTTGCTTTTGCACCAACTTCTATGAAGAATGTTTCCTTCTTTTTTATCGTGTTTACTTTGTGATGTTCTGGTGGTGGTGGCAATGGTTGAGATTGTGGGTTCCCTACCAAAAAGTGGTTTAGTTTTCCTTGATCTATCATTCTCAGAATAATTCTTTTTATATTTCTGCAATCATTTGTAGTATGTCCATGAAAATGATCATAAGAACAAAACTCATGACTTCTGTGGTTTGGAGGTGGTTCCGTTCCCATGTTCCATGGTGTTGGTATATTCTCCATCAAAATTATAGCTTCCCATATTTTCTCCACACTTGCATTTAGAGGTGGCATCTTAATTTCTTCCCGTACCACCTTGTGACCTCCTTGTCCTCTATTATAGTTTTGTCTTTGACCTCCATAAGTTTCTTGCGGCTGATCGAGTCTTTGAATTTTGTTATTTCCACCACGATTGTAGAAATTTCTTTCTCTTTCATACTCCTCTTGATCTCGGCTTCCCATAGCCACCAGTTTATATTGATTGTTCCCGTCACCTTTCTTGTTGTACTTGCGAAGTGCTCGCCACTGTGTTTATTAGTTTGGGTAATAAGCTTGCATTCGCTGTTTGTGAACTGGTGTTCGCAACTGGGTATGATTCCATTTCATTTTGCTTTCCTCTAGAGCAATATATTCTTCCTGAAGTTCTCGCAATTCAGTCATTGTGATCGTATTCTTGACTCTGAAAATTTGGATACAATAGGTTGGTTGCAAACATAGCATTGATAAATGATAAGATAAGATATCTCTCATCCACACCAGCCATTTCGCTACACATAGTCCTCCATCTTTTAGTTAGGTGCTTCAAACTTTCGCCAATCCTTTGTTTTAATCCAAACACGTCTTCAATACCAGGTCGCGAAGAATTATTACTTATATATGCCCCCAGGAATGTAGTCTGCAAATGATTGAAGGATGTTATTGTATTCTTTGGTAGACCTTCGAACCATTTTAACGCCTCCCCTGTTAAGCTGGATGCAAATACTTGCATAATACGGCATCATGATTTTCCCATTGCAACATGCACCTCACGTAGGCTTTAATGTGTTGAATTGCACAAGTTGTTCCATCAAAAATGCTGGTTAATGCGGGAAATTGCATTTCGGGTATTCCTCCTAGTTGTACTTCCCTTGTAAATGGAGTTTTCGCAGCTTCTTCTATAGCTTCATCTAATTGTCTTCTGCCTACTTCTCCTCTATTATTTAGCATTCCTCTCATTTCTTCTAATTCTTTTAAGATTTGTTTATTTACACCTGAATTTTGATCCATTGGTCTTTTTAATTTCGCCTCCCTTCTTCTGCGTTCATATCTTTCTTCTCTCGCGAAATTTTGCATTTCTTCTTCATCTTCATCTCGTCTTCTTCTGCGATTCTCTTCCTCATCTCTATCTTGAATTCGCATATGATGATGTCTCTCATTTTCCCCTCCATGATTTTGTTCATTTCTTATCAATTCCATTCGCTGTCTTTCAGCCATCCTCTGTACTCTATCATACTCTTCATTGATATTACCGTTATTCCGGTTTTGTGTACGCCTTCTTTCTCGATTGTCGTGATTGTTCTGGTGAATTGTCTCCTGAAGCTCTTGTTCTTCCATTTCCGCTCTCAATCTTTCACGTTCGCAAATTAAACGTGCTTATTCAGCATAATGTCTTTCAATTTCTTCTTCAATCGTTTGTTGATTTCTTTGAGTTTCTCTCTCATGTAAAATTCTTCTTCCTTCCTCTCGATTCCCTTTGCCATCTTGATTATTTCGTCCCTGACGTTGTTCATTCTCTTGATTTCTATCATTTTGCCTATCATCAAAAATTTCGTTTTGTGGAACGTAACGATCATCAGTCTTTTCTCTGTTTTCGCGAAGTTCTTCATTAGGATTTGATATTTCTTCTTGAATATTATTTCCGGCATTAATTGTGGGTGATTTTCGCCTCATCTCTCTTCTAGTCGATCTTGAATACGATTTTGTAATACTTCTCGATGTTCTACTCTATAGTCTCATATTTTCCATCCTCAATTCCTGATTTTGCCTTGTTAGATTTGCACGTTCTTCTGCCTCAGCTCTTCTTTCTTCATGTATTCTTCGTCTCAACGTTTCTAACGCTCCAATTTCCTCATCTCCATGAATTATTCCTTCATCTGCTTCTTGATTTCTCTCTACCTGTCTATGGTTTCTGGTTTGCTGCTCTTCTTCTACTTCTTCTGTTGAATTTGATTGCCAAGTATGTATACTCACCCTATCATAATCTGTATTCCTTCCTTGTATTAGTGTTTGTTGAACTGGTGGTTGAGTTTGATTTTCTCCATTATTTCTCATTCTAGTAGATTATCCCATTTCACTTCTTTCCCTTCCAACAATTCTCTTGCTTCTTCTAACAGTAGTTGGTTGTTCTGATGTATTTCTTCTTCTAGCCATTTCTTCAATGTTAACGAATTGCAAGAGATTATGTAAAATTCTTAACCAATTACTCCAAATCTTCACAAATCTCAATATTAATCTTCAATTTTTTCTAGAATAATCTTCCATCTGTCCCTGTTTCTATCCCCATTATGTAGTTGCAGGAAATCCTACACTACACCCTTCACAAGATTTCATTAACATTCAACTCATTTTAGATTAACAATCTTAATTTTATTGATGAATCTTTGAACAATCTTACAAGAAAAGATAAAGGAATCAAGAATAACCACTGATCTAGATTTTCTCTCTCCTATTTACTTGCTCCCCAATCAGAAAAGATCTCCCCCTTCCTTTACAAATGAGCGGCTATTTATAGGGAATTACATAGTGGATGACAGCTAATATGTCCTTTATTTTCGGATATGACTTGCGACATTCTCGCATCCTTACAAATGTTAATCTCGCAAATTCTCTAACTTTCGCAGGACCATCACATTTTTCTCATGATTTAGCTGACGTCATTTATTATTTCATTTCTGAAGTTATTCTGCGACGCTGCTGTGTTGTGTTGTTAATAATTTAGCTGAGGCTTTATTGCTGCGAGATTCTGATCCTACAGAAGAAGCTCATAACAGTAAAATATGAAGAGATTTGTGCTCCAATAACTGAAGGTGGATTTGGAATAAGAAGATTGAAGTCATCAACAAAGCCCTTCTTATGAAGTTACTATGGAAGATGATGACAGAAGATGCAGAGTGGACAAATTTTATGAATGCTAAATTCAAGGATAGGAATGGTACGTGGATAAAATATCGTAGGAAATCTTCAATTTGGCCAGGCCTGAAATGGGTGATGAATGAAGTGCAAGAATGAAGTAGATGGCTAGTTGGAAATGGGAAGGAGATTTCAGTATGGAAGGACAAGTGGTTCAAAGAAGATACACTAAAAGAGATGCACCCTGATAATAGTTTCATTTCACAGCATGAGGACATGAAAGTCAGTGATTTAATTGTAAATGGGGAATGGAGTATACCTGCAGAAATGTGGTTTTTCTTTTCAAAAGAGGAACTACCAATAATTGGTGAGGGTGATGATAAAATTATATGGAGTCCAGATATGACAGGTAAATTTTGAGTCAAAAGTGCAGTTCAACTAATCAGGGAAAAGTATCCTAAAGTAACTTGGTCAAAACAGGTATGGTGTTCTGCTATTCATCCTAAAATTTCAACAAATTTGTGGAAAATTCTTAGAGGAGCTTGTGCTAAAGAGGATAACTATAGAAAAAAAGGTTTTTCAACTGTTTCAAAATGTTATTTGTGTGGCAATGGACAAGATACAATGGAGCATATATTGTGGTACTGTGATTTTAGTAAAAAAATCTGGCATTATCTAGGAGGGATCTTCAAATTCTTAAATCATTGTAACTTCATGGATGTATTGAAGTATGTTCAGAAGGAAAGTACTGTTGTGAAAGAAGTTTGGTATATCTGTGCCTTTACTGCAATGGTAGAACTACGGTTTACCAGGAATAGAGTATGTTATGAAGAGGAGGTTCCAGATTTAAGAAGTTTTAAGATGAGGATAATGCAGTTCACTAAAGAATGTAGTGTGAGAATGAAAGGAAAAATCAGGGCTACTATGTATGATATGAACATCATGAATGCTTTTGGTATCAAGGGAGTTAAAGTAAAAACTTCAGAAGTCAATGAATGTATTTTTAGATTCCCAACAGTAAATCAAATCCTCATCTGATGTGATGGAGCATCCAAGGGAAATCCTGGTAAATCAGGATATGGTTTTGTTGGAAGGAGTTGCAATGGTGGATATCTAGGAGTTGTAGCAGGTGGTGTAGGTGTGGCTACAAATTATATTGCTGAAGTAATGGATTTAATAAGTGCCGGTGAATGGGCTATAAGAAGGAAATTTTATAATGTGTGTTTCAGCCTGGATTCAAAGGCATTTTCGCAGGCTTTCAGCTCAGGTGAGATATCTTGGATGGTAGAGAAGAGATGGCAAAGGATCCTTGCAAGAATGAATAACATATCTTTCAGACATTCTTTCAGAGAAATTAATTTCTCAGCAGATAAAGTGGCAAAGAAGGGGGCAAGGCTAGATAGAGGTGAAGTTATTGAATATGAGGAGAAACCTTCATTCTTGGGAGCTTTAGAGTGGGAGAACCAAACTTATTTCAGATTATATTAATCAAAAATGTATTGGGCTGAGTATTGGGCTTGGTAGTTTATAGTTCTTTTTCTCTTTTGTTATTTTGAGTATACTGTACTAGGCCTGTCTAGTCAGTTTTCTTTGTAAATTTTCTTTAGTTGATTTCGGTAATAAATTTTTATGATTAAGAAAAAAAAAATGTTAGGGAGAGGAAAATCGTCCTTGGGGCAGCATTTGTTCAGATCCCTAAAACCAATGCAGCACCTGATTTGACCGCTCTTCTTTTTTACTGGAACCACGTTGGCTAACCAGGTGGGATGGTGAATGGGTTTGATGAAACCAGCGGCTAATAGTTTTTGAACTTCAATTTTAATTTGTTCTTCTATATCGTATCTGAATTGCCTTGGGGATTGTTTGACTGGCTTGGATCCGGGTATTACATATAGATGATGTGTGACCAGTTTCTCTTCCATGCCAGGCATATCCTCGTACGTCCACGCGAATACATCTAGATATTCCTTAAGAAGGTTCACAAGTTTTCCACGTTCGTTAGCGCATAGAGTTGAACTGATGGAGATAGGCCGTGGAGATTCCTCGCTTCAGATGTTGACAACTTCGAGTTCGTCTGTGGTGGAGTTGGTTCCGTCCTGCAGTTGTTGTGGTGTGTATGGCACCTCCTCTTGTGGCTCACTGCTGTGATTGCATTCCATTGGGCAGAGAGACTGGGTGGTAGTCTCCCCTGCTAATTGCTAACAGCGGTGTCGATATACGGTTTTCCCTTTTTCGTCACGACTTGCGATAAAATCCCGCTACCGCTTGGTATAAGTGTGAGTTATGCTTTCATTTGATGAGGGGAGATTGGCGTGTTTTTCTTTTTGAGGGAGAACATGAGTTCGGGTCTCTTGGTGCTGCGATGTGAGTTTGTCCTTTTCTTCGATTGATGTCCATGTCGGGAACGGAGTGCAGTGGAATCTACCTGACGAGTCCCGCGAATTTTCCCTTGGTTTGAATATCTTCATACCACAGATTGAGCATGAGGAGATAACGACGCGGGGATACGAATAAATTCTTCATTCAACATGGTCTTCAGACACTGGTGATATGTTGAAGGAATGATCATGTTATCGTGGAGCCACGGTCTCCCCAGTATCATGTGGTAATATGGCTCCTTTTCAATTACCTCGAACTTTAGCTTTGACTGGATTAGCCCTACCGATAGATTCAGGTTGATGTATCCATACGTGCTGGTTAGGTTGCCTTCGAAATCCGTCATCATGGTAGACTGACGTATGATTTTGCTTGGACGCACCTTGGATATCCTGAGAGTTTTGAGAGTAACAACGTTGGAGGACGCCCCCGTGTCGACGAGGGACCTTTTGAACTCCGAATCTTTGATGCGAGCAGTGACGTGTAGGGCCCGGTTATGCCCTTCTTCTGCCATCATGTCGTCCTCAGTAAATGTAATATTGTTGACGGACATCTCTGATCTTGGAGTCTTTGATCGCGAGGGAACTAAACATGCATCTAGGGATATTTGATTGATAGCAGCAAATGTTCTGCTCGCTGGTCTTTTGAAAGGTGTACAAGTTCACATAAATTTTCCACCAACGCAGCTGCTTCCTGGTCTACCGGTTTCTGATTGGTGGTGAAGCTGTTAACCTGAGAGTGATCATCCGAGTCGTTAGTCCCCAGTCTTTGAGTTTTCGGTGTGGGTGAATCATTCGGATCCGATGTCAGGCTGATAAGAAAGTTGGGTATGCTGTTTATTGCATCCTTCATCAGGTCCATGTTTCTTCCGTGGATCCCTGGACTCGTGCCAATTCGGCCAACTTCGGAATTTCTCCATTGGTTGCGTCATTAGGTGTCGTGTTGGGAGGAGGAGATTGTCATTCCCCGGAGCCTGAGTGGAGTTTGAGATTGTGGACTCAGCTCCAAGACCGACCATCTTCTGAAAATTGAATCGAAAAGTGAAATTGGGAATTGAAAACTGATATTGTAACCGAGAGATTAATCTCCCACTGTGGTCGCCAATTGTTTGTGGGTGAAAACCGTTTCTGCTGATTTCGATAATTTTGTGTGAGTGCGGGTGAGAAACAAATCTAAACCCAAAATAACGTACTGCACGGGAGTACTTTTGATTCGAGAGATCAATATGTACAATCCTGGCCTAAACCAAGAAATGGTCGTTCCATGCTTGCTTCGGTCACAAAGTGAAGGAGAAGGGTTGGTCTTAGGGAGGGAAGCGAAGAAAGTGTTGAGACCAGAATAGTTGATTCTGGAAGTGTGGGTGTTTCGTAACTTGTATCAGAAAATTGAACTGGCTAGCTGAATGAAAAGCTATCAGATGATTTCTGGATGTTGTATTGTTCTCCTGACCAAAAACTTGTTGTTTGGTGGAAATAGGTGAAACCTATTTATACAAGTCGTAATAAAACGTACCCTGGCCTCGTAAGAAGTGGAAGCGATTTAGTGGTGGAAAAGTGGTAACGGGTAATGCCTGGAATTGATGTTCCATAATGAAGATGTGTTTCACCACTTATTTCTTTCCATAACTAACCGCCTCACTCTTATGACACTTTCTTGTAACGGGCGTATTGCACGCCGCACGCTGTAAACCGCCAGACCAATACCCTGATGTGCATCCCCCAGTTTGTGACATGTTTTGATGTCTTGAGTGTTTTCATTGGAAAATGTGTAGCATGTTGCTATGTGCGGCAATTTAAGATAGAGAGGCTTGCCGGTTCAGTGAAAACCTTCGACGGCCGAGATTTTGCATCTCAGGAGGAAGGGTAGCCGTTGATCACGGCTACCTTCCGTTTGGCGGGCAGTGGCGTGGTCGTGGTGCTGACATGGCTTGCGCATGCATTTGGCGTGGCCAAATTAGGGTTTGACACAAACCGTGGAATTTGGTATTGCGGCCAGAAGTTGCCACAAGCTTGGTGGAGAATTTGTACGGCTGAGACCCGCACCTCAAGAGGAAGGGTAGCCATTGATTATGGCTACCTTCTGTTGGTGGCCAGAGGCGTGGTAGTGTTCCTGGCATGGTTTGTGCATGATTTTTGGCATGCGCGTGCGGCATGTGTGCCTGGAAGGTGCGTCTGGTAAGCGCGTCTGGCATGCGCGTCTGGCATGTGCGTCTGGTAAGCGCGTCTGGCAAGCGCGTCTGGCATGCGCGTCTGGCATGCGCGTCTGGTACGCGCGTCTGGCACGCGCGTCTGGCACACGTGTCTGGTAAGCGCGTCTGACATGCGCATCTGGCATGCGCGTCTGGAAAGCGCGTCCGGCATGCTAGCGTTTTTTTGGGAAGCTAGCGCGTTTTTGGGAATCTGGCGTGTTTTGGGAAGCCAACTTAGTATGGCGACCTTTTTGAGGCCGTGGAAAGTTTTGGAGTAACCCGATTGGTTGACGGGAAGTGGGGCCAGCATGCTAGGGCGTGACCATACTTCCAAAGCGCGGTGGCGGATTTGAAGCGACCTGATTGGTCGACGGAAAGAGGGCCGGCATGCTAGGGCGCGGCCGCACTTTTAGCGCGCTGTGGCGAATTCGGTTGCCTAGCTTGTTTAAGCATGGTTTCGACCAACGGGGTCCAGTATACTGCGCGGGGCGCGAAATCCTAATTTGAAAATTAGTTGGGTTTATGAATTCTTTGCGAGTTATCACAATAATTAGCTGGATTTTGTATGCTTCCATACAAAAATCTTTATCTACAAAATGCAGTGTGCTTTCTGTCTGAGCATTTCGTGATGGCCTTAACTTTGGTACTTGGAGGTTCATGCTACTCCGCTGCGAGTGAACATAAATCCGTCATGCCATACCGACTAAAGGTTCTGCTTGGGAACATAGCACAGGAAAGTATTCAGTGAGTCTCGTATTGGCGAGGTGCCGAAATTTACAGAGTGTTATGGATAAAAGTGTATTGAGCGGCTCAATAAATGTGTCGGTGGAGAGGTTAGTACTCGCAACACCGTTTCCTTGCAGAGTGACGTCACATCTGATGCAAGGTTTTACGATTTTAACCCTAAGCTAAAAACCACCATCAACAGCAACAGAACATAATTTTTTCAAGGGATGGTTTGTGTAGTTACATGAAATCTCTATTTGTAGTGAATGATCGAGCCAAGGTTGCTTAGAGACAAATCACTTTGTCGAGTATTTGATATTTAAGGTTTCCTTTTGCGTATTCTTGCTAAAAGTCCATGTACAATTTTCTATTCACGAAATCAACCTTTAGCTACACGTTTTTCATCTTTCGTAATTCACTCATAACTTCTGCGTTATAACTCCGAATTGAGTGATGCTTGGCTCATTACTTTCGTGTTTTCAATTGATATAATATGTAGTAATTTTACAAGGTCAGTGGTTATTATCACTAAAGTTTTAGGATCAAAACTCCTCAAGTGTATATACAAAAATATATTTACCGTCATATGAATTGTTCAAAAGCGTGAGCACTTTGTTCCGATAGATAGAAAAATTGAATAAATAACAAAATCAAGTATTTTTTACTAATATTTAGTGAAATTCTCCATGGATGTATTCGTGAGTCTTCAATCTTCAATCATCAAGGATAGCTTAAACTTCTTAAACCTAATCTAGTCTGAAACTGACTGACTTTATTAGACTAAATTAAGAATGCATTTTGGCACCTAAATTTGACAACTGACTTGATATACCAACGCCAGTGGTTTCAACCGAGAAACTATCGAACACATATCTTATATTTTCTAGTTCTCTTCTACATATTAAACCTAGGGTTTACCCCTTTAGGGGGAAACTATTCTTCTTTATTATCTTCTTTTTTTTTTATATGTTTTCCATGAGTTTTTGTAAGCCTATGAGTAAGTACTTTTCATATTGGTTAGAGATGTAGTTAGAAGTCCTGAATAATGTAATTTTATCTAGCTGGTTAGTTTTAAATGTTAACAATCTCTTTTATCGCTTATGTTTTACTATTAAAAACGACATATATGATTAACAACTTGCTTGTTCAAATTGAAAATTGAATGTCAAGTATTCATATCTTAAGCTAGACTAGGGTTTTGAGATGCGGTATTGTCAAAGAACTCTAATCGCAAGTAGTGAAAAAGAGTTGTTAACGACGGGAAGTTGCAATACGATTATATGAAGAAGCTAAAATAGGTTAAATCAGTGTCGCTCTTGTGCTAGCTTGCTTATAATTAATAACCTCAACTCATGAAGATCGTTTCTTTCATTGGGTTAAAATTTATTGGATCTTGCGTCGGATTGCGTAGGATAACCTCAGCTCATGAATACCATCACTTTCATTGGGTTAAACTTGAGTATCCCTTGTGCCAATTTATTCATTAAGAATGATTCAAAAAGTGGCTCATGTGCCTTTAATGATACAAGGATTTTTGCCGGTTTAACCCTGCGATATGATGCTCTAGGGTTATTGAAATGAGAAGGATTGTATGATAACTCGAATCGACCGACGAACTTGTTTGGTGATGGAAGATGAAACCTTTAACAAGTGTTTTCTCTCCTTGATCTTGATCTTTATAATTTACTTTGTTTTTACTTTATTAGTTACTTTAGTGTAGTTTAATTCATCAACATCTCCCTTGGTTACATAAGAACTCAACAATAAAGAAAAAATTACTTAAAATTATCAAACTACTGCTATACTACTTAAAAGTATTAGTGGGAAATATTTGAAGTAATTTGTTGCGCTTACGAGATGCATCAACTAGCGGATTTCTTCACGAAAGTATTGAAATTTTCAGCATTCAATAAATTTGTTTATCAACATTGGAAAATCTTCACTTAGCGATTTATAAACCAATATTTGACTGAAGCACCAGGATTAACACCATCACACAATATGTATTCTACTGGACTTATCACGTTGTACTCTTTTTCTTTCGTCAAGCTTTTATCTCATTGGGTTTGTCAAGGTTTTGACGAGCCAACATATGCATTCCAATACAATTCCTTTACATGCTCGTACATTTTCAGGTTTTTCTCTTTTGAGTTTTCATGGTATATTCATAGTGACTTAGATACAATGGTCATCAAATGGGGTGTATAACCAATGTTCATGTACTAAGAATCCCTTATGTCTAACTTTAGGGTTTCCATACACTTGGGACACAAGTCTTCAACACAAATTAATAATACTTCTCTGTTTTTCTTCTTCCTCTCTACTTAGTTTAACTTATTCTTTCTTGCTTTCTGGTTTTCCAACCTGGAAGACTTTTTGTAAGATATGAAATCGAGTACGTACAAATATGACATTTTTAAAAAAAAAAATTCCAAAGTTTTTCTTTTCATTTTTATATTTTCTTCTAGTTCCCCAATTATGCATAAAAACTTTATCAGTTTTATATGTAGTGGAAGGAGAGGGTAACAAGTACACCACCAACTTTTTCGTTCGTCAGCTTGTATTAGGGATCTACATCGGGCCGGCAGGCCAGCCCAAGCCCGATTATAGCATAGGCCGGGCCGGGCGGGCTTATAGTCCTTACTACCCATTAAGTTTAACGGACCAGGTCGGGCCGGGTGATAGCAAAAATTTAATATCCATGGCCCGTCCATACCCGTGAAACTATATGGGTCGGGCCAGGCGGGCCTCGGACCTAAGAGGTAATTCAAAAGTTTAAAAAGTATATAGGTTTATTTTTTTGGCTTGATAAATGATGATATATTTGTAACTCGTTCAAATGATAGTTAAAGTATTTCATATTCATTACTAGGAAATGGAATTCAAATTTTTCTCTAACCCCAATAAATTGTCCAAATTTGAAATATAAGTTGTAGAAAAATCCATCACACTAATAGAAAATTATGTTCCAGGCTATCGATAGTCGGGCAGGCCGGGTAACTAAACAGGCTACCGAGCAGGCTAACAGGCCGAACTCCAATATTTGAAAAAACACCCCGGGTCCGCCCACTTATAATTATCGGGCAAGCCCATGACAGGCTGTCGGGCGCCCATGGGATCCTTCGGACCCGGGAGGTTCATGACAGGTCGCAGGCTTTCGGGTATTCTGTACACTCCTATCTTGTATGGACAAAACCTAATACAATCACAAGTAGGTATAAGCAAAGACCCCTGGATAAGATTGTATTTATAGAGTGTTTATCTTTTTCTTCCACAATCAATATGTTTAGATTGAAAGTTTATGAACTTTATTGTGTATAAGTGTTCTTAGAAGATCTCAAAAATCAATATCTAAGACCAATCTAGACGTATCCGAATTAAGAGGATCTGAATTCTAACAAGTTTGAAACTTTTAATCCATCTCTGAAGATGTGAATCGATAAGAATAAGTCTTATTTTTTATCTCTATTGATAAGGACTTAAACTATCGATATTGATTATGTGCTAATTTTGTTATTCCTATTATAAAGAAAAAATAATATAATGCGAAAAAGGAAAAACACAAGACACAATAAATTTAGTTAACGAGGAAAACTGCACCTGAAGAAAAATCGCGCAGCCTCGTCCATATTTAAACACCACAATACTGTATTGAATCGCTATATATACTAGCTCACTATCAGACTTTAGATTGGAATGTAGTTTAGACCAAATCAACCAGAAATCCAGCTGCAGTCATGTTCCTTACGTCTCTTGAACCTCTCACGATTTTAAGCGCTTGATTCCCTTAGATGAGGTCCTTTACAGCCTAAGAATTTCTTCAGCCTAAATTAAGACTTTTGATACTTATCTGCCTCTAACAGACAATCATATTTGATTTTATTTTTGATTTTTCAATCTTAGTTTGGAAATATATTTGCAGTTTACAAGGTCCAGAAAACCTCACGAAGCCGTAACAATTACACTCAGTTAACTGGAAAAGCCGGGATTACTGACCATCTCTCAGAAATAATTCAAACAAATGAAAGAAGAGTTTATATAACTATCTTAAAAATCACAAAGTCTGAGATTTGTGATTCTATCCATCTCGTTCCTAATATGAGATTACTAAAACCTCAAAGATCAATAAGAACAAGATCCGGATACAAAAACCATCATGTAAAAGATAGTATGACCGAGTTTTATGAATTCCTAAGTGAAGTCTTCAAATTCCTAGCCTAGAATACAGTTTTGCAAAGACACTAGGTTATAAAATATGACTCTTGATTGGCAATTAGGAGATATGAGGGCCAAGGATTAAGAAATTATGTTGCACGAGTCTCTTTATTTATAGATTTTCAAGGCTCTGGTAATATTTGAATTTAAGCTAGGTTCGCTTAGAATTCAAGCAAACACTTTCTCAATTTAGATGAAATTCTTATTAAGAGTTCATGTAAGCATGTAAGAGGTCTGCCTTGAAATTACACATAAGAATATGCATTATGGTCTAGGGTTCTGGAACCGTGCACAATGACGTTCATAGCGGCGCAGTAGCCTTCGAATATACAAGCTCAGAGTGATGTTCAATAACACTCCACACTTAATCAATGATCCACAAACAAAGAGTGATTTAGTGAACAAAGTTTGTCTCAGAACTGTCTATGAGAATCGTATAACTGTCAAACATAAACATATAAAATAGTTCGTGTACTTTTTCTATATTGGAACTGGACAGGTTTGGAAACCTCTGAAAGTTCGCGAAGTCAGGCCACAAGGGTTTGCAAACCTTGGAATTTCGCGAAAGTCAGGCCACAAGGGTTTGCAAACCTTGGAAGTTCGCGAAATTCAGATGGTAGGGGTTCGCAAACCGGGTTTCAACCTATTTAATTCTCGCACTCAGGTATACATGGTTTGCAAAAGGATTTGTGAACCTATACGGTCTGAAGAATTCCTACTGATTACAAGTATGTTTACCTATCTCCAAGCAGTTTTTTTTCTCACTTAATTGATTTGCTTGCTTGAGTAATTTCCAAATGATCAGTTTGAGACAATAAATTGATTTTAACTATGATTGTTAAGGATCTAGAATATTCATTGCTTGAATCTTATTTCGAGAGTTTAAACAAGAAGAGCTTGAACTCAAAATTTCTTTTTTCCAATATTAAATCTACTAAAATCATACGATATAGTCTCATAAGATAGAATGGTAAATATCCTGAGTAAATAAGATGGGCCAGTCTTTACATACCTTTTTGTTGATGAAGTTCTCGCAAGTCTTCGTTTGCTCTTCATTATGTCTGATAGTTAACTATCATACTCTAATCCTAGTCTGAGACTTGACTTTAGTAGACTAGAGATCAAGATATATTTTGTACATCTAACATTGACAACAAGCTTGATATGGAAAAGCCTGTGATTTCGACCGAGAAATGCTCTAACATGTAGCATATTGACTTTCTATTTTTATTCAAGTGCACAAAAATAGTGCCTTATTTATATCTAACATGTTGACTCTATTTTTTTCTGGTGCACCTTAAAGGGTTGACTTTTGCGCAACTTGGGGTTTAATGCCATAAATGGGTTTCTTAGGGTTTTAAGATGAGTGTTATTAGGTAATTTTATATTACAAATGCTAAACCATTTAGCACAAAAAATGGGACGAAAAAAGTGGTAGCTGGGTATGGGATGCTTTATGAAATAATTGATCAAGCGAAACCTGATTGTAAACATCGTCTCAAAATATAATTAAAAAATCGGGAGAAGCACAACCTTTTTATTAAAAAGTACCACAATCGGTTACAACTGATCATAATTAAGGACAATCTCCACCAGGTCCTCCGAAAAACATCATTATCCCACAAAAAATATCTCTACCAGGAAAAATAAGATCATAACAACTAGTTTTTGCATCGTGATCCAGTTGTACCTTTGACGTATCAAAGTTCAAATAATTACCCCTATCATTAGCGACTTTCATGTTAAGCATAAAACACGTATATTTAGTATCATAATTTGGAAAATACCCATGTCCCATTGGCGGAGTGGGTTCACCAAAATCTGCTCCTGCGACCCCTCCGTATCCAATCACAGACGCATTATTTGCTAAATGCGTAAAGATCTATTTTGGCCAGTATCCTATCTTTGCATTGTCTACACCATCGATAAGCCACCAGTTGCCACTTTTTGGGTCTCGGTGTACTGAAAAATAAAACACGCGTTGGATCCCTCCATAGAGACCAACTCCAATATATTCTCCAAAAGAGTACTTAGGGTGGACTTTTATGAATCCTGGGCAAAGCATGTTATAACATCCAGTATCTTTAAATCCATCGGCCTGCATAATAATTATAAACTGTGAATCTAGTATATAAATAAATGTTTCCTTCCAAAAGTATTTATTTGCATTTACTTGAGAATTTATAATATGAATCAATAACAGAAAAATGATTAACAACGAACCGTCCACAAACCAAAAACTCAAGTCTTATTGTCACCAAATAATTGAGGATATACCTGAAACTGTAACCGATAATTGTTAAATAAAAATATAGATAACACTTTAAACTGACAAAGACTAATTAATGTTAATAATGAATAAGTAAAAGAAAATTATCTAATTGTTATGTTACTAAGAAAAACATTAAAAATTTACATAGAGATCATGATTTCAAAATTAATATCATTATTGTGTTTTAGATACCAAGATTGGTTTACCAGATTATTATGGTATTATCGGAAACATCATAATCTCGACGCACCTAATAAACACATAAAGATACAATATTCATATAAAGTTTTTAAGATGACTTACACCCCATCCGAACTCTATACTATTTAGTTCTTCAGCAGGGCCATTCTGTATACAAATTTGAGTAGTGCTAAATTTTTCAGGACCGACACTCGGATTTGCTACAAAAAATTTAGCACTACCTCCGTAGTATACTTTCTCGGCAAAAGGTTGAGCTGACACATACTAAAAAAAGAAAGTGGAAACAAAGTAAAATTTCTTTAATATAAGTTTAAAGCAGTGAGAAACTTGTAATCTTTTAAATATTACAATAACTTTATAATCTCTGTGTCAATATGAACAAAGAAGTCACTTTCTTTATATAATTTGCAATCGTTGTGATTTAAATGAAAATTTAAATAGTTTATGGCAGAAATATAAATATAATTTGAAAATACACATTAGACTAATCATATGATCTTAAACTAATAAAGACCAAAAAGATAATTAGTACTTACATGGCGACGCTTTATCCAGCTAGAAAATGTTTTGCGTTTACCAGTTCTTCCTTTGTGGTTCTTCGGATGGGAACAGTTTCCGAGGGGCAACTTTCATATTTCGATCGTACACCAATAGAAACCATATTATAAATAGGTTCATCAATTTGTTCTCCTTGAATCACATTTGGCTTCATCTACATGTCGGTGTTTTTCAAAAATACATCAACATACCAAAATTACCTCACTTAACTGCAAAAACTAAAAAATAATTCTTGAGACATTGAAATCAAAATAACAATCTCTTCGTTTTAAGAGAAGATGTTCAATTACTTATTTTTGCAATCTTAAAACAAGATAGTTAGTTATTTAATAGAGGTAATCTTTTTTTAAAAAAATATTTTTTGTTGCTGGAGCTCTTTCAGATTCTTTTTGTTTCTGGCAAACATAAAAATAGAAAACAATAAAAATTATTCCTTTTAATAATTCTTAAAATTGTAGAAAGACAAAAAAAATTACGTTTAGGAGATAACTATCTGAAATTTATTTAATCTCTTTATCTACAAATTATAAGCTAATACACTCATCATTAATTATTATTTTTACGTTACATTATGTAATATGGGAATCTTAGTATAGTCATTAAAAAAGTGCATTAAAAAATAAATGAGATTATGTAAAGTAAAAACTAACATAAAAAATCATTCACATTTGTTTCCTACTAGAATGACATATTTGAAAAAAAATTACCTGGATCTTGTGATTTCTGAGCAATGGATGATCAAAAGCCGGTTGTTTATAGATACTTATACAGTCGTATGTTTCACCAAGTTTTTTCTGTAATTGTTCAACACAACCAGGAAAAAAAAATACAAAAGACACATTATTAAAAAACTAAGAGTAAGTTTGGCTCTTTCCTAGGCCAAAAAAATCTAGTTCCAAGTATGTGACACAAATAAAGATTAAGTTTAAACATTTACTAGATATTTAGCAGTGCCTTAAACTAGAGCCTTTGACTGATGTTTAAAAATATGCAAATATATAGTAAATCTAAAAAAAATTCTTAAAAACAAAGTAATCTATAAAAATATCAATTACCTTGATAGACTTCACGGGAGGCTTATTAAGAGTCTTAAGTTTTTCGTCTATCTCCATGTCTTCTTCCTTTGATGCTAGTTTATTATTCCATCCTTCTGCTCCATGATAATTCTTTAGGATGAGATTTAAAAGTACTAACACTACTACCAAATCAAAAACACTCTTAAGACTCATTCTCACCAAGATAAGGTAGTCCATCTTGATGGATGTAAAGACTTTTATATATTCCAATGCTAGATTAACTAATTAATTATTCATTTGTGAAAAATTTAGTATCTTAATTGCCAATCAAGATAGTTATTTTCTATATTAAATTTAAGATATTAAGTTTGATAGTTACTGATTATATAGAGATGTCCTAGTAATAATTACCTGTAGTGGTGTTCGTGTATATAATAACAATAAGTTCCGTTAGACGTAATATCATGTTCGATAATTTATTATGAATATTTGTTATGGTAAGGTATAAAGGTATTGTCAACTCAAAGTTGTAGCCTACATCCAACTATCTTACGGGATCTATATCCAATATATCAATTTTCATTCCTATACTAGTGAGTAAGCAGCTGAAGGTGTACAATAACATTCCGTAACTAATGAAGTTGTGGTCACGATTTCAATATCTTAAATGTGCAATTTAGAGATATATTTTTTGAAAAGAAGAGGGTATATAGCACTTCGCCAATTTTTTCGTTCGCAAACCTGTATGAACAAGCGTTAGTATTTCTTTCTTTAGGGTAAGATATAATGTATTTTCGCCAATTTTTTCGTTCGCAAACCTGTATGAACAAGCGTTAGTAAGTATTTCTTTCTTTAGGGTAAGATATAATGTATTTTCCCGCTTTCACTAATATTAGTCAAGTGGCCAAAACCTTTACACATGCAGCATTGAGGCATATTTTTATCATCACTAACTTGATTGTTCCTTTTTTTATTCAGAGGAATACGATTTTGAGGTATGTTTGAATAACATGGAGGTTCTTTAGCGAAACATTTATTTCTCTTTCTTAGAAGATCTCTAAACTGGGGTTATTTAGCGAAACATTTATTTCTCTTTCTTAGAAGATCTCTAAACTGTCTTATGATCATAGACATAGTGGTGTAAATATCTTTCTTTTGATTATCCATTGCCATTTTAAAGATATTTCTCTGGCTCCGAAATTTTTTTACCTTTTATATGTCTTTAATGGCAATATGTAACGGACTGGTGAATTTTTCCTCTGAACTGGTTGGATTTCAACCCATCCAGCGAGGCTAAACCCCAGTCGCGCCGCTCGAAAATACAATAAAAGATAAGAAGCAATTATACTAATAAGAATTAAATTCACAATTCTTCATTTCCAATTACAGAATCAAAAAAATAAATAAAAAGAAAATAAAATGAGACAATTCAGATGAGATCCCATGGACCATTTTCTTACAGTACTGACACATTTTCAAAATGGGATTTCCATAGATAAGTACATAAAGCTTCAAGTACAATTAATAGTTCATGATATTGACTGTGAGTGGGGGTTTAAAGTGTAAACAATTGAAGTATATAAGGTTGTTAAGAGGAAAATAAATGAAAGGAGCGATAAGAACCGTTCTTGTTACTACAAAAGTTTTAAAAATCAAACAGGCACTTAATGACCATATGAGTAAGCCTACAATACATAGATATCTGATAGCAAAAGGGATTCAAACGCACTACTGGAAACACCCAAGATCAGACCCATTGAATATGAAACCAGCAAGTTCTCAGTTCAATCCATATAAAGATCCTGTACAAGAATCCAACATATATACAACAACAAAATGTAACAAGATGACATGGGATCAAAGCAAGCAAACTACCCCAAATATCCCCGTGATATACTTATCATAAGCTTATACAAAGTACTAACTTTCGAAGCATTAAGAGGCTTCCGTAAGCTCTACCCGGCTTACTACTGCAACTTCTCTTCGTACTCTGTGGGGGAAAACAAAACAAAACGGGGTGAGCAATGCCCAGTAGGGGTTATAACGACGAAAAAATGTAGTGCCTGCGAGAAACATAAAGAAATGGGCAGACAAGAGCAACAACTAAAAATAATGTACAAAATGAAAGCATTTCGCAATTTAAATTCACTAAGAGACAAAGAGTTATGAATCGAGTTAAGTGACTCTACTATTCTTTTGGCCAGCGCCGATGTCAGGGTAGTTCTGGTTACCAGCCACCGTTACAGCTAACGGTCTTCTGGGTTGCCACTCGTAAGCGGGGGTCCCGGTGGGCCTGACATTCCTAAAGTAGAGCTCTGTAGTTCTTAGTGGCAGTAAACACGAGAAAATTCACAAGTGAAGATCACTTTCTGAAACCATAATCAATTCTCAAAGGTCAAGGGCAGCGATGCCGCACTTACCAAAAATTCGCTCAAATGCTAAGTACCAACCTTGATGTGTTCAGAACATTTTTATCTAAAAATAACAGCTTAACAACACAAATCCATGAACATTTCTGACAAGTTAATTTTATAAGCAAAGTATAAAGAACATAACACTTTCTGCCAACCAGAAAATACACGGATTCAACATGGCAAAGGAATTTAAATCAGTCGTTGCAGGAAGATAATGATGCTGTCGGCAAACATATATTCAATAAGAAATGAAAATTCTTTCAAGTCTGACATAATATGAAATGCCTCGCATTTGCACAAATCTGAAACAACCAATTTGGACTGCCAAGAGCTTAACACTGGAGTAACATGAGAAAATACGTCAAACGAAACAAGGACTATATATCCTTTTCACAAAACTCTGTGTTAAAAATCCAAGAGGGAAAGCATATGATAGTTCAAACATGATAAGAATTATAAAAGAGTAGTTTTAACATACATAACAACACATGCAATAAGTTTAGTTGCCAACAGGGGTTTTAGAGAAACTAAAGCTAGAGTAATAAAGCAAAAATACCAACTCACCAGATCATTTTAACAAACGGGTTTTAAGCAAAGTTTTGAGATTCAGTAGAGGCTTGATTTATGTATGGAAATCAAAGTTTAAAAGACTACCAAACATTTTTTGAACCTTCCAAAATTATTTATAAAATTACATTTAAACAGTGGCTAATATGCAATGATAAATCTGAGAAATTTAAAGATTTAAACAGTTCAAAGGGTGTTAAAACATGGGTGAAGTATAAGAGAGTTTATGGAAGAAACTTATCAAAGTCATGGTGAAGAAAAACACTCCAAAGAAGCAATCAATGATTTTCATGAATGGATACAGTTGAAAAGATGATAATCTTCACCGTGACTTTGAAATGAAATAGAACCAGTAGCATCAAATGAAAAGCAAAACCCTCTACTGTAAATAGTTAAAATTCCACTAAGAAACATCCAAGTAATAAAAATATACACATTGACATGGAAGGAGGATTCATGTTACTTTTCACTCTTGACAACCCAAATCCAAGAAAAATAATAATCCAACGGTTCCTTCATGTACTTTCAATTTAATCCAGAAATGTAACTTAAAATAAAATTAGATACATTTGCGCATACCCATTTGTAAAAAGGTCACAAATTAAAGAACATAATTCAAACGGAAGAAAACAAACAGAAAAATCCCCTACCTTTGTGGAAAACGATTCCAGCCGGTAACGAGAATAAATTGAACTTGAATTCTTAGATTTAAAAGCTAAAGATCTTCCTCTGCTTGAAATTGTTTTTAATGAAAGTTTATAACAGTGGACGAGGGGAGAAAACTTTCAGTGGAACTAAAAATGGAAAAGAAGGCGATTTTCTTTATGATTAGAGTTGACGACAAATGAAAGACAAGACCGACCCCCTAGCTGCTCGTGTCCCTCACGTGGCATTCATGCCTTGATTCCCATAACACCTACTAATTAGGCACATTAAAATCACTAAGGGATAACCACTTAGTTGAGAAAACCTAAACTTGGTTTAGGGCACTCTCCATTTTTATAAGCATCCGATATTGTGATCGCACGCGCTCGCTACGTAGTTCTAGCCAAATGGGTTGGGTTCGGCTCAAATTCCAAGAGAAATTTTAGCAACGTTACACAATACCTTTTTAATTTTTCACGTGTTGTTCTTGATCAAAAATCTTCAATCTTTTAACAAGATCACTTCCGGCTTCCCACGGGAATTGGAAGCAGAAGTCTTTAATGAGGTAAAACAACACTTGGCAGTGGACTCTATTAGGTGAGTCACATGTGGTGGAAGACGGGTTGTAGGAGGATGGATACCGAGGAAACAGAGTAACTAGGGGTAGCTTATTCGGTTTCAACTATACGAAGTTGTCGTAGTCAATTTGTACATCGACTTAATTATGAGAGATTTCAAAAACTGGAATAGGTACCATGGTTTTTATGTCAGACATCTTTCCTCGTTAATAAAATCTTGTGTGTCTTGTGATTTATTTTATCTTTCCATATTATAATTACATTATAGTTATAATGAAAGTAAATACACTAGCACGTTAACAAACATTTTGGATCGATCCCATAATCTATACCCTAAGTGGTTTTATATATTATATCCAAGATAACCTTGTTGAAGTAATCTTTCACCTTTACAGTTTCGAAAAAGATTATACAAGGATTCTTTTATATATGTTATTATAAAAGAGTTGGTGGTGCACTCGGTACCCTTGCATTTGCATTAGTCCATATTCTTTGATTCCAAGCGATTCAACAACTTACATTCTCTTTTCGGTGCAAGGTTAATAGCTTTAGCATATTTAAGGAGTCGCTCACTTATTTTCTTTAATTCAGAAGTTCATGTGTTCAACAAAATTTTCAACACCCAAAAAAGGACTTCTTTCTGTTCCAGTATCTGAGTCATCGAACATGAATGCATGACTTAACTTTTAACTCATTATGAGAATATTCAGGGTTTAAGATATCACCAGCAGGATATAATCTTGATTTGAAACATTTAATGAAATTGAGTCCCATAGAGTGATTCACCAAATTCTTGTGTTATGTTAATTGATTCTCTTCGGTTTTATCACAATCTAAATATGACATGTCATTATATGTTGGTCGTAACAAACACATATTATTAGATCTTATCGCATTTGAGGTTGAGGATAACCAAGGTTCATCCAAAGATTGATAAGAATTCATTTTTAATTTTAATTTTCAGAAAAAATTAATATTTTAAACTGCCTAAAGTTTACTCAACGATCAATAAAATTAATTAATGATAAGTATATATTGATAAATTCTTGGATCATTAGTATTTTATAGTGTGTAATTGAAAATACTTGTTCTTGTTGTATATCTCTTGGTATTGCTTTCAGTTTATGAGATAAACTTTTGGATTTCTTCAAATCTAGGTTTTGATCTTGTTAGATGGAATCTTCGATTGAACCTACAGACCTTGGTATGTCAAGTATTTTATCATATTTCAAGTGCCAAAACTATTTTTCGATATTAGTCTACTAAATTCGCTTCGGTTTGAAATAGATTAAGGTAGTAGATCTTAGAATTTCCAAGTTACTCAAGGTAGATGAAGAACTGAAGATCAAATGAAAAAATTAACTACAAGAAGCTACATCAAGGTAAGTAACAAAGAACTGATCTTTTTCTATTGATTTGGTTTCCATCTATCGATCTATTAATCATAGCAAAAGTAGAGGACTTTAGTGGTTGATCATAATTTAAAGAAGATCATATCACAGATTAGCTTCTTTCTAAGTCTAGTGATATTAAACTTAAAACTCAACTTGGGAAAAAATTATAAGTATTTTTGAAAAAATTTCAAGGCATACAAATTCATTCTTGAGTTTGTAAGGTTTTGTTTTGGTAGTTTACTATTAATAGTTTTCATTTACTTAAGTCCACGAACCTAAGAATTGAGTTTGTGAACCTAAAGCTTGTTGAACTCAATACTCAAGTAAATAAGGACTTTGAGTTCGTGAACGTATTACAGTGAGTTTACGTACCTAGTGTAGAAAATTTCTCTAAGCACTTTTGTCATTTGAGTTCGGCGAATCAATTATGGTGAGTTTGTGAACCTATGAAGAATAACTTTTCGCTTTTAATGTATTTAAGTTTGCAAACACGTATGTTTGTGAACCTATTTAACTGTAGAGACTTATATTATAGGTACAAATTTTGTAAAACTAGGGGTGAGCATTTGACATGGAATCCGCGGATTTTACCCGGTCCAACTATATTTATGCGAGTGGGTTCCAAGAATGTTTGCTAATGTGTTCGCGATGGACACATTTTTGTTGTCTCGATTCTATATATTGTTAGGGCTCATTTTTGTACTTAATTATTATGGTGTTTTATGTGTGTGTAGTTGTTTTTGGCCAATAAACCTTTTTGGAAAAATCGGCTCGAAAAGTTATCTAAGGCACCCGGAGGAATTGTTATTAGCACCCACAGATTGGATAAGGGGCACTCCCAAGGCACCTGATATTGGCACCCCATTCTGGATAGGGCCCCCCTCTCTTCACCGTTCAAATCTTGAAAATGGCGGGAATAGTTGCAGTCGGCTGGATTATTTATGGGAGGGATTCTGGACTGGATTTCATGAGATTTAATTGTTATTTTAGATTGGTATTACCTTGTTTTGGTCAAACAGGGTGGGTAATCTCTCCAGATTCGCAAAACAAGGGATGAGTCACAGACTTTCAATGAAACAGAGGAGAACAAATATTGTCGGGGTTTTGGAGATTCTGTAGGATTAGGAGAGGATTTTACGCGAGGATTGGATGTATTTAGTCTTGATTCAGTCTTGAGAGGGAATTAGAGAGTTCGGATAACGCAGAGGAGGTTGGACTACCGGATTTTGATAAAACAGGGGTGGATTATTATCAGAAGTTTATATTCATGGAATGTACGTGAAAATAAGGGAGGAAAGCTTGTTGTTAGATTCGATAGTATCTTAGAGAGATTCTGAGGCGTTTGATTTGGTTGGAGGACGCGTACATAAGATTCAGGGTGAGGAAAAATACCGTGACTTACGGTAAAAGAATAATCGAAATTTTCTTGAAAGATTTAGGGTCTGCTGGCTATATAAGGGTTGTTTCAAGTCACAAAAAGGGTTACGTACGTATAGTTGCAGAGAAAAACAAAGGCGTGCAGAGGCGATTTCACAACTTGTAGAGAAGAGGAAGAAAAAGAACACGGAACAATAGAACAAGACAGTCGCAAAAAGTGTTACCTATTCTTTCAAATTCAATACCTTTGTAACAATTTTTTCAACAATTATTTTGAGTTGGCAACAATTCTGTTAAGGTTTCTTTGTAACCGTGGGTTCTGAAACAATTATATCTTTTACAAAACACACTGCTTTATACCTTTTCATCATTTTAATCAACTTCTGGGCTATAAACATGTATTTTGAGAAAGTGATTAATATGAGGAGCTAAACCCCATTGCTGAGGCGACATAGGAAGCTATTTTTCCAACAAAAAGTGGTATATTCTTATTTATTGCAATTATTTTATGATTATTTCCCTTAAATGGAAATTGTTTGAATGATTTTTGTTAAGAAATTGTTATTTCTTTTGATAGAGCATGCTTGGTCATAGGTTTTGATGCTTTATACTTTGGATTTACACTTGTTATTTTGAAAATCTACTTGTTGCAATAGTTTAGAATCAAATTAAGCGCAATAATTGCATAAATATAAATATTGGATTAAATCGCTTTAAACTTGGAAAATAGTGGAATTTTAGCCTCAGTGTTCTTTTAATCTTGATAACATCCTTGTTTGAGTTTTCTATTTAGTTTTAGAATTTAAGTCTAGAAAAATCCTTGACAAGTTCGAGAAACGAAACTCTCTTTACCACTGTATCTACAAATCACATCAATTTTTGGCGTCGCCGACGCGAACTTCATTTAGGTTTTAGATTTATTTTATTTTTATTTGTTTTAGATTTTTTGTTCTTTTTTATGCCTTTGGCATTTTTTTTTTATTCTTTTCAGATTTGGAGCGAAGCTATAAGGAAAGAAAAAGCGCTATAAAAGGAAAGAAAATTCGAAGAAGGAAAGAAAAAGGGAATCCAAAAGAAGTGAAGAAGATTTTATTTTTTATTTATAGATTTTTATTTTTAGGAAACTGTATTAGGGTTTTTTGTAATTTTTATTTTCTTTTTGGAATTTTTGGACTTTATTTTTTGGGACATTCTTTTGGACTTTATTATTTTTAAAACCCTACAGAAGGGTAGTATTAAATAAAAATTGTTGTGGGGAAGGAAGACAATTACTATAATGTCTCGACCCCTCAGGTTCGTACACTGACATAGGAGTCGGTGGCCTGAGTCGACTACAACTGATTCGTCGCCCGTCTGGTACGGGAGGTAAAACTATATCCACCCACAAATCCCCTGTCAGTGGTTTTCTTTTGTGTTGAGGTTTTTAAAATAAAATAATACACGTGCACACACCAATTGCACCTTTATCAGAATCGCCGAGTTTAGGAAAATTCATGGATTAATTAGTAAGATGGATCCGTGCCTTGGGCCTTATGGGAGTTACCACCTGAAAGTCCACAAACCTCAGCCTCGTACCTTTGTGTATATTTTGTTGTAGGTAACCCAAACTTACCTAAATTAGTGAGCCCAGCATTTGCATGTGCACATATTTTTACTGAATTCTTGTGTATGCATGAACGTAAAAGAGACGCGCTACGTCGATTTATTAAAGAGAAACCTAGTAGTTCTAAGAGTCTCGATTACCTTAATTTAGAAAGTCCAATTTTCGGAAAATCCAGTTTTGAACGTCCGCCTTTTACTGAGGAGAGAATCCATATTACTCTGATAGCGCCAGAAATGGCAACTTTGAAAGCTTTGTTAAATCAGACTAGGACCACTCGTCCCTCATGTATCAGGTTAGCGGATACGGAAGCAAATTATGAACTTAAACCTGGGACCTTACAGATGCTCCCAATCTTTTTAGGGAAAGAAAATGAAAACCCTTATTTCCACGTTAGGGATTTTGAGGAAATTTGTAGTACCCTAAAAATTAGAGACCTTGATGATGATGCTTTGAAACTTAGGTTATTCCCTTTTTCCCTGAAAGATAAAGTCAAATCGTGGATGTATAGTTTGGCTTCCAGGTCAATCGAAACATATGAACAACTTACATCTGCCTTTTTGAACAAGTTTTTTCCTAGGCACAAAACATCGTCTATTATGACGCAAATCTGCACATTTTCTCAACATGAGGGAAAATCTTTGCATAGGCATTTGGAAAGGTTCAACGATTTGTTAACACAATATCCTCATCATGGTTTAGAAAAGGTTAGGCTAGTTCAGATCATTTATGAGGGTTTAGATTATTCCATAACAACCATGGTAGAATCTCTGTGTACAGGTGGGTTTGAAAACCAAACAGTTGATGCAGCGATGACATTTTTGAATTACATTGCCGAAAAGACCCAACTATAGGAAAATAGTAGGGAACGTCAGAAAACAATTCTTCTAGGCAGAGGAAACGTTGATAGGGTGTAAGGAGGCTTTAAATTAGATGCCAAAATTGCTGCTATAACAAAAATGTTAGAAGCTTTAAAAGTGGATCACACTAGTGGTAGAGTGGAACCTTTTTGGGAAGGTCAGAATAATGAAGAGCAAGGCAATGCTCTTTATAATAAGGGGAAATAAATAAAATGCCCATGTGGAAAAATGCATTTCATAAAATGCCCACGTTTTTGTCATAATGTATTTAATGCCCATGAATTGACCTTTTCCGTTCTGTTTTTTTGAAAAACGGCTAAAGACCGTTACATGACATGCGGCACTTAAACGGCTATGTAAAAAGACATTCTAGCCTCTGAATCGGTTGGATCGGCCCGAGTTGTTAGAGTAGCTCAGTCATTATCAACTGAACTTTTGACTCGGCGGTGAGAGCTAGCTTCTTCAGGCATTTCTCCGAACATTTAATGTGCGTGAAGAACTAGATCCTGCCGATAATTAAACGACCTTAATTTCTCTGCAAAGCATAACCCATCACTCGCAATCATTTACAAACATTAAACGACCTTAATTTCTCCGTCGATGTTCCATTATGAAGTTGAAAAGTAATAATTTAACTGAATCACAATAAAGTCAATCTTTACAACCTGATGAGAAACAGACGTTATTCGTCTGTAAGGTATCTTGGTTTTTATTTAAGAACCATAACAACAATCACTGATTCAGCACTCAAACTGGAAGAACAAACCTTAATTAATCCAAATCACCGAATTCGCCTCATGAATCCATCATTCAATCAACTCAGCATTACAAAAACAGTCACAATCCATCACCCATTCATTTAAATCATAATAACCATGGAATTTCCTAATCTACAACAGCACCGTCGCCACCATCTTCAAACACTCTATACAAATATAAAGAAGCCCAATTTTTAGGATTGATATTATGGGTATGTATAACTATCTTTAAATCTGCATACCAATATTTAGCGGTCGATTCCTTTTTAAAGAACGATTTTTTTGGGGACCATGGTTTTTTTGGAGGACCATGATTTTATTTTGGATAAAGACATTAGAAGTAATTTTAGGTCACCCCATATCTAGTTATTTATTTAATACCTAATCTCCCCTCTTAATTAATTTAGGTTATGAATTGTGATATGATTTAGTTAAAAACAATTAGTGAGATTAAATTAAAAGATGGGTTTATTATTAGTTGAGTAGAATTATTGTGAGAGTAGAGTTAGAGAAGATGAAGGAGAAAAACATGGAAAATAAAAAAAAAAATTCCAATTCACCCCCTTTGAGTATTCAAGTGATGAAAACTCATCTGATTCTTCATCTCCATCCTCTCCTAGAATATTTGTTAATCTTCAAAATGATCCGGATTTGGCTTATTTCTTAGATGGTGATTGTATTCTCCCCAAAATGAAACTCAAGATGAAAATGATGGATTTTATCAACCACAACCGGAGGAAGAGTATTTGGGTGAACAAGTATGCTCCAAACTTAGATAATGTATGTTGAATTGGTAAAAACTTCCCCAAAAATGTAAATTTTTGAACTGGATTTTGCACAGTTCGGTTACATTATATGAAGAACATGTAACCGAACTGTTCTGAAGGTGTAGTTTGGTTTCCTTGTGAGATGAATAAGTAATCGAACTCATTTGAAGATGTAGTTCAGTTACTTTATCCAAACACGCAGGTTACCGAACTCCATATTAATGGAAGTTCTGAGATGCAGTGTTATGTTCGGTTGGTTCGCAACTAACCGAACTTTACGTAAAAATAAAGTTTAACTAAGTGTATACAGTTCGGTTGGTTCGCAAACTGCATGTACCAACTATCTAACCGAACTATGTTTAATAAGTTCGGTTGTTTCGCAAACTTGAACCTAACAGCATAACCAATCGAACTTAACAAACAAAAAAAATCTGAAGTTCTAGTGTCTAGTTCGGTTATCTACACAAAATACAAAGTAACCGAACTCTGTTCTTTTTATTAGTTCGGTTGTTGCGGTAAAATTCACATGTTACCGAACTCGGTTCCTTTTATTTGTTCGGTTGCTTTGCAACTTGCTTAACCAACCGAACAATGAGTTCGGTTTTCCCGATAAAATTATTATGTGACCGAACTTATTTGTGATTGCATTGATTTTGTTACATTTCTTGTAGATGGAATCACAACCTATACCAATGCATGATCAACCTTCTCCGATTGGTATGTTGTTCGAAGATACATCTACTCACTATGCGAATGAGTTGGAATTTGACTTACCTATTGATGCGAAGAATTGGGCTAGAGAACATGCCAAGAGAGTCAATTGTGTCTTGGTTTTGAATGGAAAAGAAAGAAACACTCGTTTTGAAATGGTTTGTGAGAGAAGTGGAGATCCCGATGTTAGTAACAAGAGGAAGGGTTATGAGTATAAAGGAAAGACGACGAGGAAGAACACAACATGCTCAAAGAAAATCAAATGTCCGTTCAAGCTAGTATTTAGCAAGACCAAATTAACGACGAAATGGTTTCTAGCTATGGATAAGGTGGTAGTCGTCATAACCACCCTCGTCCGTATGATCTTGAAGGGCATGCAATGGCCGCAAGGCTCACTCCTCGAGAAATGGAAAAAATAGCCGAGTATAGGAAATTGTGTATTCCACCTTCCACAATGCTTCGCTTATTAAAGTAAGATAACCCAGGTAACGTATCATCTTTGTATACCATTTACAATGAAATTGAGACGATTAAAAGGAATGAATGGAAGGATAGAAAAGTAATGCAACAATTATTTTATAACCCGCAACAGGTGAGAAATTAATAACATCAACATCCTCCTCGTCTTCATCTGATGCGATGCTGTAAGGATGGAAAACCACATCTTCCATTGTTAACTTATCCAATGTCTCCCTTAACTCCAACACCTTTTTTCCTTATTCTTTTCCTGTGAGTTCAAAAATTCATATTTACCAGCTGTAGGCTTCCCATAAGGCCAAGGAGTGCGAGCATGAGACAATTGCAGTTTAGGGAAGTGGTCGTACACCCAAACCTATGAGAAGAGGCAAAAAGTAATACATTCGCAATATGATTAGTAACAATACACATTCATTCACTTATATATTCAAACACACAAACGATAATTTAACGGGGTACCTGAACAAGGGTGTATAAGCCTCCAAAATATAGACTCCTAAGCTTCGAAGTTTTTCTGAGTTCCACTTGAACGAATGAAAGAACCGCAATGCCCCAAGAGTAGTTGTTCACCTCATCCAAGGGGTCCAATAGCTGGAGGTAATGAGCATTTACCACGTGGCCTGAAGTGTCAGGGAAGAAGATGGTTCCAAGTTGATATAACAAATAAGCAGTCACATGGTGCTTAGTCTTCTCCTGTGTCATCACCAACTTTCCTTGAGAAACCAAATCTTTCGTCCCTGAAAACTCATCAAACAAGGTTTTGAGCTTGATCTTTTTCAATTTCTTCTTGTACGTGTGGTCTTCCTCAAACTCATTATACTCATCACCTTCCTTAGGCTCTTTGTTAGCTCGCCTAAACTCACATTGTGCCTTTTTATCGCTCCATCCTAGACACCTTTCGACTAGTTTTTCAAGAACTTCATAACTCATCGAGGGATCGTAGCCATATCGAACACTTGTTCCTGTAATTGGTAGGGCTGTGATTCTAAAACAATCATCCGGCGTTATTGCCATCTCACCAAAAGGTAGATGAAAGGTATCCGTTTCTGGATAAGCCCTCTCCGCAAATGCAATAACAGTGACATCATCAAATTTTTGGTGCGCATGTCGTATCCCGTCACAATCAAATACCGCCAGGCGGACCTCATCACACTCATTTTCTATATTCCATACCTTGTTTTTTTGACGTTTCAAAACACGAACAACATTTTTATGATCCTAAAAAAACGACATCATATCTTATATACTAATATATATAGAAAAGAACAATATATGTCAAAATATAATAAAATGACTGAGAAATCTAAATCTTGATGGTTAAGATTGAACCATACCTTTGTTGCAAAGATCTTGGCAGCCCATGAGTTTTTGTAGCCCATCAATACCTCCCCTCCATCTCTTGGAGTACCATATGTTGGATTCTTTGGCGGCAAACACAAATCCTTATGAGGAATGTATGAATATCTAGCACAAGGCTTTTTAGGCGTCTTTCTAGGTCTCTTTACCACTATGTCTGCTTGTTCCTCTTCTTCTTCCTCTTTATCCGAGCCCTCCTCTGATTCATCATCATCCTTATCTCCATCCTTGTCTCCGCCTTCCTCATCTTTTTCACCCTCATCATTGCCACCCTCATTTCCTCCTCCTTGAGATAGTTCATCTTCTCCACCTTGATTATGTTCTTGACTGCTCATCTCTTCCACGATCTCTTCATTAACTTGTTGGATTACGTTGTCAACATTATCTCTATTGACACCATCTTGGATGACAACACCCGGTAATGACCCACCTCCATACTTAGCATTTTTGGTTCCACGCTTATCGGCACCTAAGTGTTTTGGGCCTCTAGGCGTGGGAGTTCTCAAATCTTCCGGTAATGGTTGGTTGGATTTCTTACCTTTGCCACTAAACAAAAAAACAAAAAAATAAGGAATAATTCACGAAAAAAAACCAACTCAAGAAAAAAAAATCGTGTTCCAGGGTAGAGTTCGGTTACTCAATTATTTTTTCGAGAAAACCGAACTCCACATATATATGTAAATAACCAAGAGTTCGGTTTGTCAAAGTTTTTTGCGAACAAACCGAACATATTGGAACAAGTTCGGTTATATGGGTACTAAACATATAGGGAAAAAAAGAACAGTTCGGTTACATGGCCAATTTTTTTTTTTGTAGTAAGGGTACAATTCGGTTACATGACAGTTTTAAACATTTATGCGAAACAACCGAACAAAGGTGCTAGAGTTCGGTAGTGTGGGTACTAGAAATTTTGGGAAAAATCAAACAGTTCGGTTACATGGATTTTTTTTCCTATTTTTGGTAATAGCTATAGTTCGGTTACATGGCAGTTCAACATTTTTTTTGCGAAACAACCGAACTCACGAGTTCGTTAACCTAGTTTTCAATCCTATTAAACCAAACTGTTCTTCGTGTTCTTTGTTTCATGGAGTTCGGTTAAGAAACTAGGGCAACAATAAAAGACGCTCTAACCGAACTAAACACTGTAACTTCAATTTGAACCCTATTTTGATGATTTCTAATCAATTGAATCGATGAAAATCAAATTAAAAGAAATGGGTTTCTCGGGAAATAACTGTGAATCGGACCCATGGAAGAATCAGGCTTCTTACTGAGTCTATTATACTGGATTATGGATTCACTTGGATCTTCCACTTCTTTATGAATCTCAAAATCACTTGGCTGATTTGCTAGATGTCCTAATGGGGGACCTGTTCCTGGGAGTCTTTTGGTTTTCTTTCGAAGAACCATTCTTATAGTCGATTGATTAATCGACAATGAAAATTTTATGAATCGACGATTAATCGATGAAGATGACGTTGAAATGGGGAAGAAGAGAAGAACAAGAGGGAGAATAGTTTTCTCCTCAAAACTGTTTTTTTTTTCCTTTTTTGGGTGCGGCTAGGTTTAGTTTAGGTTTTGAATTAGGTTTAGTTTAGGTTTTGTTTTAGATTAAATTAGAGGCAGTTATTAAGTTAGGGTTAATTTTAATTAGGGTAAGGACCAAATTAGTAATCTCATGATTTTAGGACATCCCTTAAAATTGTAGGGTAGTGGCCTAATAGGACCATGGTCTCCCCAAAAAAACCATGGTCCCTAAAAAATCGTTCTTTTTAAAACCCACTTATGTTTATCTTGATAATGCCAATCCTAAGCCGTCGATTAAACAGAAGCGTGAGCGGTAGACGATGCAATTTTCATTTTCTAGCGTAATGGGTAGATTTGTAATTTTTCCCATAAAAATCTCATCTCGTTGGATGATAAATTGACTAAGTCCACGGTATTTTACTAAATTGGTGGGCCCTGACGGATTTCATAACGGCATGGGCATTAAATGTGTTACCAAAAAAACGTGGGCATTTTTTTAAATGCATTTCCCCACATGGGCATTTTTTTAATTTTCCCTTATAATAACGCTAGATTCGGTAATCGTCAAAATTTTGACCCATATTCAGAAACCTATAATCCTGGTTGGAGAAACCATCTGAAACTTTCATGGTCTAAGGGCCAGATTCAAGGTCAGTTTAGTAATTATAATGATCCCAGGTTTTGGTTACACTAAGAATTCTTCAGGCCCGGAGAATAAAACGACTAGCTTTGAGGAACCTATTAATATGTTAGCAAAAACTCGGGAAATGTTAGCACAAAGCCATGTTAGTTTTCAACGGGAACCAAGCAGAATGCTCAGACCTTTCTAAGTTAGAACTTCAAGTAGGCCAAATAACTAAGACTTTAAGTGAGAGAGATAATGGAAGGTTCCTTAGTCAGACTAATCCTAATCCTAGAGGAGTTCATGAAGTAGGTGCAAAACCATCAAATCAATTGAATGATATTAGAACCCTTAGGAGTGTAGAGTTGAAGACAATAAAGGTAACCATGCCCGATAGTGAACATATTGTAGTTCACCCCTCAGGATATCACCCCTCAGGACCACCATTAGCTGACGGGGATGATAAAGTTTCTGATGATGCCAATTCGGTTCCTGAGAGGTCTGATTTTGTTCCTAGAGCCCCATTTCCCCATCTATTAGTACCAACAAAGAAGGAATCGAACTTTAATGATATATTGGAGGTTTTTATGCAAGTTACCATAAACCTTCCTTTATTAGATGCAATTAGGAAAATTCCTTCTTATGCCAAGTTCCTTAAGGATATGTGTACGCGAAAGCGAAAACTTAGCGTCCATAAGAAAGCCTTTTTAGCTAGTCTCGTAAGTTCAATCATTTTGAAAACTGCAACTCCAAAGTACAAAGACCCAGGTTCCCCTACCATTGCTTGCATAATAGGTAACTTTCAGGTAGAAAAAGCTTTACTTGACTTAGGATCCAGTGTGAACTTACTGTCGTACCACGTGTACTTACAGCTAGGACTTGGTGAAATGAAACCTACTCAGATAACACTGCAGTTAGATGATAGGTCTGTTAAAATTCCTCGAGGTGTTATCGAGGATGTTCTCATTGAGGTCGACAAGTTTATTTATCCAGATGATTTTGTTGTGCTAGATACCCAACCTTTCCCTTGCCCAGAGAACCAGATACCTGTGATTTTAGGTCGCCCATTTTAGCTACGTCTAATGCGATCATTAACTATCGAAATGGTGTGATGAATTTATCTTTTGGTAATATGACTATGGAGCTGAACATTTTTAATCTCAGTAAGCTACCTTATGAGATAGATGACACGTGCGTTGAAGAGGTGAACATGATAGAAGCCTTAGTTCAGGAGTCATTACCAAACATTTTGTCTGAACATCCATTAGAAAGTTTGCTATCCCATTTTGGTTTAGATTTTGACGACGATAGCACTATTGAACAAGTAAATGCTCTATTAGATTCTACCCATGTGTTAGACACTGATAGATGGAAAGCTAGGTTCGAATAATTACCAGCTTCCGAGACTACCTTAATTCCTTCTTTAGAAGGGCCTCCTAAGTTGGACCTCAAACCACTACCAGATATCCTGAAGTATGTGTTTTTAGGCCCATCTGAGACTTTACCTGTGATTGTAGCTTCCGATTTGGATAGTGATCAGAAAAGTAGGCTAGTAAATGTACTTCAAGATAATAAGGAAGCTTTAGGGTGGACTATAGCAGACATTAAGGGTATAAGTGTTACTGTGTGTATGCATCAGATTCATTTAGAGGAAGACTCCAAACCTTCTAGGGAGATGCAACGTCGACTGAACCCTAAAATGAAAGAGGTAGTTCGGAAAGAGGTGCTTAAGATGTTAGATGCGGGTATTATCTACCCAATTTCAGACAATAAGTGGGTCAGCCCCGTTCAGGTTGTTCCTAAGAAATCAGGTATCACTGTAGTCCAAAATGATAATAATGAGTTAATCCCAACCCGAGTGACCACGTAATGGTGTGTCTATATTGACTATAGGAAATTGAACAAGGTACAAGGAAGGATCACTTTCCCCTTTCTTTTATCGACCAAATGCTAGAGCGATTAGCTGGACAAAGTCATTATTGCTTCTTAGATGACTACTCCGGTGATACGTATTGATCTCTGTACCTTGGTGACTATTATTATAGAGCCGAAATTCAGAATAATAATAGACGAAAACTAGAAAACAGAACACACTAGAAACCAGATTCAAAGAAAATATCTTCTCTAGATTATGAACTAGAAAACTATTACAATTCTCTATTTGTTACGCTCACAATCTCTCTAGGTAAATAATCTTAAAATATTTGTTAAGTTTGCTTTTACAATAATTAATTTCCTCACAAACTTCTCTCTAGGTATGTGTGTTAAACCTCCTTTTCTAGGTGTCAAACCACACTCTCTAGATTGTCTTAGATATGAGTTAAGCATCTCTATTTATAGCTTTAACGATTTTTGAAACCTTATAGGAATCTATTTCCTTATCTAGGAATAATTCTTTTTCTAAGAATAATTCCTTATCTAGGAATAATTCCTTTTCTAGGTATATTTCCCTTTCTAAGAAGTATTTCCTTATCCAGTTATACTTCCTTACTTTGGTTTGGTTTCCCAAACCTCCTAGGAATTTATTTTCCTTCTAAGGAATACTGCCTTAAATCAGTAATCCTCCTAAATTACAATTCTATCCTCAACCCGTCTTGAGGATCACTAGTTCGCGGGGAGAGGAAGATACACATGTATCATCCGGTTAGAATCAGATCATTATTGCCCCAGAATACCAAGAGAAAACCACTTTTACCTGTCCCTTTGGTACCTTTGCGTATAGACGCATGCCTTTAGGGCTATGTAATTCCCCTGCGACTTTTCAGTGTTGTATGATGAGCATCTTTTCTGATATGGTAGAACGGTTTTAGAGGTCTTTATGGATGATTTTTCAGTGTTTGGTTCATCTTTTGATGACTGCTTGCATCATTTGACATTAGTGTTGACTAGGTGTAAGGAAAAGAATTTAGTGTTTAATTCGGAAAAATGCCATTTCATGGTTAAATCAGGAATTGTTTTAAGACACATCGCTTCTTCAAAGGGTATAGAGGTAGATAAAGCTAAATTTGACCTTATTAAAACTTTTTAGGTCACACAAATCGTAAAAGATATTAAGTCATTCTTAGGGAATGCAGGATTTTATCGTCGATTCATTAAGGATTGTAGCTTGATTTCTAGACCTCTTTGCAATTTGCTTGCAAAAGATGTTAAGTTTGTCTTTGATGATCGGACGAGTTGATGGCCCTCCAAATCATGTTGTTGTCGGACCGCCAAGCAACTAAAATGTTGGTAGCAGGACCGAACATTAAAATTAATTAAAAATATTGATTGTTGGATCAATATGAAAGTTATCGACGTTTATCGAACTATCATAAATTTGAAACCTTAATTTTTTTGGAGAACCCTGAATCCTGAAGATGAAGAGTTGTCCAATGTGGGTCAAGGAATTTCGACCAACTAGTGGGCATGGGAGTTGGCCATTGGTGGTGGATGGACGTCCGAGCGTGCATAAGAGTGCCCATGAAATTTTTTTTACTAAAATATGGAGAATTATTGGAGAATTGTGAAAAATATGGATAATTATTAAGAGACGTGGGATCGACCGTCCATGATGGTCAAGGGACCGGCAGGTCCGTTCATGGTGGTGCACGGGCCACCATGTCCCTCGCGCGTCCATTCCTGAAAATCTTAGGTATTTTATCGGGCGCTTGTGCATCATTTTGTATTTTCAGAAGAGTTATATCTTGACTGAAATTCTTAATTTTTTCTTAAATGTGCAATTAAGGTTTTTTGCTCGCACGTCCAATATTTGAAATATTAAAATAATGTTATTTTAATATTATTGGTAAAAAAAAGATCTAATAATCGTGGGATTAGGCTTTTTGGAGAAATATGGAAAACCAAGAGTTTGCATGAATATGGGAATTCAAGAGATGTGAGAAAATCAAGAATACAAAACAAAGTTCGGCTAACTTGGCATGTGTAAGTGGTGGTTCAGATTTGTCCTCACAAGAGATAAATCTACGGCTGTAATTTTTTGTCACAAATGATGGTTGTGATTGGGATTAGAAGTGCATCTAATGACTAAAATTTACTTACCATATCACTAATGTTCCATTAATTTTTCATAAGAAATATTTTATTAATTTTCCATAATAAATGTCAATTATGAATGATATGTCAATTATAAATGATGATAGGACATAAATTATTCTATCAACAATGATAATAATTCTTAGGATTAATTCGGTATTGTTGTGAGTTGTACAACAACGTTTCTAATGTGTGTTGTTGTGCTGAGAAATGTACAAAAAAAAATTGATGTTTGGAAAAACATAAACTAAAGTTAGAGCCGAAGATGTTGGAACTCAACTTGTTGCTAGGCTACCAACCAAAGTTCTGTACGAACATTGATTCACATTTTGTAGTTGGAAATCACCAATTAAAAAAAATCAAATTTGTTTCGTAAATTATCGTGTTCAACTATTGTCTTTGTAGCAAATGACTAGAACAAACATATCTCTGAAAATTGTAGTATATTTATTATGCTTAAGAATAATGAGTTTTTTGGTATTAAATAAATAAATATATAGATAATATTAAATTTATAAATTACTATTATTATTAAAAAAATATTATTTAAAAAAAATCAATCGTTGTTTAATATTGCCTTTATTTTAATTATTGATAAATTAAAGAATTTTCAATGATGGTATAACGAATAAAGATCGGTTGTATATATAGACTTAGGGGTAATTTTTGCCATTTATAAAATAAAATAGGGATAGAAAAAAATAGAATATGAAATTAGCTTTTGCTTTTGAAGCTTTTAAAAGCTCCTTCTCCTCTACTTCTCAAAGTTGATAGATTTTGGAAGTGCGTTGCATACTTTACAAATCTTTATTAAACAACTATGGTGAAAAATATTACTATAAATATGTTTTCGAAGTACTTTTTGGAAGAAAAAAATTACCAAATTCAGTTAGATTCGTCAAAACAAAGTTCGGCTAACTTGGCCTGTGTAAGTGGTGGTTCAGATTTGTCCTCACAAGAGATAAATCTATAACTGTAATTTTTTGTCACAAGTGATGGTTGTGATTGGGATTAGAAGTGCATCTAACGGCTAAAATTTACTTACCATATCACTAATGTTCCATTAATTTTTCATAAGAAACATTTTATTAATTTTCCATTGTAAATGTCAATTATAAATGATAATAAAAAAATTTATTCTATCAACAATGATATAACACTTAGGATTAATTTGGTATTGTTGTGAGTTGTACAACAACGTTTCTAATCTGTGTTGCTGTGCTGAGATATGTACAAAAAACAATTGATGTTTGGCAAAACATAAACTAAAGTTAGATCCGAACGCGTTGGAGCTCAACCTGTTGCTAGGCTACCAACCAAAGTTCTGTACGAACATTGATTCACATTTTGTAGTTGAAAATCACTAATTAAAAAAAAAATCAAATTTGGTTCGTAAATTATCATGTTCAACTATTGCCTTTGTAGCAAATGACTAGAACAAACATATCTCTGAAAATTGTAGTATATTTATTATGCTTAAGAATAATGAGTTTTTTGGTATTAAATAAATAAATATATAGATAATATTAAATTTATAAATTACTATTATTATTAAAAAGTATTATTTTAAAAATAAATAAGTCGTTGTTTAATATTGCCTTTATTTTAATTGTTGATAAATTAAAGAATTTTCAATGATGGTATTGCGAATAAAGATCGGTTGTATATATAGATTTAGGGGTAATTTTTGACAGAAAAAAAAAAATAGAATATGAAATTAAGGTTGATCATAGCTTTTGCTTTCGAAGCTTTTAAAAGATCATTCTCCTCTACTTCTCAAAGTTGATAGATTTTGGAAGTGTGTTGCATAAAAAACACTTTAAAAAATCTTTACCAAACAACTATGGTGAAAAAATAATACTATAAATATGTTTTCGAAGTACTTTTTGGAAGAAGAAAATACCAAACTCAGTTAGATTCGTTAATAATTATATAAGTGAACCATAGTGGCGGTTGTAGTGGTGTTCAGGCAAAGACGCTATGGTTTGATTGGAAGTGGTGATGGAAGTTGTTTCAGGAAAAATAGTAGTGGTGCGTTATGTAATTATGGTAGTGGCAAGTATCGGTGTACAGTGGTGCCCAATGAGTAATTTCGCGTCGTCTCATGTATTTCCTAATAAATAGATTAACTTTATTTTTACTCAATGATGATGGATAACAAAGTATATTAGTTGTTGTTATAGTCTATTGTTATTAGATTAAGTGGTTAACCATTTGACCTACTAGCTAATTATAGTTTCATTATTTTTATGCAACAAATAACCTCACATTTGGAAGGTTTATGTCGTAGAATGTCTGTGAATTTTGAAAAACTAAAACTACATCTTATGTGAGTAAAATGGGTTGTCATATGAAATGATTTAATGTGTTATAATATAACAACTTGGGAATTAGTTTGCCTTTATGTTAATGAAATAGTAAGAACATATAATCCGATATGTATTGTTGAGTCCATTCAGAGTTTTAATCTTATCAGACTATTCTTAAAAGAGATAAAATCAACAAGGATCTGAACATTGTTAACACCTACATAATTATTCTCGAGAAAAATGAGTTCGGGTGATGTAATTTGTTATAGACGACATAGTTTGATGTTTTGGTTAAGTCCGGTTACTAAATTGAGGAAGATGCATAAGGACAAATACCATTTGAAATTATCGAAAAGGTATCTTTGTAAACTACAAAACATATCAAATACTGTTTTTTTTTTTTTTTTGGAAAGCAATGTGTGAAAATTAATTTCGATATGATTTCATGGTTGGATTGAGAATACAACTCACACAGGAAGATGAATTATTTGGGAGAATGTCAAAGTGTCAAAGTAGAAAAAATTATATATGAGGACACGAAAAAAGATTTTTGGACTGAAGAATATAAATATCTATCGCGTTTTCCTTTACTTTTGTAATGATAATAAGGGTAAATTCAACAACTAATAAATATTATATAAAATATATAAATGTCGACAAATGTATAGCCAAATAAAAAACCGTACCCGTGTCGTTACGACATGGGTTAAGCCCTAGTAATGATAATAAAACAAGGGAATGAGAGGCATGGGACCGACCACGGCCGTGCGTGCCTTTCTATTTTTTATTACTATTTTATTTCCCTTTTTTCGCATAAATCTCCATATTTCCTCATTCATCCATATTTTTGGATGCTCGTTCGTACATTACTACTAAGTACACCCCCACCATTTTCTTAGGGCTTACTCGGTGGTGGCCCATATGTCCGAAAGTTGAATATTTTTACTAATTCATGGAATTCTGTTAGGAAAAGCCGTGAATTGAAGTAATGATATATTGTGGTAAAAATAAAATATTTTCTAGGAATTCAATTGATGAATACTGAAGTATAAGTAATTAATTGATGGCTTTATACTAGCAGACAATCTATCTAGGAGCATTATATTTATTCGAGAATCGAGGTACGAGGTAGCAGAAGCATCATACTCGTTCTGAATGTTTAATCTGCATAGTCAGAGAATATTTGTGACATCCTGAAGACGTTATTGCTCTATACTAGTGGTCAATCCAAATAGGAGTTGTCCATTAATTTTCGATTATATACAGAAGTGAATATCGAAATTGTTCAATATTGTTGATGAAATATGCAAGATATTGAAAGCTCAGCTGAGAGGATTTAACGATCGCATATTTATGGATGCTCTGAGAGGAGGCTATACACTTAGTCAGAGATTATTGTGACATGAGCTTTCACGTCTAAATTCTAAAATATAATTTCACATATTCGTAAATATGTAAAATTATGATTTTATAATTTTAGCATTTGCCAAAAATCTACCATCAACACGGGTTAAATTTTTTGTTGGCATAATACAACTATATGCTGGTGGTTAGTGGAAGCCAACAACAAAAAGATTAGCTAATTTAGATTCAACGGATTGCATGATATCATTTGGCTAGCCAACAGAGTCATTTGTTATAACTATGTCTAGTCTTGGTTTTGTTAGATAACAAAAATTGTCCTAGAATCATATGTTATAGCTATGTCTTGTCTTGGTTTGGATCTTGCACAATGCAGTTCCTAGCATAGTGTGTCTTTACTTTTGATGAAGTTACGAATGATGCCAGTTGCATGGTTGATAGACTCCTGAGCTTTGATGTTTAATTTCTTTTCTTCATTTCTCAAGTTGTTTTGGCATCTCATGTTATTCGTCTGCAGGTAGAAAAAAAATAATCCTTTAGATTACTCGTATCCGATCTGTCCGTCCGCGCATCTATTGAATGTAAATCCGTTGGAAACCAGATTGGATGCGCATGCAAATGTGATGTCCACAATGAATTGGATTTAATATGGATGAGGTGAAAACCGGCCCATACCGACTCATGCTCACCCATTGTAAAACTAGGAAGCTCATGGATTTAATAGCATCCGGTCCACCAAACTCCTGTTCTCCTTCTTGGTTGAGATATTGTGCAAACGTGGGAAACTAACAGCCCTCCATTCCCGGGTAGTGGCTAATGCGGATCTAAGCTAAGCTTGAGCATATCAAACACCATTTAAGATGCCTTACTAAAAAGCGAAAGGCCTAGAGCAGAGTACATTCAGTACTGGTTGTGTCGCGTGAGCTGCTCCTGTTTTATCCCTCTTGGCTGTAATTCACAAAAACAATCAAATGAAAAATCTCCCTCTCTCCCTCATTTTCTTCTCTCCCTCGTTCTCGAAATTCCATTTCGAAACCCTAATTTTTAATTAAAATGTTAACTGAGAACTCTCTCAGAACTTTGATGGCGAATCTCCGTTGTCATCTCCCAAGTTTTGGTTGCGCTTCTCAGAAACAATGTAATAGTAGTACATTTCTTCACCAACAACTCAGATACTCAATTCTTCGTTTCCCCCAAATTTCTCGACCAAGAAACGTAGTAATTACTGCTACTTCTTCATCTTCTTCAACCAAGAATCCGAGGTTTGTAACTCTTTACTTGGTTTCTTGTTTCTTTATGGTCTGATTGAATTGGGGTTTGATTATTGTTATGGTTTAAATTGGGAATGAGACAGTGTTAAGAAGAGAAGAACAAGGGCGGGAAAACCTGTTAAGAGCAGTTCAGAGCTATGTAATGAGCTTAAAGAATTTGTAGCTTTGGTTGGTCTACCTCAAGGTCACGTTCCGTCTTGGAAAGAATTAACCGAGCATGGAAGGTTCGTTTCGTGGTTCTATTTTCATTTGTTACTTTTTTTCACGACTCTGTAGTTTTTTTGTGGTTTAATTAGGGTTTTAGAATCAAATTTCTAGAAATGAGACATTTAGTAGTTCGACTGTAAAGCAATTGGGAATGTGTTGTTTATTGGGACGGTGGTGCTTGATTCTTTGCGTAGATGTTTGATTGTTAGGGTAAATTTGTCGCTTACATCCGGGTTTGAAAGCATAAAAACCAACTGGAAATGAATCATGAAATTGAAATCTGCATCCAGTGTTTATGTACATAAATCATGTCAAACAATTGGCAAATGTTCGTGTAGGTGTAAATTTTTCTACTGTTTGTATTGATGTAAAATGTTCTGTTACCTATCCGTAAAAGGTATGACGATAAAAAATGAAATCATGTTCATTTCAAGGGATGTAAATTCAATGGATTAATTACATTTTACACTCCTAAAACCCTTACAGGAAGGATCTTGCTAATCTTGTTAGAAGGAGAGGGTATAAGCTTATCACCGAGCTTCTTACGGACTCTCAAGAAAGCACAATTACATCGGTGGAAAATCAGGATGAGAACGATGATTGTGAAAATGTGCTCGTAGGTCTGCATGTTTCTTTTTATTTCTTACAGCATTCCCTACTTCCGGTGATGATTATACTGTTTCTTATTTGTATAGAGCATTGTATGTAACAGGGCCAGATGAAAAATCGGATCGCTTGGCTAAAATAGTTTCCGCTGACTTGGATGAAAAAGATTCAGCACCGAGTGATGATTACAATTTTAGTTGGAGTTCTGTTGATTTAGCTGAAAAAGAGTCAGAACCAAGTGATAACTTCATTTGGAGCTCAACTGTCTTGCCTGAAAAAGAGTCAGCACCGAGTGATGATAATTTTAATTGGAGCTCAGCTGTCTTGGCTGAAAAAGAGTCAGCACCAAGCGATGATAACTCTAAGTGGAGCTCTGCCGACATGGCTGAAAAAGAGACAGCAACAGGTGATGATAACTTTAGCTGGAGCTCTGCTGTTTTGGTGGAAAAAGAGTCAGCACCAAGTGATGGTAAGATTAGTTGGAGCCCCGATGATTCTGCTGAAAATGTGTCGGCACCAAGTGATGACAACTTTAGTTGGGATATTCCATCCAAAGACAATACTGGCCAACCTCCCATCATTGATGATACCCAGAGCTCTGTAGAATCTTCCACTAGTTCATCCATGAAGTTGAAGGATAGGGCAGCAAAATTTGTTCTGGATGGTGTGTTGGATGCAATTGAAGGTATGTTCATTTCACTAGAGAGGACATCATTGGTCATGTGTGCCTTTTTGTTGCTGTGTAATGTTGTCTTTGTTTACATACCGGATTAAAGGTTTGATAAATGATACTTAGTTTTCTTTATGCTATTGCTGTGGATTAAGCTTTATGGTTTTAGAAAATAAGTTAAATAGCAATGAATGCATTTATCGTTCTGGCTCTTCTGCTGGTGTAAATATTGTAGTATTGCTTAAATATTTGCTTTGGTCTTTGGTGTACAGGTGAAGTGTATGAAGGTGAAAGGCTTACGAAATTGGTAGCCGAATCTCCTTACAGCGAAGAGAGTTCAAACTACAAAGCAGCTGAGAGCGATGCCATCTCAACATTTGCTGCAAGTACTGAAGTTTCTGAGCTTGTTGCACCTCCTGCAACAGAATACAGAGGTTACAGGTTAGTCTTTCTGTGGGGTTTCATGTGGAATATAGTTCAGTACTTGAGATTGATCATTTGATCTAGTCATTTTTTGTATTTTGCTTAGGATACTCGTCTCTTTAGTATCTACCACTACCCCCTTTATTTTTCCGTGCACTATCTGAATCATTTGGAATAATATTGTAGGGATTATCTTTTATCAGCTGAAGAATTGGACAGTAGTCAATATAATGAGGTAACTCCTGCAGAAAAATGCTCAAGTTGCAGCATGTATAAACAGACGAGTCTAACATGTGTGCTTTCACATTTTGCATCTGTACTACAAGGCTGGTGAGGGGAACAATCAGGTTGAAATTGATCACCTAAAATTCATGCTGGTACAAACCATATTTGTTTCCTCTCCAGTCTTGGTTACTTTTTCTTTCTTCACCTGCATTTTGAACCATTGAATCTGATGTTAGTCTTACCTTTTCATGTCTCTAGCATCAGAGGGAGTTGGAACTAACTCAACTAAAGGAACGCATCGAGAAAGAAAAGGTAAGCTTGTTTTACAGATTCTGGACACATCACCAGCAGGTGCACCTGCTTTATCTGAAACACTGTTCATTAGCTTTTTCTTCCGTATAGAAAGAGTTATAATTTTTTGAATGGCGTCAAGGAAAGGATCATTCTTTTCTAGGAATGTAACACCACTTGAACACTAGGATAGAGTGTGTAGCGATACACCGCGACAACCATTTAAGTGTTACTAAAGCCCAATGTGATCCAATTGGTTCGTGTACCGTCATACCTGAGTTTTTCCTACATAGGAATGGTAGTGGATACGTAATCGAATGATTATATCTCCAGCTTGGACCTGTGCACAAGCCATACTTTGTCAGCTGTGGTTTGCAATTTTGCATCCAGTTAGAGTTAAGGTTGTGTTTTATGCTATTTTATGCAGATTGCATTGTCAAATCTACAAGCTAAAGCAGAGATGGAAATAAGCAAATCCCAAGAGATCATTATTGCAAAACATGAAGAGTTACAAGCAGCAGAGGAGAGCCTTTCCGGACTAAAAGAGGTGCTGTGGTTTTATATTCTTCATGATTATGTTTTCTTACATTTCTTGTTTGCACATCTTTATATATTTCCGTGGGCCTCTTGTTATTCCCTGCCTAAGTAGCTGCTAGGACAGCTATATACACATGTTTACCAATACCTGAATCTGTATACCCGTATATAGTTGTATCTCGTTTCAGTTCGAAAGAAAAGAGAAATATATATCCCTGTATGTCTATTCTAAATGGGATAATTTTCATAACCTGTCGTCTAGGTTGAGATTGAGTTTTTGGGAAATCATGAAACCGTGGAGGTAGCAGGTAGCTTCAATGGGTGGCATCAACCAATTTACATGGATCCAGTTCCTTCTTCTACCAGTACCATTGAATCAAGGTCTTTACATTGTTATTTCCTTCCGTCCATTGGTTTACTTTTCTGATGTAAAGTGTTCTCTAGATGACATCTGTGTTTTGGTATTATTGAGGTGTTTCCTGATAAGTGTGTCTACTTCTTATGTGATAATATACTGTGCAGGAAATTGAACCTATGGTCGACAAAATTGTGGCTTTACCCTGGAGTATATGAGGTGTGGTCATCTTCCTAAAACCTCTGCTTCACCTATCTTCTTATAGGGTTGTCACTATAATTGACCATATTCTTGTTTTAAAATGGGAAAAATAAATATTTTAAATGCGTACTTCAGTCATATTTCCCTCCATATGGAGTTCTTTGTGCCTACTTTTTTTTTTCCTGTTTCCCGTCTAGTTCACCTTGTCTGATATTTCCCATTTCCCGTCTAGTTTTACCTTGTCTGATAGACAGTTGTTACTTGCTAGTGGTATTTTTTCTAACATTCTGTGTGTTACAGTAGAAAGTAAAAGGGCCTTCAATGATGTGTGTAAGTTCAACCACTGAAATGACTTTACTTTTTCGTTTGTGAGCAGATCAAATTTATTGTTGACGGCCATTGGACAATAGACCCACAGAGGGAGACGACTTCTCGGGGAACCATACAAAATAATATCCTCCGGGTTGAAAGATGATATTGGCCCTTTTGGGGCAAGTGGACTATTATTAGAATATCACTAGGTAAGCATGCCTTTGTGCAGTTACTAATCTTTTGCACCTGCATTGCTATAGCCGTTGTTCTTAAACTTATTATATGGTATATTCAATCTTCAATTAGTTATTAAACTCTTTTCTTATATTTCTACTGCTTGATAGGGAATTCTTGGTTTCTGACAAACCATGTACATAAAGGTAAAAGGTTTCAAAATTATCACCTGTTAGCATCAGAAGGACAGCATCTACGTGTCAGCTCTAACCATACAGCAAAGAGTTGTTGAGGACTGCTGCTGCATTTAGCACTGCAGTTTCTTTGTAACCGTAGAATTTTTGCAGTAAAATTAGCCCTATAGAAGGCCAATTGATTATTCTTTACATCTTATATTCGTCTCACTTGCATGGTTCAAGAAATACAATAGTTATGCAACTTACTGTTGTTGTAGATTGACCTCTATGTGACGAGTTTACATCCAAAAAGCGAACATGTTGTTCATAAACTGATCCCTGATTCCTGAGTTTAGAATTGAAGTGGACTAGCTAGTTTTGGAGCACAATCTTGTATGCTTCACTTGTAAGGCAGGAAAACAACATGATTTGCAAATTCAGCCGTTCCTGTATAGTTTGCCAATGCAAAGAAAAAACAGGGTATTATTACCCATTTTGGTCTTACATTACCACAATCATCGATTTCCTTGCAACTTCTGATTAAACACTTTGTCTACATAGCAGCAGAAAATCCCGCTGCCATGAGTAGAACCAAGAAAGGCTAAAACAACAGTTGACTAAGAAGCACAGAAATGTTGAAATGTCCAGGCCCATTCAACTGGTGACATAATAATAACTCATCTGGCTAACTAATCACTAATGTATGCAAGCTTTGGGCAGTGCCGCTCTCATCTCTAATTCATATGAGAGTCATGCCGAGGAGGTTGTCTTCTACATAGTCGCGAAGGATCCCATTTTCCTAAATGAACATCAAATTGAGCTGGCTAGTGAGCTAGAATATAATGGCACTTGCTTGCAACTCTTCCGACTTGTCTGCAACACAACAATGAAACAGAAAGAGGCAAATAGTTTTTAACTGATGGAAAACTACTTGCAACTCTGCATCGTAGAAGCAAGAAGAAATACTTATACATAAAAACACCTGAAGCTTTAAGTAATCTTGATGTCTCGTAGAAGTCGAGCAGCCATAGCGCCACATCTTCTAGCTTCCCAATCATCAAGTTTCCCGCCTTCAAGTCCTGCTCCTATTTTTCTGTCCTCGAGAACTTCCTTACTCGAACAATCTTCTGACTCATCCACTCCACTGCAACTCTCAGAATCCTCATCGTTTCCATGCTTATCTGTCGATCCAACTTCTGGGACTTCTACATCATGGTGCTGGCCCTCTTTCTCCACTTCGAGTGGTTGAGCCTTTGACCCCATAATGTAAAGATGGATACTGGGATGTTGATATTTATTGTCCATCTGTGTGGGATTTGTTTTCTACATCAGTTCTAGGAGAAGGAATTTAAGTTATGTGAATAAAAATGGGTCAATTCAGAATACCTTTGCTCTCGGGACAGTTTTCACCTCAAAGTTGCTCTTCCACATTTGAAGCATTTGTTCATGAACAACCATGTTTCGAATCTCATATCCCAACTGAGTCAAATTTCAGCAATAAGGAAAATGTGAGTATTAGTCTCGTGATGTGGGATGCATGGCGCAATAAAGATAATCAAATATTCAATATGTAAAATCAACTAGTTGCCAAAAAGCAATATGATCTCGACAAATATATTACCAAGATGGTAGTTTTGGGTCCTGATAAGGAGAATATTGTCTGCAGAAGTGGATCCAAGAGATGCTCCGCATAAACCTTAATCCACAGAGATGAACATTACTCATTGGTCAAGCAGGGAAAGCAACAAGGCTAATTAAGTTTATTATTTCAAAGTTTAAGGATCAAACTTACAACATCAGTCCCAATGATAAAATCAAATGGAGGTTCAACAGCTTTAATATGTTCCTCGTTTCCCCAATCCAGCTCCGCGGCTTTCATAGAACCAAATGATGCTACAAAGCCCAAGAAATTCAGCATGAAACATTAGGTTGTAAACTGAATACAGTTAAATGAGCACGGAATTCATTTTATAGCAGACAAACAGACGGGAAGACATAATTCAGTATTATCAATTCACGAGCTCACCCATAGGCTTAATCTGAAAAAACATAAATATAAGAGGTTCTTCCAGTATTCATTATGAACCTTCAAGAGAACTGATATTTTCAGAAATGGGATGTTTCACCTCTTCCAAATTAATCTTGCCAGTCAATGGCAAATTGAAACAGTGAGCCACTAAACGAAAACTATTTCTTTAGAAGAAGGCAAAAACATTTTTAAGACAACGAATGGCGAATGCTGACAATTAGCAACAGTTTGAGAGGAACAAAAAATGAAGGTTGTGACCTGTATGGCTTGTTTTGTTTTTTTTTGTTTTTTTAAAGATATATTTGCTTTGGATCTTACACGAGCCAAGATGTGATTGCAAGATTCTTGAAGTATTTCTGTCAACGTTCCTCATGAGCAGTGGCAAAACTTCAACCTGATCCGTTGTAACAACATCGCATCCCAGCATCGCCATGCCTGATAAAAGCAGTTGACACCAAATTCAAGCAATGTCAGGTCTAACAAAAGTTACAAGCTGTACCAAATTCCAATATCGTGAATTTGTTTGTTAGTCCACATAACCACACATAATGACAGGCTCACCAAATCCAGCTACTCCACAACCAGCTCCAAGTTCAATTACACGTTTTCCTTTCAATTTTGCAGGGCAAAACCTACCCTTTCTGCAATTTCTTTCCTGGGGCATTTACACCAAATCAGATGTTACTAACTCAAATCTCCATTGAAAGCAGCATAGCTTAGTAACCCTCGCCTCAACAGATTGAGATATAACTCGTAAGCATTGCAAAATAGCAAGACCAGAACAACTTCATTAGGTGAAGCGTTACCAATTATCAGTAAGGGCGTTAGCATATAGCTACAACAGCACTTGTAAAACACAACACACATATGCAACAATAGACCTAATGACTAGACGCTTTTCAAAAGGTTTAAAGAGATTACCAGATATTTGACAAATACCATGGATGCATCCCAGACAGTAGTACCAAGATGTTTGGAATTGGGGTCCTATACCACAACAAAAACCAATTAAACAAATGCCCATACCAAAGAAATACAAAATTATTGATTTCTGATCAGAGAAGACGAATCAAGGACAGACCCAACCAATGACAATGGAGGATGGAGTAAGTAAAATCTAATACCTGAGAAAATTGAAGTTGATGACCAAAAATTTCAAGTGAGATTGCTGAAGTATGGGGCGAATTCAACCTGAAAAATTCACAAATTTAAACAATGTTTCAACTCATTGAAGCTAAATACAGAATTTTCTTAAGCAATTTTTAGTACTTCTAGAAAAACACACAATTTTTTTTTGGAATTTTATACATAAACTAAAGAAGGGTTTTATAGTTTGATAAGTAAAAGAGAAACCTTAGTTTTACAATTCAGAAATAATTACCTGTCTTCCTCCATTATTATAGAGAGAGTGACTCGACTATGTTCGGAGCTGCAGCTCAATCAGATTAGCAAAGTTCAAACTGTTTAGTTTTCAGAATGTTGCAATGTTGCATAAACAAATTTGTTAATGAACCGTTTTGCAAACACAGAACAAACCGTTTTACTAAATTAGGGTTATTTTGGAGGGTCCCACCTCACATTAGCTATTTCAGGCTTGCTGGGTTCTGCAAGTAAGCAACAAGCAACTCTCAAATCCCTGCTGCCTCGCCCACCATGTATGAATCTAGAACGCAGAAGTCGATTTTAGAAGTCAAAAACGAAAAGTTTTTTTTTTTTTTATTTCTAAAAGTCATCATTTTAAGACCTTGTTTGGTTAAAGCTGACTCGGCGTCTGGATCTGAGTCAATCCCTAACTCGCGCCGAGTCAGTAGTCAGACCGTTTGTTTTATATTTTGAGTTAGATCTGACTCAACCTCTGACTCAGATTTAACCTCTGACTCGGATCCGTTTGAGTCAGGTAACAAAATATCCCTGACTTATGGAACTAAACCACTGACTCACATATTTTTGAGTCAGTTGAGTCAGATGTGACTCAAAATAATAGCGCGTTTGGATACAATTCTGCTTATGATTTCTGCTTCTCCAGAAGCAGAAGTCAGAAGTCCAGATATTTTGCTTCACAAAAAGTTGACTTTTCTGCTTCTAAAAGTCGTTCTGAAATTCCACACCCAAACTGACTTCTTGCATTTTGACTTCTAGAAGTCAAAAAGCTACTTCTGGAAGTGTATCCAAACGCGCTATAAACATAAGAAAGTTAGGTGATTTCAGTCAGATCCAGACGACTCAGATGAGTCAGGAGTAAACAAACATGGTGTAAAATTATTTTCCCAAGCTAATTTGTGACCTTTTCGTTTTTAGATGTTGAAAGCTAACTTCCTAAGTGGTATCCAAAAAGAATACAAACATCGATGAAATTATCTTGTTCAGATCCCTTTTCTTATACTATATAAATGTATTATAATTCGAGCATACGGTGTCATGGATAACTTTATAAGAGTATTGAGATGATATGTAAAATCTTACGGATCAAACTAGTAACAACTCCTTTTGCTATAGGTTTTCCTATTATGTCAGTGAAACAATAAATTTGAAGTTAGCAATAAGATGGGACATAGACTTAGGTCCATGGGATGCCTTTTGCTGTAATAGTTTGGCAGTTGGCACATATGGTTAGCAAGATGTGATACGGTGTTCGGAATTAGACGTACCAAATCCTCATCAAACATTTGTAAGAGCCAAACAATTCTGGGAGGAAATGTACAATGCTAAATTGTTGCAAAATGCAACCATCCACAATGTATTAAGACCAAATTTGGACATAAAATGGAAATTCCCTCTTCTATGAGCTCTTAAAATATATATTACAACCAAATGGGACCATGTTACAAGGTTTTCTCTATCATCTATGATTCTAAAAAGATCCTTTTGATTTTACAGGGAAGCAAGGGTAACATGAGCAATAGAGCATCATAAGGATATGAGAGAGGTGCTAGCTCTAATTGAAGCGTGGAAGTGGGCACCATTTGGATGCATCTAAAACAATCGTAGAAGTTAGCAGCAATATTCTCATCATATTTATAACATTTTTTGGCAGACAAAATTGGTTTTGGAAGACGGAACAATCAATTGTTTGACTCTGTACCAATTTCTAAGTTATCTCACTTTAATTATATAACTAAGCAAGCAAACCAGGAATCAATTCCATTAGCTTTCAAATCCAATGCAAGTGCAACATGTTACTTTCGAGGATATTCGCCTAGTTGTATGCTTTGATTATCTGGAAGAAGAAAAAAAAGATAGAGTTGGCCTCTCAGACCAAAAGAGTCACTAATTAAAGTTAATACCTTTTCTTTAATAATTTAAAGATTTCCTATTAAAAAAATACAATTAAGAAATTGCTTAGTGATGTAATGCAAATATGTCCCTAGACCGAATAATCATCATATAACTCAAATATTGACTTGTGACCTAAAAATTATACCCCAATCCAAAATTCCCCCATATTGGGTGCACTGGGATCTCTTTTGATAGCAGTTGTTGTCCTTCGTAAGCATGTAAATCAAAGCACACCACCACCGCTAGAGTTTTGTATAAACTCAAACTTAAAAATAAACAAGAGTTTAGCTCTTGTGTCATTGTTTTGTAGTGTGTCGTCAGTTCTCACATGCTTATTAAGTTGTCTTAGGAATAACTTATGTTAGAACACTGCTCATTCAAAATCGTAAATCATGATATCTCAGGTTTTTTCTCAATGTTAGCTACACAAAACTATATCTTGATTTTCAGTCTACTAAAGTCAAGTTTCAGACTATGATTAGAGTATGGTAGTTGAGTATCGGACATCACCGAAAAACCCTCGAAGATTGAAAACTGAAGATCAAACGAAGAAATTTGAAGAGCTTCATCGATAAAGAGGTATTTGAAGATTGAACCGCCCTATTTACTCACGACATTTAGCATTCTATCTTATGAGACTATGTCGTATGATTTTAGTACATTTGATATTGCAAAGAAGAAATTTTGAGTTAAGCTTGTCTTGATAAATCTCTCGAAATATGATTCAAGCAACTGATGTTTATAGATCCTTAACAATTGGTTGTGAACAATCTATTATTTATGAACTATTTCAGCAATGATGTTAACTATCTATGGCTATTGGGCATGTTTCAAATTGTTTAAAGAGAGTTTTCAGAACTTACTGAAATTTTGGACACAGGGTAGGTACGCATACCCAGTACGCGTACCCTAGTGGTCTTAGTTCCGAAATGGGTAAGGGTAGACATACCTAATACGCATACCCTAAGGTTTTGAGTTCGTGAATGGGAGGGAAGTATGCGTACCCCAAGGATCTGATTTCTTGAACGACTAAGAGTGAACATACCCAGTACGTTACCACAACAACTTGAGTTCATGGACTTATTCATAGCTATGCATACCCTTACACATACCTACCTAGTATCAAACTAAATATATGCTTATAAATTATTTTCACAAATAGTTTGGCATTTCTATAACTCTCATGAACACTTATAAGGCAACTTTATTCACCAAATCATTTTGTGTTAATGAATCATGGTTTAAGTCTTGAGTGTTAATGAACATGACTTTTTCTTGAAAGTTCATATGGCATATTTTCCAAAACGAAATATTATTGTACACAGTACCAGAACCATGTACCATAGTGTAAGTTCTTCTGTGTAATTTCAAGGAAAACTTCTCACATGCTTACATGAATTCCTAATAAGAATTTCATCTAAACCGAGAAAGTGTTTGCTTGAACCACAAGTTATATTAGCTTGAATTCAAAGCTACTTAGAGCCTTGAAAATCTATAAATAGAGAGACTCATGCAACATGACTTTTTAATCCCTAACACTTCTGTGTCTTAGTTGCTTGCTAGAGTCTTCCTCAAAATACCTAGGTTTCCTCTGAGGAACATAATTAGGTTACGACATGAAGACTTCACTTAGGGATTCGTGAAGGTACGACTATATTTTACCTGATAGTTGACATATCTTGATCTTATATTGATCGTTGAGGTTCTCATATATCTTCAATCAGGAACAAGATAAATAGGAATGACAAAGTTCTCTTCGTCTCGGATGTTGTGATTCCTCAAGATATATATCTAAAACTTTTCTTCATTGACTTGTTTATATTGTTCTTGAGAGGTGGTTAGTAATCCTGTTAGAGCTCCGTTGAACCTTCCAAGCGTTAGTATGTCAAGGTTGGTTGTCATATTTTAGTTCAAAAACTCAAGGTCGCTTGATTAGATTACTAGAGTCAACTTCGTTAGGTTAGACTAGGAAGTCTAGAAATATTGAAAAAACTCGTTTTACACTGAAGAACTTGAAGACGTATCGGTATTAACGAACACATCATCCTTTTGTTCGAGGTTAGTAATACAAGTCTTGACATGTTTCAATTTATATCTACGTTGCTTTCAAGTCGTTTATATTGAAAACATAACATGAGAAATTATATATATGAATCTCTAGTATTAGAGACTTGATCATTTCATTATGATCAAAGTGTCAACGAAAAGTATACAAGTTGTATCACAACTTTGGTATATTGAATTACGAAGTATAACGACCATGTTTTGAACTACGTAATTGCGACATAGATATTGTCTTTATAACTTGTTACTATATTATGTAATGAACTTAGGATTCATTCCATGCCTAGAAAACTGTGCTTAATTAATTACATGACATTGAGGAAGTAAACTTGCAAAACTTGTTCGTAGTTGAAAGGGATCAATGGAATTGGTGGTCTGATTTCTATTTGGGATCTAGATCAGGATTGATCCCTATTGAGGATCTTTAGCAGGGTCGATCCCTTCCTTGGGGATCTATAACATGACCGACACCTATTGGGGATCTCTTGCAGGACTGGTCTCAATATTAATCTAGTATCTCTGATTTTTACATACACTTTACAGTTTGTGTGAATATTAGAATATGAGTTGTTATTTTGGAATGTTCAAGATGTCGACATAATGAGTAATTCGAACACACGCTAAAATATTTTCTTTCATTGTTGAAAGATATTTCTTGATACTCAATATGAGATCCCAAACCGAAATATTTGAGAATCTCTTAAATAGGGTTATCAAATTTATATGTTTTATTCTCCCAGTAAGAAAAACATATATCTGGAAGATATATTAGTAGAATATACTTGTATACTATCTAATATTGAGTTGTCATCCATGATGGATTTCGGTTTATTAGTTGGATATTAGATGGAATTAGACAAAACCGAAAATTGGTTTTTATTGCATATATTTGATATTTTCATTTATGGAAATTCTTTGGTGTCCGATCTACCTTGGTCTATAAATAGTGAAGTTTGCTCTTCTTACTAACTCATCCTGACATATGCACTTCATTTTGTAGTCAATTTGGTAGTCGACTAATAGTATTACCCGTATTAATATCTTGGAGAGGAGAGTAACCTAATTAGGCGAAATCTTTTACCTCCGCTAATTTAAAGACTTCCATTAGATAAAAAAGCATCTACATAGTACCGTTGGTGGGAAACTATAATTATATTGTATTTTAGTTTTTCGAATATTGATTTGATCGACTAATAGGGTTTGAACCTTGATTGAACCTAGTTTGATTATTCTTCAAATCCTTCTCTTCTGACATAATAGTTCAAATCTGTCTTTAGAATTGACGATAAGTTTGTGATCATCCATTTTTAACAGAACACGTTTTGTGCATGATCGATCACAAGGGAATCAAGTTTGTTTGTGCAGGTATATTAAAGACATTGAAGATAAGAAGACAAGAAGATTTCTTAGTGGTTTCTGATCTTTGTGATTTAATTCGTACACAAACTTGATCGGCTGGGGTCCGACTTAGCTTTGTTTATCTTGATAGACAACTTATATCTAGTCATATAGATCGACGATCTATCATTTGGAGGTTCTCTTCAGGATTTGAATCTGATAGGTTGTGAACCTAGATATGATTATCTTGATATCCGAGCAAAGGGGTATATATAACTTATATGGAAGAGTCGTTATTTAACTCAACATAAATCTTTGATTTACTTCTTAAGATTGATAGAGCAGTTAATGAATACAGATTAGACCTTTACTGTTTCGGAAGACGATCCAAAGGGGTTAAGTGCATGAAGTCTTCACGGCAGGTAAAGCAACTTAAGATAGTGGATTCTATCTTAGGATTCTCGTGCTCTGGCCAGATTGGTTATAGGCGCAGGGATACTTGAAAAAGCGGGGATCTAACAACCACACCCAATATTTCGTTCGGCAATCTGTATGGACTAACTCTAATATAATTCCAAGAGAATCAACTAGACAGTCAGACTCAATCAAGGAAAAACATCTAAGAGTTATATCTCAATTTCTCAAAACAATCTGCAATCGAACATATATAAATTTGTGAGCCTGATTGGTATGAGAAATAACTTGAACGGTGCCAAAGACCAATGTTCAAGTGTCGATCAATTTCAATCAACAACCAAAGGTCGGATTTACCAATTGATTGACTACGCATAACGTGTGATATTTCAATTATATAAACAAATATAATGCGGAAAAGAAATAACACAGACACCAGAAGTTTGTTAACAAAGAAACTGCAAATGCAGAAAAACCCCGGGACCTAGTCCAGATTTAAATACCACACTGTATTAAGCCGCTACAGACACTATCCTACTACAAGTTAACTTCGAAATTGAATGTATTTGAGCCCTGACCAAGGCTTACACCGATTAATACAGTCGCGTTCCTTACGCCTCTAAATCCCAGCAGGACTCTATGCATTTGATTCCCTTAGCCGATCTCACCCACAACTAAGAGTTGGTACGACCCTTAATATCAGGACTCTGTGGCAGAATGAGCTCTGGAGAGTTTGTACTTGCAATATAAGGTGGACTAGGTGTTTCCACAAATTATTATGCTGAGATTTTTGCAGTATTAATAGTAGGGGAGTGGGCACTTAATCATGGGTTCAATAAACTTGTATTTAGAACGGATTCAAAAGCTGTCATTAGTGCTTTTCAAGGCAATACACTTCCATGGTTTGCTATTACCAGGTGGGAAAGGATTTGTGAAGCAGCCATCTTTTGGGAATTCATTCATAGTTGCAGAGAAGTCAATTTCTCTGCAGATACAATGGCAAAGAGAGGTTCAGTGTTATGCAGAGGTGAACAGAGTATATATGAACAGAAACCTGACTTTCTAGGTTGTTTAGAAGATCCAAATCAAGTGTACTTTAGATTTTGCTAAATTAGAGGTCATATGTGACAGCTTTCCTTTTTGGCACCTCTTTTGTACTACTATGATATACTTCTTGTAAATTCTTGAGTTATCAATAAAATTTTATTGTTAAGAAAAAAAAATAAAGAGTTGCTACGACCCAAAGTCGAAGACTTTATAAATAAATATGTCTCCCACATAAAAGTCTATTATGATAGATAAATATGTCTCCCACAGAAATACCTGTGAAGTTTTTGTTCCGTCTTTTGATAAATCAAGGTGAACAGGAACCAATTGATAATCCGGTCTCATATTCCCGAAGAACAACCTAGAAATATCAATCACCTCACAATAACTTAACTATATGGTAGTATAACAAGTTATTGTGGAGTCACAAAGAATGAGACGAAGAGCTTTGTGATTACTTTTTATATCTTACCTATCGGAGATAAATCTCGAGCCAATCTTAGAGAAGATAGTACTCAATACTATAGAACAAGTAAGATAAGAACACAAAACTACAGAGAAAATAGTTGGGTCTGGCTTCAGAATCCCAATGAAGTCTTTAAGTCGTTAACCTATAATGGTTTTAGAAAAAACCTAGGTTAAAGGAGAATCTACTCTAGTACACAACTAGTATCAAACATGAGATGTGAGGATTAGGTTTTCCAGTTGCTAGAGTTCTCTCTTATATAGTCTTCAAATCAGGGTTTGATAGCTTTGAAACAGAGCAATCAATATTCATTGTTAGATAAAAACCTGATATAAGATTCAAGCTAAGTTTGCTTAAAACCAAAGAAATATCTCTGCACCGTTAGATGGTTTTAGCTTGTTACACACAAATGAAATCTACCTTCATTTAGATATGGGTGACCGTACCTAAACGTGTATATTGAGTTGGCTCAACAATAATTAACCGAAGTTATCCATATGAACACTTTTGTATTAACCACATTCATCTAACACTTCTAGATTAAATGATAATCAAATGAATCTAATTGTGTTACTCATATAGTTGTTCAATTGTTTATATTCTCATAGAAGTATACAAGACACAATTGAAACAAAGTCGGATTGATTCAAGAGAACAAATTCATGAACATTAAGCCACGGTTTGCAAAGATTGCATTCCTTAATTTATATATGTATTTGTTCATGAGTATGAAATCATACTTAACCGATTTTAGAACGTAAACCAACTCATTTAGAAAACGGATACGCAAACTAAGTTCCGGACTTTGGTCTTGTCCGACAGTTCACAAACCGGTATGCATACTGTCAGCCCGGACCTAACTCAGGTAGAACCGTTCGCATACTGGTATGCAAACTTGGTTCCTGGACTTTAATAGCTAAAACCGTTCGCATACTGGTACGCAAACTTGGTTTCCTGAATCATACCACAATAGTTTGCATACTGGTATGCATACTGTGCTATATCAGGATAATGGTTAATTGTTCTAAACTCTCATTTCAATCATTGAAACATCCTTAGAAGACGACGATAGCTGTCTCACACAAACTATTAGCTTATAAGTAATTTCCACGTGATCGAATGATCAATACGAAATATTTCGAGTCGACATCAAATGACTGTCTCACACAAATCATGTAAGATGTTTCAAGGCATTTTTCACATGATCATCTTTTGACTCATTATTTAGTTTCCAAAAATTTTCACTATCTAAAGCAAAAATCTTCCAACACATATTTAGAGAAAGATATAAGCGAGTTAAACTCAGCTCGAAATATCAAATGTGTATAATGTAAAAGTCTATATAGCTATACGACTTAGTCTCAATAGGAGATAGAATAGAATAGACTTTTGATTGATAGATAAGTTTTAGTCTCCATATACCTTTTGTTGATGAAGTTACTCCAAGCCCTCCTCAGTAGATCTTCGCCTTCAATCGATGAACTCCGTGAAGTCTAAAGCTCCACTATACATTCTATCCTAGTCCGAGACATAACTATAAGTAAACTAGAAATCAAGACTTATAGTTTTGATAACCTAAACTTGACAAACAATCTTGAGATACAATGCTTGCGAGTTCGACCGAGAAGTGCTATAACAATCTCCCTTTTTGTCAATTTTAGTGACAAAACTATCAATCCATATGGATTACAAAATAAATAAACTTTGTAGATTCTAATCCAACATGCTTTATTTCTTTGGTTCTTCAACATTCCTTGAATTCTTCGTCACTCAAAGTACTCCAGTGATTCTAAACGTGTTCAACTCAGCATCATTGTTGTTGAAGATACGTATCTATAACAATATAAAAACAGTTGTTCTCAAATAATATTATACGATGTCATATTATTATTACACAACATCAAAGTTCAATTGTATCACAACTTTGACAATAATACTACGGTGATATGTATCTCTCCCCCTTAGTCAATACTTCATCTCACAATGAAAACCACTCCCTCTTACATAATTATCCGTAAACCATATGTATGTAGTGTGAACTACAAAATAACTCTCCCCCTTTTTGTCAATATAAATTGGCAAAGGTATGAAAACTAGCGGGATCATAATGAAATTCTCAAAGAGATTGTTCATGACTAAAAAAGAACATATCAATTTGGTTTCGATGAATTCACATAGTCGAAACTTAGTGTATTCATCAAGGAGTTTATATAGATACAATAAAACTCCTACAATATTCCACAGCCGCACTCTCCACAAAGATTTGGAAATTAAGCACAAGTTCAATTAAGAACTCTCCCCCATAGAAAATGTCATTCCGGAAAGAACAACAAGAGCGACCATACTTTTATGAGAAAAGAAGGATTTCCTTGGATATTAACAAATCACATGAAACATGAATTTGTATCCTGAAAAATAAATTAACCACAAGAGATCCTTAATAATTAATTTAATCGGAAACGATCAACATAAGAAAAACTTACGGAGCCATACAATACTTTCACATAGAAGTGGATCATGGAAAGATCATTAATACTGCATAATATTCAAAGTTCATTCTATTTTTTTTATCAATATTTGCATAAAGATATAATAGACTTAACTTTTGACATATATGAGATAATTATAGTTCATGGACGTAACACACATATCCCATAAAATTTTTGCAATATAAAAAACCATAAAGATTAATACTGCAAAATCATGAAAAAGCGGGGGTCTAACAACAACACCCAATATTTCGCTTAGCAATTTGTATGGACAAACTCGAATATACTTTTAAGAGAATCAACAAGACTCAATCAATTAAAAGTATATCAACGAGTTTATATCTCTCTCTTGATTTGATTTCCTCAAACAGAAACTACGAGTACTAATCAAATACAAGGAATAACTTGGATGGTACCAAAGACCAATATCCAAGTGTTAATCAATATCAATCAACAACCGTTAGGTCGGATTCTCCAATTGATTGATCTAACGCACAACCTGTATTATTTCAATTATAAAGATAAAACAATATAATGCGGAAATTGAAATAACAAAGACACCAGAAAGTTTGTTAATGAGGAACCGCAAATGCAGAAAAACCCCGGGACCTAGTCCAGATTGAACACACACTGTATTAAGCCGCTACAGACACTAGCCTACTCCAAGCTAACTTCGGACTGGACTGTAGTTGAACCCAATCAGTCTCCCACTAATCCAAGGTACATTTGTACTCCCTACGCCTCTGATCCCAGCAGGATACTGCGCACTTGATTCCCTTAGCTGATCTCACCCACAACTAAGAGTTGCTACGACCCAAAATCGCAGGCTTTGACAATAAACAAATCTGTCTCACACAGACAAGTATATCAAAGGATCAATCTGTCTCCCACAGAAAAACCCTAAAGTTTTTGTTCCATCTTTTGATAATAATCAAGGTGAACAGGAACCAATTGATAACCCGGTCTTATATTCCCGAAGAACAGCCTAGATTAATCAATCACCTCACAACAATCTTAATCGTATGGTAGCAAAACAAGATGTTGGTGGAATCACAAACAATGAGACGAAGATGTTTGTGATTACTTTTTATATCTTGCCTATCGGATATATCAAATCTCAAGCCAATCAATTTGATTGTACTCGTACGATAGAAGATGCAAGATCAGATCACACAACTACGATAAAAGTAGTATCGGTCTGGCTTCACAATCCCAATGAAGTCTTTAAGTCGTTAACCTGGTTTTAGAAGAAGAAAACCAAATGTTAAAGGAGAACCGACTCTAGTACGAAAACTAGTTGGTGGGCCCGGAGATGTGTATAAAATTGAGCGTAATGAAACGCGGGCCTACAGTAATACCGCAAGTGCACGGTCGTCAGTTGTAGCTCGTGCAAGTACGGGTCGATCCACAGAGATTGGGTGTGTTTCGGAAGTGTTTTAGCTAATTGGGTTCCTAGATTTGCTTTGGGTTTAGAAGCCTTTTGGCTTAAATGGGGTTTTGAGTGCTAATGGGTTTGAATGCCCTTTGAATGAATTGGGCTTAGTGGGTTTGTTAAAGATAAAATGAACTGAGCTTGGGCTCAGTTATCTTTGAAGTGCAAATGGGCTTTGGTTCTAGAAACTGGTCTGAGCTTTGGGCTCAACAGTTCAACTATGACTTGGGCTTAACAGTTCACTAGGCTCTGGCCTTACAGTGAACTGAGTCTTGTGCTCAGTTGTTCACTTATGAATTGGGCTGGGCCTTAACAATGAATTTGACTTGGGCCTTAATGAACTGGGCTTTGGTTTTGGTCTTACAGTTGGGCTCAAATTGTGCTCTGGGCTTTTGGAAGTGAGCTTTGGGCTTGAGTGCACAACAGAGCAGATGCAAGCAGTAGCAGCTGGGCTAACAACAGTGCTGCAACAAGGGAAAACAACAGCTGCAACAAAGAATGGCAGCAGGAGAGGAAGCAGCAGTGCAGCACAAGCAGTGCACAGGGCCAAGAAAAGAAGGCAGTACTGCAACAGCAGCACAAGGCAAGGAGTGGCAGCAGCAGTGCAAGAAAGGCAGCAGCAGCAGAGGAAGCTACAGCAGCAACAGAAGAAGTGGCAGCAGCAAGGGAAAGCACAGCAGCACAAGTGCTGCAGCAGCAATTGCAACAGTAGAAGAAATGCAACAGAAGTGGCAGGAGGGGAAGCAAGTAGTAAAGAAAATGCAAAACAGAAAATGCAGATGAAACAAACAAGTGAAAGAAAACAAGACTAACAGTTGAAGATGGATTTATGGATGACAGGGAAGGTTGATTATGGATGGGAACTAGGGGTTGAATTCACTCTAACTTTTACTATGTATTCTCCTATAGAAAGTTAAACACAACTATGGTATTATTTCCAAAGAACTAATTGTCTTTCTACAGCACAACTAGTCAAGGGATTATGAATTCAGCTTGAGTTGCAGCTTATCAGCAGCTCATGAACCTAACTACAAAGTATACTTGGCATACATTGTGAAAGTGAGGTGATGATGAGCTAAGTTCAAGTTTTTCCTAAACCTGCTTAGCCTTCTAAAGCAATGTGATCAATGTACTATACAATAAGACATTAGAGATTCATCAAGTCCCTAGCATGATGGTTTAGAACATGACAAACATTACACTAACATTACAGGGCAGTGAGCATAACAGTGAACAACATGGTGAACTAACATGACAACATTCATATAAACAGAGAATTAAAACCAAGAACAAGAACAAATGCAATTAAAAGTAAAAGTGCAACTAACAGGAACAATTAAAATTAACAGGAGCATCACACATTAAACATTAACAGTGCAATTTAAAATTGGAATTAACCTAACCCAAATTGGGTGGAAACTTGGCTAGTCCAAGAACAAGTTTTAACAGTGATACCCAACCCTCAATTTATACCCAGACAATAAAATTAGGGTTTCCCCCAAATTACAAATTAGGGTTTTCTTAAATTAAACAAAATTTAACTTACAAACTCCCAAAATCTGCTCGACCCATGCCTCCTCTAGTCCTTGATGCTCTTCCTCTGCTCCTATTGTCCCCTAATTTCGAGTTATTTTACTCACCCCAAAACCTAGGGTTTCAGAGGTTGTGAGATGAAGAAAATAACTAGGCTAGGGATATGGGGGTGTTGTCGGTATGGAGATAGTAGTGGCAGTGATGGGAGGTGGTGGAGTTGCAGAGCTCTGCAACTGTCGGGTGAAGGAGATGAAGTTTTGGGGCGATGGGTTGTTTGGGTGGATAATAGGATTCGGTGCTAGGGTGTGAAGCGGGATCATCTGGTTCGATGTTTGGCGAGCTGAGACGCTGGATATGGAGATGGTAGGTAGATCGGACGGCTAAGAGAGAAGTTTGTAGCGACCGTTGGATGTGTAACACAACGAAGTCAACGGTGCTAGATTAGGTTAGGTGCTGTAGTGTTGGGCGGAATCATCGGGATTTGATGCACAGTGATGAGGTGACCGTTGGATGACAAGATGGATCCAATCTGACGGCTCTCATGGAAATGGGTATGGATAAAGGAAATGGATTTGGGTAAGGGTTTTGGGCCTTGGGTATGCCAAGCCCATATCTTCTTTAAGAACAATTCTTCCTTCTTGAGCCCATTCCTAGCTTTTTGGTCTTGTGCGCAACATTCTTCGCGGCTTCCTTGCGTAATTCCTCCCGGCTTTTCACTACTTTTTGCTCTTTTTGCTCCACTTCATCCAGACTTTATTTATTACCTAAAAATGCAAAATTAAGTAAGAAAAATATTTATTCTTGAAAACAATGAAAATACAGAATATGGGATAAAATGTAGAATTAATGCGCAAAAGATGAGTTAAATGCCAACAAAAATATATATATGCACTATTTGGCACTCATCAAATACCCCCAAACCTGAATTTTACTTGTCCTCAAGTAAAACAAAACTAAGGAAATCCTAACTATACCACTGTCGCTGGTCTCTCGAATGCATTTAGCGTATGCACTAAGCCTTTTAAACCACTAAGTGTCCCTAGTGGACGAGTTGAAGTCTCGTGAAGGTTTACCAGAGGTGTGCCTACAAAACCTAAGGACAAAATATAGCTCAGATTCCATCAAATGTGACATGTGCAAAACAGTTAAGCTCACAGCAAAATGGAGATGTCAATCTAGCTATCGAAGGCACAATCCTAGCACTGATAACAAAAAAAGACATGTGATAAGAGTGTAAAGTGTATCTACACATGTGTAAAGAAAGATCTGAAGTTATGACTACTAATCACCAAGAGATAGTTTCTCAGGCTAAGAACTGAGGTCGAAATCTAGCTAGCTGTCCGGACTTTACGAGAATTGTGAATGAGTTGGAGGTATTTCACAATTACTCGCGTTGTACATCAATGGCATACACCCTCCTTGCTTATTACAATGAAACAACAAAATGACTATTTACATGACTCTTATTTACATTGACTATTCTCTTTTATTTTTGGAACAAGAGATGATGGAATTGATAAATACTTGAATTTTTTTTTTTTTTTTGAATTTTTCTGATTTTTTTTCTTTTTTTTTTCTGAATATATACATCGTTTTTTTTTTTTTTTTTTTTTTTTTTTTTTTTTTTTTTTTTTTTTTTTTTTGAACAAGGAAACACTTTTGATACATATACAAAAGGAAACAAAAGATTACATGACACTTTGCAAGAGGTAGCCCTTTTTGATGCACCCAGTTAAATTCGATGGTTGTCTTTCTTAATGTAACCTCCACCTTCTATCCCAACCAACCAAAGAACAAGCTAGTCAAGTTTCGTTCAGTATTCTAAAGTGATTGGCAATCGTAACTTCCTATCAAACACCTTGAAGATCGAGGCCATACATGTATTGGTAGATCGTGCGCGTGCAAATTCTTATCACTATGTGAATTGTGCTAGAATCAGGGTGCCTAAATATCTAGACTAAGACTCCTAATAAAAATACATATTTGCACAAGAGTCAACATTTCAAGGTAAATGAGCTCCATTTTTTATGATTTTTCATTTTTTAATTTTTTTTGAATTTTTTTTGATTTTTTCAAAAGAAGAAGGAGTTCGTTTTCAATTATAGCATATTATCATGGTATCTACTCTATACCCCCAAACCTAAACTAAACATTGTCCTCAATGTTTCAAAATATGGAAAAAATAAAATGCAACATATGGAAAGGGACATGCTGAGTAGAGTAAAAGGAGAGAGAATACCCGATTTCGGCGAAAGCAGAATTAAAACTCCGTTATTCAAGGCAAAAATCCAACATATTTCAGCCGAGATCATATTGGATTAGCAAAATATATACAAAAGAACAAAAGGGTTTTTAAGAAATTTTATCTACTGGATTATATACAAAAAATTCACCATACACTAACAATCTAAAGAGTTGAGGATCAACCCAAAAGACAAAGTGTAGAGACAAAGAAAGTTCAAAACACTAAAATTGGACTTAAATGGGAGTGAGAGTGAAAAACCGAATGAATCACCCCTAAACCTAAATTGTTCAACAGGTTTACTTTTAAGCACAAAATTTTTAATTTTAAGGGTTCAGGATTCAAAAGGTCTAACTCATAATGGACTGTTTTCGGGATGGGCAAACATGCAATTTCCAACTGTGGCTCTTTAAAAGTGTTATATTTTGAAGCAAAATAGTCCAAGAGGACTTGGGAAGCACACAGTTCCAATCCTAGATTAGGAATTTTCAGAAAAATTGGTTTTACAATATTGGTACAAACCAAATCTAGGTTGGGTGGAAGGCCACAGATTGTGACTTAGGTAGAAGAATAGGCATATCATTATCAATCAAATCAAAATCTTCTAACTCATCTACACATGTCACATCATGCTCACAATCATCAATCAAATTGGCAAGATCACAATCAGAATTATCAACATCATCAACAGATTGATTTTCATGTATCGGCACATCAGGGGAAACATCACATGGAATACTAGAAGAAATATCATGCATTAAGGTCGGGGCAGAGAAGCCTAATGTATTTGAACCCAAAGGTTCCATAACATTTTCAGTATAGACATGTTCTTCTAACATAACATCATAATCATCATCATCATCATGATAGGCATTTTGCAATCTAGGATAATTTTCAATCCTAAGGTCGGAGCTATTACAAGAATAAAACTCTAATTCATGGGGATGACTCATATCATGTGGTGTTGTTCCTGTTTCCCTAACGGATTCCCATTGATGGGTTTTCTCTGCAATCTCGGCTAAAAAATTCCATGCATCATCCACAGATTTATCAATAAACTCACCATTACACATAGACTCAACCATGGTTCGAGATTTAAAGTCTAGTCCCTCATAGAGGATGACGACAAGTCTCCACTTCTCAATTCCATGGTGCGGACATTCACTCAACAAATCATTAAAACGTTCAAAATAGTGAAAAACAGTTTCCTCATCCAATTGGACAAAACAATTGATACTTTGACGAATAGCGATGGTCCTGTGATGGAAAGAATTTTTGGAAAAATTGATTAGTGAGTTGTTCCCAAGTGGTGATTGATTGTGGTCTCAAACCGTAAAACCATGTTTTGGCCCTTTCCTTTAAAGAAAATGTAAACAAACGCAATTTCAGAGAGTCTTCGGACATATGATCAGGTTGCATAGTCCGACAAATTTGTTCAAACTCTTACATGAGTATAGGGGTTCTCAGAATCGAACCCTCGAAATATAGGAAGTATTTGTATCATGTTTGCATTTATTTTAAAAGGGTTATTGGTTTGAGGTAAGACAATACATGATAATGGAATTTGTATTGATGGATACATGTATTCATGGAGAGCACGAGGTTGGCCCATTTTGAAATGACACAAAGCCCACTATTTGGTTTTAATGGGTTTTAAAAAATTTGGTTTTTGATGGGTTTGGATTTTTGGGAAAAATTTGGTTTTGGTGGGATATAAAAGAAATTTGGTTTAAAATTGGGAGCAAAAGAAAATTTTGGTTTTTTTTTTTTTTTTTTTTTTTTTTTTTTTTAAATAAAATGAAGAAAATAAAATTTGGTTTTTGAAATGGGAGCAAGCCCACTGTGCAAGCCTCTAATGAAATGGAAGCTGCGGCCTACGAAAATTCAAGTTTTAATTTTGAAAGTTTAATTTGGCCCAGTTGGTTAAGGCCCGACGTTTGTTTTTAAAACTTTGGTTTCGAGGTTCACTTACAAGTCCACAATCAGTTATAAGCTCAGCTGGGTTTAAACCCAGAGTCTAAAATACAAGTCCAATGAAAGAATTTAAACAAGCCCACACAAAATAAATACAAGCCCACAAATTAAACAAACAAGCCCACAAATAAATTATTACAAACCCAAAATAGAAAAATAAAAAGCCCAAAAAATTGGGTTAATTATTACAAGCCCACAATTAAAAAATTGGAAGCCCACAGGTTGGGTTCTCTCAATGAATGGGTTTAGGCTTACCTTTTTAGCACAGCCCAGCTGCTCTGATATTGTTGCAAAAACCCAGTTGGGTTTTGGTTCTTTTCCTTGGTGGCGTCCCAGCAGAGGAAAAACAGGTTCAGAACAGCAGGTCCAACAGCAAATGAAATGAAGCAGATGCAGATGCAAATGCTATGAAATGAAATACAAAATAGCTAAAAAACACAGATAAAACACAGCACCAATCCCCGGCAACGGCGCCAAAAACTTGGTAGGCTTCTAAAAGCGTATAGAATTATGATGCGATGAAAAACGGGCCTACAGTATTCCCGCCTGTCACGCGGGTGACCCGGGTTCGATCCCCGGCAGCGGCGCCAAAAACTTGGTGGGCCCGGAGATGTGTATAAAATTGAGCGTAATGAAACGCGGGCCTACAGTAATACCGCAAGTGCACGGTCGTCAGTTGTAGCTCGTGCAAGTACGGGTCGATCCACAGAGATTGGGTGTGTTTCGGAAGTGTTTTAGCTAATTGGGTTCCTAGATTTGCTTTGGGTTTAGAAGCCTTTTGGCTTAAATGGGGTTTTGAGTGCTAATGGGTTTGAATGCCCTTTGAATGAATTGGGCTTAGTGGGTTTGTTAAAGATAAAATGAACTGAGCTTGGGCTCAGTTATCTTTGAAGTGCAAATGGGCTTTGGTTCTAGAAACTGGTCTGAGCTTTGGGCTCAACAGTTCAACTATGACTTGGGCTTAACAGTTCACTAGGCTCTGGCCTTACAGTGAACTGAGTCTTGTGCTCAGTTGTTCACTTATGAATTGGGCTGGGCCTTAACAATGAATTTGACTTGGGCCTTAATGAACTGGGCTTTGGTTTTGGTCTTACAGTTGGGCTCAAATTGTGCTCTGGGCTTTTGGAAGTGAGCTTTGGGCTTGAGTGCACAGCAGAGCAGATGCAAGCAGTAGCAGTAGCAGCTGGGCTAACAACAGTGCTGCAACAAGGGAAAACAACAGCTGCAACAAAGAATGGCAGCAGGAGAGGAAGCAGTGCAGCACAAGCAGTGCACAGGGCCAAGAAAAGAAGGCAGTACTGCAACAGCAGCACAAGGCAAGGAGTGGCAGCAGCAGTGCAAGAAAGGCAGCAGCAGCAGAGGAAGCTACAGCAGCAACAGAAGAAGTGGCAGCAGCAAGGGAAAGCACAGCAGCACAAGTGCTGCAGCAGCAATTGCAACAGTAGAAGAAATGCAACAGAAGTGGCAGGAGGGGAAGCAAGTAGTAAAGAAAATGCAAAACAGAAAATGCAGATGAAACAAACAAGTGAAAGAAAACAAGACTAACAGTTGAAGATGGATTTATGGATGACAGGGAAGGTTGATTATGGATGGGAACTAGGGGTTGAATTCACTCTAACTTTTACTATGTATTCTCCTATAGAAAGTTAAACACAACTATGGTATTATTTCCAAAGCACTAATTGTCTTTCTACAGCACAACTAGTCAAGGGATTATGAATTCAGCTTGAGTTGCAGCTTATCAGCAGCTCATGAACCTAACTACAAAGTATACTTGGCATACATTGTGAAAGTGAGGTGATGATGAGCTAAGTTCAAGTTTTTCCTAAACCTGCTTAGCCTTCTAAAGCAATGTGATCAATGTACTATACAATAAGACATTAGAGATTCATCAAGTCCCTAGCATGATGGTTTAGAACATGACAAACATTACACTAACATTACAGGGCAGTGAGCATAACAGTGAACAACATGGTGAACTAACATGACAACATTCATATAAACAGAGAATTAAAACCAAGAACAAGAACAAATGCAATTAAAAGTAAAAGTGCAACTAACAGGAACAATTAAAATTAACAGGAGCATCACACATTAAACATTAACAGTGCAATTTAAAATTGGAATTAACCTAACCCAAATTGGGTGGAAACTTGGCTAGTCCAAGAACAAGTTTTAACAGTGATACCCAACCCTCAATTTATACCCAGACAATAAAATTAGGGTTTCCCCCAAATTACAAATTAGGGTTTTCTTAAATTAAACAAAATTTAACTTACAAACTCCCAAAATCTGCTCGACCCATGCCTCCTCTAGTCCTTGATGCTCTTCCTCTGCTCCTATTGTCCCCTAATTTCGAGTTATTTTACTCACCCCAAAACCTAGGGTTTCAGAGGTTGTGAGATGAAGAAAATAACTAGGCTAGGGATATGGGGGTGTTGTCGGTATGGAGATAGTAGTGGCAGTGATGGGAGGTGGTGGAGTTGCAGAGCTCTGCAACTGTCGGGTGAAGGAGATGAAGTTTTGGGGCGATGGGTTGTTTGGGTGGATAATAGGATTCGGTGCTAGGGTGTGAAGCGGGATCATCTGGTTCGATGTTTGGCGAGCTGAGACGCTGGATATGGAGATGGTAGGTAGATCGGACGGCTAAGAGAGAAGAAGTTTGTAGCGACCGTTGGATGTGTAACACAACGAAGTCAACGGTGCTAGATTAGGTTAGGTGCTGTAGTGTTGGGCGGAATCATCGGGATTTGATGCACAGTGATGAGGTGACCGTTGGATGACAAGATGGATCCAATCTGACGGCTCTCATGGAAATGGGTATGGATAAAGGAAATGGATTTGGGTAAGGGTTTTGGGCCTTGGGTATGCCAAGCCCATATCTTCTTTAAGAACAATTCTTCCTTCTTGAGCCCATTCCTAGCTTTTTGGTCTTGTGCGCAACATTCTTCGCGGCTTCCTTGCGTAATTCCTCCCGGCTTTTCACTACTTTTCTGCTCTTTTTGCTCCACAATTCATCCAGACTTTATTTATTACCTAAAAATGCAAAATTAAGTAAGAAAAAATATTTATTCTTGAAAACAATGAAAATACAGAATATGGGATAAAATGTAGAATTAATGCGCAAAAGATGAGTTAAATGCCAACAAAAATATATATAAATATGCACTATTTAGCACTCATCAAATACCCCCAAACCTGAATTTTACTTGTCCTCAAGTAAAACAAAACTAAGGAAATCCTAACTATACCACTGTCGCTGGTCTCTCGAATGCATTTAGCGTATGCACTAAGCCTTTTAAACCACTAAGTGTCCCTAGTGGACGAGTTGAAGTCTCGTGAAGGTTTACCAGAGGTGTGCCTACAAAACCTAAGGACAAAATATGAGCTCAGATTCCATCAAATGTGACATGTGCAAAACAGTTAAGCTCACAGCAAAATGGAGATGTCAATCTAGCTATCGAAGGCACAATCCTAGCACTGATAACAAAAAGACATGTGATAAGAGTGTAAAGTGTATCTACACATGTGTAAAGAAAGATCTGAAGTTATGACTACTAATCACCAAGAGATAGTTTCTCAGGCTAAGAACTGAGGTCGAAATCTAGCTAGCTGTCCGGACTTTACGAGAATTGTGAATGAGTTGGAGGTATTTCACAATTACTCGCGTTGTACATCAATGGCATACACCCTTCCTTGCTTATTACAATGAAACAACAAAGATGACTATTTACATGACTCTTATTTACATTGACTATTCTCTTTTATTTTTGGAACAAGAGATGATGGAATTGATAAATACTTGAATTTTTTTTTTTTTTTTGAATTTTTCTGATTTTTTTTTCTCTTTTTTTTTTCTGAATATATACATCGTTTTTTTTTTTTTTTTTTTTTTTTTTTTTTTTTTTTTTTTTTTTTTTTGAACAAGGAAACACTTTTGATACATACAAAAGGAAACAAGATTACATGACACTTTGCAAGAGGTAGCCCTTTTTGATGCACCCAGTTAAATTCGATGGTTGTCTTTCTTAATGTAACCTCCACCTTCTATCCCAACCAACCAAAGAACAAGCTAGTCAAGTTTCGTTCAGTATTCTAAAGTGATTGGCAATCGTAACTTCCTATCAAACACCTTGAAGATCGAGGCCATACATGTATTGGTAGATCGTGCGCGTGCAAATTCTTATCACTATGTGAATTGTGCTAGAATCAGGGTGCTAAATATCTAGACTAAGACTCCTAATAAAAATACATATTTGCACAAGAGTCAACATTTCAAGGTAAATGAGCTCCATTTTTTATGATTTTTCATTTTTTAATTTTTTTGAATTTTTTCGATTTTTTCAAAAGAAGAAGGAGTTCGTTTTCAATTATAGCATATTATCATGGTATCTACTCTATACCCCCAAACCTAAACTAAACATTGTCCTCAATGTTTCAAAATATGAAAAGAATTAAAATGCAACATATGGAAAGGGACATGCTGAGTAGAGTAAAAGGAGAGAGAATACCCGATTTCGGCGAAAGCAGAATTAAAACTCCGTTATTCAAGGCAAAAATCCAACATATTTCAGCCGAGATCATATTGGATTAGCAAAATATATACAAAACGAACAAAAGGGGTTTTTAAGAAATTTTATCTACTGGATTATATACAAAAAATTCACCATACACTAACAATCTAAAGAGTTGAGGATCAACCCAAAAGACAAAGTGTAGAGACAAAGAAAGTTCCAAAACACTAAAATTGGACTTAAATGGGAGTGAGAGTGAAAAACCGAATGAATCACCCCTAAACCTAAATTGTTCAACAGGTTTACTTTTAAGCACAAAATTTTTTAATTTTAAGGGTTCAGGATTCAAAAGGTCTAACTCATAATGGACTGTTTTCGGGATGGGCAAACATGCAATTTCCAACTGTGGCTCTTTAAAAGTGTTATATTTTGAAGCAAAATAGTCCAAGAGGACTTGGGAAGCACACAGTTCCAATCCTAGATTAGGAATTTTCAGAAAAATTGGTTTTACAATATTGGTACAAACCAAATCTAGGTTGGGTGGAAGGCCACCAGATTGTGACTTAGGTAGAAGAATAGGCATATCATTATCAATCAAATCAAAATCTTCTAACTCATCTACACATGTCACATCATGCTCACAATCATCAATCAAATTGGCAAGATCACAATCAGAATTATCAACATCATCAACAGATTGATTTTCATGTATCGGCACATCAGGGGAAACATCACATGGAATACTAGAAGAAATATCATGCATTAAGGTCGGGGCAGAGAAGCCTAATGTATTTGAACCCAAAGATTCCATAACATTTTTAGTATAGACATGTTCTTCTAACATAACATCATAATCATCATCATCATCATGATAGGCATTTTGCAATCTAGGATAATTTTCAATCCTAAGGTCGGAGCTATTACAAGAATAAAACTCTAATTCATGGGGATGACTCATATCATGTGGTGTTGTTCCTGTTTCCCTAACGGATTCCCATTGATGGGTTTTCTCTGCAATCTCGGCTAAAAAATTCCATGCATCATCCACAGATTTATCAATAAACTCACCATTACACATAGACTCAACCATGGTTCGAGATTTAAAGTCTAGTCCCTCATAGAGGATGACGACAAGTCTCCACTTCTCAATTCCATGGTGCGGACATTCACTCAACAAATCATTAAAACGTTCAAAATAGTGAAAAACAGTTTCCTCATCCAATTGGACAAAACAATTGATACTTTGACGAATAGCGATGGTCCTGTGATGTGGAAAGAATTTTTGGAAAAATTGATTAGTGAGTTGTTCCCAAGTAGTGATTGATTGTGGTCTCAAACCGTAAAACCATGTTTTGGGCCCTTTCCTTTAAAGAAAATGTAAACAAACGCAATTTCAGAGAGTCTTCGGACATATGATCAGGTTGCATAGTCCGACAAATTTGTTCAAACTCCCTCACATGAGTATAGGGGTTCTCAGAATCGAACCCTCGAAATATAGGAAGTATTTGTATCATGTTTGCATTTATTTTAAAAGGGTTATTGGTTTGAGGTAAGACAATACATGATAATGGAATTTGTATTGATGGATACATGTATTCATGGAGAGCACGAGGTTGGCCCATTTTGAAATGACACAAAGCCCACTATTTGGTTTTAATGGGTTTTAAAAAAATTTGGTTTTTGATGGGTTTGGATTTTTGGGAAAAATTTGGTTTTGGTGGGATATAAAAGAAATTTGGTTTAAAATTGGGAGCAAAAGAAAATTTTGGTTTTTTTTTTTGGTTTTTTTTTTTTTTTTTTTTTTAAATAAAATGAAGAAAATAAAATTTGGTTTTTGAAATGGGAGCAAGCCCACTGTGCAAGCCTCTAATGAAATGGACGCTGCGGCCTACGAAAATTCAAGTTTTAATTTTGAAAGTTTAATTTGGCCCAGTTGGTTAAGGCCCGACGTTTGTTTTTAAAACTTTGGTTTCGAGGTTCACTTACAAGTCCACAATCAGTTATAAGCTCAGCTGGGTTTAAACCCAGAGTCTAAAATACAAGTCCAATGAAAGAATTTAAACAAGCCCACACAAAATAAATACAAGCCCACAAATTAAACAAACAAGCCCACAAATAAATTATTACAAACCCAAAATAGAAAAATAAAAAGCCCAAAAAAATTGGGTTAATTATTACAAGCCCACAATTAAAAAAATTGGAAGCCCACAGGTTGGGTTCTCTCAATGAAATGGGTTTAGACTTACCTTTTTAGCACAGCCCAGCTGCTCTGATATTGTTGCAAAAACCCAGTTGGGTTTTGGTTCTTTTCCTTGGTGGCGTCCCAGCAGAGGAAAAACAGGTTCAGAACAGCAGGTCCAACAGCAAATGAAATGAAGCAGATGCAGATGCAAATGCTATGAAATGAAATACAAAATAGCTAAAAAACACAGATAAAACACAGCACCAATCCCCGGCAACGGCGCCAAAAACTTGGTAGGCTTCTAAAAGCGTATAGAATTATGATGCGATGAAAAACGGGCCTACAGTATTCCCGCCTGTCACGCGGGTGACCCGGGTTCGATCCCCGGCAGCGGCGCCAAAAACTTGGTGGGCCCGGAGATGTGTATAAAATTGAGCGTAATGAAACGCGGGCCTACAGTAATACCGCAAGTGCACGGGTAGTATGTTGTAGCTCGTGCAAGTACGGGTCGATCCACAGAGATTGGGTGTGTTTCGGAAGTGTTTTAGCTAATTGGGTTCCTAGATTTGCTTTGGGTTTAGAAGCCTTTTGGCTTAAATGGGGTTTTGAGTGCTAATGGGTTTGAATGCCCTTTGAATGAATTGGGCTTAGTGGGTTTGTTAAAGATAAAATGAACTGAGCTTGGGCTCAGTTATCTTTGAAGTGCAAATGGGCTTTGGTTCTAGAAACTGGTCTGAGCTTTGGGCTCAACAGTTCAACTATGACTTGGGCTTAACAGTTCACTAGGCTCTGGCCTTACAGTGAACTGAGTCTTGTGCTCAGTTGTTCACTTATGAATTGGGCTGGGCCTTAACAATGAATTTGACTTGGGCCTTAATGAACTGGGCTTTGGTTTTGGTCTTACAGTTGGGCTCAAATTGTGCTCTGGGCTTTTGGAAGTGAGCTTTGGGCTTGAGTGCACAGAGCAGATGCAAGCAAGCAGTAGCAGCTGGGCTAACAACAGTGCTGCAACAAGGGAAAACAACAGCTGCAACAAAGAATGGCAGCAGGAGAGGAAGCAGCAGTGCAGCACAAGCAGTGCAGGGCCAGGCCAAGAAAAGAAGGAAGTACTGCAACAGCAGCACAAGGCAAGGAGTGGCAGCAGCAGTGAGAAAGGCAAGCCAGCAGCAGAGGAAGCTACAGCAGCAACAGAAGAAGTGGCAGCAGCAAGGGAAAGCACAGCAGCACAAGTGCTGCAGCAGCAATTGCAACAGTAGAAGAAATGCAACAGAAGTGGCAGGAGGGGAAGCAAGTAGTAAAGAAAATGCAAAACAGAAAATGCAGATGAAACAAACAAGTGAAAGAAAACAAGACTAACAGTTGAAGATGGATTTATGGATGACAGGGAAGGTTGATTATGGATGGGAACTAGGGGTTGAATTCACTCTAACTTTTACTATGTATTCTCCTATAGAAAGTTAAACACAACTATGGTATTATTTCCAAAGCACTAATTGTCTTTCTACAGCACAACTAGTCAAGGGATTATGAATTCAGCTTGAGTTGCAGCTTATCAGCAGCTCATGAACCTAACTACAAAGTATACTTGGCATACATTGTGAAAGTGAGGTGATGATGAGCTAAGTTCAAGTTTTTCCTAAACCTGCTTAGCCTTCTAAAGCAATGTGATCAATGTACTATACAATAAGACATTAGAGATTCATCAAGTCCTAGCATGATGGTTTAGAACATGACAAACATTACACTAACATTACAGGGCAGTGAGCATAACAGTGAACAACATGGTGAACTAACATGACAACATCATATAAACAGAGAATTAAAACCAAGAACAAGAACAAATGCAATTAAAAGTAAAAGTGCAACTAACAGGAACAATTAAAATTAACAGGAGCATCACACATTAAACATTAACAGTGCAATTTAAAATTGGAATTAACCTAACCCAAATTGGGTGGAAACTTGGCTAGTCCAAGAACAAGTTTTAACAGTGATACCCAACCCTCAATTTATACCCAGACAATAAAATTAGGGTTTCCCCCAAATTACAAATTAGGGTTTTCTTAAATTAAACAAAATTTAACTTACAAACTCCCAAAATCTGCTCGACCCATGCCTCCTCTAGTCCTTGATGCTCTTCCTCTGCTCCTATTGTCCCCTAATTTCGAGTTATTTTACTCACCCCAAAACCTAGGGTTTCAGAGGTTGTGAGATGAAGAAAATAACTAGGCTAGGGATATGGGGGTGTTGTCGGTATGGAGATAGTAGTGGCAGTGATGGGAGGTGGTGGAGTTGCAGAGCTCTGCAACTGTCGGGTGAAGGAGATGAAGTTTTGGGGCGATGGGTTGTTTGGGTGGATAATAGGATTCGGTGCTAGGGTGTGAAGCGGGATCATCTGGTTCGATGTTTGGCGAGCTGAGACGCTGGATATGGAGATGGTAGGTAGATCGGACGGCTAAGAGAGAAGAAGTTTGTAGCGACCGTTGGATGTGTAACAACGAAGTCAACGGTGCTAGATTAGGTTAGGTGCTGTAGTGTTGGGCGGAATCATCGGGATTTGATGCACAGTGATGAGGTGACCGTTGGATGACAAGATGGATCCAATCTGACGGCTCTCATGGAAATGGGTATGGATAAAGGAAATGGATTTGGGTAAGGGTTTTGGGCCTTGGGTATGCCAAGCCCATATCTTCTTTAAGAACAATTCTTCCTTCTTGAGCCCATTCCTAGCTTTTTGGTCTTGTGCGCAACATTCTTCGCGGCTTCCTTGCGTAATTCCTCCCGGCTTTTCACTACTTTTCTGCTCTTTTTGCTCCGCAATTCATCCAGACTTTATTTATTACCTAAAAATGCAAAATTAAGTAAGAAAAAATATTTATTCTTGAAAACAATGAAAATACAGAATATGGGATAAAATGTAGAATTAATGCGCAAAAGATGAGTTAAATGCCAACAAAAATATATATAAATATGCACTATTTAGCACTCATCACTAGTATCACACGTAAGGTGTGGGGATTAGTTTTGCACAATACTAGATGTCTCCTTTATATAGTCTTTCAAATCAGGGTTTTGCCTTGGTAACAAAGCAATCAATGTTCTCCGTTAGGTGAAAACCTGATTTAGATTCAAGCTAATATTTCTCAACCGTTAGATTGAAAATTTAGCTTGTTATACACAAATGAACTGCACGCTTCTAGGTTTGTTAACCGTACCCAAATGTGTACATTTTTGGTTCAACAATAGTTAACCAATAGGTTACCGATATGAGCATTTCATATCAACCATGTTCTTCTTCACCATAAAAAGTTCAAATGACTCAAATGAACTTGTTAGAGAGTTGTTCAATTGCAAGGAAATCTTATGTAACTACACAAGACACAATTGAAGCAAAGATGATTTGATTCACTTGAATCGGTTCATGAACTTTTATAGCCACGGTTTGCAAACTGCATTCCTTAGCCTTTTTAAAGTTTAAGTTCAGAAATCATCTTCAGATATATAACCTTCTTAAGTTCGCACACTAGGTTCGCAGACTTAAGCAACCGGTGGAGTTTACAAACTCCAGCAGAAACTCTCGGCAAGAGACCTTCCGCCGGTTCGCGGACGGACTTAGCTCACTCAAGTAGTTTGTCAACTCCAGCAGAAATTCTCGGGTTTGAGAACTTCGGCAGTTCGAGGACTGAGTTCGCGGACTTGACAACAAGCCATTCTTCCGGTTTCTCTTGATCAACAAAGTTCGCAAACTTTGGTTCAAGGAATATGACTTATACATAAATGTGTTTCCACAACAATGCTTATGTCCATCATTGGTTATGTAATCTAAACTCTCATTCCAATCATTGAAACATTCTTAGAGGACGTTATGTAGTTGTCACACCATTTCTCGTCAAAGCAATTTTGAAGACGATTGAAACATATCATGACTTTCGTCACTAGGTAAAGATAAACTTGGTCGAAGCGAAAAGCTTACCAACACATATTTCGAGATACAGATAGGTGAGGTATACTCGTCTCGAAATACCAAATGTGTATAATCTAAGTCTATATATATAGCATACGACTTTTTGTCTCAAGAAGTAGGAGATAAAGTAGATATACTTTTGAGTGACAGATAAGTTCAAGTCTTCACATACTTTTTTGTCGAGAAGTTCCACCAGTTTCTTGAGTAGTTCTTCTACTTGTATGATGAATTGCCATGAAGTCCTTGAGCTCAACTACACTTTCTATCCTAGTCTGAAACTTAGCTATAATAGACTAGAAATCAAGACTTATAATTTTGATCACTAACATTGACAAACATGCTTGAGATAGCAACGCATGCGAGTTCGACCGAGCAATGCTCTAAAAAATCATCTTCCAAATAACTTAGAATTTAAATAAATAAATCTAAAACATTTTAAGATGAAAACCGTTGGCAATAGCTATGTGTAATCACAATGTTTACTATTCCAAACCTTAGTTATCCTTCTTAAAACACAAGAATAAATTCTCATAAGAAGTTTCATAGACATTAAGATTCTTAAAAAATTCTTTATCATCCCCAAACTCCTTGTCGTCAACAGACATTGGAACATAAGGTTCATGAAGAAAGGAGTCAATTCCAACGAACCTTCTAGACTGATGCCGAACCAGGGCCTTCTGAATTTCAAGAGTTCTTACAACAATAGCCTTTATTTGATGAATCTCCATACTTGTTTCTTTCAACTCTTTAAGAACACCAGAAAACTTCTGAAGATTTGAGGGGTTAGCCCTTGGTTTCTTCATATTCTTCATTTTTCTCTTCAAAGTTGTAGAGGAATGGTATTTATCTTTTTCCTTCATGATTGATGCCTTAACAATCATATTAACATCTTTTTCATCAGAAGATAGGATGCTTGGAGTCTCCATCAAGATATGAAATTGTGAATAAACACAGAAAACTAACTCCACAAGCAATCTCTTGATAAAAAAAGTTTAAAAGAAGGAAAAAGGAATGTAGGGTTATGGAACCTATAAACATAGTAAGTAGGATTCACGTACGACCAACTCATAACCCTAAAAAAAGGTAGAATTGTCGAATTTAACCCTTTTTTAATAATCAAAACAGGGTAAACCTTTTCAATATCAATTATGAAAAGATCAACAGAATTTCAGAAAAACAAAAAGAAAAATAAACAAATTTTTTTTCCTAAAACCCGATTGTACATAAATCTTGTCTCTTTTTAAATTCGGGTACATGAGACAAGATGCACCTTCAACCCAATTAAGTTGTGTTGAGGTGAACAATAATCTATCCACCATACAATTCTTGTACGAAATTCTTAATAACCTTTTCATAGATTGTTTATTAGACCTTGTTGTTTTCTGTAGAGGTCTATCTTTTTCTTTACAAATTAACTTCTTTGAGATGAGTTGAATTTACATATGTCAGATGAATTCGATTTCTGAACAAATTTGATCTTATTTGCTAATCGATTTGCTCTCCTTTGAAGTTTGTTGACATATCTTATTTTATGTTTGTACTTAAAACAATCAGAGAGTTCATGACCCTTATAAGTACGATAAGAACATGTCAATGTGGAGGACGGTTCATACACCATAGTTGAGCATGCTTCTAAACAAACTGAGGTACATGAAACATGTGAGATAGAATTTTCAGTAGACAGGGAAAAATCCTTTTTATCCTCCAAAGTGGTTGAAGAAGTTTCTCCAGGAAGAATATCAAGATTGATGTACGTATTGCTACAATTATGAAAATCAATATTTTCACCAAGGAGTGCAACACTTGACTTTTCATATTCATTTGAATCATAGTGATCATACATTTCATCAAGAGTTGCCGCAAGACCTTTGTTCCCAGTGTATTTTCTACGACTTGGACACTCATTAGCAAAATGACCAAAACCTTTACACTTAAAGCATCGTGGCATATCCTCATCATCAGTATCGATGGTGTCCCTGTTTTTAAGAGGGACACGGTCATGAGGTTTGACTGCTGACATGGGTTTATCTCTGATGAACCGTTTACTTCTCTTCAAAAGAAGATCTCTAAACTTCCTTGTGATCGGTGAAACTGAGTTGTCAAGATCTTCATATGATGAATCAGTCTCAATGGGATCAACTACAGAGTTGCCAACACTTTTACTTTTGTCGAGTAATTTAGTGTTCTTTTGTGCTTTGAAAGCAATACCCTTTCCAGATTTGGATGTATGCTCATGATCAAAGATCTTCAACTTCCCAATAAGAGTATTTCTGGAAAGTGTATCAAGGTTATTTCCTTCAACGATGACATGTTTCTTAGAATCATATCTAGATGGTAATGATCTGAGAATTTTCATCACAATGTCCTTTTCAGGAATAGTCTTACCCAATGTAAAGGATGCATTAACAATTTCAGACACTTTGTGATTAAACTCATCAAATAAATCTTCATCAACCATACGAAGGTTTTCCCAATCATAAATTAGGTTTCGAAGCCTAGATTCCTTTTCAGAGGTATTCCCTTCAAATACGGTTTCTAAGATATCCCAAGCATCTTTAGACCGAGTGCATATAGTCACATGGTGCTGAAGATCTGGGGTAATGGCATGTATGATATCATTTAAGTCGTCAGAATTTTGCTTTGCAGCGAGAATCTCGTCAGGCTCATATCTACCAATATCCTTTGCAACAGTTACACCGTCTATTTTAAACATTGGAGGGTTATAGTCATTAACAACATAAACCAATGATTGAAAATCATGTGCTTGAAGAAAGGCACGCGTAGCAGTTTTCCACCATAAGTAATTCGAGCCATGGAAGACTGGAGGTACGTTTATAGAGATAGCGCTTCTGTCCATAGATTGATACAAACACAGACTTATGAGGTCTTAGCGTGTTTACCTGCTCTGATACCAATTGAAAAAGCGGGGCTCTAACAACTACACCCAATATTTCGTTCGGCAATATGTATGGACTAACTCCAATATAATTCCAAGATAATCAACTAGACAGTCAGACTCAATTAAGGAAAAACATCCAAGAGTTATATCTCAGTTTCTCAAAATAATCTGCAATCGAACATATAGAAATATGTGAGCCTGATTGATATGAGAAATAACTTGAACGGTACCAAAGATCAATGTTCAAGTGTCAATCAATTTCAATCAACAACCAAAGGTCGTATTTACCAATTGATTGAACTACGCACAACCTGTGATATTTCAACTATATAAAAAAATATAATGTGGAAAAGAAATAATACATACACCAGAAGTTTTGTTAACGAGGAAACCCCAAATGCAGAAAAACCCTGAAACCTAGTCCATACTTGAACGCCATACTGTATTAAGCCGCTACAGACACTAGCATACTACAAGTTAACTTTAGACTGGATGTAGTTGAGCCCTAACCAAGTCTCACATTGATTAAGGTACATCCGTGTTCCTTACGCCTCTGAATCCCAGCAGGACTCTACGCACTTGATTCCCTTAGTTGATCTCACCCACAACTAAGAGTTGCTACGACCCAAAGTCGAAGACTTTATAAATAAATATGTCTCCCACAGAAAAGTCTATTATGATAGATAAATATGTCTCCCACAGAAATACCTGTGAAGTTTTTGTTCTGTCTTTTGATAAATCAAGGTGAACAGGAACCAATTGATAATCCGGTCTCATATTCCCGAAAAAACAGCCTAGAAATATCAATCACCTCACAATAACTTAACTATATGGTACTAGAACAAGTTATTGTGGAGTCACAAAGAATGAAACGAAGAGCTTTGTGATTACTTTTTATATCTTACCTATCGGAGATAAATCTCGAGCCAATCTTAGAGAAGATAGTACTCAATACTATAGAACAAGTAAGATAAGAACACAAAACTACAGAGAAAATAATTGGGTCTGGCTTTAGAATCCCAATGAACATCTTGTTTGTTTGCAGCTGACTCGGAATCTAAATCTGAGTCAACCTCTGACTCGGGCCGAGTCAGCAGTTAGACCGTTTGTTTTGCATTTTGAGTCAGATCTGACTCGACCTATGACTCAGACATAACCCCTGAATCGGACCCATTTGAGTCAGGTAACAAAATACCCCTGACTCACGGGACCAAACCACTGACTCACATTTTTTGAGTCAGATGAGTCAGATCTGATTCAAAACAAACATATTGAGTCAGATCCAGATGAGTCAGGTGATTTCACTCAGATCCAGACGACTCAGATGAGTCAGGAGTAAACAAACATAGTGGAAGTCTTTAAGACGTTAACCTATAATGGTTTTAGGAAAAACCTAGGTTAAGGAAATCGACTCTAGTAGTATCACACATGAGGTGTGGGGATTAGGTTTTCTAGTTGTTAGAGTTCTCCCTTATATAGTCTTCAAATCAGTGTTTGATATCCAAATCTATTTATACGTCAAAACTATATTACCTATTTAACTTAATATTAAGTAATTAAATTTAATAATAGAGTTGACATACCAATGCTTCTGCTTTCAACCGAGCATTCACTTTAACATTAAGCTAAATAGGTATGCATGAAATTCCTTCCATTATTATGATATTTGGTTTTATGTTATAGAAGAATAAGATAAAGCTACAACTCTAGCTTATTGACAATGATGATAGATACTAAGGTATCAAGGGATGGCCATGAATAGAAGCCACGGAATCCCTGTTGTGGAGTAAATACTTCATATATGAAACCAAAGGAACAGTTTAAGCATGCTACCAAGGTGGATGATAACATTTGTTTTCGAATTTTAATTACTTATTCATGTATTTATTGTTAAAGAATGAAAATTTAGTCAAGTATAAGTTTGTGGTGTGAAGTTTGATGCTTCGTAGAAGAAACCAGAGGTGGTTCAGTTAAAACGAGAAATACCCAGCAACAAAGTTTATGCAATGCTAATACGTGAAGTTTGTTTGAAGTATTTTTGCGAAAGTAATGTTTACTGCAGGGAAGCATGGTGACGGTTGTTTAATGTTGTACCTTAATTGATGCTTGAGGAGTATCCTTCAATTCCTTATAAGGCATTGGTAAGAACACCCCGTAGTGGTGAGAATTGTGTTGCAGCATTCCTAGCAGTAGTCTAAAGTAATTATCAGTTATGGATGTGCAAGAGTTTGTGTACGTTGTTGTAGAGATCTTATTATGATGTTATTTTTTAGGAAGCTGTTCAGATCCTATGAGTGAAGTGGGTTTGGTTTCAGGGTTAAGAAGACATGAGATTAATACGAAATATCAATGTCTTTAGGTAGCATAGGTGATGCAGTAAAAAAATTTAATCGGATGCTCAAAATTGTTGCTGTTGTGAAATTAATTCAATTCAAGGGATCGTGAAATTTTTTTTATTTTGTAGTTTAAGTTTGAGGGAGGAAATTAGAGCTCTATATAAATCCAAACAACAACATAAACAAGAATTTAACTTGTATCATGGGTTTGTAGTGTGGCATCTGTTCTAACAAGTCTATGAGTTAATAACTTGGGCTTAGTTACGTTGTGTATGAATTGTTCAGCACTAGTTTGTTAGTGGGGCTATGAAATGATAAGTACATTTATAGTACTGAGTTGGTAATTAGGAGTTAGTTATGCTATCATGCACTTTTTGTGAAGTCAAAGTAAGATAGTTCTGTTGAGTTTTTTAGCCTACAAAAGACATGGTTCTATCATTAATGAAATTGTGTCAACTATTACACAATATAACCTCTATGGTTTTTCATTTCAAACCTCTCTATTCTATGTTTATGCCAAATCCTGCACTCTCTCATTCGAATAGTGACCCAAAATCCCACCTTATTGGCACTTGGCAGTAAAACCGTTCGTATGAACCAAAATATAAGAATAAAGCCAAAATCTATATCACGACCAATGTAGTCAATATCGGCCGATACAATCGATAAATCACCGACATTATCGGTGTCGGCGCTTGAGCGATACGAAAACCACTATATCGACGATATGAAATATGCCCGATAATATCGGCCTATATACACCGATACGAGTCAACCAAATTTTCCGATATGAAGATATTTAGGCATTTTAGGTGAAAAATTAGGATAGTTTATGTCTTTCAATGGAAGTGAATGGATAAATATCCAATAGTCAAGATTTTCCATTATCATCTTAATATCTCCCTTGGTAACACAAAATTTGCTCGTAATTCAATTTTGTTTTTCTTTACGAGAAAAGGGTGAATTTAATTAAGAAAACAATGATGTCACCAAGAGTGACACCAAAGTTACAAAAAAAAAGAAAAAAGAAGAAGAAGAAAGAAAAACAACGTGGCCACGAAAGAGCAAACTTAACACACTCTCAAAGAAAAATTTCAAACCTACGCTCCAAACAGGAACAAACTATCATCCAACCCATGGTAAATTCGTTCGAAAATCCACAATGCAAATTTGCTCTATGATTTAATATTTGCTTAATTACTTAGAGTAGTTCCTATGGAATGAACAAACCACCAAGTTTCTTCATTTTGCTCCCACTATGGACTCAACATACATTAAAAATGGATGTTCAAACCAACAAATTTTTTGGTTTGTTCATTGAGTTGGAGGATGTAGCGAGTGTCTGATGATAGGCCGGGCGACCTTGCCTTTCCAGCGCGCGTTCTTTACTAAATCGCCAGGACTTGTCCTTCCAACGCCGCGTTTTTCATAGAAGCGGCAACGGCTGAATATGGACGACTGAAAACTCTTGTGATCTAACGGTTATATTTTTTGAGTTCTATAAATACTCCTCATTTCAACTCCAAATTCACACATTCTACACATTCTTCACACTCAAATCGTCTACAAAAATGCCTCCCAGAGTTCGTGGTGTTAGATTCACTAAACAAGAGGATTTAGCTATTTGTAGAGCATTTGTTTTTCACACACAAGATGCTGTCATGAGTAATGTAGCCGATTCAACGTTGACTTTCTGGGAGAAAGTTTTCAGAATGTTCGCCGCTGAAACGGGGAACATCCGTGGGCGTGATTCTGGCGGATTGCAACATCGTTTTAGTGTAATTAGTATGAATGTATTGGAGTTCGTCCCCCAACTAATGGAGAATCACCAAAATAAGCTCAACGGTAAATCCGAACATGAAGTGTTGCCCAGAATTCTAGCGATGTGGCAAGCATCTCATCGCGGTCGTCCTTTCGACTTCCATGCTTGTTTCAACATTCTTAGGGTGCTCAACACATACGATACCTACATCGGCCTAGGAATTCTACCACCCACCGAGAATTGACGCTTATGTAGTAGTTTTTTTAATTTAATGTATTTCTTTTATTCTCATGTATGATGTGGTTGTTCAATGCAGTATGTTTTTATTTATGAAATTGATGGTGCAATGTTTGATCGAGGAAAATTTTAAATTACTTATGATATTGATGGTTTTAGATAATCGTAATAACACAAAATAAACAACAAATTAAATAACATAATTTGTTAAGTGAATCGAGTTGTCCTTGAACTTCAATCAGCCCACTCCACCAAAAAACACTTAGGACATTCCCAAAAATGCCTTCCATATGTGTCTTCTTCATAACAAGTCCACAAATGCATAAAAGTATTGCAATCGAGCTTTGAGCATCCACTGATTCTCTGTGGACAATGTCTATATTTGCGATCTCCATATCCACAATGCTTGCAGTGTAACAACTCCTTCTTCAATTTGGATTTAAGTTTGAAGTTTTTGCAGAGTGTTGCAATCTTTTCTTCTTCTTCCTTTTTAATCTTCATAACATCATCTAGCATATGTGGTTCCTCTGGACAGTTGAGATCTTGACATTGCAAATACCTGAGCTTTTCCGGTTGCGATTCAATCACCATTCTGATGCATGAACAACCTTCCCGCGGACACTTTGAATGCATTGCACCCGTTGGCGTATTGAATTTTGGTGTGAGTGAATTTTTTGAAATTGATGGTACTTTATAGAGGTAAAAAGTGAATTTTGAATTTTAAAAAACTACTCGTTGGCGTTTGTAGCAAAAACGCCAGTGTGATATGTTAAAGCGTCGCGTTGAAGCTTTGAACTCCAGCGCTTGTCCTACCAACGCTGGCGCACGCTTAGTTATCTAACGTCCAGTGTTTTACCATAGTGGAAAAACCACTTTGGCCATCCACCTGACTCAACAAAGATATGGGTTAATTTGTTCATTCCCATAGGAATTGCCCTTACAGAACAAAATATTTGACATTGTGAGCTTGTAGCCCCAATATAAATGTACTTATGTACACAACGCGACCTTAATTCTATCATCCAACCCATCACGCCCGAATGCGAACTTTGCCGTCGGAAAACCAAAAACCTTTTTTCTTTTTGATAAGAAGACTTTTATTTATTTATAGAAGGATGTGCACATCACATAAGATGGGATCTAATCTGAGATTAGCCCTTTCTAGGAAATTAGTTCTTTCACAAGTGTTCATAGTTTCCGTAGAGAAATAAGTAATTTTCCTAGATCTCACTTCCTCAGCAAGTCTATCTCCGAAATCCAAAAACTTCCTACATTTATACAAAAAAGAAATCGAATTACATATATTAAGGGAAAAATTTGCATCTACTCATGCTCCTTTTAAAAAACAGAAAATGGGCTATATAGCCATAATTGTGTGTTTCCTGGGCCATATGGACTTGTAAGCTTTCAGTCTGGGTCAAATGTCCAAAAGAATATTTTGTGTGAAATGGATACAATTACCCTTCCACGTCCACCGATACCTTGACACGTTCTTCTTCTTTCTTCAAAAAAACTAAAAAACGCCTTCATCTTCTCAAAAATTCCGCCACCCTCTACCAGAAACATCTCGTTCTCCATCTCCGCCATCACCAACGTGGAAAAATCAAAATCTCTCTTCAAAAAGATTTCATCACCACCACCAGCACCACCATCAATTATCTCCAAAACCCTTCTTCAACTGCTCTCCACCGAATCCATTGATTTCTTCCATCAATTTCACTGGGAAGTTTCTCGATCCTGATTGTTTTTCATGATTTTATTACCAGAACTCATCAATTTCTCGATCCCATTCTCCACCATTTCCATAACCATCCACAGTCAACGTCTCTCACCATCAACAATAAGAATTTTGGGTCTTCTCAAATCGATTTTTGTATCTTCTCATACCCACCATCAACGTCTCTCACCATCTACAGTGAAAATCAACACTATCAGAAATCGGTTTCTCCATCTTCTGCTAACCCTAATTGAACAACTCTTTGTTTTCAATCGGATTTGGGGCTTATTCTGAATTATTAAATCTTTGTAATTTAGGGTTTTGGTTTTCAATTTCCTAACTTGGGTTTTCAACAGAGAAACTGTGTATTGAGGTTACTTTAGCTGGAAAGATTGCTTACATCTCTGAGGAGCTGTGTATTGGATGTGGTATCTGTGTCAAGGTACCACCTTTTTTGCCTTTTTTTTGTTGTTCTGTTTCTTCCTTTCTTATTCAGTTGTCTAATTGGTAAATCAGTGAAAAAAGAAACTGGGTTTGATTTAAATGAAGCTAGTAGCAAAGTGATTTTGTTTGTTAGTGATGTGAAAAACAAGGGTGGAGCTACGATTCATCGTTTTAGATTTGAATTCCTACCTGGGTTTGTTGATTGGAACAAGCTTGACCATTGTAAGGTATAACACTTTTCTTCAATTCATATCATTTTGTACACTTTGCTGTCATTTTGGATGCAAAAATGAACATTTTTTTTTCTTGGAATTATTGTGCTTAGGATGTTAAGAATTGGGAACCAAAGAGAATTGGGGCATTGGTGTTGTATGTTTGTGTTGTAATCATTTCATTTCAAAGTGTGTATATGGCTTTTAAAGCTCCTCGGATAACTCAAATCAAGAAGGAGTTAACTGAGGCTTATATGGAGGCAGTAATCCCTGAGCCATCTCCAACTAATATCAAGAGGTCGGTGTAGAATTTCTCTTCAGTTCATGTCAATTGGGTCTTGAATATGATTCCATCCAGTTTTAAACTGAGATGAACTTAGTTTCATCCTGTTTTAATGTGTAAATTGATTGATTTTTTTCTTCTGGAAATGTGGATATACTCATTTTTCTTTTCCTTTTAGGTAAGAGTTCTTGTTCAATAACATGATAAAGCTGGTTTTATTTCTATGTAAACTAGAACGAAACTGGTTTCATTTTTTATAAATGTGAAGTGTATATGTCAATTTTCTTGTTAATGTATCGATCTGTAAACAAACTAATTTGCATTTTGTGAATTTGTTTACATAGTAATATAAAATATGATGCAATTGAGTTTCTGTTGAATATTTCTCATCTTAGTACACGTTCCGATGCATTTTCCGGTTCCAGCATCTGCTTCCACTGGATGATTCTGGTTTCATCATGTGTTGCCTTTGGATGAAACACGGTTTCATCTTGTGTTGCCCACTATTGACATGTCGTCGGAGCAGATTTGGTTTGATTGTTCTTGTTTTCATCTTGTGTTGCCTTTGGATGAAACATAAGCTAAGAGCAGTAACTTAATTTTCGTCTCATTGTTCTTGTTTGCCGTATAGATTATCGCTACTTCGAGTTTGATGGCAACCTTTTTACATGAAGAGGTAAAGAGACTGCAAAATCTTGTGTATAGCTAACAACAGAGATAGATGTAAAGAACCAAAGGATAGAATTTGGTTTCATCCTACTGTAAACAAGGATGAAACTAGGATGAAACTGGGTTTCATCCTATACTAAATTGGGTTGAATTTGGTTTCACCCATTTTAAACTAGGATGAAACTGGGTTTCATCCTATACTAAATTGGGTTGAATTTGGTTTCACCCATTTTAAACTAGGATGAAACTGGGTTTCATCCTATACTAAATTGGGTTGAATTTGGTTTCACCCATTTTAAACTAGGATGAAACCAGTTACATCATGTTTTAAATTTGGTTGAATTTGGTTTCATCGATATTTAGGCTGGTATGAAACCAGTTTCATCATGTTTTAAAATTTTTTGAATTTGTTTTCACCCATGTTTAAACTAGGATGAAACTAGTTACATCCTATTTTAAATTTAGTTAAATTTGGTTTCATCGATATTTAGGCTGGGATGAAACCAGTTTCATCATGTTTTATTGACTGACTTTCTATACTCTTATCTGCCTTAATACTTTATGGTTCGTTACAAGTCCTACTTTCTTAACGACAGTTTATGCGGATTATCCTACTACCACTAGGACAAGTGTTCATTGTCCTGACAGTACTGCCGCTACAAATGAGATTCACAATTTCAGTTTTTGTTGCATTCACTTACTGTAAAAATAACGCTTACCGCTTGCATATATATTTGTTAGTATATAATTTTGGTTTAGAGTTTAGACATACATATGTTACTGCTCTTAGCTTATGTTTGTCAGTGGTGGTTGCAGAGCTATTGCTGGTGTTGCTACCAGAGAAGCTACAACAATGGGGCAATGAGTTCTGGTGTGTGTGCTTTGACACTTGCAGAGAAAAGACCAAGCCTCTTAAAAGATTGTATCTACCTAATGTCATTGTTGTTGTTGTTGAGGTAAAGGTTCGTCAAACCCTAGCTATAACATTTAAAATCCAAAGTTTCGATTAAGCTTTTGAATTTAGAGGTATTTGACTCATTAAAAATTTGTTGTTATTGAAATTGATAAGGTTAAAATCGATGATAGGAGTTTCTGTCTTCAGTTAGGCTTATATTCCCCAACTAAATCCCACCCAAAGGAATCCAATAGATAACCTTCAGGGTTTTTTTATGTAAAGTTAATTTCTAGGTGTTTTTGATTTTCTCTTTTTCTTTAATATGCTCACCATTTTTCTTACAGACTATGCCTCTCGGAAATCTCTTATAGGGTCACTGATATATTCTTAACTTTTGCATATTTCTGTTGCAGGGAAATGAAGATGATCTTTGAAAAATCTGCACTTAAGCTGGGGATGTTCGCATTCCGTGTCCAACGTGATTCATATGTCCACTCCCAATTGATATGTGTTAGTATTTCTATATCTAATCTGTAGTGATCCCAGAGGCATTTGTGATTAGAGATGAAAATACTAACCCTATTTCAGTTAGAAAGACATAAACGAACAGGTGGTGTGCGGTGTTGTTCGCCGGTGATGCTCTTTTTTTCTTCCTTGCAGAGATTGATGTGGCTGAGTCATGCTCTTGAATCTCAGATTATGGTAGGTAGTTCCCATGTATGTGTGTTTTATCCTGACTAAGCATATATCAAATAAAAGAGGTGTACTCTGTTTTTTTGCTCTGTTTTTTTTCTTTTTCAATTTTTGTTCTTCCAGAGGAAGGAGTAGAAGAAACATAAGAAGTTGGAACTCTGTTTTTTTTTTTGTAGTACTCTGTTGTGGTGGTAGTACTCTGATTTTTGTACCACTCTGTTTTTTTTGTAGTACTCTGTTTTTGGTAGTAGTAGTACTCTGTTTTTTTTTTTCCAACCTTTACTAACCCAACGCTGTAAACATTTGTAGAAGATAGGGACATATTTGTCTCTTCAGGTTAATAAATAAAAAAGATTCTGGGTGAAATATCCATTTTGGCTAAATGAACAGTATTTTTCTGTTTTTTGGCTATATGAACAGTATCTAAACCTAAGAATATATTTCACCCAGGATTTGTTGCAATTGGTCTTTTTGACCAATTCTGTGTTTAAAAAACCTAGTTGACACCCAATTGACCCAAAGGTTCATATTTTTGTAGTGACGTATAATCTACATCTTCACCTGCAACCTAGACAATGGTCCAAGCAAGTGCGACGAACTCAACAGAACTTCTCCTCTCTATGTGTATCGGAGGTTTTGATGTCCTCGGAACGACAGCTCAACCGAACTTACTAGTTGGTACATCTCTACAAATAAAGTAAACACAAAAAATTGATACATGAACAGAACAGCTATACTTTTATGTGGACATTTACGACATCCAACACACATACCGACTACACCGATTTTCAATTTATTTCTTTTGATGCAAGATTACAACACCGATTTTATGCTAGCTTTTTCATGCTAGTGAAGTGACAACACTGAACTATATGGAGCCAACTGCAAGCATCGTAGTAGGTGGTGCAAATCATTTTATAATATCACACCATAACATGCAAAATACATACACCAACCGTTGGATTATTTATCACACACATCTCTAGAGAATCTCTTTGTTCAAGTAGGGCCCACACTTTTTTAAATAGGATATTCTGTTAGCCTCCACTGAATACACTACACACCTTACCGGGACTATAGCTGTATTCAACCAATGGTACTCTGCCATGTGTTCGATGAGCCGTATTTTACTGTTTTTATTACGGTTAAAGATACCGACAAAAGGGAACGAGTCCAAGATTAGATTTGCCCCTGTTTTATCCCTATTTAATAACAAACCATTTCCTTTGAATCATTCATCCATTTGTTTTCCAGATCTTCTCTCCCACTCTCAGATTTCTCTACCAATTATTTCCCGCAGAGGTAATCTTTTTCTTCTCTTCTTTTTTTATCAGAATTCAGATCTTAATTTAGTTTTCTGCCAATTTCATTTCTCATTGATTCAATTTACAGTATTTTGATGTCATTCAAATTTAACGTAAGATTTGATCTCTTTTAAGTGTTTCGATAGTTAACAAATAGGTTTTTCATTTCGATCTCTGTCCATCTGAGTGAGATCGATTTTCGTATCTACTGTATCGCATTGATTTGCCATCTGTTAATGTACAAGCAGAGATAAATTAGCTTATATTTCCGAAATGTATAGTTTCGGAAGATATGAGTTTCATTTCGATCTATGTTTCATGTGTACTTTTTTGTTTCACCATCTTCGGTGTAAATGTTTAGCAGATCTATACTGTTTGCAATGTGTACTGTACTTCTTAATTTTTGTCAGTTATATCGTATGTTTGTCCGTATCGTCAGATCCGATCTAATGTGGTAATGCGGGTTAGTGTCAGATCCGATATGTCTAATCCTGTATAATGTAATTGTCTAATCCTGTATAATGTAATTGTCTAATCCTGTATATTGTCTACAATATGGCTTACACATCCATTGAAAACAGTTAAAATTAGTTCTCAGTCACTGTCAGATTCATGACCTACTTATAGTGCAATTAGTATATGTCGGCGGTGTTCGTCAATTTAGGACGATGATGATTGAATTGGTGCATGGTTTAATCACAGATCCGGAGTAGTTTTTTCGCTGGATCTGTGTAACGAAAATGAATATCTAAGTTAGGTGATAAAGGGTGTAATGATTATGCGATTTGAAACTCATATCTTGTTTACATTTGATTTGGTAGGAGATGTGAGTAAACCTGTTGTATATGCTTGGATACTTTGACTGAATATCTTCTCAATTTCTGTTGTGATTTTGTAGATGGATACCTTCCTATTCACATCGGAATCTGTCAATGAAGGTCACCCAGACAAGCTCTGCGACCAAGTCTCAGATGCCATCCTTGATGCTTGTTTAGAGCAAGATCCCGAGAGCAAGGTTGCATGTGAGACCTGTACCAAGACAAACATGGTCATGGTCTTTGGTGAAATCACCACCAAGGCTAAGGTCGATTACGAGAAAATCGTAAGAGACACTTGCAGAGAAATCGGTTTCGTCTCAGCTGATGTCGGACTTGATTGTGACAGATGCAATGTCCTTGTTAACATCGAGCAACAAAGTCCCGACATTGCTCAGGGTGTCCACGGTCACCTTACAAAGAAGCCTGAGGAGATTGGAGCTGGTGATCAAGGTCACATGTTCGGATATGCCACTGACGAGACTCCTGAATTGATGCCCCTAACTCACGTCCTTGCCACCAAGCTCGGAGCCAAGCTCACTGAGGTGAGAAGGAATGGAACGTGTGCATGGTTGAGACCCGATGGAAAGACCCAAGTGACTGTTGAGTACAAGAATGACAACGGAGCTATGATCCCTATCAGGGTGCACACCGTTCTTATCTCTACCCAGCACGACGAAACCGTCACAAACGAGGAGATTGCCAAGGACTTGAAGGAACATGTTATCAAACCTGTTATCCCAGCAAAGTACCTTGACGATAACACCATCTTTCACTTGAACCCATCAGGTCGTTTTGTGATTGGTGGACCTCATGGAGATGCAGGACTCACTGGAAGGAAGATCATTATCGATACCTACGGTGGTTGGGGTGCCCATGGTGGAGGTGCATTCTCCGGCAAGGATCCAACAAAGGTGGACAGAAGTGGTGCTTACATTGTCAGGCAGGCTGCCAAGAGTATAGTGGCAGCAGGGTTAGCCAGACGTTGCATTGTTCAAGTGTCATATGCTATCGGTGTGCCTGAGCCACTATCCATCTTCGTGGACTCTTACAAAACAGGAACTATCCCTGACAAGGATATACTAGCTTTGGTAAAGGAGAACTTCGACTTCAGGCCAGGAATGATGTCAATCAACCTTGACCTCAAGAGAGGAGGAAACTACAGGTTCCAAAAGACTGCAGCTTACGGGCATTTTGGCCGTGATGATCCCGATTTCACATGGGAGATTGTCAAGCCCCTTAAGGCTTAAGTTTCTGGTCGCAGCCTTACTACTTCGCAAAGGGTGGCTTGGTTTGACTTTTGTTTTGTCATGCTAAGGTAATAGCCGCGTCTAAAATTTATGTGTAATCTGTATTATGGTCACAAACCATATATTTTTTCAAGGCTCCCATTAGAAAGCCGAGATACTGTAGCTAGAGCACCTTTGAGGTTCAAGTTGAGGGTAGAAGAAGTAGCGGATTATAGGGTGCCTAGCATTGAAGTTGTCTCAGTTTTCCGATCTTTATGTGTGTTTCTGTTTTCTTGTTTTTAGTAATTTCTTCCTCCATAGAGTTATCGGCGTGAGATTTATTTGTGTACCCATACAAACTTGTTTGATTTGGGGTTTCAATATATTTGGTGTTATTCATGAACTGGATATGCAATTTTAATTTCTTTCCTCCTGAAAGCAGTATCTTTTTTTTCTTCTTTTTTTCTGCATTTTTCCCTTACATTTTGCTGGGTTGCTGATAACTCTTGAACTCCGGTGTCTGCCACTGATTTCCTAGAAAAACACATTAACTATTGGTTCTAACCTAGTTGTATGGGACCCAAACTGAATGCGTAATTGCCTAATTGGTTAAAGGCTAGTATGGATTTGACGTAGGAGTCCGCAGCTGATTTCACAACTGATAACTGCTATGATATTTCATGATAAACGACTAGCGTCAATTTTGCATGATATTTCACCTATTAAATTCATTTGGGGAACTATGTTTCTTACGGCATATGAGATGTTGGAGTAAATTGAATTTTAAAAGTGCTTAAAACAAAAGTTGCTTTGTATAGAGGCGTTTTGGCTTCACACTGAAAATTCCAATTACCAGTTCAATGGTTAGAAAAAGAAAAACTCTGATTTCAGTTCAGACCTAATGCTGTTTGGTGCTGATGAAATCTTTAAAGGGGATAAATCCCCGGTTGTGTTTTCTATACAGTTGAACTCGGTGTTATAAGGTCGACATTGAAGCTTTATAGAGCTTCAATGGTTGCTTCATCAGTCTAGAGGCAGTAGGTTTTGAATTTTTTGATAAAGCTACATTTTTTTATTATCAGGAATTCTGATTTTGTTTGGTGTCAGTCTACAATTAGGACATTTGAAGAATTCAAAGCATTGGAGATACAAGAGTGGGTTTAGTTCTTTTGATTATAATCACAATGCTGGTTGATCTAAAAGAAAACGTTTGAAAGTTTAAGAAGAAGGTGCTGAAGCAATGACATAGCCTTCTCCAGCTGAATTCTAGTAATGATGGTTATTCTAATAATCTTTTGTGTTCTTGAACAGTCAAAATGAGTTCTTTTATTTCTTATCAGTAATTTTGAAGTTCATTTGGATTCTTAGTTTTAATGTAAAAAAGTTAAAATTTCGTCTAGCAATTCAGAAGAAGACTTGAATTCTTGTAACAATTTGGGATTTATACGATTGTTAAATAAATGGTAATTGCTGTTCAATTTGATGTTTGTTTCGTAATTATCATTTTTGGTAATAATTTTCATAATAACTTAGTTTTGGTAAATAAGTAAAACCAGTTATTTAGAATATAAAATGGAAAAAAAATATTTATGAGTAGAAAACCAATTATTAAGAAGCTTCATTATTAAAGTTTTTTTTTTGTTTTTTTTTTTTGTATTTACTGAGTGACAGCCAGCGAAAGAAAAGAGGGAACCCAGAAAACTGAAATCCGCTAGGACCGATCTTTCCATCTCTTCCTCTGATATCTCTCGAATCCCTAGAGATGATTTTCTTTTGATAAAATTATTAACTCAGCAGTCCATCTTCAAAACCTGGACTCAAAGTGGAAGGACTTAAAGTTAAAATCAGGTAATTTTTCCTGAGTTTTTAATTTTTCTTTTGGTAACTTAAATTAAGTTTGTTTCAGCAGTATGTAAGTTGGGTTGGAAGATTTTATATTTTTTATCTGTGAATGAAGGTTTATGTGAAAGTGCCCAACTGGTGTTTGTGTAATTGCTCAAGACTCAAGTGGTGTCATTTAGTGAAGCTGAAGCCAATGAATATTGGCATTTATTAGAATTTCAAAAATTAGTGAGGCTGCAACTAATTAGTTACCAAAATGAATGTAATTTGGCATAACTAAAATGAATGTGTTTTTGAGTCTTAGTCCAGGGAGACTGTGCCAAATGTGCTGGAACTGTAACATTATGCTATGCTATTGGTCTGTACCGTCTTGGTCGAAATGTCACAGTCATTTCAAATAATAAAGATGATGGAGTAACTTGGTCAAGTTATATATTTCTCTATAATTATTTTTAGCATGTACTTTTAAGAGCCATCTCGCTGTTCTATTGATTTTTACCATCTAGGTCGAAATGGCTTAGTTCGGATGATAAAGATGATGAAATAGATTCTAATTTCGTGTGTAGTGTTTGTTAGGTTTTGAAGATCTCATATTTATAATGTCGCTTGTCATCCTAGTCGAGATAGCTTAGGTTCCTCGGGTGAGCCATGTAAAGTGATGGGGGGAACAATGAAGCTCATCCCATTGGGAAGATCCACCTTACTAGTTATCCAGGGCTGTAAGTTTCAGTAGCATGTGAAGAGAAGTTGATGAGGAAGGGCAAAATGTTGAATCGTTAATAACTAACTTGTTTCTCCTAGGTCCTCATTTTGCATTAGTCATGCCTGAACATTAAGCAGTTATTTAAGTAATGACTTTTTTGTACTACTACGTGGAGGTTCCATAACAGTTTGATTTCATTGCCCTTTTTTCTTTTTTTGTTCTCTTGTTTGTATTCAGATTCTCAATGTTGTCATTCACTTGAAACTTGAATAGTCCTCAGTACTCACAGTTGCTTTTCCGATTTTCACATGTATGCAAAAAATAATGCAACTCTTGTTATTTCCCATGACTCCTACATTGGGAAGTCGATGAATTTATTTATATGGACTGTCTTTCCTAATTCTGCAAACTTTATTAGGTTTATATTCTTAGTTTGACTGTTCTGTAAATATTGAAGAGAAAGGAAGGCGTTCATCTTGGTAGTGAGTCAGGACTCAGGTATTTTCAACGATTTAGGTTGCGGTAGCAATTTTGATATCTGTGTGATAACCAAGGTATTTTCATTGATTCGAAGTTCTTGGGTTACACTATAAACACAAATATTTAATCATAACTTATACCAAACAAGGCCATAGGGTTGAGTTTTGATTAATTGTTTTTCTGTTAATGGGTATTCCATAAGGTGGATATTGACGAACGATTGATACTACATAACAGTGTAATATGAATTTCTAGTCTCGGCTGATAGAAATTGTTAAATGAGTGTGCTTAAGGTGGCCCATTGTCACTTGTCTTGTTTGTGATAGATTAACATGTGATAGTGGTGGGATTAGACGAGTTAAGAATGTGGATGTTGTTGATTATTTGTTTACTTGACCTCACGATTCAAGGTGGTGGTGTTTGGTATTCTTTGTTTAATTTTTTTGTTTTTGTTTTTCTATATGTATGTGTGGGTAGTCATTTTGTTGCGGTTTTAGATCCACATTGTAGGATATTGATAACATTGGACATTTATACATCCGTACCTGTTCCTTTTATCTAGGTGGCGGTCTTCATATTCTGGGTTAAAATATATGACACTGTATGTCATAAAACTCATGTTGGTCTTCCGTTGCATTCCTTATTCTCACAATTCTCGTACCTGACAATGCGAACTTGAACAGGTGAATCTCATGGTTAGAGATGTTCCACATGTTCTGGATCTTCTGTGGCCATGGGTATCATCTTCACATGATGATCATTCCAGCTTCAAGGAACCTAGTTTTTTTGTTTTGATAAACTTTGCCCGGTTGCTTTCCCCCCAAACTACGCTTCAAAACCGGACCTTCCATGGCCATATTATTGATTTGCATAGCTGCACGGTGTTTTGAGTGAAAGTTCAAAAACAGAAAGCATCTATTTAATTGTCTGGTTTAGATCTTTTGTATTCCTCCATAAACCTTGTCTTGTTTTCTAAAAGAACTGTATCTCTGTCTTTGAAACTTTAAGGTGGCTGTCTTTTTCTGTCTCAATCCTGTTTTCAGGCCTCATGGCGATCCTCACATGGTTCGCTTTGGTGCACATTTAGTTCTTGTTCTTAGATATCTGTTTGCTGGTGAAATGGGTTCTGGGTAATGATAGTAGCCAGTTTCTGTAGCCTTTTACAACAATTCTGCACTGTTGCTAATTTGCTAACGATTTGAACACCAAAATTCAATAATTAATGCGAGCCAATTTTGGAATAGAACTTCCTTTTGTTGCATATGGACTGCGGTTAGTATAATTTTTGAATTATTTAATAAAGGAAAAGCCTTTCTGGTGTCTTAAACCTTAGGCACATGGATAATATATATGAAATGCCTGCATATTTGGTCTGCTGGTGTCCTGTATGGATTCACAGGAACTAGTTTTCTTACTTGTTTCTTGTTGGCAAATACAGGTATGCCTGTAAACAGGGTCGATGTCAGATATTAAATCCTTCCTCTCAGCAGGGGAGTATTTTCTATTTTCTCCTGATAATATGAAGGAAGTTTGAAGAGATTATTGATAGGTGAGTTTATTTTGTTGCTATTTTTATTCTCTGGGCTTGAAAGAGCAAATTAGTTCATATTCAATACATTAGATCAATTCAGAATTTATATTTACTGCATCAGGGTTTTTTGAGATCTCGAGAAAGCAAACTTGGTAAATGCGATGATGACGCATCAGATGTTGCTGAGCAGCACAGGTTGCAGAGTCATCAGAAAGCCATGGCTATTCAATCGCCCTGTTTCATGCCCCCCACTAACCATCAGTAACGCTGAGGCTATTACAGGGAAACTCCTATTAAGGGCATTGATACATAGGTAAAGAATCTTACTCCTTGATGCCTGTCATTTGTGTATATGTGTATTGTATCTCCACTTACTAGCTCTATATCCAGCACTAATCCCGTTCATAGGTTGCAACTGAAAAGCTTCATTGAGGATGAATTATTTTATAAATGTTTTCACTACAAAGGAGCGTGTTGAATTTATTATACGCTTGTTCGCATTCCATATATAACAATGACTGTAACATGCCGTTTCGTTTTTTTTTGTCTTCGAGAATGCTAATTCTTTGGTACTTTTGTGGGAACATACTGTTCATGGAATTTGCTCTGATTTCCATGTGTTTGAGTTCCTAAGATGCTCATTGGAGTACACATGCTACTCAGCTTTCTTGCTGAACTTTTGAAACAGCCTACAGAGTACAGAGAATATTCATTTACTTGAGGACCATGTGCTTCTGAGAAGTTACTAGAGTTTGCTTTTCAAATTATCTTCAAATTTGACTCAGAGATACAAACAACCAATCAGTTTCTGTTGTTCAGTTGAACAGATTGCGTACAACTCCTGTTATGCAACATATAGGAATTGGCTTCAGTAGACTTGGAGAATGCTGAGATTCCTGCGAATAACCTTACCTTACTTCCGAAGAAAGAGATAGAGCAATTGCAGCGGCAAAAGCAATGGTATACTCATTATTAGCATTACTACTAAGCGAGATGAAGAGACTAGTCTCATTTTTATTTTCTTATGAGAAATTATGGAATTTCACATTAGTTTCTTAAGCTACACTTAATCATTGATTGTGTTTTATGTTTTCTGATTAGGAAAGGAACCATGATCGATTTCCTTTGAAGATCATGTAACTGAAACCGCCTCTTAACTAAAATATGATGCAAGATAGGAAATTACTACTAGTGGTCAACAAAAATGGAGTCCAGACAATACATGTTTTTTGCTGATGACATATCTTTATTCTGTAATGGTGAGAAAAGAAATGTGAGAAGACTGGCGGAGTGCTTAATGATTATCAAATATCTTTTGGCGAAGTGGTGAGTGTTGAAAAAAGCAAATGTTTTGTCGGCGGTACTTAAGCTAGGAAAACGCAAATTGCTGAAGAATGTCAAATGCATTTGGCTAGCTTCCCTGACAAATTCTTAGGGGTTATACTATTTCCTGGGAGTGTTAAATTATGTCATGTTTGGGGATGTGTGGAGATGCTTCAGAAGAAACTTGCAGGCTGGTAAGGTATAATCTACAATGTCTGTTTACAGAATCGCCCATAAGAGTTCTTAAGAAAAGTGAAAGAATGATAAGAAACTCTGTGGTTTGGTGAGTCGTGACCCATTACAGAAGAAGTTAGTGACATTGGAACGGGATCAAATTAGTGCTCCGTTTTAAGGAGGGTGGGGTTTGAGAAGATTAGAAGTTGTGAATTAAGCATTGCTGATGAAGATGCTTTGGAAAATACAATCAGGTACTGATGAATGGTAAAGTATTTCATGTCAAGAAGTGGAGAATGGATAACTCGCTACAAAAATCATCAATTTGGCCTGGTTTGAAGTGGTCGATGGAGGATGTGCAGAAAGGTACAAGATGGATTAAAGGTGAGTCTCTAAGATCACTTTTTCCAGATAATGCACATGTTATAGCATCAGGGTTTGAAAGTAGCTGATTTACTGAGAAATTTTTGTTTTGCTTTTTGGTTTCCACTCAACCTGATAAGAGTGATTTTGCGTCAAGGAATTAAGCATTTGCCAAAAACATTAGAAAAACAATCTCCAAATCAGCTCTGAGCTCTCTGTAAATTTTAATATGCTCGGTACTTCCCAATTGCACCAATTAGGCAAATAATTATAGGGACTTGCAAAGCTTCCAATCTTCAGATTCTTCACTCGTTCCCGAAATCAGCGTGAGCAAAAATTTAAAGATACATGGTTCGGCAATGCGTCCAAGCAAATGTATCTGTCACGATCACAAATATATGGTGCAGCATCTCACTCATTTCCCTCAACATAGTACCTTTACCTTTTACCTTACTTAGTAGCTCAGATACTTGAAGAACACTACTAATTAGTTGTAGATCACTCTCTTCTCATCTCTATACCGCAATTCAATTCGAAACTGCATCTATTTAAGACTTAAACCCACTCATCTCAACTACTGCCACTTCTAGTTCAACCTTAAGCATGAAGTAGTTCCTCATATGGCCATCCACCTCTTTTTAAGTTGTTGAAAAAGTAACTAAGAAGCTGCCTTGTAATTTCCTGTTGCCAACCCTAATCCACTACGTACAACTACAAATACTACTACTCTCACTCTCCTATGAACCTGTTTAAAATTGAATCAGTGAATTTCAGAACCAGTTCAACACGAAGAGTTTTTTTCTCCATAATCTTGACCTTCATACTCCCACTTTCAGTATTCCAACTTTTGTATGAAACTGATAATCTGTTCACTGATCAATCACCGAATATTCCACGCAGTATCATCTACCTTGGTTTCTTCTTTACCTTCTATCTCCTCTCTACCTCCGCTATTAGCTTCACCATAGCTTGTCTTTACGTCTCCAAACCCGTTTCTTTTCTTTCAGTTCTTCTCGCCATCCCTCGTATAGTTTTACGTGTTTTCATCACCTCCCTCTGCGCCATATTTCTCAAGACCGCAACCGACGTCGCCGGCTATTTCATTAGTGAATTTCTCATCCATACAGATAATACTATGCCCGCAGCTAAGGACGTTCTTCTTATGATTATCGAATCTAAGGAAGTTCTGTGGTGTCTTAAGGGTATCATCTTTTATTTCTTCTTCTTTATTGTCAATGGATATTTAACAGCATTATGGCATCTCGCAAGCGTAATTTCGGTTACTGAGCCGAATGTTTATGGTATATCAGCCTTGAAGAAGAGCAGAGAACTGCTGAGACAGAAAACTGGTACCACACTTGTTATTGTGTTCTGCTACTTCGCTTGTGTTTCGCTTATTGAACTTAATGTGTTTCTCATCATGGATTATCTTCCTATGAGTTGCTCGGTTCGGGTTCTGCTGATGTCGCTTTATCTAATCTTTTTGATGCATGGGAATTTCATTGGGCTATTTGTTCAGAACGCGTTGTATCATGGCTGTAAAAGCCATCACAACCAAGTCATTGATAAGAAGGTTTTGTATGATCATCTCCCTACCACTACTGAATTGGTTACAGAAAACGGCGTTGAAGACGACTTGGAATCTCAAGGATGGAAGTTAGTGGGAGCAGAATAGTCTGGGAATCCTTTATTACATGCAATTTGAACTTGTCCCATTAAAGTTCTCTAAGTTATATAATGAAAATAAGAATAATATGCTGTTTCTATATAACATCTTAGTTATCTTGGTTATAAGGAATATCTAGGTTTCTTAATCTTACTTGTCTTGGTTTTAGCACACAGATGTCTTGGCAGAAAGCAACGCTTTGCAAGGTTTTTCTAGGCCTTGTTCAGTTTCTTTGGGATTCAGTGGGATAGAGCAGATTAGAAAAACTTTGTAAAAAAAATAATTAACTGTCAAGTGGAATCATTACTAGTACATGAAAATATTTGAATTATTTTACAATTCTAACTCTTATCGCTGTTCTTATAATAATCTTTTGTCTAGTTGTTGACCAATATTGTTATCCTTGTTCTTCCTCTATTTTGCTTCCTTCACATTCCTCTTCAGGCGTTGAAGGACAGTGGGGGTATTTCTTTTTATAACTTTACGTTTTAGGAGAAATGGGATTGAAACAACATTACTTTTAGGAATGAGCATTAACTTTTACGAAAAACTTTTAAGAGTAGTTGGAGGTGATGGGAGCTGCTCTCAGCTCCAAAATCCCTACGTACTACCAGTTCTCCACATCCAGCATGGAAAAACATTGATAAGTGCATGCGAGATGCGACTCTCGAACTTGAAGTTAGAGATTCAAATGCTGCTCCTCACCTCAATGGTTTACACCTTTCAATAAATCAAAAACTATATATAGGAGCCCCTGCCAAGAAAGAAAAACCTTTTGGTTGTTTCAATCTGGCTGATCACTTAAATCACTTTCTTTACTATCAGATTAATTGCTAAACAAGCGCGCGACAAGATTTAATTTTGTTGCCATATGGTATTGCAATTATCCGACAACTATAAAACTGTAGTTGTTTGAATGTTTGGCAACTTCATAACAACCACCAAAATTAGTGGGTTTAATTAACTGCATTTAACTAGTCACATATTTGGCTACTACAACATCAGTTGCCAAAAGTACGCATAACAACTAGGTATTCATAATAGTTGCCTTTGCATTTCGAAACAACCCATACGGCAACTAAAGGTTGGCAACTACAACTAGTTGCCTTTCCCTTTGGCAACGAAATCTCATCTTGGGCAACTAAACTAGTGTGGTTGCCAATGCTCAGGTTTTTTGTAGTGGTATAATTAGTTGCTCCCATTTTCCCCTGGTTCTCTAATTTTGTTTATTCTCTTCTTGGTATCGACTTCTAAAGCCTTCAGAGAAACAAGAGTGTTGATGTGCGGGATTACCAGAATTACTTGAGAAGTTACCAAAGAAAACCGCATTGAAGATGACTTGGAAGCTCAAGGATTGAAGTCAGTGGGAACAGAATAGCCTGGGAATGCACTATTACAGAACTAGTTCCACCATAAGTTAAAGTTATATAATGAAAATAAGAATAATATGGTGTTGCTATCTAGGCATCTTAGTTTTCTTGGTTATAGGGCATATTTACGTTTCTTGGGACACATGTCTTGGCAGAAAGCAACATTTTGCAAGGCTTTTACAGGTCTGGTTCAGTTTCGTTGGAATTCAGTGAGATAGAGCAGATAAGAAAACTTCGTAAATTTTTTGACTGTGCTGTCAAGTGGAATCATTAGTACATAAAAGTATTTGAATTATTTTAAAAATTCTATTACTTCTATCAATATGTCCAATTGTTATCCTTGTTCCTCATTTCCTTTGCTTCCTTCATATTCCTCTTCAGGCGTTGAATGAGACTTTTTAATATTCATCTTTGGAAACTGGACTAAGGAGCCAAAATCCTTTCAGTTCAAGAAAGTTGGAACTTCAGGGAACAATAAAGGTAGACTTTTTCTCCTTCGATGCGCCAGAGTTTCTGTCAGTAGACTTAGTACAGTGGAGATGAGCAGAGTCACCCACAACTGATGTCACAGAAAGCTTCGGAATGAAATTTCTGGCACAGTGCACATTCTCGCATGGTCCCGTGGCACATGAAGAAATACGGCTTTATAACTAAAGATGGTAAACTTCAGATCTATGTTGTGTTAGGCGTCAGGCGAGGCGAGGTGAGGCGCCAAGCCCTTCGCCTAGCGCCTAAGGCGCCCGTGAAAAAAAAACACTGTACGCATCTTGGCGCCTAGGGCGCTTTAAAGAAATTTTATTAGAGATGTGAGTATACGTGTTGTTTATGGTTGATTACTTGACTAGTTGACTGAGTATATTCAAATGTCGTTGTGCTTTTACATATATGGATACTTTCCTATTCACATCCTAATCTGTCAATGAAGGTCACCCAGAACAAGCTCCGCGACCGAGTCTCAGATCCTTGACGCTTGCTTAGAGAAAGATCCCGAGAGCAAGGTTGCATGTGAGACCTGTACCAAGACAAACATGGTCATGGTCTTTGGTGAAATCACCACCAAGGCCAAGTCGAGTACGAGAAGATCTGTAAGAGACACTTGCATAGAAACGGTTTCGTGTCAGCTGATGTTGGATGCAATGCCTTGTTAACATCAAGCAACAAATTCCTGACAGTGCTCAGGGAGTCCATGACCACCTAAAAAGTAAATTCAGTTTTATTTTTTCCTTATTTAAGTTATTTATTTCTGTTTAATTAGTTGTAATTTTTCTAACCGAATGCCATTGGATCCGAACTGACTTGTCTAAGATTTCAGTGCTTTTCTTTTTCTTTTTGTAGATCTTGGGTTTTAAGTGCTGTAGTGTAGTGTAGCAGATGATGAAAATTGACACGTTTTATTCTTTTTTCATTTTAATGTCTTCTGATCGCGAAGACATGAGTTTGTGTTTTAGTAAAGTTATTTTAATCTAACGTATACAAATATATTTTGTTCGCCATGTAACAAAAATCTAAATTCGTACCAAACTCGGATTTGCATGAGTAAATAATCAGCAAATTTCATGACTGATCGATAACTGCTATTCACTTATCAGTTATCACTTACAAACGACTAGGGTCAATTTTGCATGATATTTCACCTATAAAGTTCATTATGTGAACTATGTATTTTATTTTGTTTTTGCAATGCTCACAAAAATGTTGATTTCTGCGATAAATCAAGTTAGCTACATATGAGATGTCCGAGTAAATTGAACTATAAGATATTTAAATTTAGATCAACTAATAATACTGGACTATATAATGACTAAAAGTTAAAATCTTTCAACAGTGCAAAGAATTTTCTTGAAGATCATAAATCTCCACTGACGACCAAAATGGAATATGAGATAAAATCATGTAAGTCTCTCATCCTATGGTGGAAATTATCTAATTAAGAAAGAATTGGAGAAAAAATTCGTAGTAACTGAAGCGCACATCACCAGAAGAAAAAAAACAATCACCTTTCAAGAAAACCGACACTTTTTCTTTCTTGTCCTGTATTTATGGCTCAATTATCAAGCATAGAGATTTCAGTATTAGACGCTTCTGATAATAGGGTTTCAACTAGGTTTTTGGTGATAATTCCAATTAATGAAGGTTCTAATATTCAATTTCATTCAACCTTTGTTTTGAATGGTACATTGGTCCTCAAGTGGCTGGAAAAAACACTCATTTCTTGGGTGTTCGACTTTTGTTCTTTTTTTAGCAGAGGAGACACTCAACGGTTGATTAAATATTTTAATGGGTTTTTATGCAAAAAAAAAAAAAAAAAGTGATTTTTTATTTTGTTCTTAGGCCGAGTCTAGTGGAGAGCGGGATATAAGTGACCAAATACTGTGGTCTAAACTCAAATCTTTATTCTCTCTCCTCGAAAGCAAGGGACGGTGGGGTGAATTTAGACAGGGGCGAGGAAAGATATTAAATAAAATATATCTTCAAAAATCTGATAAAGTGAATAAAATAATTTTGGGCAAGGATTTCTTTCCCTCCTTAACCACTACACTCAGACCATCCTCCTACCTAGTGTGGCGACACTATTAAACTCACCACTTTCCTCCTCCACTAGACTCGGCCTTAAAAGTAACATTACTAAAACACTGAAAGAATTGTTAGAAGACAGGGGATCACATCCATTATTGAGTTACAAGAAAGATCAAGCCTTGATTGAGAATCTAAGTTACAGGGGTGTATTGAATCAGGTGTTATATGAACAATTAAGATTCCCAAAATTTCCATGGTATTCAACTTTATGGATATTGGAATCCATAAAAATTCAAATCCAATTTAAAATTCAAATCCAATTTGTTTATACTTTTATGGATTGTTAAGGACCTCAAGACTTTCGCGGAATCTTGTGGATATTACAAGGAAAAATATTACATTATTTTCTTCAACAAATCTCAAACCAGATAAACAACAAGAGATATGATTAGGAAGACCCAAATTTGTATTCACACTTTCAAGATGAAACTTTCCTTGATCTCTCTACTAATAGAAATAAACTATGCCTATAGATAAGACGTGGGATTTAAAATTTTATATTCAAACTTTCAATGAAGTCAATGTTTTTTCTTTTTTTTTTCTCTGCCCTCATTAAGGATTTTTTTAGGCTTCTCTTAAATGTTGCTCATGGATTTATTAACCATAATTCATTAAAAATAAACGCTTAAGCTAACCAAACATACCTTTATAATCATTCCACATAGATACAAGATTATACAAAATTGTTATACATAGTCCAAAATAATAAGATAACCATTAAATCTCTAAATCAACAATAAAAAAGAATAAGTTAATTATCTAACTTTTATAATTAAATTTCTGTAAGATATTTGACATAATTGCTATGAAGTGATTATATAATGGATTTACACCACATTACTTTGTAACCACCACCACTAGTAGCAACAAATGCATGCCCTTTAACTCCATTATAAATGCTCGAGTATATCCCTATCAATAGAGAGCATTTCCTTTGTAATTGATACAACTAATGAGAATTCTCATTTTCTTTTCTCTCTACCTTCTTTGCCTCCTTTTAGATTCCGGAAAATGGGTCATTTGTCCAAATATTTTTAAAACATGGTTCTAATGGACGAGTAGAAATTATTACGGGTGAAATGGACAAAAAAAAGATAGCAAGGATGAAACTGGATTCATCCTGGCTTAAACTTAAAAAATAGCGAGGATGAAACTGGATGCATCCTGATGTAAATTAAAAATAAGAAAAGGTATTTGAAAATGGGTAGGATGAAACTGTTTACATCCTGGCTATTTTAATATTTTTGTCCATTTAAACAGTATCAAAACCTAAATGTCTTTTTCATCCAGGAATTGTTGATTTTGGTCTTTTTAACCAATTTTGTGTATAGATTCTAACAATAATTAATGTTTTCAAAAAATAATCAATACCTTAAACCAGTGTAATCCAAGGATGTTCCGAGGTGGATTTTATCTATCATCTTTTGTTTCGTGTACTTCGCTGTCAATGGATATTTAACAGCATTATGGCATCTCGCAAGCGTAATTTCGGTTACTGGGCCAAATGTTTATTGTATATCAGCCTTGAAGAAGAACAGAGAACTGCTGAGACAGAAAACTGGTACCGCACTTGTTATTGTATTCTGCTACTCCGTTTATGTTTCGATTATTGAACTTAATGTGTTTCTCATCATGATTTATCTTCCCATGAGTTGCGTGGTTCGTGTTCTGCTGATGTCGGTTTATCTATTCTTCTTGACGCATGGGAATTTCATTGCGCTATTTGTTCAGAATGCGTTGTATTATGGCTGTAAAAGCCATCACAACCAAGTCATTGATAAGAAGGTTTTGTATGATCATCTCCCTATCACTACTGAATTGGTTAAAGAAAACAGCGTTGAAGACGACTTGGAATCTCAAGGATGGAAGTTAGTGGGAGCAGAACAATCTGGCAGAATAGAGTGGATTATTACACGTAATTTGAACCCGTTCAACCATAAGTTCTCTAAGTTATACAGTGGAAATAAGATAATATATATATGTTTCTATTAGGCATCTTATTTATCTTGGTTATAGGGAAATGAAATATCTACGTTTTATTTGTCACAGAGGTCTTGGCACTTGGCAGAAAGCAACATTCTGCAAGGTTTTTAAGGTCTGTTCAAGTTTTGTCGGGATTGAGTGAGATAAAGCAGATTACAGAAACTTTGTAAAAACTTTAACTGAACTGTTAAGTGGAATCATTAGTACATGAAAATATTTGAATTATTTTACAATTGTATCACTTAAAATAATATTTCTTGTTGTCGACCAAATTTTATCATTGTTCCTCCTCTATTTTGCTTGCTTCATATTCCTCTTTAGACGTTGAGGAAGACTCTTTTATTGTTCATCATTCGAATCTGGACTAAAGAGCAAAAATCTCTTTAGTTCAAGAATATTGGAACTTCAGCGAACAATTAAGGCAGGCTTTTGCTCCTTCAATTGAATTTGCTGTCAGTACAGTGGATGTGAGCAGAATTTCTGGCTCCGGATCGTCTGTTGCTAAAAGCCTCTATTGCTCTATTGCGTCCACTTAATAGCTGACACGTGTCCCCTATTATAACTGCCGGTCTTTTACATTTTGAAAGTAATCTACTTGACAAATCTGAACAGATTTTCTAAGAGAAATATAAGGGAAGTTAGCATTCTTCCCTTGATCATCTCTTCCATCCATACTTCCACAGAATACTCCTTACCCAGCAGCATATATAGTCCAAACTCCGGCACTAGAACGCCCATGAGTTATTAGAACTAATCACACGCTAGCTTACTACTGTAATTGTTTTTCTGATGAAAAATTTGTCAATAAATTTTAAGGTGATGAATTAATTTACCGCATAGTGGATTCTAGGTTTTCTTATGCAATTATATATGCAACGCTCAGAAGTCTGATCAGAACTGATAATCACAAATATTATGATGTAGCTATGGGGGATGCATCTACGCTGTTACTGTTGCCATCTTTATCTTCCACGTGCTTTGATCTCTTAATGCATTGAAACCCCATTGAGTAACTTTGAGGCTTTTATTAAAGAATTTTTTTAAGGTTATTAGCAATGAAACTGAATTGGATTGACAAATTAATGAGTCGTCTCATCGTGATTGTAGCAATGCTCCATGAATAACAACGAAACGCAACTAATTAGTGTATTTTTTTTTTTTTTGAAGCATGAAACTAATTAGTGTCTGTAAAGAAGACGACGGACCAGATTAGGAAAATCGATTCTTCCCTTACTTTTCGCTAAGAAAATCTTTTCAAATTACTTAACTAGATTATTTCCAAAAATTGTAAAAGTGTGGCAGTTATAATAAGGTGCACGTGTAAGCTCTTGAGGGGATGGAACAGAGGAACTGATGTTTTTGGCAACAGGCGATCCGGAGCCGAGTTTTCTGGCGCAGTGCTTTTGCATGCAGCTAGTTCCATTCTCGCATGGTCCGACTCCCGTGACACATAAGAATACGGCTATATAACTAAAGATTGTAAACTTCAGATAGTAAAAGTGCAATGGTTAAAGAAGGTCGGAGATCATTTGCTTTTGTTACAATAGAAAATTATGCTTCATAAGAAACAATGATCAAAAAAAGACGGTCATTCTAAGGCTAGTAGTAATTTCAATTTTGGACGCAAAGATCATTTAGGTTAGGATGGCAATTTGCCCCACCCAAATCCATCCCCGTGGGGATCTGCCCCTATGGGTTAGGGTTTTATCCGTATAAACGAGGAACGGAGAGGTAGGGCTGTTCATGGTCGGTTTTGGTTCGGTTTCTAGCCAAACCAAAACCGAAACCAATATTATTGGTTTCTAAAAATCTAAACCAAACCAATCCATTAACCATTGGTTCGGTTTCCAAATGGCTCCAGTTGGTTTCGGTTTGTCCCAGTGGTTTTTGGTTAACCAATAATTATGTCAAACCAAAAAAAAATACACAAATTTACAGATAAAAAAATCGTAGTTGCCGATAGTATTGGTTTACACAAATATACAGACAAAAAAAAAATCAAGAATAGTTAAAGCTTACTCTAATTCTAGAGATCAAAAGAAGATATATAATATATCTTAATTTAGTTATTGACAAATAAAAAAGAAGGAAGACGGGAAGAAAAAAATCGAGTAGCAGCAGCTGTTGTTGGGGGTGGAGAAGGGAGGCGACTGAGAGAAGAAGAAAGAGAAAGAGGGAGAGTATCATAATGAAATATTAGATTTAGGGTTTCTATTTATCCTCTAAATCAATGGGTAGAATTTAATACTTTTAAATCGACGGTAGAAACTAAGTTTAAAAATTAATCGGTTCCCCAATGGTTTTTGGTTCGGTTTTCAGGTCAAACCAAAACCAAACCAGTAATGTCGGTTTTTCAACTTTTTTTGCCAAACCAATTCAAATCTAAATGGTTTGGTTCGGTTTCTTGCTTATTGGTCTGGTTTGGTCGGTTTCCAACGGTTAACCGACACCATGTTCATCCCTACGGAGAGGGGTACGGGGAATCCCCGGAAGTAATGATGCGGGGATGGGATTCAAGGTCCCCACCCCATACCCACCCCATACCATAATCCATTATATCTGATCGAGGAACATTTTTGGAAGATAACGAAGAAGATCATGATGAGATGGTTAACATGGAGGAAGATGGTTAATAATGAGGAACTAAGAAGTAAAAGGAACCATAATACTTAATTGTGGATCAATTGTTTCCTTTATTTTTCAGTTTTAGTTGATTATTATAAAACTTAAAATTTTAAAATGCACTGCTTAGGTTAGTATCATTGTTTGAACCATTATAATTATTTTTAAATCATTATTATTTACAAAATTTTAAATATTTATTGTAATGTTATGGTAACCCATGAGAAACTCATTCCCTACGGGGATTCTCCATACCCGTCCCCTCCCCGTTCTTATGGGGAACGGGTAGGGATGGTTTTTCGTTTTTTGAACGGGGTAGGGGATGGGATTCAAGGTCCCCGTCCCATTGCCATCCCTAATTTAGGCACTCCTCCACTTGATTTGTTTTCTCACCCGTTTTTCAGAGAAAACAAGTTTTTTCTGTTAGAGCACCCATATTCTGATAGGGGCTACCACTTTCCAGTAGCATCCTCGCACCTGTTATCAGTAGGGGTGTGCAACGGACGGACGGATGCAGATTAGGGATCACCCACATCCAAACCGTCAAAATTACGGATTTGGAAAATCCAACCGTGTCCGGCCCAATCACTCGCGGATTTGACATCAGCGGATCAACGAGTGATACGGATCGGATGCGGATTAACCGCGGATTTAGTCCAAAAAAAAATTACATTTTGTATAATGCCTTCAAAAGATTTCAGCTATACAACAACTTCAGGATGGTGATCGTATACTGTATACACCATCAAATGGTCTTAAATGTATGAAATGAAAACTGTATATAAAGTTGGATAATCAAGTTGAAGTTGATATTGTAAATTGATTATCTTGAATCCAACAACCATCTGAAGGTATAAAGATCAATATTTCCCACTATTTGTTGAACCTTAAGGTGATCGTAGTTAGCTAGAATAGAGCTGTCAAACGGGCCAAGTTAGGGTCAATCCGTCCCTAGCTTGCCAACCCGTACTAGGGTTAGGGTCAACCCTAGACCTAGTACTATTCACGAACAAGCTCAAAACCCCAACCCTAATCCTAGACGGGTCAACCTTGACGGGTTGGCGGGTCGGCTTGTTAATGTTATCAATTTAAAAATTAAATTTAAAATTTAGGATTGTTTAGGATTATTCATTTAGTAAAGGTCGAACCTAGGTCAATTTGGTGTTTAACTAGAAGCCCCACCACTGAGTTGTAAAGTGGACGTTTTTATTGCCACTTAATCAACGATATAGCCGGTTACGGCGCTTTAGTTTTCTTAGGCAGAGAACCCTAACATCAACTAAGCATTTTACTTTTTTTTTTTTTTTTATCATTTTATAAGTTTAAATTAATGTGAGTAAGACTAACTCACTGTTTAAATTATGTTAGTCTTTTTTATCAATTTACGACATCCTGAATAAATATGTGATTGATGAATCTAAGTTGTAATTTAATTTATTGATTGATTATTTAAAATCTAAAAATTGTTATATTTGTTTGGGTAGATCCAAAATTAGCTTTATTTATTGATTTAAAATTAACTAATTCTAATATATGTTTGCAAATCATGAATTTTAAAGAGTTGGTGGGATTGAGGGATATATTTATTAATTTTGACGGGTAACCCGCGGATTGGCCCTAGCCCGGCTTGTTTTCTAGTAGGGTTGTATATGCCAACCCTAACCCGGCCCGTTTAGACAACAAGCCAAGCCGGGCCGGGTTGAAACAAGCCGGATTAGGACCAACCCGCAAGCCGGGTTATAAATTGACAGCTCTAAGCTAGAAATATGATAGTCAATTAGAATAACATAACTTTACTTACTACTCACTGTACGTGTGCCTATCAACGGTAGGTAAATGGAATTCCCACTGTGTTCATTCATTCATGTCCGAATTGAAATGGAAACCTGAATTATTCAACCAAGTTATCATTTTCACATACATATTCTATTAATTTTCCTTACTATTCTACGGTGCGGATGAATCCGCGGATTTCAAAATCCAACCGCAACCAAACCGCTAAAAGTGCGGATTTGAGAATCCCATCCGTATCCGGCCCATAGATCTTAGGGATTGGATTTCACCCGCAATTTTACGGACGGATACGGATGAAATCCGCGGTTACTGATTTTTTGCTCACCCCTAGCTATCAGTACACACACCCAAAACGCTCCCAACTGTGTAGCCCATTACTTTCCAAGCCCATTTGACACCGTAATTCATACATACCCCAGTTATGCTTGTCAAAGGATTGCCAATGCTGCCGGAAATCTGCCGGCAGTTAACCTTTCCTAATCTCTTTAGAAACAGGAGATAAAGCGTGCCCATAAATAAGCTGTGGGATTGTATTCAAACTTTCAACAGAGTGAATCTCCTCTTTCTTTTCTCTGCTGCGCGCCGTAGTCTTTAAGACTAGGGATATTTTTTTTACACATTTTGTATACCTGTTTTGGGTGTCTTATAGTAATCGTCTGGATGGAGGATCTTCCTGAGGATATTAAGCTACGAATCTTTTCTCGCCTTCGTACCGCTGATTCCTTAAGGTGCAAACTTGTTTGCAAAGCTTGGGAAACTCTTTTATCGCGCGAAAAAGTGGGTCTTCTATTCTTGATAGCATCAGCATGGGAAAGAAACGCTCAACTTTTTTATGGAGATTACGATGAAATTCGCATGAATAGTACTAATGCCGGTTCTGATAATTTTTCCTACAAAAGACTTCCAAAGATGAACCATCCTCTCATGAATAAGCGAGAGTTCAGGAGACCCTTGGTTGGTTCTTGTAACGGTTTAGTTTGTTTCGCTGTGCCTCATCGCGGAGTTATGGATCCTGTTTACATATGTAACCCTGTCTCTGGAGAATACTTCAATCTTCCAAGAATAAAGAGCAAAAGCGGTCTCATTGTCAGCGGATTTGGTTACCATCATTCCACAAACAAGTACAAAGTTGTTAGAATCCATTACCCAAACAGATTTCTGTATAGCGACCCTCCATCCGTAGGATTGGTCGATATATATACCCTGGGGGATGATAGTACTGGGTGGAGAAGCATCGGAGAAACTAACTTTATAGTGCCTTATGAGGGTATTCTTATGAATGGATGCCTTCATTGGATGGATAGAATTGAACACAAGATTGTGACTTTTGATTTGGCAGATGAAAAGTTTCGTCTGCTCCCAACAGCGCCGCCGTGTTTCGATCATGATGAGCCGTCATTTTATCAACTCAAGATGTTGGGAGGGTACTTGTGCGTTTGTCATGAATGGCGATGTAAACGCATGGATATATGGTTATATAAAATCAACGAGCACAATAAGAATTGTGGTGCCAGCGAAGAAGTAGGATGTAAATTTTGGAGCTGGAGTCTGGAGTTTAGTATACCATGCCTAACGACCAGCCAATCTGATTTCTACGAGCCATTCCTTCTGACCAACAACAATGAAGTTCTGTTGTCGTACAAAGGAACAACTCTTTACCGTTACAACGGGAAGACTAACACTTTAAACAAAATTGCAAGTGTAGATGAGCGTTTGGTAAATTTTGATGTAATTCCACACACCAACAGTCTTGTTTCGCTGAAAGCTTTAGGAGTCGATTCCAAGAAAAGAATAAACAGAATGAGAGACCAAGGAAAAAAAATTGAGTCAGCCAGAGAAAGTGATTCAAGTCAGCCAGATTGACAGAACCAATGGGCACATTAGTTTTTGATTTAAGTAAACACCATCTTCCGAAGATTCTTGTGGGATGGAATCGTTTGCTGGCAGAGTCCTTTTGAGAAAACATGTTCTGAGCAGCATGCTTGTTTTCTGGACCTCTTGCTTTGTCCTCCCCAAGAAGACCATAGACGAGCTAAACACCATCTTCGGAAGATTCTTAATCGACCTTAGTTACAAGCAACCATCTGTCAAATGGACGAAAGTTTGTCATCCAACTTCTGAAGGAGGATTGGGGATTAGGTGTATCGCGACCACCAATACTGCAGCAAACCTCAGGCACCTATGGGATATAGTTAGTAACAAGGATACTCTCTGGGTTAGATGGGTTCAAGTCAATTTGATCAAATCTCAAGACCTTTGGCACATGAAAGCCCCAGCAGACGCTTCATGGTGCTGGAGACGCATTCTGGATCATAGACATAATGCCACCAAGTTTGTTCTTCATCTTATAGGTAACGGCGACAACACAAAGTTGAGTGTTGAGTGTTTTTCCCTCCCATTTACAACATGACTTTGAGCACCATATTGAAGCTAAAGTGAGCAGCTGTTTGGTCGAAGGGGTTTGGAATCTGTCCACAAACCTGAGGAATGCACTAGGCAACGCTGTTGTGGATATAGAAGGTGTTCAAACTGATCAGTTGATTCAAGACAGAGTGGTTTGGACAGCAGGTAACTCTGGGGAGTTTGTTCTCAAGGATACTTACAATGCCCTGAGACATAAGGAAAACCGAAAAAAAAAAGTGGCGTAAACTGATTTGGTTTCCAAACTGTATTCCTCGACATTGTTTCATTGCTTGGGTACTGCTACAACGTGGGTTGAAAACTAAATCTAAGCTTCTTTCTTGGGGTTTGGATGTCGATCCAGTGTGCATCTTATGTAACATATTGCTTGAGGATGACTACCACCTGTTCTTTGGCTGCCGCTACTCATCCTACATGTGAGTACCAATAATTCTATGAGCACGTGTCACGATATTTGTGATCGTGTGTCGAATAACGAAATAGCCCAGCGATACACGTGATCTTGAGAAGCAGTGGATCCCTTCTCAATCTGCTTTACCTTATCTCGAGGAAACATACCTCAACGGTGAAGATAAAGAGCTATATCCTAGCCTAATGAGGTGGCATCTTTCGCAGTGACAAAGACAGCTAACATATTTAATCAACATTAAATACAATAAAGCAAACTTGACGTGTATTCTCAAGAGTATGGATAAGGATGAGGTTGGCATTGTCTGACTGGCGAAGACTCGCGGTGAACAAAGGTACAATCTTTATTAATTAAGGGAGAGAAATTATCAAGGGCACATGAGTAAGCTGAGGTGGCCCGATCCAATTGGAGAAGACATGCGGCCAACGAAGGTACAACCTGTACGGAAGGCACATTATATCTCGGTGGGCTTACAATCAAAGATTTAATGATAATTGGTGAGTAAATATTGAAAAACGAGGGTGGTGCACATAAGATGTAAAAGATTATCCTGAATAATCAATTGATCGGGTGGTGGTGCAAATCTGGTATTCAAATATCTTTCCAAACATAAATTTTATTTTCATCACCTACTTCCCAACAATAATAATGTCTCACATTACCTAGACCTCCGCAGATTCCTCTTCGTACTTGTGGCCTTTTTTTTAATCATCACCATAATGTCATCAGCTAGTAAGGCATATTCATGGTCTCAGTTTTCTCTACTTAGCCCACCTATAACTTTTGGTTTTGCAATAATATCCCATTTAAACACACTAAACCCTCTTTTGGTTTTGCAATAGTATCCCATTTAAACACATTAAACCCTTTACCGTGATTTTTATTGTTACACCAACTTCTTTTGATTCCATCTATTTTATCTGTAATCACTTTTGGCATTGGGAAAACAAATAGACGGTGAGAAGCTAAAGAACCCAGCACATGTTGAGTGAGCATAGTTACCTTTCAGAAATACTAGATTGTTCGTGGACCTATCCATTAAAAGTTTCCATCTTGGTTCTCTGAATGAACAAAGGCACCCAAAGATGCTTATCTTGCAAAGCCATTCTCCTAATATCAAGGATGCCTACGATCTGGTTCTTAATAGTATCATCACTTTTTTGGGCTCATAGCAAGCCCAGATTTTTCACATTTTATGAATTGTGAGGTTTACTAAACAACCTAATGATTTTATCAAGATTTTTTTCATCAACAACAGTTGCTCTTGTAAGAAATAGACAATCGTCAGCAAAAAAAACAAGTGGTTAACCGATGAGCTATTTTTTGTGACTTTTATACCCTGATATCCTCATTACACTCAACATGAATTAACAATATAAAGAAAGATTTCATACAAATGAGGAGCATATAGGGTGACAAAGGGTTTCCCTGTCTAAGACCCTTTATAGGAAAAATCACCTCCCATGGATATCCATTAATCGAAATAGATGCAGAAACAGTTAAAATATGTCATATCCTTATTGGTAGCTACCATCTTAAATATGAGTGCGCTTATTATTAGTTAGTGATTGTATTCATGTGTATGGCATATGCCTTTGAGTTGTGCCCTAATTAGGAGAGAGTGTAATTTCCTTTCCCTTTATCGAATCTATTATTTGGTTTTCTCTTAGTGAGTGTTCTTTGTTCTGCAGAGTAGATCATGTAGTTTGGATTTGTTATCTCGCATTTATATTGTAGATCACTACAAGTGTTACCGGAACGGCCTTTCCTAGGGAAAATTATGATTGATGGTACATGTTTGAAGTAATTGGATGAGCTGACGAAGAATTAAGTATTATACTTAAGGAATTGCGCGATGAGATGAAAAATCTGAAATGAGTTAAGCAAATATAAAGTCTATGAAGAAAGAAATGAATAACCAGTTCAAAAAATTTCATGGGGATCAGAAAGCATATCTGAAAAGGAGAGGGTACCAAGTACACCACCAACTTTTTCGTTCGACAAACTGTTCTAGACAAAACCTAATACAATTGCAAGTAGACGAACTTAATGATTCTTGACAATATCTATATAGATTTTATATCTCTATCTCCTCACAATCCGAAAGTGAAGACAAAAAAGTCCTTGAACCTGATTGTTTAGAAGAGTACTTCGACGATATCAAAAATCAATATCAATGTAGTTGTATCCAATTAAATGAATCCGAATCCTGCCAAGTATGAAACTTGTTATCTATCTTTCAAGATACGAATTCTACAAGAACGAGTCTCGTAATCGATCACAATTAATATGGACTTATCTACTTGAATTGATTACGTACTACTCGTGATATTGCTATTATAAAGATAAAACAATATAATGCGGAAAAGTAAAACGCACAAGACACCAGAATTTTTGTTAACGAGGAAAATTGCACCTGCAGAAAAGCCACGAGACCTCGTCCAGATTTGAACATCGAGTTTTAGTTGAGACCAAATCATCCCTCCAAGAAATTCAGATGCAGTCGTGTTCCTTACGTCTCAAACCTTGCCAGGTTCTACGTAATTGATTCCGTTAGTTGACGTCCTTTTGCAACCTAAATGAAGACTTTTGATACCAAATATGCCTCTAATAAATAATCTTATTTGATTTCTCTTTAGATAAAATAGATCAAGGCTTGGAAATCTATTTGCAATAGACAAAGCTGTCAACACTTACACTTAGTTAGCTGAGAATCCTGGATTATTAACCACCTCTCAAGAACAACCTTAAACTGATCAATTAAGAAGAGTTTTCATATATCTATCTTGAGGAATCACAAAGTCTGAGCCGAAGAGAACTTTGTGGTTTCTATCTATCTCGTTCCTGAAAGAGATTACTAAAACTTAGATAACGAAATGAACAAGATCAGGATACACGAACTATCAAGGTAAAGATAGTCGGACCTGGCTTCAGGAATCCCTAATTGAAGTATTTAATTCATAAAATTAATTATGTTTCTCAGAGGAAACTTATGTTCATAAAGGACGACTCTAACAAACAACTAGGAAATAGAAGCGACAGTGATTGAATTTTGCAGTTGACCGTGTCTCTTATTATAGAATTTCAAGATTGAGTGTTGCTTAATTAGCTAAGATAACTTGAGATTTAATCAAACACTTTCTTTGTTTAGATAAAACTCTTGTTAGGAATTCATGTAAGCATGTGAGAAGTTTGTCTTGAAATTACATAGACTATACACTATGGTCCGGGTATCGAAACCGTGTATAATGACAGTTCTTGGTAAATATGCCTTTCGAACTTATAAGCAATATTGTATTCATATAAACACTTAAGACTTGAATCATGACCCACAACACAAATATATTTGGTGATCAATGATTTCTTAGAAGGTTTTTGAGAGTCATAGAAATGTTAAACATGTTCAATAAAATAGTCTATAAGTATCTGCTTGATTCGTACTAGGTAGGTATGTGAAATGGTACGCGTACCTATGATCAGTATGTGAATTCAAGGACCGACAATACTCTTAATAGTTATGCATAGTGCAACCATTCATGAATCCATAACCTTATTGGTACGCGTACTTACCTATATTCCAAAACCTCGGATATCTATGGTATGCGTACTAGGTACGTGTACCTACCCTGAGTCCAGATTTCTGTAAGTTCTTGAAACTCTTTTTTGATGTTTTGAAATATTCTTAAATGCCATAGATATAAAATATCATTGCTTGGGAAATTTTCCATTGATCCATGTGACACAAAAATAGTTCTTGAATGATAAATTGCTTTGAACTAAGGTTGCTAAGAATCTATGAACATCCATTGCTTGAATAATATTTCGAAATGTTTAACAAGACAACCTTGACTCGAAATTTCTTATTTTTAATATTAAATATACTAGAAGTCATATGACATAGTCTCATCTAGATAGAATGGTAATTCGTGTGAGTAAATAGAATGGTTCAGTCTTCATATACCTCTTTGTTGATGAAGTTCTCCAGATGGCTCGTTGATCTTCAACCTTGAATCTTTGAGGGTTATTCAATGATGTCTAATACTCAACTACCAAGTTCTAAACCTAGTTCGGGAATTGACTTTAGTAGACTAGAAATCAAGATATGGTTTTCATGCATCTAACATTAACAACAAGCTTAAGATAGCAAAACTTGTGAGTTCGACCGAGCCGTGCTCTAACAATATCAAACATCCACAGACGAAAGAATCAATATTCTGGTGAAAAATACTCAATTAATTTTAGCTAATTTAGTTTCCTCTTCTACACTAACTCTCAAAAAAATAAGGTTAGGGAGATTTATAGAGGAGAATGAAAACGCAGGGATACCAAATATACCCAACTTTTTCGTTCGGCAACACGTATAGAAAAAAATAAATACAATAGCAAGTAGACCAACTGAATTATCATTGGCATATAGAGTTTATATCTCAACCTCTACTCAACCAGTATGTGTATAGACACAGAGTCCGTGAACCTGATTGTTAAGCAAAGTACTTGGACGATCTCAAAAATCAATATCCCAGATCAATCTAGTCGTATCCAAATAATCCAATCGGAATTCTTCCAAGTGATTAAACTTATTATCTATCTTTTAATATACGAATTTTATAAGAAATAATTCTCGTAATCGATTACAATAAACGGACGTATCTACTTAGATTGAATACGTACAAACCTGTGTATATCCAGTTATAAAGATAAACAGTACAATGTGGAAAAGGATAAATATAAGACACCCGAAATTTTGTCAACGAGGAAACCGCTATAGCAGAAAAACCCCGGGACCTCGTCTCTATTTGAACACCAAACTGTATTAAGTCGCTACAGATATTAACCTACTATAAGACTTCGGACTGGAATGTAGTTGAGATCGAACCCACCCTCGAAGAGATTCAGTTACAGTCGCTCTCCTTACGTCTCTTGAACCTCGCAAGGCTCTACACAATTGATTACCTTAGTTGACGTCCTTTACATCCTAAGAGTTGCTTCCGCCGAAGTGAATACTTTTGATACCAATATGCCTATAACAAATAAGCTTATTTGATTTCCGTTTAGATCAAAGTTCGAGGTGAGGAAATATGTTTGCAACAGACAAAGATATCAAAGCTCGCAATTCGGAACACTTACACTCACTTAGATGAGAAGCCTGGATCTTTTTACCACCTCTTAAGAACAATATTCGAAAGATCAACTAATATTAATTTTCAGATATTTATCTCAAGGAATCACTAATTTTGAGACGAAGAGAACTTTAAGATTACTATCTATCTTTCTTGAAAGAGATTACGAAAACCTCGATAACAGAAAAGCAAGATCAAGATACACGAACTATCAAGATAAATATAGTCGTACCTAGCTTCACGAATCCCCAAAGTGAAGTATTTTATTTGTAGACCTAATTATGTTTTTCAGAGGAAACCCAGGTCAATAGAGGACGAATCTAGAATCAACTAGGAAACTGAGTGTCAGGGATCGATTAAATTTCCCAGTTGAAAGAGCATCTCTATTTATAGTTTTTCCAAGACCAGGGGTTGCTTCAAGCTAATATAATTTGATAATCTAACAAACTCTATTCTTGAAAAATACGATAGAAGAATATAGACTTTGGTTTGGTTCGGAAAGAACTAAAAATAATTTGATATTCATTTAAACACCTAAGAGTTTAATCATGATGCACTCACATAAGTGTTTACTAGTATCTTATAAATATAGATTTATCGCATATAATATAACCTGCAATATGCGACTAGCAATATTTGGATACCATATATATTTGACCGCTAGCTTCATTAGCCAGAGACCTACGCGGTAACTCTTATTCTATATAATTATAGGTTGTGATACTCAATTGTTAGATCATAGCTAGGTTGAACCCACCAAGCGTTGGTATGTCAAGTTTGGTTGTGGTATTTTAGTATCAAAACTCATCTAGAGTCGCTTGATTAAATACTGGAGATAACTTCGCTTAGGTTAGACTAGTAAGTCTAAGAATGTAAAGACATATAAGTATATTTACTTTGAAGACCTGAAGAAAGTGAAGAAGTAACGACTGCAACGACGACATCATCCTTCCTCTTGAGGTTAGTAATATTGACTTGATCTTGTTTCCATTCCTAACGTATCTTTCAAGTCGTTTTAGATTGAAAACATAACACGCGAAGATATATACATATGAAACTCTAGTGTTAGACTAGTATGATCTAACACTAGTCTGTTGTATTACGAAGTATAACGCTTATCTTTTGAACTTCGTAAATACGACATCGACATAATCTGTTGTATATAGTTACTTGATTATGTGCGCATTATATAGGTGCGATTTTATCCTAGAAAACTATGTATTGTTACATTAATTAAATGAAGTAGATGTATGGACTTGTTTCATAATCGAAAGGTAAATCATGACGTGTTGATCTGGTTCTTCATTGAATAATTTAATTGATCAATACAAGATGAACCAATCTTAACTTTGGTTGAGAGTTGTGGTATAACCGGTCATATCCTATAATGTATAGCTAGTTGTAATCGATCACAAGTTACTTTGGAAATCATGGTGTAACCGATGACAACTTATATTGGCATGCAAGTTGTAACCGGTCACAAGTTACTTTGGAATCCAAGGTATAACCGGTCACAAGATGAATTGGGAAGTTAATTGTAATCGGTCACAAGCTACCTTTGGGAAGCAAGGTGTAACCGGTCACAAGCTACTTTGTGGAGCAAGGTATAACCGATTACAACCTATCTTGGGAATCATGTTATATCCGGTCACAACATATTTTGGAGTGATGGTATAATCGGTTCCATGAGAAAAATCAAGTTTCCATGGTTCACATATTTCTTCATTATGTGTGTGAATTAGGGTTTGGGGTTTGCTAAGATGAGAAGCTTCTAGATGTCGATATTATTTGAACATGTACATAACTCAAATTCATTAATTTTTCAAATATATTTCTTGATACTCAAGGTGATCCCATACCGAAAAATTGAAAAAGCATTTAATTATGATTTTCATCATATATGTTTTAATTACCAGTAATTAAAGCATATCTTCTGAAAAAATATTATTAGTTAATGTGATAGACTAATAATAGAAGTTTTCCATGAGAGTTTTTGGAAATATGGTTTGGCATTTAAGTGGAAATAGGAAAACCGAAATTAGGTAGTTTAATGGGAATATCTTGAGAATATTTTCGGTTTTGGAATTTCCTTGTTGTCCAAAAAACCTTGGTCTATGAATAGTTGAGTTTGCATTTCTTGCAAACTATCCTAAGAGACAAGCAAACTTCATTCATGTAGTTTCTGGTGGAGCCGTCTATTCGGACAGGAAAGTACCCTAATTAGGCGAAATATCTTACGACTGCTCGTTTAAAGACTTCTTTGGATCAAGAATCTCTACGAGTACCGTTGGTGGGAAACTAGATAATTGCATTGTTATTTTAGTTTTTGATTATTGATATGATTTACTAAGTGTTGTTGTAACTTTGATTGCACCTAGTTTGATTATTCTTGAGAGCCTTATCTTCTGACATAAGGGTCACTCAAACTAGATCAAAGTATCGACGAGATCTTTATAATCATTTTCGGATCTAAAGACATCTTGTGATAATCCATTGTTAACAGACTCCGTTCTGTGTGTGATTGATCACAAGAGTATTCAAGTTGTGTTGTGCAGGTTTTGAAAGGCAATAGAAGATTTGAATACGAAGAAGAATTCTTATTAGTTTTCGTATCTTGTGGATTTAATGCACAAATATTGATCGGCTAGGATCCAACTAGAATCGTGTTTATCTTTGATATACTTGATTGACTAGTTGTGTGAGATCGGCATCACCTTATAGTTTCTCTTTGAGATCTTTATTAATTGATTGCAAATCTAGAATTTGATTATTTCGGTAATCAAAGTTTAGATTGATCTAACCAGACAAAGGATTTTATTAGTATAAATGGAAGAGCCTCTGTCAACAACTCACATATCTTTATAGGAAAGATTGATTAGAGTGGTTACCAAACAGATTCTTCCTTTGGTGTTTGGAATATGATCCAAAGGACTTGTTATTCATGTGCGTGACTCTCGAAGTAGAAGACACAGGGATACCGAGGAAACTAAGTAGCTAGGGGTAGTCTACTTGGTCTCAACTATACGAAGCTAATATTAGATTTTGTATAACGTCTTAATTCTGAGAGTATCCAAAACTGGACTAGGTCCCGGAGTTTTTCCGCATTCATGGTTTCCTCGTTAACAAAATATTTATGTGTCATTTACTTTGTTTTTCACATTATAATAGTTAGTATAATTAAGTAAATTACACACGTACGTTAACTCCATATCACTTAAAACCTATAGAGTTTCGGTTTAATACCGTACCTATTATCAAGTGAACACTTCGTTGTCGTATCGTCTCGATCTTGAATCTATAGTCAATCACAGAAGTGATCTCTTGTTGTTGTATTATCTCGATCTCGTATCCATAGACGGTGCACACTTCGAGTTGTTGTAAATGTCTCAACTCTGTCCATAGAAGATCACACTTGGTAAAGGACTTATAGGTTGATAAACGAAAGATTGTGGTTTATTTGGGTACACTTGTCTTTTCATCAACTAACATATGTGCCTTACACGGGAAGCCTTATTTTCATGCAAACCTTGCTTGTCATATGCAACATACCACATATATTGTAGCATAAATGACTTTGCATATATCACTTATCATATACACGATACTTTTATGACTTTTATCATATATAATTTATTATATGCGGCTGATGAATGTCTTACTTCATGTGGCTATCACGCACTGCATATGCTTAACCACTTCATTACTCATATAATTTCTTTTCTATTCCTTCATGATCATTCATGACCTCGCGTTGATGTCATGGACCATAGTGCTTATCACACTCAACACCAACAATGACATAACTTATTCACAAAGGAATATAAATACTGATTGATACATCTGAGCTCTCGCTGCTCATTTGAGTTTCTCATAGACTTGGCATAAGGTATAAATAAATACCTTATTTTAGTCTACCTATTATCTATAATTCTCACGAGTCCCATCAGACTCATCAGTCATGTCAAGTCAGACATGAAAAGTCAATTGATTAAGTAAGTCACACCAATTTAACAATAATAGTATTTGACTGTACTAAAATTACACGAGACACCAAATACGTCACAAATATGGAGATATTCACAAGGATATTGATATGGAGGTATACGACATGCAATGTAGAAAATCACTCATTACGAAAAAGTGACTGGAATATATGAACGACTGACATGTTGATGAATAGTGGGTGTGTAACCGTCATATCTTCCCTGACAAGAGGGATACGGTTTCTTTACATTCTTCATGATCTCAACTTCACTACTATTTCAGAACTTTCACTTTCTACGAGGTCATAGTGTACACTTATTACTATATAAATAAATTATTCAACTTATACAAATCATAACACCTCTTCAGAACAAGTTTAAGCCTGATTTTACTAAAGCCTTCTCGAGAAATATTCATATACAATAATACACATCAATCAAACCAATATAATCTTACACTCTGATCTCAACACTCTCGTTTCTTTCCTCCCTAAACCAATCTTTTATCCTATTTGTGACCGAAGTAATAGAAGAACGTTTGTTTCTTGTTTTAGGCCAGTCTTGTAAGAATTTGATCTTTCGTTCACACACAAGCATCAGCTTACCCCCACTTTTTACGGGTTTTTTTAACCCTAAAATAATATGTTAAACAAAATTACCAACAACATCCCACATGTTTCGATAAAACCTAGTGGATATCCATCCAAGGGCAGTACATGGTTGCATTTGAAAAAGAACCTTTTTAATTTCATCATCAGATGGATTTTGGATAAGAATAACATTCTCTGGATCATTGATACACAGACTAATATTATGCAAAAAAAAAAGTTTATCATGGTTACCAAGGTTTATAGTTATAGTAATCTTAGTGAATGCTCCTTAAGATTACTAGCTATACTATCCCTATCAGTGAGCCAGACTCCCATCATACTCTGATATAAAGTATATATCTGAGTTCTTCTCTTCCTGAATTTGACCTTGTATGAAAATACTCACAGTGATCTTATTATGAAGCTTTAAGATGTTCTTTTTGCTCTTTGCATATAGAAATCTTGTTGAAACTCATACCAATATTTGAGTTTATTTTCTAATTCTATAAAAGCATTCAAATTAGAGTCTCCAGAATTATTTTGTTGCAAATGAGCAAGTTGATCCTGCACCATCTTTATTTGAGTATGTATATTACCAAAAATATTCATATTCCGGAGATCTAAAACAGTTTTGACATCCTTCAAAGATTTAATCAATCTAAAAGCATGAGACCCCCTGTTGTCAGTGTTCCGGTTTGCAGTGATAATGTATTCCAAAAAACTATCAAGTAACCAACATTTGAATTGAATCTATAAGTCTTTTTGGTAGTATTTTCATCTCTAGAGCTGACCAGCAAAATGTGAACATGATTATTACTCAGTGCAACAAGATTGAAAAAGCGGGGGTCTAACAACCTCACCCAATATTTCGTTTATGCAATCTGTATGGACGAACTCCAATGTAATTTCAAGAGAATTAACTAGACAGTCAGACTCAATCAATGGTAATATATCCAAAAGGTGTATCTCTATTTCACAATGTAATCAGCAAATCAAACAGATAGAAATCCGCGAGCCTGATTATTATGTGAAACAACTTGAACGGTACCAAAGATCAATGTTCAAATGTCAATCAATTTATATCAACAACCAAAGGTTGGATTATCTAATCGATTGAATACGCACAACCTGTGATATTTCACACTGTATTAAGCCGCTACAGACACTAGCCTACTCCAAGTTAACTTCAGACTGGAATGTAGTTGAGACCTAACCAATCTCACACTGATCAAGGTACAATCGCGTTCCTTACGTTTCTGAATCCCAGCAGGACTATGCACACTTGATTCCCTTAGCTGATCTCACCCACAACTAAGAGTTGTTACGACCAAAAGTCGAAGACTTGATAAACCAATATGTCTCACACAGAAAAGTCATAGATAAATCTGTCTCCCACAGAAATACCTATGAGTTTTGTTCAGTCTTTTGATAAATCAAGGTGAATAGGAACCAATTGATACACGGTCTTATATTCCCGAAGAACAACCTAGTAATATCAATCACCTTACAATAATCTTAATCGTATGGTAACAAAACAAGATATTGTGGAATCACAAACGATGAGACGAAGATGTTTGTGACTACTTTTTATCTTTCCTATCGAAGATTAAAGCTCGAGAAAATCTTATAGAAGATAGTACTCAATACGATATAAAACAACAAGATCAGAACACGCAAATAGTTGGGTCTGGCTTCACAATCCCAATGAAGTCTTCAAGTCGTTAACCTACAGGGTTTTGGAAAAACCTAAGGTTAAAGGAGAATCGACTCTAGTCGCAACTAATATCACACAGGAGGTGTGGGGATTAGGTTTCCTAGTTGCTAGATTTCTCCCTTACATAGTCTTCAAATCAGGGTTTGCAATTAATGCTGCCTTGGTAACAAAGCATTCAATATTCATCGTCAGTTGAAAACCTGATTAGACTCAAGCTAATATCTTTCTACCGTTAGATCGAACTTAGCTTGTTACACACAAATGAAAAGTGACTTCATTTAGATATGAGTAACCATACCCAAACGTGTGCACCTTGTCGGCTCAATAATAGTTAACCGAAGTTAGCCATATGAACACTTTCATATCAACCTTATTCATCTTAACCATAACTAGTTCAAATGACTCAAATGAAACTAGTTCTAGAGTTGTTCAATTGTTTATATTCTCATTGAAGTATACAAGATACAATTGAAGCAAAATCGATTTTCATTCACTCGAATCAATTCATGAACATTATAGCCACGGTTTGCAAAAGATTGCATTCCTTAATATATAAATGTATTAGTTCATGAACAAAACGATTTTAGAACATAACCTACTCAAGTATGCAAACGGGTACGCATACCTAAGTGGCCGGACTAAGTTTGGGTTCGCCAGTATGCGAACGGGTACGCATACCTCCAAACTCAGTTGAATTTCCGGACATGAACTTTACGCCAGTACGCATACGGGTATGCATACTAAGTTCCCGGACTTTCATTAACCAACCAGTACGCATACGGGTATGCATACTATGGTTCCCGGACTTTGAATAACTTGCAAAAGTTTAGCATACAAGTACGCATACTGTGTTATGTCCAATCATGGTTAATTGTTCTAAACTCCCGTTTCAATGATTGAAACATTCTTAGAAGACGACAATAGCTATCTCACACAAACTATTAGCTTCAAAACAATTTTCAAGTGATTGAATGATCAATACGAAACATTCCGAGTCTACATCAAATGACTATCTCACACAAATCATGCAAGATGTTATCATGCGATTTTCACATGATCATCTTTTGACTTTCGTCAAGAATATAAGATGAATTTGGTTAAAGCGAAAGATTACCAACACATATTTCGAGAAATATGTAAGCGAGTTAAACTCAGCTCGAAATATCAAATGTGTATAATCGAAGTCTATATAGCTATACGAATTTTGTCTCAAATAGGAGATAAAGTAGATAGACTTTTGAGTGATAGATGAGTTCAAGTCTCCACATACCTTTCGTTGATGAAATTCCATAAGCTCCCCTTAGTAGTTCTTCGTCTTCAATCGATGAACGCCGTGAAGTCTAATGCTCAAATACACTTACTATCCTAATCCGAGACTTAGCTATAAGTACACTAGAAATCAAGACTTATAGTTTTGACAACTAAACTTGACAAACAAGCTTGAGATAGCAACGCTTGCGCATTTGACCGAGCAGTGCTCTAACAAAGATGATAAACCATGGCAATAGAGAAAAAATTGAACCACTCAACACAAGCCTTTCCAAAATAAGGCTTTCCACATTCGTTCTATTAGTCCAAGTTTAAGGATTCCTTGACAAATTAACATCACTAACCCCTGAACCATCTATATGAACATTACCACCAAGTTTATCACTCTGACTAGCTATAAAGTTTCGGTCATCTATAATCACCAACGAATATAGGAATCTTTCATCTAGGTCATGCAAGTAAGGCCATTGTGCACCATGATGCACACTAAAAGGGTTTTCTCTTTTCTAGCATTAAAACTGGCCAAACTAACCAATAATTCCTATTCCTACCAATAATCTCAAATTCAAACCCTTATTTGCATATCATCAGACACACCAACTGGAATAAGAAAAAAACATTAATTTGAAAAAACAAATTAGCACTTAGTTAGTGTAAGGGGAGATCGAACCCTTGACCTACCACATCACGGGATTAAAAGTCACGCGCCCTACCTCTACCACGGAGCTAAGTCGGCTCGTTTGTGTTTGTTCTTTATAAAAGAAAAAACTGTTAAGTTAACGTTAATTACAAAAATCAAAAAAACATCACCCGCCCTCAGCAAGAAAAACCCAGATAACTTTTTTTGTTCTTCATCATGACTACCTTGTCAGCAATAGAGATTAAAGCATCACAACCTTCACCTCGAAGGGTTTCCACCAATTTTTCCTTGAAGATTCCGATCAATGCCAAGTCCAAAGTAGAGTTTGAAGTTACTTTAGTTACTAATGGTAGCTTAGTAACCGATTGGCTGAAGAAAAGATCGTTTCTTGAAAGCTCAATAGTTGTTCATCCAGTTCCATTCTTAGCAGAAGAGAGAGTGAATGGAGGATTAAACATCTTGATTGGGTTTATGTTCGACAAGGATGCAATTTTGTATTCTGTTCTTGAAACGGAAATACCCAAATCACTAAAAGCTTTGTTGGAAGATCGGGCTTCACCAGAGTTATTGAATTTCAGGGGAGACGAGACAGCCCTTAGGAATTTGAGGGATGGACATAATCTGAGTTTATCGTTCTTCAAGGGGGACATGAAATTGAATAAGGAACTTCAGCAAGAATTTACTCAAATTCAAAATTTAATTACAGAAACTGAAGCGATGGTGAGAAGAGATGACGGGGTAATGGATGCCAATAAAGTTCAAATATTTGATTCAGAGCAGTTATGCATCATTAGAGGTACTTTGAAACTTTATAGATCTTCCATGGTTTCTTCTTCAGTTTAAGAGCATCAGGCTTTCCCATACTCCTCTTTTCCCTTCCCTTCTCCATTCTGAAAAAAAGAAAAAATCGTTTCTTGATTTGTTTTTATCGTTTTTGTCCTACTGATTTTTCCGGATCTACCACATGAACATCATCGCCAACTTCAAATCTTGATACATGAAATTTTTTAGTAATTCTACAATAGTATTCTAGGGTTTTCGTTTTCTTTTTTCCTTCCAGTTTTTCGAGCAAGATTTGTTCTTTCTTTTTCTTAGAAATTGTCTGCAACTTAGAATTCTTCGTTTCGTATTATTATTCAGAATTCTACAATTGCGAACTCAACTCTTCAGAATTCTTCAATTGCAAACTCAATTCTTCATTCTTCATTTTTTACATTTCTTCAATTGCACATTCGTCGTCGTACATTCTTTATCCTTTGTGAACTGGTGCTGCTATTGGATATGAGCTCCTGTGGTTAGTAGACAGTATTCTACTACTTTGAGAACTGCTGCTTGGTTGGGCCTTGAGAGGGAGATGGTATAGGAAGAACAGATTCAGCTCAAAAGGTGATAGTAGTCTACTGTTGTTTATGCTGATTTTGCAAGAATTTCTGCTGCTGCGCAGCTTGTTATCATGTTTTTCAGCTTCCATTAGAGATGAACCGAATAGAAAAATTGTAAAACTTCAACTGAGCAATGACGCAGAATCAATAATACGTAATAACATTAGACGTTTTCTTATACAATTTTATAGGTTCTACTATGGCTGTCTTTACACCAATCGCTCTGCTTTGTTTCCTTCATGCCCCTCTTCAAAGGTTGAATAAGACGCTTTCCTATTTTTTATTTTTTTTGCTGGCTTTTTCCTATATATCTGGTGCGCCAGAACTTGCTATCAGTACACACGAGCAGAGTCTATGGCAGCTGATGTCATAGAAAGCTTCAGAATGAAATCTCTGGCGCAGTGCTTGAACAGCAAGTTCTATTCTTTCATGGCCAGCTTCATATTAACTAAAGAAATAAATGAATAAGGGCGAGGAGAATTCTGGGATTTTAGTTAATGATGGCTGCCCTGTTAGGGAGAATTTTTTTCGAAATTTGAAAGTTAGCCAGCTGATAACGAAACAGGACATAAATGGTGTGAATGATTTCATATACCAAGGGTGAGTGTCCCTGATATATCAGTTATTTTCTTCAGTGTACTTGTTTATTTAGAAAGTAACTCTTAACCATCGTGTTGTTATTGTGTGGCATAACGGTGCTAAAGGCGACTGGTTAAGCTGTCAAGATTTTAAAAGATTACTCGACAACGATGGGATTTTAGTAGGGGTGTTCATGGTCGGTTTTGGTTCGGTTTCTAGCCAAACCAAAACCGAAACCAATACTATTGGTTTCTAAAAATCTAAACCAAACCAATCCATTAACCATTGGTTCGTTTCCAAATAGTTCCAGTTGGTTTCGGTTTGTCCCAGTGGTTTTTGGTTAATCAATAATAATGTCAAACCAAAAAAAAAATACACAAATTTACAGACAAAAAAATCGTAGTTGCCGATAGTATTGGTTTACACAAGTTTACAGACAAAAAAAATAAAATAAAAAAAATATCAAGAATAGTTAAAGCTTACTCTAATTCTAGAGATCAAAAGAAGATATATAATATATCTTAATTTAGTTATTGACAAAAAAGTCGAGAAGGAAGACGGAAAGAAAAAAGTCGAGTAGCAGCAGCTGTAGTTGGGGGTGGAGAAGGGAGGCGACTGAGAAAAGGAGAAAGAGAAAGAGGGAGAGTATCATAATGAAATATTAGATTTAGGGTTTCTATTTATCCTCTAAATCAATGGGTAGAATCTAATACTTGTAAATCGACGGCAGAAACTAAATTTAAAAATTAATCGGTTATCCAATGGTTTTTGATTCGGTTTTAGAGGTCAAACCAAACCAAAACCAACACTATCGGTTTTTTACTTTCTACACTGTAACCAATCCATTAGTAAATGGTTCGGTTTGGTTTCTTCCTAATTGGTCTGGTTTGGTCCGGTTCCAGCGGAAAACCGAAACCATGTTCGGCCCTAGATTTTAGGGATGGATGTATGTTAAGTTGAATTAAACTACAACATTGATATCAGATTTTTACTCTATGATGATAACAGTTTTAGTTTTTGTGGGGGTTCAACTTATTTCTTTTGGGTTTCCATACAACATATCAACATCATTATGCTGCGCCTCATGCGTGAATCAAATCTTGGCATCCGTGGCGGATGGAACACTATAGACACTCATTTTGAAGTATGTTACGTAAGATACTGAGATTATTTTTAATTGTTAGAGTAATACATTGTTTTAACTAACCTTTGATTTTGTTCCGCAGCCTTATGTGAATGGGAAGCCTTCGCCGAACACCGCTAAATCGAAAGAATATGAAAAAGGGATATTTCCACTTGGTGGGGCTAAACCGTGGCAAAGAGTCTCGATGTTGTATGGTGTGGTGCATATCGTCAAAAAAAACACTGGGTGGCGGTACATATCGACTTAAAACATCATAACATTCATATATATAATTCCATGAGACCGCCACGTAATTCTAAATCAGACGGAGTTTATCCTGAAATCACGCGTATAGCAGAGTATTTGGGGAACTACATTGATACGGACTGGTTTCCCAAGTTTGTTGAGGGTTTCCCTCAACAGCCCGACATGTAACTACTTTTTTCCTGACACCCGACTTCTATTTCATCCCAATTTATTTTGAGATGTTGGTTGTTTTGTAAGTTAAGTAAATAATGATATACATTTCTGAAGCCAACTCGGTTTCTGCATATATTAGAACCTCATGCGGGGTATATGCCTTGAAGTTCGTCGAGCATCTAATCAGGGGGATTGATTTGAAAGATATTGATAAAAGTCAAATTCTGCGATATCATCGGGAAATAGCTGTTCAAATCTACAAGAAACGGTTCCTTGAGGTAATATCCCAAGTGGTGAATTGACAGGATGTAAATATATATTCAAGTGTGGCCTCTATCATCCTAAGTAACCCATTTATCTGTTTGTTTGTGCAGCTCTGACCTGAAAGAGAGTATATGCATTTTGGATATGCAAGTATTATGTCGATGAACTCAACTCTGGTTTTGCTCATGTTGGTTTGCCATGTATTTTTTTTTGTTAAATACAACCACACCTTTTGTGGAAGAAGAAAATCGTTGTCGAAATTCTATTGATCGTGTTCTGGTCATTTAAAAATGCAAAAATTATGTTAAACAAAAATTCAAGATTGCTTGATTGGCTGCTTGGTTGGGATTTTAGTTTTTTTCTTGGGCTTCCTTCCCGTATTCCTTGGTTATCAAAATTCACCTAATTTGATATGATTCCTCAAATTCTTTCATAATTGTACAACCTAGCTTCGCAGGATTCGAAGTATCTAGCAATTAGTCGCATTTGCTACAAAGATAACGAAAACACCAATAAAGTTGCAGCAAATATGGAATGAGACCACGAAATAAAATAGGCAAGACTCTTAATCAAATGTTTGCTAACAGTGAAGGAACGATATATAACTAATACCCCACAATATGTTACCGCGATACAAAAAATCAAGCAAACTAAAGATCAAACTCCACTTAATTGGTATCATTGAATGCCATGGATCACTTCCATATATCCATTCCAATGGACCTAAATTTATCCAACAGTCTGCTTAGATGTTCCTGCCTATCCACTTTAGACTTCAGCGCAGTAATTTCTGATTTCAAAGCAATAAGCCGAGTTTTCGATGACTCCTTCTCTTTGTCTAATTCAGAAATGCGAGATTGAATGACTCCTAGTTGAACCATCTCATCAGCGTTTATGGCATCCAATTCGTTCTCCAATTCTCGATCTTCTTTAGCAAGTTCTACTAATGAATCAATTCTTTTTCTTAATTTCTTAACATCATACCCCATTTCTACCAGATTCACCAGTTGTCCTCTAATATTATCTTCATCTTCATGAGATAGAATTTCAACTAAATTCTGAATTTGTTGAGTTATTTTCACAAAAATTACATCGGATCCTTCCTCCATTTCTTCTTGTTATATTTTTGGTTGAATTAATATGATGATTTAGGAAGGATTTGATAATGGATAAGAGGAAAACTAGAATCTGTAAACAGGATTGTTCACATGAACAAAACTGACAGCATTTCCGAATGCTAACAAATTTGGCTATCTGAACAAACTTGTTCACAAACACATTTTCAGCACATTACTCAACACTTCTCTAACCCTTGGACAGTACTTGGAAAATGGGCTGAAATCAGGATTATAGTGAAGCACACAAAAACAAATCTAGAGCAAATCTTAGTAATTTATAGTGAAACAAATGCTTCAAAAGTGAGTGAAAGTTTGGTGATACAACCAAGAATGAGTGAATAAACAAATGCTTCAAAAAAAACAAAAATGAGTGAATCCGAATGAAAATGATACACTCAAACCTGTGCAGGAAATATCCGCAACTAGAAACCAGGGAATATCTACAACTATAAGGCTATTATTCTCTTTCCAAAGCACCGTGGATAACAGCTGCACGCTAAGAATGTTTTTAAATAAGAGTGTTCACATGTTTTGTCCCCAACAACATATTTTGATGTAGCCATTTTTCTTCACGTGAACAATCTTGTTTACAAATGCCAGTTTCCGCGTGTGTCATTCACATGCGTGACAGATGTTATTTGTCGCTAAACCACCAAACCAATCTATCAGACTGATTAGATGGTCAAAGATTTTCAACATGCTTCTTGCTTCTGAACCGTCTCAGCATTAGTTTCCATAATCACTCTATTTCCTTGGAAATTGGTGCTAATAAACCTTGTGATACTCTGTTTCCCTTTTTTTTGGTGACCCGATTAGAGATAGTAAACTCAATCTTTAAGCTTGTTATTTTGAACTTTAAATGGATATTGTAGTGATCTCTATTTCTAGATGGTTCATGGTTGTTGATTTTCAAATGTTTGTTTCTGATGAATTAGATTATTGAGTTAGGATCAATAGATAATTGTTTCGAAGATTTATATCGAGTAGGAGCGATATGGTAAGATTTTTGTTGTGGATATTTCCTGCACAGATTTTAGGGACCATAATAAGTTGTAGATATTTCCTGCACAACATATTATTCTTGTTGCGGATAGTAGCTGCACACTAGAAGAACACCGTGGATAATAGCTGCACACAAATGGAACATATTATTATGTCAGTTTGACTTATCTTGTTGATAAGCCTTGGACAAGCAAGATGACCTTTAGTTTGCTTGCTCTTCCAATATAACGATATAGATAAATTTTCCAGGACGCTGAATTTTAAAACATAGTTAACACTGATAAAGTTCATTGCCTTATAAGGCTTAACAACTTACATAACCAGAAGAGTTTTACTTTGTAAGGGTACTTGAAGACTAAAGCGCATGACAGTGTTTTGGTTCAAAATAAAAACATACATTCTAAAAATGAGAGTCGGAGATCATTCAGAAAGTTCTGATCTATGCTTTGGATGGGGCTGGCGCTGTTGTAGTTGGCTGATTGACAATCGCACCAACATTAGGTACCTGCAATCCAACTAACACTGCGGCTGCAAGCCTGCAATCCAACCCTCCCATCAGCTCTGTTCGAAAGAAATCCACTAAATGGGTTATAGGGAGATCTCTAGCCTTCAAAAGTAGGTATTCCAACTCTCACAGATGTTTGTTGTCATGAGAGTATAACGGGCTCTCTTGGCTTTCACCCTAGTCCAATGCCTTGGATGAAGTTCCTGCACATATGAAAAAACTGCCTTATCCTTTTTGACTTCTAACATAGCCCTCCGATAACAATCCATAGTGTACGCTTGCGCAGATCTCATAAATGCCTTAGCAGCGGCGAAGTTGTGGTACCACCTGATGATATTCCCTGCATTGTGAAAAAATGACAACTGAATATGCCCTCAATATTATACTAAACTACATCGGCAAAGATAAGTAGGAGCTGTCCCGCGCTACATAGCTCAAGGGTTAAACTTTAAAGGAGATGAGTTTCTAACAAATGTAGCACAACTATAAAGTGTTGTTGTTAGATACCTTTAATATGGTACGCGCAATATACATGGAATGCTTCAGGAAACCCTTCCGCAATCGCTGATTCGAAGCCTGCCGATCTGTCTGAACACACAACTAGATCCTTTCTCATCGAATACTCGTGACCAAGCGCATCGAATAACTTTTGCATGAACCATAAACATGAATCACCGTTCTCAGAATCAACGATGGCAAACGCAATAGGGTACATTTTTCCATTGGCATCATACCCAATTGCCGAAAGTAGAGTTCCTCTGCGTTCCCCACTTAGATGCATACCATACACAGCAAATGCGGGTCTACACCAAGACTTGAATCCTGGTAAAGATACGCCCAGCGCAAAAAGAATAATACAAAAAACCACCATTTGTATCGGGTTCAATTGTTGTTTGCGTTCCTGGGTTGTGTTCTACAAGCATGTTACTGTGACTGACCAGGTGCTGGTATGACTGTTCAGGAGAACCTCTAACCGCTTCAATTCCCCATTTACAACCAGTGAGACCCTGCTTGTCAGTGATGATGTTACCTAGTCCTCTCTTCATGTCTTCACACAGTTATTGCTTATCACCCTAAAATGAACAAATAAGAATCACCATGTCAGTTTGTTGCCAAGACCAGAGAGTTATGTATACAAAAAGAAATTGATAAGTGTGATGTATCCTAGAGTATTCTAGGTTGTAGTGCTAGTCAAAGACGGTTGTAATGAGTGACTGACAAAAGAAAACTCTAGACAAAACTAGAGAGTCCATTGTAGCCTATAAATAGGAATTTCTATCATCAGTTGTAATCTGAGCAAGAAAATTAATAACAATGATTTTATAGTTTAAGAGAGTCTTTCTTCACCAACACTACTAGAGAGACAGGAGCTCTGTATGAGCAACCCTAAACCATCTCATACATCTCCAGAAATTGTTCTATCAAAAATGAGTGTTCATCGAACACCAAAAATTCAACATAGTATCATCAAAATATTAAAATTCAACATAGTTACACAGTATGAGAGAAGTACCCTAGTATGTACAAACATGCTAGTTTGTTATTGATATGTACAGCCATATCAGATGTTTTCTTAAATTCCTCTTTAAAATCCGAACAACCAAAATCAAACAGTGGCATAACTTTGTAATCAAAATTCAAATCTAACACTAAGAAATTGCCTATTAAACCCATGAAATCAAAATCAAAATTTTTATCTAGTTTAACATTATCATCAAAGATGAAATTGAACGCAAAAAGAAAACATCAAAGATGCATAAACATATAAATACCCTAACAACCAAAATCAAACAGTGTCATAATTTCGTAATCAAAGTTTTAATCTGACAATAAGAAACTGCCTATTAAACCCTCTTTCAAACCTGTTTCATGAAATCAAAATCAAAATTTCTATCCAGTTTAACGTTATCATCAAAGATGAAATTGAACCCAAAAAGAAAACATAAAAGATGCTTAAACATATAAAACATCAAAACCCTATCCTAATTTTCAATCTATATCCAGACGTGGAAGTGAAAATGAGGAAAAAGATTAGAAATCAAATTTCTAGGGTTTACATCAAGATTTTAGGAAGACGGATTTTTCATACCTGAGATTACAGATCAGTGGAACTTATAATGAAATGAACTTATAGATGAGTTTAGACTTCGATTTCCTTGCGTTTTGGCTCTCTTGTTCATCCTTAGAAAAAAAACTCTGGTATTTCTATTGAAGACACTGTATGATGATTGAAACTGACAAGAGGACAAGATGAACGTGACCAGAAAAGGAAATAACAAGAACCAGAAAAAGAACATGAATAGGAACAGGAAGAAGAAGAAGATGAGTGTGGTGTATGTTCTGTGGAACAAGATAAATGAGCTCTTTGGAGAGCTGAAGTTGAAGAAATGGAAATGAAGAGTAAGAAGAGAAATAAAAGATTTGAGTAACAACATCTAGACTTCGAGGCCGATTAATGATTGTATAATTTTTTGATAATCACGTTTAGTAAACATATAATGAGATCCAAATATGCAGTGTCGGGACTCCACAAAAGTTGATGTCGGGACTCTGATAGCTATCCCTTATGCCTATCTTCCCGACATTTATACGGTGTCTGGATGTGCTATCCCAACACCCACGTAATCCACAGTCAAATAATAACCGGTAACTGTAAATAAAAAAAAAAAAAATCAGATGTTAGGTACGGACAGGGAAAAACACGTCATAAAATAAAAAGGTAAGAGCAGAAACATCCAAATATCAAAATACATTTAGTTTTGGTCACGTTCGCCAACAGAAGATAGATTTCACCCTATTATTGAAATCAAGCATAGTTTCCGTCAAACACCCGATTAAATCTCACGGGGACACCGAGACTTTTAGATGGTGTATAACAGTTTCCTCCATCATCTCAATTTGAATTATTCAATTTTTACTTGATTGATATTTCTTCTTTAAAACATGAGTTTTCACTATTTTGGATAGAATAGAATGAAACGCTTTTACCATTTTGGATCCATATGATACTTTCTCGTACAAAGGTGCCTGACTTTGATCAATAAATGTACATGTTTTCAAAACCAAGTTCTAACTCTTTGTGGTTTTTAATGAAATTTTCCTTTCAGCCTTAAACTCCTGATATTTTTCAACAACACTTAGTACTACTTACATGTCATATGAACTATCAATATTAGTGCTATTTCTAAGAAGAAAAAAAGAAAAATCAACAACACTTAGTACTATTATGAGTGCTATTATTTCTTAGGCTAGTGCTTTTGTTGGTGCTTGTGTATAGCTTAAAATGGCTTAAATTCTGTTAAGCAAATGGTACCTTAGTATATATCACTAAGCAAAATTCTTCTTCAAATTAAAGAAGTCAAGTGTGTTATCCATATATGTTTAATCTGGCTCCAAAAAATATTGTCTAGTCATTCTTGTATGTTTTCTTGGGTTGGTTTGGTAGATTATAAGTTACAGTATATAGATTTTGAGTCACTAAAGACTAAACAGATCCGAGACTGTAAGTCAAATTTGTCTCGTAACAAATTTTGGTCCATGTGACACATTTTGGATCTCAAATCAAATTTTGAAAGTAATTAATATGGGTCACGTGGTAGCTAAAGTTGCAGTCTAGAGCATATAATGACACATTTTGACACACCGTGATAACAAATTGGCTCACAGCAAGGAATAAAAAAAGTCATAATCTTCAAATCTTCACTCATTCCGATTATAAATACCAAGCCAAGCGCAATCCAACATAGTTTGTGTCTAAGAGTTACAAAGTTGAGTAATGCGTCCAAGCAAATAAATATCTGCCACGATCATAAATAAATGTACCAATTTAAGACGCTACTTAGTTGTTACCTCACTCTCTTCTAATCTGTGTACGCAGTTTAAAACAGCATCTATTAAAGACTTAAACCCGCTCATCTCAACTACTGCACTTGCTATAAGTGCCACTTTTAGTTCAACCTTAAGCATGAAGTAGTTCCTCATATGGTCATCCACCTCTTTTAAGTTATTGAAAAAGTAGCTAGGAAACCGCCTTGTAATTTCCTGTTGCCAACCCTAATCTACAAATACTACTCTCACTCTCCCATTTCTCTCATCACTATTCAAACTGTGAAACTAAGTGAATTAGCAAAATGAAGCTGTTTAAAATTGAATCAGTGAATCTCAGAGCCAATTCATCACGAAGAATTTTTTTCTTCATAGCCTTGATCTTCATACTCCCACTTTCAGTATTCCAACTTTTGTATGAAACGGATAATCTGTTCACTGATCAATCACCCAGTATCATCTACCTTGGTTTCTTCTTCACCTTCTATCTCCTCTCTACCTCCGCTATCAGCTTCACCATAGCTTGTCTTTACGTCTCCAAACCCGTTTCTTTTCTGTCCGTTCTTCTCGCCATCCCTCGTATAGTTTTACGTGTTTTCATCACCTCCCTCTGCGCCATATTTCTTAAGACTGTAAACTACGTCGCCAGCTATTTCATTAGTAAATGTATCATTCATACAGATGATACCGTCCCCACAGCTACGGACGTTCTTCTTATGATTATTGATCTGAAAGAGTCAAAGGATGTTCTGAGGTGGATTTTATCTATCATCTTTTGTTTCGTGTACTTTGCTGTCAATGGATATTTAACGGCATTATGGCATCTAGCAAGCGTAATTTCGGTTACTGAAGCGAATGTTTATGGTATATCAGCCTTGAAGAAGAGCAGAGAACTGCTGAGACAGAAAACTGGTACCGCACTTGTTATTGTATTCTGCTACTTCGCTGATGTTTCGATTATTGAACTTAATGTGTTTCTCATCATGGTTTATCTTCCTATGTGTCGCGTGGTTTGGGTTCTGCTGATATTGGTTTATCTAATCTTGTTGACGGGTGGGAATTTCATTGCGCTATTTGTTCAGAATGCGTTCTATTATGGCTGTAAAAGCCATCACAACCAAGTTACTGATAAAAAGGTTTTGTCTGATCATCTCCCTACCACTACTACAGAAAACGGCGTTCAAGACGACTTGGAATCTCAAGGATGGAAGTTAGTGGGAGCAGAATAGTCTGGGAATACTTCATTACATGCAATTTGAACTTGTCCCATCTAAGTTCTCTAAGTTATAGGAGTATAATGAAAACAAGGATAATATGTTGTTTCTATGTTGGCATCTTAGTTGTCTTGGTTAGTGGGCATATCTAGGTTTCTTACTTGTCATGGTTTTAGCGCACAGAGATCTTGGCAGAAGACAACGCTTTGCAAGGTTTTTCCAGGTCTTGTTCAGTTTCTTTGGGATTCGATCAGTGGGATAGAGCAGATTAGGAAAACTTGGCAAAAAATTTAATTGTGCTGTCAAGTGAAATCATTAGTACATGAAAATATTGTAATTATTTTACAATTCTATTGCTTCTAGCAATATGGCTGTTCTTATATAATCTTTTATCTAGTTGTTGTCCAGTTGTTATCCTTGTTCGTCCTCTATTTTGCCTTCTTCATATTTCCTCTTCAGGCGTTGAAGGACAGTGGGGGTATAATTTTATAACTTTACGTTTAGGAGAAATGGGATGAAACAACGTTACTTTTAGGAATAAACATTAACTTTTACGAAAAACTTTTTAAGAGTAGTTGATGGAGGTGATGGGAGCTGCCCTCAGCTCCAAAATCCCTACGTACCAGTTCTCCATCCATCATGGAAAAACATTGATAGGCGCATTCGAGATGCGACTCTCACACTTGAAGTTAGAGATTTCAAATGCTGCTCCTCACCTGAATAGTTTGCATCGCCTTTCAATAAATCAAAAACTACAGGAGCCCCTGCGGAGAAAGAAAAACCTTTTGGTTGTTTCAATCTGGCTGATCACTTAATTCGCTTTCTTTAGTTGACTCCCTTTTTTCCCTGGTTCTCTAGTTTTGGCTATTCTTTTCTTGGAATCAACTCCTAAAGCCTTCAGCGAAACAAGACTGTTGATGTGTGGAATTACTTGAAAAGTTACCAAACGCTCATCTACACTTGCAACTTTGTTTAAAGTGTCAGTCTTTGCGTCGTAACGATAAAGAGTTGTCCCTTTGTACGAAAACAAAATTTCTTTGTTGTTTGTGAGGAGGAATGGCTCATACAAATCAAACGGGCTGGTGGTTGGGCATGGTATACTAAACTCTAAACTCCAGGCGTTGAAGGAGATTTTTTAATATTCATCCAGGCGTTGAAGGAGATATTTTAATATTCATCTTTCGAACCTGGAATAAGGACCCAAAATCCTTTCAGTTCAACAATTAAGGCTGACTTTTGCTCCTTCGACGCACCAGGGTTTATGTCAGTACAGTGGAAATTTCAGATAATGAAAGTGCAATGGTTAAAGAAATTTGATTAGAGATGTGAGTATACTTGTTGTTTATGGTTGAATACTTAGACTGAATATATTCAAATATCGTTGTGCTTTTACAGATATGGTCAGTGTCACCTTACAAAGAAGCCATATGAGATTGGAGCTGGTGATCAAGGTCACATGTTCGGATATGCCACTGACGAGACTCCTGAATTGATGCCCAAGCTCGGAGCCAAGCTCACTGAGGTGAGAAAGAATGGAACATGTGCATGGTTGAGACCCGATGGAAAGACCCAAATGACTGTTGAGTACAAGAATGATAACGGAGCTATGATTCCTATCAGGGTCCAGACCGTTCTTATCTCTACCTCATACAAACTTGTTTGATTTGGGGTTTTATATACATTGGTTCATGAACTGGATAGGCAATTTTAATTTCTCCCCTCCAAAGATCTGGTTTGTCTTTTTCCTTTGAGATTTGCTGGGTTGCTGATCACTATGGTTTCTGCACACTGATTTCCGAGAAAAACATTAATTAAAAAGAGCTTCTTTTAAAAACTTAAATCCGAAACCAATGCCTAATCCAATGGTTAAGTAGTAAGTACCCTACTTAGTTCTTTTACCTTACTTGTGCGGACGTTGTTAGAATGCGACAAGATTATCTAACACGTTGTTAGAATGCGACAAGATTATCTAACAGTTCATGACCCAAGTGGAAGACTTTTAGTTAGAGTCTCACGCTCACAGAATAGATTCTACAAGATAAGTCTCATGATTGGAAGGCCATTGTGTCTGAATATGAGACTGGAAGATCAGACATGGAAGTGGCATGCAAGATTAGGACACATAAGTTTCAGAACCTTAAAAACTATGTCTCAGAACAAGATGGTTCGAGGGCTACCACAACAAAACGGAGTGGTGGAGAGGAGAAACAGGACTCTAATGGAGATGACAAGAAGTTCTTTAAAGGCTATGCAGGTACCTAATTATCTATGGGGAGAAGCTGTACGACACTCCACATACCTAATAAACAGGATACCTACGAAAGCTCTGAAAGACATGACTCCATATGAAAGTTTGCGAAAGAGAAAACCAAACATAGATCATTTAAGAGTGTTTGGTTGCAAGGCATACGCAAAAGTTGATTCTGCAACTCTTAAGAAACTGGATGATCGATCTCAGACTCTTGTGAATCTAGGAATTGAGCCTGGATCCAAAGCTTACAGATTATTCAATCCAACAACGAAAAGAGTGATAGTGAGTCGAGATGTGGTGTTTGATGAGACAGCACATTGGAACTGGAAACAACCAATGAATCGAGAAGGGATCCAGGTATGTTTCACATGATATGGGGTCAAGTAATTGATGAAGGAGAAGGACCCATAACCATCAACACTGAAGAGAATCACTATGATAATCAAGAAGAAGAAGAGAATATTGAAAACACTGAGAATAACGTAGAAGAAGAAGAAGAAAAACAAGAAGCTTATGCAAGGAAAATTCTGAAAGAAGCAGGACTTGAAACTTGTAATCCAACTAAGATACCAATGCAGTTTGGACTAAAAGTTTCAAAGGAACAAGAAGAAGCAGAGATTGATTCAATGAGTTATAGAAGAAATGTTGGATGCCTTAGATACTTGTTACACACAAGACCAGATCTGGCTTTCTCTGTGGGAGTAGCAAGCCGTTATATGCAGAGTCCACGCAAGTCTCATGGTGATGTAATAAAGCAGATATTGAGATATCTAAGAGGAGCAATCAGCTATGGATTGAAGTATTGTCGAGGAGGATCAAAAGGAATTGTTGGGTATAGTGACAACAGTCATAATATTGACCAAGATGATGGAAAAGGTACAACTGGTCATATATTTTATCTAGGTGAAGCACCTATTACATGGTGTTCACAGAAGCAAGACACTGTATCCCTCTCATCCTGTGAAGCTGAGTTCATGGCCGCAACAGAAGCAGCTAAACAATCAATATGGCTTCAAGAACTGTTGGGTGAAATCAAAGGAAGAGAACTTGAAAAAGTTCTCATCAAGATTGATAATAAGTCTGCAATTGCACTCACTAAAAATCCAGTGTTTCATGGGAAGACGAAACACATTCACAAAAGGTATCATTTCATACGAGAATGTATCGAGAAGGAGATCACCAACGTTGAACACATACCAGGAACTGAGCATAAAGCAGATATATTGACAAAGGCATTAGCTCGGATCAAGTTTGAAGAAATGAGACAATTGATTGGAGTACAAGATATGTCACGGGTAAGGTTGAAGATTAACGGGGAGAATGTTGGTTAAACTTCAACATAGAAGTCACTAACAAGCTGGTTAGGACAAGATTAGGAAATTGATGTAATCCTAAGGGAATTAGAAGTCATCTAGTTCTAAGAAAAGGAAAGACATGTAACAAGGTAATAGGACTAGGAAAAGGAATTCATAGTTCTATATATATATATGATCACCAAAGTTGTGGTTGATCATATGAGCAAGATTAGAGCTTGTGTTTAGTTTTGAGAGATTTTCTAAACATCAATAAAGAGAGTTGTCTTTATATAAGCTAAGTTTCATCTTGCAGTTGCCATTAGGTTCTGTTTTGGTTACATGAGTAAATTTAGTTGGATCTTGTTAACTTGTATATACCATTATACAAGATAGGAATCCGTAAACTCTTAATTTAATGCATTCAATTTGCTGTTTTGCATTGCGACTGCTGTAACTCGTTTATGATTAAGGGAAACAATTTATTCCCCCTATTACCCTCAATGGTTTATTGGGAGATGCATTTAATTATTATTATAGTGGGTCCAATTGTATAGCTAATAGAAACTTTCATCTTTCGTGGGACCTGGTCGTATTATTTACAAAACACTTTAATTAAATCTTAACAACGTCCGCACAATGCCTAATCCAATGGTTAAGTAGTAAGTACCCTACTTAGTTCTTTTAATCTTCCTAATATTCACCATATATATTTTTTTAAGTTTTAAACGTCTTTTTCTCAATTGTTTTCCATATATTTACGCTTCAGATTAGGATACTAGCATAAAACAAGGGAAACTTAAACTCAACGTGGGGCCAACTTCTCGGTTAATTTTCTTAAAAGAAAATCACCCAAATAAATTTCTTCCGTTTGTTACCTAATCGGACAAATATTTTAAATGATAATAATTAATTAAATCTATTTGTACAGATAATAAAGTTGAAATTATATACTGATAAGGGTAAAGATGGGATTAATGTTTTGTGAAAAACGTGAAAACCTTAATCCAAGATAATTATAATTCCAATATAATTAACCATATTCCAGGACAAAAAGTAGTTATTAATGAATCCTTAGTCTGTATATGGGTATACAAGTTAAGAAGACCCAATTTAGTTTTATTCTCTCCTTGTTTAGGTTATTTATTTCTGTCTAATTGGTTTGCGATTTTTTTTTTCCTTTTCGAAGCAATATGGATTTGTGATGTAGGAGTGCACAGCTAGATTTCAGTGTTTTTTTATTCTGTTTGTAATTCTTGGAATTTAAATGATGCACGTTTTAGATTTTTATTTTATTTTAATTTCAATGTTCTTCTGATTGTGGGAGAAGTGAGTTTGCATTTTAGTAAAGTTATGTTAGTCCTGTTGGATAAACTTCAACATTAATCCTAAGATAATCTCTAACAAGTTGGTTAGGATAAGAAAAGGCAATTGATGTAATCCTAAGGGAATTAGAATTCATCTAGTTCTAAGAAAAGGAAAGACATGTAATAAGGTAATAGGACTAGGAAAAGGAATTCATAGTTTTATATATATATACGATCACCAAAGTTGTGGTTGATCATATGAGCAAGATTAGAGCTTGTGTTTAGTTTTGAGAGATTTTCTAAACATCAATAAAGAGAGTTGTCTTTATATAAGCTAACTTTCATCTTGCAGTTGCCATTAATTGGTATCAGAGCTTGTTTCTGAGCCATGGAAAACGAAACCACCATTGTGGGTGCAAAACAGTTCAAGCCACCATCAATACAAGTTCCAATCCTCAACGCCACAAACTACACAGTATGGGCCATGAGAATGAAGGTACTGATGAAAATCTACAAAGTTTGGGAAACAATTGATCCTGGTACATTGGACCCATACAAAAACAATGTTGCCATTGGATTACTCTTTCAAGCAATACCAGAATGTCTTGTTCTACAAGTTGGTGAACAGGAAACTTCAAAGAAGATTTGGGATGCAATAAAGGCACGTAATCTCGGAGCTGATCGAGTTAAAGAAGCCCGTCTGCAAACCTTAATGTCTGAATTTGAAAGAGTGAAGATGAAAGACACTGATACTATTGATAGCTTTGCAGGAAAACTATCATAGATAGCCTCAAAAGCTGCGTCACTTGGACAATCCATTGATGAAGATAAACTGGTAAAGAAGTTTCTCAATAGTTTACCAAGATCCAAGTATATTCATATCATAGCTTCTCTCGAACAAGTCTTAGATTTAAAGAAGACTAGCTATGAAGATATAATTGGAAGATTGAAAGCATATGAAGAAAGAATCCTTGATGAAGAAAACAATGGAGAAACTCAAGGAAAACTCTTGAACACAAACTCTTACCAACAAAACTCTGCGACAAAAGGAAGAGGTCGTGGAAGAGGTGGTAGGGGAAACAGAGGCCGAGGAAGGGGATGAAGGTTTAACTCACAAGATAGAACAACAAGTCAGAATGATCAAAACTAAGGGAAAGAAAATAATGATAGATCAAACATTATTTTTTACAGATGTGATAAACTATGACACTTCTCCTCTGTATGCCCTGAAAGAATACAAAAGATGGAAGAAACAAACAAGAATGATACAAGGGAAGCAGATACAACTCTTTTCATGCACGAAGTTGTATTCTTAAACGAAGGGAAACTAATACCAAAGAACTACGAATCAAAGGATGGATAAGAAGGAATCTGGTATTTAGATAATGGAGTCATCAATCACATGACTGGTAAGAGACACTACTTTTCTGAACTCAATGAGAAAATCAAAGGACAAGTGAAGTTTGGGGATGGATCTTCTGTAGAAATTGAAGGGAAAGGATCAATTCTATTTCAGAGCAAAACCGGAGAACAAAAGCTTGTCACAAACATCTACTTCATCCCAAACTTACAAAGCAACATTCTAAGTTTAGGACAAGCTACAGAAGTTGGATATGATGTTAGAATGCGACAAGATTATCTAACAGTTCATGACCCAAGTGGAAGACTTTTAGTTAGAGTCCCACGTTCACAGAATAGACTCTACCAGATAAGTCTCATGATTGGAAGGCCATTGTGTCTAAATATGAGACTGGAAGATCAGACATGGAAGTGGCATGCAAGATTAGGACACATAAGCTTTAGAACTTTAAAGGAAATGTCTCAGAACAAGATGGTTCGAGGGCTACCACAGATAAACGATGAATCAAGGATCTGTGAATCATGTTTAGTTGGGAAACAAACGCGTCATGGTTTTCCAAAAGCAACAACATTCAGAGCCTCAAAGCCTTTAGAGCTTAATCATGCTGATTTATGTGGTCCTATTACACCACAAACCCTTGCAAATAACAAATACATATTTGTTATTATAGATGACTTCTCAAGATATATGTGGTCTATTCTTATGAAAGAAAAGAGTGAAGCATTTGACAGATTCAAAGCTTTCAGAAATCTGATAGAAAAAGAGTTAAAAGAGGAAGTCAAAATGCTTAGAACTGATAGAGGAGGAGAGTTCACTTCCTTAGAGTTCAGCAAGTTCTGTGAGTCAAATGGAATCCAAAGGCAACTCACAGCACCATATACACCACAACAAAACGGAGTGGTGGAGAGGAGAAACAGGACTCTAATGGAGATGACAAGAAGTTCTTTAAAGGTTATGCAGGTACCTAATTATCTATGGGGAGAAGCTGTACGACACTCCACATACCTAATAAACAGGATACCTAGGAAAGATCTGAAAGACATGACTCCATATGAAAGTTTGCGAAAGAGAAAACCAAACATAGATCATTTAAGAGTGTTTGGTTGCAAAGCATACGCAAAAGTTGATTCTGCAACTCTTAAGAAACTGGATGATCGATCTCAGACTCTTGTGCATCTAGGAATTGAGCCTGGATCCAAAGCTTACAGATTATTCAATCCAACAACGAAAAGAGTAATAGTGAGTCGAGATGTGGTATTCGATGAAAAAGCAAACTGGAACTGGAAAGAAACTAATGATGGACCAAGTAGGGATCCAGGAATGTTTCACATGAGATGGGGTCAAGTAATTGATGAAGTCGAAGGACCAATAATCATCAATACCAATGGAAACAATGATGTTAATCAAGAAGAAGAAGAGAATAATGAACACACTGAGAATAACGAAGAAGTAGAAGAAGAAGAAGAAGAAGAGATCGATGAAATAACTCAACCCATTCCACTGCGAAAATCAACAAGACAGATACAAAAGCCACAATATCTGGAGGATTATGTTCTTCAAGCTGCAGAAGAATGTGAGATAATGCTACTTTCTATTAATGATGAACCAAGGAATTTTCAGGAAGCAAAGGTCTCGACTAAATGGACACAAGCATGTAGAGAAGAAATTATCTCAATCAACAGAAACAAGACTTGGTTTCTAGTTGATAAGCCAGGTGGGGTAAAAGTGATTGGTCTTAAGTGGATCTTCAAAATAAAATGGAATGCTGATGGTACTGTCAACAAATATAAGGCAAGACTTGTAGCTAAGGGATACGTTCAAGAATCAGGCATATACTTTGATGAAGTTTTCGCACCAGTTGCTAGACTAGAGACAATTCGTCTCTTAATAGAAGAAGCAGCATCAAACTCATGGGAAATTCACCACTTAGACGTTAAGACAGCATTCTTACATGGTGAATTGTGAGAAGATGTGTATGTTGAACAACCAGAAGGTTTTGAAGTAAAAGGACAAGAGCATAAGGTTTATAAGTTATCAAAATCTCTATATGGTCTAAGACAAGCTCCTCGACCCTGGAATACAAAGTTAGATCAAATCTTAAGAGAAATCAGATTTTTTAAGTGCTCTAAAGAAACATCAATATACAGAAGAGAAGAAAAGGGAACGCTTCTAGTGATTGCAGTCTATGTAGATGATCTATTTTTGACTGGCAACTCCCTTAAGGTGATCAATGAGTTCAAGAGAGAAATGTCATCAAAGTTTGAGATGTCAGACCTCGGAAAACTCACTTATTACCTTGGCATAGAAGTCCATCAAGGAGTAGATGGGATTCAGATTAAACAAGAAGCTTATGCAAGGAGAATTCAGAAAGAAGCAGGACTTGAAACTTGTAATCCAGATAAGATACCAATGGAGTTTGGACTTAAAGTTTTAAAGGCACAAGAAGAAGCTGAGATTGATCCAACGAGTTATAGAAGAAATGTTGGATGCCTTAGATACTTGTTACACACAAGACCAGACTTGGCTTTCTCTATGGGAGTAGCAAGCCGTTATATGCAGAGTCCACGCAAGTCTCATGGTGATGTAATAAAGCAGATATTGAGATATCTAAGAGGAACAATCAGCTGTGGATTGAAGTATGGTCGAGGAAGATCAAAAGGAATTGTTGGGTATAGTGACAGCAGTCATAATATTGACCAAGATGATGGAAAAGGTACAACTGGTCATATATTTTATCTAGGTGAAGCACCTATTACATGGTGTTCACAGAAGCAAGACAATGTATCCCTCTCATCCTGTGAAGCTGAGTTCATGGCCGCAACAGAAGCAACTAAACAATCAATATGGCTTCAAGAATTATTGGGTGAAATCAAAGGAAGAGAACCTGAAAAAGTTGTCATCAAGATTGATAAAAAGTTTGCAATTGCACTCACTAAAAATCCAGTGTTTCATGGGAAGACGAAACACATTCACAAAAGGTATCATTTCATACGAGAATGCATCGAGAAGGAGGTCATTAACGTAGAACACATACCCGGAACTGAGCAGAAGGCAGATATATTGACAAAGGCATTGGCTCGGATCAAGTTTGAAGAGATGAGACAATTGATTGGAGTACAAGATTTTTCACAAGCACAGTTGAAGCTTAAGGGGGAGAATGTTGGATAAACTTCACCATTAATCCTAAGATAATCTCTAACAAGTTGGTTAGGATAAGAAAAGGCAATTGATGTAATCCTAAGGGAATTAGAAGTCATCTAGTTCTAAGAAAAGGAAAGACATGTAATAAGGTAATAGGACTAGGAAAAGGAATTCATAATTCTGTATATATATATACGATCACCAAAGTTGTGGTTGATCATATGAGCAAGATTAGAGCTTGTGTTTAGTTTTGAGAGATTTTCTAAACATCAATAAAGAGAGTTGTCTTTATATAAGCTAAGTTTCATCTTGCAGTTTCCATTAAGTCCAACGTACACAAATATTTGGAATCAATCTTCGCTAAAAGAGTTGACTATGAATGGTTGTTCTTTCTAAATCACATTTTATTCGCCATGTAACAAAAATTTGTAACCATAAGAAACTTGGATTTGCATGAGTAATCAGCAAATTTCTCAACTGATCAATAATTGTTCACTTATCAGTATCACCCGCAAACAATTAGGGACAATTTTACATGATACTTCACTTATAAGGTTCATCTGTCGGGCTATGTATTTTATTTTGTTTTGTTTTTGCAGTGCTTTCAAAAATGTTAGATTCGACGATAAATCAAGTTAATTAGCATATGAGACGTTAGAGTAAACTGAAATATAAGACGTCGGCATAAAAAGAAAACATTTCAAAAATACAAAAGATTTTCTCGAAGATCATAAATCTCCACGAATGACCGGAATGGAATATGAGAGAGAATTATGTAAGTCTCTCATCTTATAATGGAAATTATCAGACTAAGAAAGAATTGGATAAAAAAAATTGTAGCACCTGAAGCGTACATTACTTGAACAAAGAAAACGATCACCCTTCGAGAAAGCCAACACTTTTTCTTTCTTGTTCAGTTATTATGGCTCAGTTATCAAGCATAGATATTTCAGTATTAGACACTTCAGATAATAAGGTTTTAACTAGGTTTTAGGTGATAATTCCAATGAGTGATGGTTCTAAGGTCATACAACCTTTGTTTTTAATGGTAGATTGGTCATCGAGTGGCTGAAAAAACAATCGTTTCTTGGGGGTTTGACTTTTTTTGCTAAGATCTTGGGGGTTTGACTCCCACTCCTTTTTTTGCAAAGGAGATTCCATGGTTGATTAAATATTTTAATGGGTTTTATGCAAGACAGAGAAGTAATTCTCTATTTTGTTCTTGAAAGTAACATACTTAAAACATTGGAAAATTTGTTAGAAGACAGGGGCCACCGCCATTATTAAGTTACAAGGGAGATCAAACCTTGATTGAGAGTCTAAGTACATGGTGTGCTGAATCAAGAATTATTTGGATAAATAAGATTTCCAAAATTTATATGATATTCAATTTAGATTTATCTTGATTCCTTAAGTTTCCAAGATATTCATATTAGACTTTGTAAAATCCAAAATATCCAATTTGTTTAGACTTTTACGGATGCTTATGGACCCAAAATTTTGCCGAGTCTTGTGGACAAGGCAAAATATATATATATATAAATTTTTTTCTACAAATCTTAAACCAGATAAATAAGGAGAAACATGACTACGGAGATTCCATTACACGTGGGTTGCTACTTAATCCTTTATTCATATCCTTTCTCTAAAAAAAATCTCTTTGAACTCCTAATAGCCGTCGTCATCATCTTTAGGACCAGATCTGAGCAAGGATAATCGTTTTTCTCTGTTTTAGTATATATATTCTAATTAAATAAGATGTGTTTTTTTTTTCTTTTTGGTGTCTCTTGACACATTTCTTCACCATTTTGGAGATTTTATCTTCACTTTTTGGGTGATTCTTTCTTCGTTTAAAGAGCGATTATTTCTTCACTTCCATGGTGATTTGTTTAATCTTTGTGGTCATTTCATGACTTGTTATTCTAGATTCGAGGACATCGATGATTTAACACGACATCGCTTTGAGTTCATCTTCAAAAAAAAAAAGTATTTAGGGCATTCAGGTTTTTCTTTCATATATACAACATTAAGGGCTAAACACTCCTTTCTTTTTGGAGGATCTCTTATGAAAGAAGACAAACATTCAAAATGGTCGGAATTGATTCCGGATTATATAATCTTTTCTCTCTACTTCTCATACAAAAATTGGGTACCTCTACGGATTTTGCTATTTCTCTTCGCGATCTACATGTAATTGGTATCTTTATTTGTATTTTGATTTTAGTTTACTGTATTTTGATGTTATTTTTTTTGTTAACAATCATGTAATTACCTTTTTGGATTGAATGAAATGTAGTCTGATTGTTCATATAAAAAAATAATAAATAAATAAATAAAAATGAGGAAGAAGAAAAGGACTACGGAAGACTCAAACTTGTTTTCACACTTTCAAAATGAACCTTTCCTTGATATCTTTAGAAACAGAAATAAACGGTACCTTCAGATAAGCTGTGGGATTTACAAAATTATATTCAAATTTTCACAAAGTTAACTATAATCCGTTAAAAATAAGTGTTTAACCTAACCAAACAGACCTTTATAATTATTCCACGTAGCCCACAAAATTATAAAAAAATCTAGAATACATAACACTGTTTAGCTAAGTATGCATATGTAAGTGGTGGTCAAGATTTACTCTCTGAAAGATAAATCGACGGCTATGGATGCTCCCACAAAAAATAAACTTACACCATTAAATTATTGAAGGCCCATCTAAAGGTGGCCGAAAGTTAATTAATATGCTTCATTTTACTAAGAAGATATTTCGTTTGAGTTCCTGCAAGAAGAATGTTTTCACTTTCAGCCTCTGTATCATTACCTAACTATTCTGGTAAGTAATCGGGGATCAATATTTTCAATTAGTAAGCTAAAAATATCTATTTCAATTAAGTTCACTAAATTTTGACTCAGTTTTTTTGTTATATTTGATTCAATCATATACTTTTGTATTCATCATCTTTTTGATGGACTCACATTTTTCTAAACACCATAAAAAAGTTTGTATAATGTTGAGAAATGGAGGTATCATCTATTTTTAGTTTCTCGATATATTGTTGTTTTACATTTTCCCTTTTACATGACCACTTTTAAAATCATTATGTAGGTTCAAGATCGTTTGGATAACTAGGGAAATTCAACTTCTCACCGACTCACAAGCCTTTTTTTTTTTTGCTTTGAATCCCAATTATAAATTATTGTAATCAGTCAAAAGGAAAACCATTGAATAAGAGATACATAGGGGGTATCTTAACCCAATAAAACCAACCAAAATAAAGAAAAGGATACTGAATTAAAAACCGATCACCCAAATAAAAAAGAAAAAGATAGCCGAGAGCAATATATAAAGAAAGAAAAAAATGACTGCACATGTATGCTTTCTCAAAGAGGATGATAGAAATACGAATCCCATAGACATTCTACCATATTAGCCTTTAAACCTAGCATATTAGTATTTGAATACGCCCAAAAGAAAGTTTGAATCTTGATATCTCTAATTATAGTTGCTAGATTTTTCTTGTTGTTGTCGAAGATCCTTAGAAATTTTTTCTTCCAATCACACCACCATATTGCGATCGGAAGATTGTTCCATATCCACTTATCACCCAATCATGGCGTCAAGTTTGAATAGTTGCGGCGATATGGAAATTATAGCTCCAACTAAAATTGCACCCTTCAACAAAATATATCCAAATTCTTTTATTTCTCCAACACTGGTTATAAAACAAGTGAGAACTTGCTTCATCTTCTTTTTCACAAAGCTGACACAATCTAGCTACTTTCATACCTCTTCGAAGAAGTTCGTTGGTGGTCATCAACATTTCATGGGAAAGAAGCCGTAAAAAGAAACTACTATATAAGAATAGAAACGACTCCAAATAATATCTCTTCGAAAATTTTCAACGCCCAATCCACTAAGAAAACTAAATTCATTCTTTGCCGAATGTGCTTCCAGCTTATTAATATCCTCAACCATCCACAATCTAAAATCTAGAATTCATTATTGGATATTTACCAATTCTAGCGACGCATTTATGAAAGCAACCTCCATTTGTATAGCTTGAGAGTATCTATCACAGGAAAAAAACTTCCATTTGAGACTGTCGCTTGAGATTTCATACAACTGAGCCACTATACACCCTTTGGTTCTTGAAGCTTCATATGATAATGGGAAACTATTACATAACACACCGTCATCATTCTAAAAGTCTTTCCAAAATATAGTTTTCCCTTACCCCACCAATCTTCAACGCTACATGTTTATTAAAGTCTTCAAGCTCATTATGAATGTTATGCCACAAGCTACGACCCTTTGGCTATTTGGGTTGAAGAATTTCCCAACCCGTGGAGATTTCACTAATTTTTTCACGACTATTTTTTCCTCCAATGAGCATCCTAAGGAGACCCTATTTACACTTAATTCCCCTCTTACAAGAATTTGCATTCCCATAGCGAAATCTTGCACATGGGTTGTGGTATCCTTAACCCCTCTCATTTTTATAGAAAAAGAACGAAAAAAAATACCCAAATCATCTCTTAGATCTCTACAAAGAAAGTTTGATACACCCACCAGTTCCAATTGACACCACCGCTAAGGAAATAAATTTTAAGTGGAAGCAAAGCTTCAAATATTCACCCATTCTAATTTCAAACTAGAAAATTAAATTCTAAACCAAGCCCAGTCCAACATACTTTTTGTGTAAGACTAAGAGTAAGAGATGCAAAGTTGAATACCCAAAAGGGTTGGTTATCTCAAAGGTAGCTTATTTAGTAACTCAAAAATGCTATAACTAGTTAGAACACTAATTACAAACTGCATATATTAAATACTCAAATCCCGCCGATCTCAACTACTGCTACTAGATATAAGTGTCAATTCTAGTTCAATTCTAAGCATGAAGTAGTTCCTCGTATCATATGGCCATCCACCTCTTCTTAAGTTATTGAAAAAGTAATTAAGAAATTTTCATGTAATTTCCATTTTCCAATCCTAATCCACTATATACAAATATGATTCTTCAATTTCTCTCATTACTATTAAACTGCGAAATTAGGCGAATTAGAAATATGAAGTTGCTTAAAATTGAATCAGTGAGTTTCAAAGCCAATTCATCTCGAAGAATTATTTTCTCCACAGACTTGACCCCTCATACTCCCATCAGTGTTCCAATTTTTGTATGAAACTAATAATCTGATGAATTTCTTTAATGATCAATTACAAAATATCTCACGAAGATTCATCTACCTTGGTTTCTCCTTTGCTTTTTGATCTCCTCTCTACCTCCGCTAGCAGCTTTACCAAATCTTGCCTTTACCTATTGAAACCCGTATTTTTTTAATACCATTTCGCTACCCATCATGTGATTATACGTGTTTTTATAACCTCCATCTACGTCAAATTTCTCAAAAATGCAAACGACGCCGCCAGTTGTTTCATTCGTGATTTTTCATTTATTCATATTGTTAGAGCACTCCTCGGTCGAACACGCCAGCGTTGCTATCTCAAGCTTGTTTGTCAAGTTTAGTTGTCAAAACTATAAGTATTGATTTTTTGTCTACTTATAGCTAAGTCTCGAATTAGAATAGTAAGTGTAGTTGAACATTAGACTTCACGAAGTTCATCGATTGAAGACGAAGAACTACTAAGGGGATCTTGTGGAACTTCATCAACAAAAGGAATGTGGAGACTTGAACTCATCTATCACTCAAAAGTCTATCTACTTTATCTCCTATTTGAGACAAAAGTCGTATAGCTATATAAACTTCGATTATACAAATTTAATATTTGGAGCTGAGTTTAACTCGCTTACATAATTCTCGAAATATGTGTTGGTAAGCTTTCTCTTTAACCAAGTTCATCTTATATTCTTGACGAAAGTCAAAATATGATCATGTGAAAATGGCCTTGTAACATCTTACATGATTTGTGTGAGACAGTCATTTGATGTAGACTCGGAATGTTTCGTATTGATCATTCGATCACTTGAAAATTGCTTTGAAGCTAATAGTTTGTGTGAGACAACTATTGTCGTCTTCTAAGAATGTTTCAATGATTGAAATGGGAGTTTAGAACAATTAACCATGATTGGATATCGCATAGTATGCGTACTTGTATGCTAACTGTTGCAACTTATTTCAAGTCGTCCGGGAACCATAGTATGTATACCCGTACGCGTACTGGTTGGTTAATGAAAGTCCGGGAACTTAGTATGCATACCAGTATGCGTACTGGCGTGAGTTTCAAGTTCCGGAAATTCAACTGAGTTTGGAAAGTATGCGTACCCGTTCGCATACTGGAAAACCAAAACTTAGTCCGACCAATTAGGTATGCGTACCCTTTGCATACTTGAGTAGGTTATGTTATAAAATCAGTTTGTTCATGAACTAATACATTTATATAATAAGGAATGCAATCTTTTGCAAGTCGTGGCTACAATGTTCATGAATTGATTCGAATGAATCAAAATCGATTTTGCTTCAATTGTGTCTTGTATACTTCTATGAGAATATAAACAACTGAACAACTCTAGAACTAGTTTCATTTGAGTCATTTGAACTAGTTATGGTTAAGATGAATATGGTTGATATGAAAGTGTTCATATGTCTAACTTCGCTTAACTATTGTTGATCCAACAAGGTGTACACGTTTAGGTACGGTTACTCATAATCTAAATGAAGTCACTTTTCATTTGTGTATAACAATTTAAATTCGATATAACGGTTGAAAGATATTAGCTTGAGTCTAATCAGGTTTTCATCTAACGGTGAATATTGAATGCTTTGTTACTAAGGTAGCATTGATTGAAAACCCTGATTTGAAGACTATATAAGGAAGAACTCTAGCAACTGGAAACCTAATCCTCACGCCTCCTGTGTGATACTAGTTGCGACTAGAGTCGATTCTCCTTTAACTTAGGTTTTTCCAAAACCCAGTAGGTTAACGACTTGAAGACTTCATTGGGATTGTGAAACCAGACCCAACTATTTTCTATGTAGTTGTGTGTTCTGATCTTGCTGTTTTCCATCATGATTAAGTATTATCTTCTCTAAGATTTGCTCGAGATTTAATCTCCGATAGGCAAGATAAAAAGTAGTCAAAAACATCTTCGTCTCATCGTTTGTGATTCCACAATATCTTGTTTCGCTACCATACGATTAAGATTATTGTGAGGTGATTGATATTACTAGGTTGTTCTTCTGGAATATAAGTCCGGTGTATCAATTGGTTCATGTTCCCTTTGGTTTATCAAAAGACGGAACAAAACTCATAGGTATATCTGTGGGAGACAGATTTATCTATTCAATAGACTTTTGTATGTAAGACAGATTGGTTTATCAAGTCCTCGACTTTGGGTCGTAGCAACTCTTAGTTGTGGGTGATATCATCTAAGGGAATCAAGTGCGCAAGATTCGGCGCGGTTCTAGAGGCGTAAGGAACGCGACTGTACCTTGATCAGGTGAGATTGGTTAGGGCTCAACTACATTCCATTCTGAAGTTAACTTAGAGTAGGCTAGTGTCTGTAGCGGCTTAATATAGTGTGGTGTTCAAATATGGACTAGGTCCCGGGATTTTTCTGCATTTGCGGTTTCCTCGTTAACAAAATTTCTGGTGTCTGTGTTATTTCTTTTCCGCATTATATTTGTTTATATAGTTGAAATATCACAGGTTGTGCGTAAGTTCAATCAATTGTGTATCCAACCTTTGATTGTTGATTAAATTGATTGACACTTGGATATTGGTTTTTGCTACAGTCCAAGTTATTTCTTATATTCAATCAGGCTCGCAAATTCCTATTTGTTTGATTGCGGATTTAATTGATAAATAGAGATATAACTCTTGGATTTACTTTTCTTAAGATTGAGTCTGACTTTCTAGTTGATTCACTTGAAAATGTATTGGAGTTTGTTTATACAGATTTCTAAGCGAAATATTGGGTGTTAGACCCCCGCTTTTTCAATTATCAGAGGAGGCAAACACGTTTAAGACCTCATAAGTCTGTGTTTGTAGCGATCTGACTCTATGGACAGAAGTGATATCTCTATAAACGTACCGTCAATCTTTGATGGCTTGAATTACTTATGGTGGAAAATTGTTTTGCGTGCCTTTCTTCAAGCGCGTGATTTTTCAATCATGAGTTTATGTTGTTAATGTCTATAATCCTCTGGTTGTTACAGAAGGCAATGTAAATTTTCTGATATCGGTGATTATGATGTTGTCAAGATTCTTGCTGCAAAGCAAAATTCTGACGGATTGAATGCAATCATCCATGCCATTACCCCAGATCCTCAGCGCCATGTGACTATGTGCACTCGATCTAAAGATGCGTGGGATATTTTAGAAACCGTTTTTGAAGGGAATACCTGTGAAAAAGAAGTTAGGCTTCAAAATCTAAATTCTAATTGGGAAAACCTTCGTATGGCAGATGAAGATTAATTTGATGAGTTTAATCACAAAATGTCTGAAATTGCTAATGCATCCTTTGCGTTGGGTAAGACTATTCCTGAAAAGGACATTGTGATGAAAATTCTCAGATCATTGCCATCTAAATACGATTCTAAGAAACATGCCATAGTTGAAGGAAATAACCTTGAAATTCTTTCCAGAAATACTCTTGTAGGGAAGTTAAAGATCTTTGATCATGAGCATGTATCCAAATATAGAAAGGATATTGCTTTCAAAGCACAAAAGAACACTAAATTACTTGATAAAAGTAAAAGTGTTGGCATCTCTGAAGATAATCCTTCTGAGACTGATTCATCAAGATGAAGATCTTGACAAGTCAGTCTCTTTGATCACAAGACAGTTTAGAGATCTTATTTAGAAGAGAAGTAAATGGTTCACTAGAGATAAACCTAAGTCATCAGTTAAACCTCATAATTGTGTTCCTCCTAAAAACAGGGATACTGACGATACTGATGACGAGGATATGCCACAGTGCTTTAAGTGTAAAGGTTTTGGTCATTTTGCAAATGAGTGTCTGAATCGTAGAAAATACACTGGAAACAAAGGTCTTGCTGCAACTCTTGATGAAGATCACTATGATTTAATGAAGACGAAAAATCAAGTGTTGCACTGCTCTGTGAAAATATTGATTTTGATAATTGTAGCAATACGTACATCAACCTCGATATTCTTCCAGGAGAAACTTCAACCACTTTGGGGGATAAAATGGATTTCTCTTTATCTACTGGAAATTTTATTTCTAATTTTTCAGGTTCTACCGTTTGTCTAGTAGCTTGCACAGCTATGGCGTTTGAACCATCCTCTATATTGACATATTCTTATTGTACTCTTAAGGGTCATGGACTCTCTAGTTTTTTCAGGTACAATCATAAAGTAAGATATATCAACAAACTTCAACAGAGAGCAAATCGATTAGAAAACAAGCTCAAACTTGTTCATAAGTCGTCTGAGGTATGTAAACTTATCTCTTCTCCAAAGAAGTTATTTCCCAAAGATAAGAGTAGACATTTAGAGAAAAGAATACGTTTTAAACAGTCTGTTAAACAGGGTTTTAAGAATTCTGTTCAAGGAGGTTATGGTGGACAGATTATTGTTCACCCCAGCACAGCTTAATTGTGTTGTTGGTGTATCTTGTCTCAAGTGCCTGGTTCAAAAGAGACAAGAAATTGCACACTTCAGGCTTTAGGAAAAGAAAAAAAAATTCTTTGTTTTTTCTTTTTGGTTTCATTTTTCGTCTATTGTAATTTTTCCATATTTTCATATCTAATTGATATTGAAAAGAGTTTCCATATTTGATTATTAAAAAGAGGGTGAAAATCGACTATTATGCCTTCTTTAAGGTTGTGAGTTGTGCGTACGTTAATCCTTTTAGCTGTATAAAGGTTTCGTAACCCTACATTCCTTTTTCCTTCTCTAAAAAACTCTTTTTATCATAAGGGTGCTTGTTGAACTTGATTTGTGAATTTCTCTCACAATCTCATACTTGTATGGAGACTCCAAGCATCATATCTTCTGATGGAAAATAGGTTAATATGATTTTTAAGCCATCAATCATAAAGGAAAAATATATATCTCCGGTACCATCTTCCTGGAAAGGAAAAAGGAGGAATGTGAGGAAACCAAGGGTTGTTCCTTCAAATCTTCAGAAGTTTTCTGGTGTTCTTGATGTTAAAGCATTGCTCGGTCGAACTCGCATGCGTTGCTATCTCAAGCATGTTTGTCAATGTTAGTGATCAAAACTACAAGTCTTGATTTCTAGCCTATTTATAGATGTCTCGGACTAGGATATACATAGTGTAGTTGAGCTTATATCTCTCTACGTTCATCTCTTGAAGACGAAGAACTACTAAGGGGAGCTTGTGGAACTTCTTCTACAAAAAGGTATGTGGAGACTTGAACTCATCTATCACTTGGAAAGTATATTTCTATTATCTCCTATATTGAGACATAAGTCGTGTTACGATATAGTTTTCTCTATACACATTTGAGATTTCGAGGTGACTATATCTCGCTTACATATTTCTCGAAATATGTGTTGGTAAGATTTCGCTTCGACCAAGTTCATCTTATATCATGAGAAAATTTCCGAGTAACATCTTACATGGTTTGTGTGATACAATCATTTGATGCAGGCTTGGAATGTTTTGATAATGATTATTTCAATATCTTGAAAATTGATTTGATGCTAATAGTGTGTGAAAACAGCTATTGTCATTATAGAAGAATGTTTCAATGATTGAAATAAAGAGTTGAGGATGTAACCACCTTTGGATATAAGCATATATAGTGTGTTCGCACATTAGTGTATAAATCCATAAACCGGGAACCAAGAGTATGCATATGTGTGTATACGAAATTGGTGAAGGGGACAAGATAAGTATGCGTACCCGTACGCATACTGGCGGAAGTTTTCGAACGGAAAATATCGGCTGAGTTTGGGAATTACAAACTCCTAAACTAGTCACCTTAAGTATGCGTACCCATACGCATACTGGCGGAATTTTTCGAACCGAAATTTCTGCTGAGTTTGGAAACTTAATAAACTCAAAATTCGGTTGCTTAAGTACGCATATTTAAGCTGGTTACTTTGTCAAATCGTTCAGTTCATGGACTTAAACATTTAAATCATAAGGAATGTAATCTTTGCAAACCGTGGCTGTAATGTTCATGATTGATTCAAGTGAATCAAACCGATTTGGTTTCGATTGTGTTTTCTATACAATTGAACAACTCTTTAACTAGTTTCATTTGAGTCATTTGAACTAGTTATGGTTAAGATGAATAAGGTTGGTATGAGAGTAATCATATGGCTAACCTCGGTTAACTATTTGTGAACCAACCTGGTGTACACGTTTAGGTACGGTTACATAAACCTAAATGAGGGTACATTTCATTTGTGTGTAACAAGCTAAGTTCGATCTAACGATTGAAAGATATTAGCTTGGTTGAATCAGGTTTTCATCTAACGGTGAATATTCAATGCTTTGTTACCAAGGTAACTTGGATTGCTAACCCTGATTTGAAAACTATATAAAGGAGAACTCTACCAACTGGTTAAACTAATCCCCACACATCATGTGTGTTACTAGTTGCACAACTAGAGTCGATTCTTCTTTAACCTTAGGTTTCTTCTCGATACCCTGTAGGTTAACGACTTGAAGACTTCATTGGGATTGTGAAGCAAGACCCAACTATTATCTTTGTAGTTGCGTAATCTGATCTTGTTGTTTCTATCGTGTTGAGTGCAATTGAATTAATTGGATCGATATTTTATATCTCCGATAGGCAAGATAGAAAATTAATCATAAACACTTCGTCTCATTGTTTGTGATTCCACAATAACTTGTTCCTAGTAGATTAAGTTTATTATGAGGTGATTGATAATTCTAGGTTGTTCTTCGGGAATATAAGTCCGGGTTATCAATTGGTTCATGTTCACCTTGATTTATCAAAAAACGGAACAAAAACTCTTGGGTATTTCTGTGGGAGACAGATTTATTCAATCCTATAGACTTTTCTGTGTGAGACATATTTGTCTATCAAGTCTTCGACTTTGGGTCGTAGCAACTCTTGGTTGTGGGTGAGATCAACTAAGGGAATCAAGTGCATAGTATCCTGCTGGGATCAGAGACGTAAGGAGCGCAACTGTACCTTGAATCAGTGTGAGATTGATTAGGGTTCAACTACAGTCCGGTCCGAAGTTAATTAGTAATAGGCTAGTGTCTGTAGTGTCTTAATACAGTATGGTGTTCAATCTGGACTAGGTCCCGGGGTTTTTATGCATTTACGGTTTCATCGTTAACAAAATTCTGGTGTCTGTGTTATATCTTTTCCGCATTATATTATGTTATATAGTTGAAATATCACATGTTGTGCGTTAAGATCAATCAATTAGAATATCCAACCTTGGGTTGTTGATTTACATTGACTGACACTTGAACATTGGTCTTTGGTACCGTTCAAGTTACTCCTCTTATTCAATCGGGATCACATATTTCTATTTGTTGATTGCACATTGACTTAAGAGTTAGAGATATTAAACTCTTTGATATACTTTATTCAAGATTGAGTCTGACTGTCTAGTTGATTCTCTAGAAGGTGTATTGGAGTAAGTCCTCTGAGATTTCCAAACGAATTGTTGGGGGTGGTTGTTAGACCCCCGCATTTTCAATTGGTATCAGAGCAAGAAAACACTATAAACCTAATAAGTTTGTGTTTGTTTGATCCTTAAAAATTTCCCTGTGGGAAATTTCTTTGGAAAACTTGCTCTTGGCATCTGTAACGCACGCCAGAAATCCTTAAAGACTGTTCAAAGATTATTAAGGACAATGCCTCCTGTTTCTCATGATAATCTCATTTCATCTAAGATCTTGAAAAACTTAGATGATGAGAAACAATCTAAAGGAAAAATTAAAAAGAAGGGAAGATTGAGAAAACGTTCGTTGCTCTCAAAGATATGGACTCTCACTAGATTAACTCTTAATGTTTTTGAGAAATACTATCGTAATGGATCAATTTACAAAGATCTATTTAGAGCATTTGAAAGCGCTTTTAGATTATTAGAAAAACTTAATTCTGTTAAGTTTAAGAATCAACCCGAGAAAAGTTTTGTACATGTAAAACTGTGTAATAATGATGTACGAACTGAACATGTTGTCAACACAAGTAGATCCAATACGGGTTCTCATGTTTTTGACACAGGGTCAAGGTATCGGAAGAATCTTCTTTCTAGTCATATGAAAAGGAAGATAGAAAGCGCTGACAACCCTGATTATCATCATTACTTTGATTATATCACTGGGACTGCTCACAAATATCAACCAGAAATGATGTATGAGAATCTCTCTGCACATCATGCCACTTGGTAACAAGCTTGGCATTACCCCATTTGTATATATCTTGAGATGGGGAAAGAAATGGTTTGATTTGTGAATAGTTGGGTTAAAAGGTTATTCTGTCATTTTAGAATAATTAAGTAAGTTTTCTACTGTATCCGTCTTCTCACTCAAATTGTGGTTTTACAGATTGCTCTACCTTGGTGTGTGAACATAAAAGTTAATCCTACATTCCTTTTGTGGGTCGCGGTTCATAAACGGGTCCAAGCCCATTTGTGGGTATATATAAAGAAGAAATTACGCGTACCTTCTTCTTCATCCCATTAGTCCACGTACGTGAACTTTCTAGGGTTCATAAAATTCCTCCATTAAATTCCTAGGAGGATGATAAGATAAAGGGGTGTTCAAGGTTCATTCCAAGTAAGTGATTTCCTCTTGTTTTCCCTTCCAATTTCTAGATCTCATGATGAATTTCAAAGCTTCAAAAAGGATTTCAAAAAAATTGGGTTCTTCATCTTCTAGCATGAATCCTCCTATAGATCAAGATTCTCTTAGGATTAGATTTGTCAATGATTCTTGTGCTAGAGTTTTTGAAAGGATTTCATCTAATGGATTTATTTTAGAAAAGAAATTGGATTTTTCTAGTGGTTATACAAGAGGATTTAATTTGTTTTGAAAAGTTTAAGCTTGGAAACATCTTTGATGATCTTGGTAAAGGATTTGATACTCTCACTAGAATCTTCTATGCCAACATTTATGATGTTGATCTTGAAGACATGGAATTCAATACCATGGTTAATAGACAAAGGGTTCATGTAATTAGAGAGTTAATTTCAGAGATTACTAATATTCCTCTTGGGAATTATCGCCTTCCAAGACATTGTCATGAGCGTCCCTCTTACGAAACCATCTCCGTTGGTCTATGTGGTAAGAGTGTAGCTTAGAATGAAGGTAAGTTTCCTACTAATGATCTTAGTCTTTCCTTGACGTCTTTTGCTAAACTTGGAATATCTAATCTTTGTCCCTCCACGATTGAGAATTCTCGTTGGAGTCGTGAGTTTGCGGAATTGGTCTATTTCCTTGTGTTGGATTTTCAAAGTCTCGACATTTGTGGTTTCATCATTTTTCAAATGGTGTCGATGACATCCTCCAACAAGAAGCTAAGATTTCCTTGCTTGATTGAGCGAATTTGTCGCACTTTCAATATAGATCCAATTGGGAACTCCATTGGTTCTCCCAAACTTGTCCGACCTTGTACCTTCAATCGTATGAAGGAGAATGATTGCAAGAGACAAAGGTTCAGCACACTTGATGGCTCATGTGATTCCTCTTCCATGAATCTTCTTCATCAAATTCACAAAGATGTTTGTAAGATCAATGCCAAAGTAAGGTGTGGTCAAGAGCAACTACTTGTAATTGCTACCAAGTTTCCGGATATCAAGGATTACATGGATAGGATTCAAGCCGCTCTTATGGTTTCGGATGATGAAGATGTTGACTAATCTTTCCATGTCTTGTCTCTCGTTGTTTTGAGAGATGTTTCTTATGTCTAGTAAATCTTCTTTTAGATAATTTATTTCTTGTTTTTAGAATAATAACTAGGGTTTGGAATAGCCATTATTGTGAGTACACATAGCTTTATCCAACAATTTTCATCTTCATGTTTTTAGATTTATTTATTTAAATTCTAAGTTTTTGGAAGATGATTTTTGCAATTTTAATCTTTATGATTTTATATATTGCAAATTGCTATGGGATATGTTGTTTACGTCCGTGAACCTGTGACTGTCCCATACTTGTTCAAAAGTTATCTCTATTATGTCGGTATGAATGTATTGATAGAAGATAGAATGAACTTTTGACATTAAAAAAGTTAAAGCCTTTTATGTCATTGTTTTGGTGGAAGAAAGGATAAAAAATTTGTTTACAAGAATTAAGCCTATTGTATGTCATTGTGCAAATAGTGATGGAAAATAGGATGAATCCTTGTCTATTCCGCAGTATTTGGTCGATCTCCAATCCACACTTTTGTGCATATACTGTGTTGCTCCGTAAGTTTTCTTATGTTTGAGCAGAGCATGACTAATTGAATTGATCATTCTCTTGTAGTCAGTTTAGTTGTTGCTCCGTAAGTTCTCTTATGTCGAGCATGGCCAATTGAACTGATCACTTTTGTGGTTAATTTAGTTGTGTAATACCGATTGAATTAATTATGGGTTTTCTTGTGATTAATTTAATTGTGCATTTCGATTGGATTAACCATGAGTTATTTTATGGATTATTCAATTGAATACTTTGGATTCAAATTCATGTTTTCATGTGATTTGATTTTGTCCAAAGAAATCCTTTTTTTCTTGTGAAAGTAAAGTCGTCTTTGTTGTTCCTTCGGGGATGACATTTTTGGGGGAGAGTTCATATTGAACTTGTGCTTAATTGCCAAATCTTTGTGGGGAGTGTGGGTGTGGAATTTTAGGGGTTATCTTGTATCTTTATTAACTCCTTGATGAATGCATTTAGCTTCGGCTTTATGATGGCATCTAAATAAGTTGGTATGGTATTCTCTTTTAGTCATGAAGTATCTCCGTGGAAATTACATGAGGATCCCACTAGTTTTCGTACCTTCGCCAATTTATATTGACAAAAAGGGGGAGAATTAATGTGTAGTGTGATACTAAAAATACATATGGTTTGCGGATCATTATGTAAGGGGGGTGGTTTTCATGTTGAGGTATAGTATTGACTAAGGGGGAGTAATGAATATCACCATAGTATTGTTGTCAAAGTTGTGATATAATTGGACTTTGATATTGTGTAATAATACTATGACACTGTTAACAATGATTGAGAGCATTTTGTTTTCTCATTGTTATAACTACGGATCTTCAAAAACTATGATGCTGAACTTACAAACTTTAGGATCATGGATTACTTGGAAGTGACGAAGATTTCGAGTCACGTTGAAGATGCCAAGGAGATCAAGCATGTGGATGGGAAGCTAAATTTTTTATTTATTTTGTAATCATTTGTATTGATAGTTTTGTCACTAAAAATGACAAATGGGGAGATTGTTAGAGCATTGCTCGGTCGAACTCGCATGCGTTGCTATCTCAAGCATGTTTGTCAATGTTAGTGATCAAAACTATAGTCTTGATTTCTAGCCTATTTATAGATGTCTCGGACTAGGATATAGATAGTGTAGTTGAGCTTAGATCTCTCAGCGTTCATCTCTTGAAGACGAAGAACTACTAAGAGGAGCTTGTGGAACTTCTTAGACAAAAGGTATGTGGAGACTTGAACTCATCTATGACTTGGAAATTTTATTTATACTATCTCCTATATTGAGACATAAGTCGTGTTACGATATAGTTTTCTTTATACACATTTGAGATTTTGAGCTGAGTATATCTCGCTTACATATTTCTCGAATTATGTGTTGGTAAGCTTTAGCTTCGACCAAGTTCATCTTATATCATGAGAAAATTTCCGAGCAACATCTTACATGGTTTGTGTGATACAATCATTTGATGTAGGCTTGGAATGTTTCGATAATGATTATTTCAATATCTTGAAAATTGCTTTGATGCTAATAGTGTGTGAAAATGTCTATTGTCATTATAGAAGAATGTTTCAATGATTGAAATAAAGAGTTGAGGATGTAACCATCTTTGGATATAAGCATATATAGTGTGTTCGCACATTAGTGTATAAATCCATAAACCGGGAACCAAGAGTATGCATATGTGTGTATATGAAATTGGTGAAGGAGACAAGATAAGTATGCGTACCCGTACACATACTGGCGGAAGTTTTCGAACCGAAAATATCTGCTGAGTTTGGAAATTACAAACTCCTAAACTAATCACCTTATACTGGCGGAAATTTTCGAACCGAAAATTTCTGCTGAGTTTGGAAACTTAACAAACTCAAAATACGGTTGCTTAAGTACGCATACTTAAGCTGGTTACTTTGTCAAATCGGTCAGTTCATGGACTTAAACATTTAAATAATAAGGAATGCAATCTTTGCAAACCGTGGCCATAATGTTCATGATTGATTCAAGTGAATCAAACTGATTTGGTTTCGATTGTGTTTTCTATACAATTGAACAACTCTTTAACTAGTTTCATTTGAGTCATTTGACCTAGTTATGGTTAAGATGAATAAGGTTGATATGAGAGTAATCATATGTCTAACCTCGGTTAACTATTTGTGAACCAACCTGGTGTACACATTTAGGTACGGTTACATAAACATAAATGAGGGTGTTGATTGTGGTTTTTAGTTCAGGGTTAAATTTGTAAAAGTCTATCTACCTGACCCGGCATCAGATGTAGTAGGCATTGATATGTCTATATTCCGCAGGGAATTTGGAGAATATATCAAAATCGGATGAGTGCCTATGTCTCTCTTCATATTATTTTGAAACTCAAGCTCCTAGATGAATTGTTCAATACTATAGAGCCTAATGAGTGTATAAGCTCCTAGCTGCATTACTCACTAATGTCGGAGCCTGACGAGTATTTTTCCTATGCCATGTTCCCCGGCTGAACCCTTAATATTGATATGGCATGACAATTTGTGTACTCACAGCAGAGTAGCACGAATTTCCAAGTATCAAGGTTAAGGTCCTTGCATAAAAGTACTCAATCGGAAAGCATACTTCTCTCTGGCAATAAACTTAAAGAACTATGTGTCAACACATAGAATTCAATCAATTTTGTGATAATTCACAAGATTCAGATATTACTCTGACTAATTTGCAAAAATTAGGGTTTTTCGCCCTGCGCAGTATATTAGACCCCGCCGGTCGAAATTAAGCTTAGGCGAATTAGGCAATTAATCCGCCATGGATTAGTAGGTGCAAAATCCTACGCAAAATCAGAAAACAAGGAATAAAAGGAGCCGCGGGATAGGAGAAGCAACAAAGGGAGGTGTGGCCATGCCATAGGCCAGCCGGCGCCACTTGCAAGTGGCCACACCCCATGTGTTCCTGACCGGCCCCTGTTTCCCGTCGACCAATCAGGTCGCCTTAAATCCGCCACACGCACATGAGTTGTGGCTGGGCCCATACTTGTCGGCCCCTATTTCCCATCGACCAATGAGGTCATTTTAAATCCGCTACGCGCATTAGAAGTGTGGCGACACCCTTTCTTGGACGACCCCTCTTTTTATCGACCAATCAGGTCGCTCTAAACCTCCCACAATATTAAAAGAGGCAAAATTGCGCCAGATGGTCACAATGCCAAATTGGCTTTCCAAAACCGCGCCAACATGCCAATGGCATGCCAAACGTGCATGACAAACGTGTCATCCTGCTCCGCATGCTAATGGCATGCCAAACATGCCATGCCGCGATAATGCACTAAACGTGCATACCAAACATGCCAAACGTGTCACTTTGCTGCGGCAGCATGCCGAACGTGCCAACGTGCCATAAATAGCGCCTACGCGCTAACCCACCTTCTGTTCACGAACAACGCCATAACATACTTCAATTAGGGTATCCTAATCAGAAACACGACCTTGTTTAGTGGCGTTAATTTCCAGTCGTGGCCCAAATTACGCCACTTCGGGCCCCACAACATGCAATGAGTCACGCGGGACCCAGGAAACCCTAAGAATGGCGCCATACCATAGCCACTCATAGCAACTCTTGCTCATGTGGCCGTTTCCACATTATGGCCTTGCTATAGTTCCTTTGGCATGACTATGGCACTGTTTGCACAAAAACATCATCGTGTCGTGGCCACATGCCACACACACTAATTAGGGTTTCGGTATGCCAAACCCTAATTTAGGTAAAGTTGTTACGCCAACCAAGCCAAGTAATGCTACCCAGAGCATTGGGATTGATGTGGCAACTGGAACTAAATTTGCCAAGCCATATTTGGGTCTAACACCAATGTGCCAAAATCTAGCGGCCATGGCTACGTCAGGCGCTACTTTCCATTGTTCCACTGGCATGCGCTAAATATGCCACTACGCCATTGGCATGTGCCAATGGCGCCATTTTGCTATTATCAAGCGCCAACTGAGTGTGGCCATAATCAATGGCCACCCTTTCTCATGAGTTACAATCTCAGCCATCCAAATTCGCCACAGAATTGACAGGCATGTGGCAAGTCTTAGGCGACCAGCCAAGACAAGCCTAACAGCATCACATGTTATTCTCCTGCGGCAAGTCTCCTGACTTTGACTTGCCACACATAGCAATCTGCTACACATTTTCCACGAAAATACTCGAGACATCAAACATGTCACAAACTGGGGGATGCTCATCAGGGTATTGGTCAGGCGGTTTATAGCGTGCGGCGTGCAACACGCCCATTATAAGAAAGTGTCAGAATGCAGCGCAGTTAGTGGCGTCAAGAAGTAGTGGGTGTAAACTAATCCGTTTCCTTCATAGTGGGAACGTGGTTTCTGGCATTTACACATGACCCCACTTCTCCATCACTCCATCATTCCCACTTTTTACGAGATCAGGGTGCGTTCAATATGACTTGTATAAATAGGTTTTACCTATTTCAACCAGACAAGTTTTAGTTAGAACAACAACACAGTATCCAGAAAAATACCAAAGAACTGATAGCTTACATTCCGCAAGACAGTTCAAAATTCTGATACAAGTCATAAAATAACCACATCTTAAGAATTAACCATTCTGGTCTCAACACCTTCTTCGCTTCCCTCCCTAAGACCGACCCTTGTCCTTCACTTTGTGACCGAAACAATACTAGAACGGCCATTTCTTGGTTTAGACCAGGATTGTACAGATTGATCTCTCGAATCTAAAGTACTCCCGTGCAGTGCATTTGTTTTAGGTTTAGATTTGTTTCTCATCCACGGACCCAAATTTACCAAAACCAGCAGAAACAGTTTTTACCCATAAACAATTGGCGACCACAGTGGGAGATTAATCTTTCGGTTCCGAAGCCAATCTTCCTAAACTCAAGATGATGGATATTAGGTCTAAATTCAATCATTAACCATAATTCACTTCAATCACCAATCCCAACTCTCCGCTTCATGAGTTACCCCGTCCATCCCAAACACTTCCAAAGCCTCTAATGCTCGAAATCCAATCACCATGGAAGAGTATGGAAAACCGTTTGTAGCAGGAGCCAGCAAACATTCGCTCGGAGAACGCCACCAATTTCAGAGATATCACAAAAAATGTTGAATCCTTGTCTGAGGTATGTGCCTCCGCCAACGACGATGCAGACAAAGTATGTGGACTATCGAACGAGAGCAAAAGGGAATTACCAACACCAATATACCGTCCGCAAGCGCAGTCAACACATCCCATGGCGTTACATCCTCTAGCACCAACACCAGCAGCACCGGAAGCATCCCCTCTGGCATGACGCCTCCTATTACGAGAGCCAGAGCCGCCGCTACTCCTAATATTTATTCGAGCATGACGCCTCCAACCATCACCAGAGATGCTACCACTTCATAGCTAGGGCGAGAGACTGGAGGAGCTAGAGGAAACCAAACTCCCATTACCATTGTCGATTTAATGGAGAGACAGGAAGTTCTTGCCAAAACTCAGACGGACATGGCCACAACTCAAAGGGAACGAAACAACGAACATCCGAATGATTATGTCAAGGGATTCAGAATCCGGGCGTTAGATTGTCATGATCCAAATGTGACTGAACATCAATTGGTGGAGTTGTGCATTAATGCTTTATGGGGACTCTGTTCACGAAATCGTGTAATATATGATGGAGCATATATTTTCAGCCCTCAACCGTGCTGCGCCGGGTAGGCGATTGTCTTCAATTGAAGAAGCTACCCTGAAATCCCAGTCTCTCTTGGAAGGTACGGATGGTAAATGTAACTGGGGACTCCTAACCACTACTCACCTGAAATGTGTCGAGTTTGAAAGCGCACTGATTGACGCATCCTTTGACTTCAACATTGTAACCATTAAGACTCTGAGAGTTGCAAGGGAAAATAAAACAAAAGTAGCGTATTCTTTCCCAGGAAGAGAAAACAGGTCTTGTCGACCAACACTATTTGTGCGCCGTCTTCCCATCTGCCATATCGTATCAAATCGTCTTTCAAAGTCAAAGGTTAATGGCGCCCTCAATGGAGTTCGCTCCAGGAGCTTCTTTAACGTTCTCTCCAGGAGCCGCTTCAACGTTTCGCTCCAGGATCCGCTTCAACATTTCGCTCCAAGAGCCGCTCCGCTTCAACGTTTCTCTCCAGAAGCCGCTTCAACGTTCGCTCCAGACCCGCTTCAACGTTTCGCTCCAGGAGCCGCTTCGACGTTCTCTCCCGAAGCTGTCGCTTCATCGAAAATGAATAAAAAAAAAGGAATAAAATCACATATGTGAGTTATCAAAGCCCGTCAATATTCATGGTCGTGGTCGTCCAAGGTTCGTGCTTGTAGTTGCCGCTCCTTCCTTCCAAGATCCATGGACGTAGCCGACACTCTTCCCTGCCAGGATTTGGGCCCGTAGTCACCACTTCTCTCTGTCAAGGATCGTGACCGTATCCATCCAAGAACCAGCCAGCTTGTTTTTGTTCCCACGAAAACACAGTCTCTTATGATCACAGTTGCTGCAAAGAACCGTTGCTGCTCGTTTGTTGATACCAGCCAGAGCTTCATCATAGCAACAACCACTATATACAAAGGTAATCCGAATTTGTGCATATTTTAGTTTCCCATGGAGGAAGTAATGGAGCCACCAATACGAAGGAAATATGGTGACATCTTTATCATGGTTACCTCACCAACCATACAAGATAGAACCACGAAAACCAGACTTGGGGACTGAGGCTCAACACGGAATGCCTTCACTATCGAGAACCTTTCAACTCATAAGGCGCAACCAACCAAGAAGTCATAAATGTGACAAGGTTACCACTCTTCAAAGATGTAGCGCAAGGATATCACCACTCCCTGTCTGGAAGGCGCCTGACCAACGAGCAGTATTTGGCTCAGCCATTCATAAGCGTTGTTGTTAGTGAAGAATCAAAGAGAAAAGTCGTGCCTCAGCAATCCACACATACCAACTACACCATGTCTACCACATCACCTACTCATAACTCAGCACCGCCTACCCAAGGCCTGCAAGAAGCTGCACATCGCCGACAAACCCAAATTCGGTGTTTATAGATTTCCAATTTCCTATGGAAGGGGTGCATGGGCTGCCAGAAGTTGGATACAATGCGGAGCTATCAAGTGCGACTCCCGTCCACTGATCAACAAATGACGAATCCAAAAGATTGCCGCCTTCATCAATTCGTCAACCACCTTACCGGTAAATACAATAGAAGTATGTAGTTCAAGAGAAAATAGGCTCAGGATAATTACACCAGGGGATTGCCAGCACAGGATGTCCTCACGTCCCTCAACCAGGTTATTTCTGATATCAGCATCATCGTCACTGTCAAAGCTTTACGAGACGTATGAATTTCTCAACATGAAGTCGTACACGTGCATCAAAGACTCCAAAGTACGCCGCAGAGATATATTCACATATCCGACCATGCCATCGGATCTATGACCGGACAGAAGTGTAACCGGGGACTGCTCATCGCATACCATTTGATATAATAGTCCAAGATTTAGAAGATGGTTCAAAGGATGTCGCTTGGAATGAAGTCCTTGAAGACTTGATAGCAACGCGTCGGCAACGGTACGCCTCTCAGCTCGTCTACTTCACCCAACGGTTCCGGAAGATTTCGACCATACAAGCATCCACAATATATCATCACTGCAATCAAAAAGGAAATAATAAGCCTCCAGACACCGGCTCAGCAGTCCAGACACCAAATAACTTAAAGTCAAGGACGGATCAACAACGCAGCAACACTCTCCAAGATTAGCCCTGACATGATCATTGTCGAGCATATATTTCATCCATCCATCCCAGGAGTGCAATGGAGTTTGATAAATTTTGAAATCCACTGGAGAGGTTAGATGCTCATTCTTCTGGAGCTAGAACCTTATTACACATTTTGGAGAAGATCGATGGTACTGTTGGGTGGCTACATGTGCAAAATAGAAAAGAGCACCTACCTTGAGTTCTCTTTGCTCGCCTTGCTGCTGATTATAACTATTGGAGATTGATTTGTTGTCGTTGACGTCGCTAACAAAGAAAGTCATTCCCATCGAGCTAAATGTCCAAAATTGATCAACTACTCATGGATATTACACTCGCAGCTAAAATACGAAGACAAGATGAACTTACCTTACCGCTCAAGATTGGCACGCCTATGATCGAGATGTTGCAAACGAATACAAGAAGCAGACGAGCGAATAATAAAAGGGGTGGAAGTTAGCACACCCTTTTATATGCAGAGTGCTTTTGGAATTCGAGTAGAGGAGGGTTTTTCTTTTGGACCATGCACAGAAGAAGGCAGCTGGGCCAGTAGTGCCAAAGCTCCATGGCACCAACCTTCATGACCGAACCAGCAGCGCACCAGCACGAGGAACACCAGTCGCTCAACCTCCAATAATTCGTGTCCAAGCCAGCTGCTCAACCTGCAACGCTCCATGGCCAAGCATCCGCACAACCTACAACGCTCCATGGCCAAGCTAGCAGCACGCCAGTACAAAGATCACCGACCACTCATGCCTATTACCGAAGGTCAATCAAACTTTTCCTGGTAACCTCTACATGTCTTTCCATTTCGATTTTACTCCCGTCTGTCACCATCTCATGCTTACCCCGTAACAATGTCACTGTTACGTGCTAAGCAGGGGACTTAATGTTGATGGTGTTTTTTAGTTCAGGGCTAAATTTGTAAAAGACTATCTACCTGAACCGGCATCAGATGTAGTAGACATTGATATGTCTATATTCCAAATGGAATTTTGAGAATATGTCAAAATCTGATGAGTTCCTATGTCTCTCTTCATATTATATTGAAACTCAATCTCCTAGATGAATTGTTCACTAATATAGAGCCTAATGAGTGTATAAGCTCCTAGCTGCATTATTCACTAATGCCGGAGCCTGCCGAGTATTTTTCCTATGTTGTGTTCCCCGGATGAACCCTTAATATTGATATGGCATGAAAATTTGTGTTCACTCGCAGCAGAGTAGCACGAATTTCCAAGTATCAAGGTTAAGGTCCTTGCATAAAAGTAATCAATAGGAAATCATACTGCTCTCTGGCAATAAAATTAAAGAACTATGTGTCAACACATAGAATTCAATCAATTTTGTGATAATTCACAAGATTCAGATATTACTCTGACTAATTTGCAAAAATTAGGTTTTTGCGCCCTGCGCAGTATATTAGACCTCGCCGGTCGAAATTAAACTTAGGAGAACTAGGCAGTTAATCAGCCATGGATTAGTAGGTGCAAAATCCTACCCCAAAATCAGAAAACAAGGATTAAAAGGATCCCTGGGATAGGAGAAGCAACAAAGGGATGTATGTCTATGCCATAGGCCAGCCGGCGCCACTTGCAAGTGGCCACACCCCATGTTGCCTGACCGGCCCCTGTTTCCCGTCGACCAATCAGGTCGCCTTAAACCCACCACACACACATGAGTTGTGGCTGGGCCCATACTTGTCGGGCTTTATTTCCCATCGACCAATCAGGTCGCTTTAAATCCGCTACGCTCACTGGAAGTGTGGCCACGCCCATACTTGGCCGGCCCCTCTTCTTATCGACCAATCAGGTCGCTCTAAACCTGACACAGTATGAAAAGAGGAAAAATTGCGCCAGATGGTCACAATGCCAAATTGGCTTTCCAAAACCGCGCCATCATGCCATCCCGCTCCACATGCTAATGGCATGCCAAATATGCCATGCCGCGACAATGCACTAAATGTGCATACCAAACATGCCAAACGTGCCACTTTGCCGCAGCAGCATGCCGAACGTGCCAACGTGCCATAAATAGCGCACCTACGTGCTAACCCACCTTCTGTTCATTGGCTAACGCCATAACCGACTTCAATTAGGGTATCCTAATCAGAAACACGACCTTGCTTTAGTGGCGTTAATCTAAACCCTAATTTCCAGTCGTGGACCAAATTACGCCACTTCGAGCCCCACAACATGCCACCAGCCATGCGGGACCCAGGAAACCCTAAGAATGACGCCATACCATAGCCACTCATAGCAGCCCTTGCTCTTGTGGACGTTTCCACATTATGGCCTTGCTATAGTTACTTTGGCATGGCTATGACACCGTTTGCACAAAAACATCACTGTGTCGTGGCCACATGCTACACACACTAATTAGGGTTTCGGTATGTGAAACCCTAATTTAGGTAAAGTTTTTATGCGAACCAAGCCAAATAGTGCTACCCACAGCATTGGGATTGATGTGGAAACTGGAACTAATGTTGCCAAGCTATATTTGGGGGTCTAACACCAATGTGCCAAAATCTAGCGGCCATGGCTACGCCAGGCGCTACTTTCCATTGTGTCACTGGCCTGCGCTAAATATGCCACTACGCCATTGGCATGTGCCAATGGCGACATTGTGCTATTATCAGGCGCCAACAGAGTGTCGCCATAGTCAATGACCACCATTTCTCATGAGTTACAATCTCAATTGTCCAAATTCGCCACAGAATTGACAGGCCTGTGTCAAGTCTTAGGCGACCAGCCAAGACAAGCCTAATATGATCACATGTTATTCTCCTGCGGCAAGTCTCCCGACTTTGACTTTCCACACATAGAAATCTCCTACACATTTTCCACGAAAACCCTCGAGACATCAAACATGTCACAAACTGGGGGATGCTCATCAGGGTATTGGTCTGGCAGTTTACAGCGTGCGGCGTGAAACACGCCCATTATAAGAAAGTGTGAGAAAGCAGGGAAGTTAATGACGGCAAGAAGTAGTGGGTGTAAACTAACCCGTTTACTTCATATTGGGAACGTGGTTTCTGGCATTTACACATGACCCCACTTCTCCAGCACTCCATCATTCCCACTTTCTACGAGATCATGGTGCGTTCAATATGATTTGTATAAATAGGTTTTACCTATTTCAATCAGACAAGTTTTGGTTAGAACAACAACACAGTATCCAGAAAAATAACAAAGAACTGATAGCTTACATTCCGCAAGCCAGTTCCAAATTCTGATACAAGTCATAAAATAACCACACCTTCAGAATTAACCATTCTGGTCTCAACACCTTCTTCGCTTCCCTCCCTAAGACCGACCCTTATCCTTCACTTTGTGATCGAAGCAAGACTGGAACGACCATTTCTTGGTTTAGGCCAGGATTGTACAGATTGATCTCTCGAATCTAAAGAACTCCCGTGCAGTGCATTTTTTTAGGTTTAGATTTGTTTCTCATCCACGCACCCAAATTTACCAAAACCAGCAGAAACATTTTTTACCCATAAACATAGGGTACATTACATTTGTGTGTAACAAGCTAAGTTCGATCTAACGGTTGAAAGATATTAGCTTGGTTGAATCAAGTTTTCATCTAACGGTGAATATTCAATGCTTTGTTACCAAGGTAACTTGGATTGCAAACCCTGATTTGAAAATTATATAAAGGAGAACTATAGCAACTGCGAAAACTAATCCCCACACCTATTGTGTGTTACTAGTTGCATAACTAGCGTCGATTATCCTTTAACCTTAGGTTTCTTCTCGAGACCCTGTAGGTTAACGACTTGAAGACTTCATTGGGATTGTAAAGCCAGACCCAACTATTATCTTTGTAATTGTGTGATCTGATCTTGCTGTTTCTATCGTGTTGAGTGTAATTGAAATAATTGGCTCGAGATTTTATATCTCCGATAGGAAAGATAAAAAAGTAATCACAAATATTTCTTCTCGTCGTTTGTGATTCCAAATAACTTATTTCGCTAGTCGATTAAGTTTATTGTGTGTTAATTGATAATTCTAGTTTGTTCTTCGGGAATATAAGTCCAGGTTATAAATTGGTTCATGTTCACCTTGATTTATCAAAACACGAAACAAAAACTCTTGGGTATTTCTGTGGGAGACAGATTTATTCAATCCTATAGACTTTTCTGTGTGAGACATATTTTTCTATCAAGTCTTCGACTTTGGGTCGTAGCAACTCTTGGTTGTGGGTGAGATCAACTAAGGGAATTAAGTGCGTAGTTTCCTGCTGGGATCGGAGACGTAAGGAGCGCAACTGTACCTTGAATCAGTGTGAGATTGATTAGATTTCAACTAACGTCCAGTCTGAAGTTAATTGGTAGTAGGCTAGTGTCTGTAGCGTCTTATTACAGTGTGGTGTTCAATTTGGACTAGGTCCCGGGGTTTTTCTGCATTTGCGGTTTCCTCGTTAACAAAATTATGGTGTCTGTGTTATTTCTTTTTCGAATTATATTTTGTTATATAATTTAAATATCACAGGTTGTTCGTTAAGATCAATCAATTAGAATATCGAACCTTGGGTTGTTGATTTACATTGATTGACACTTGAACATTGGTCTTTGGTACCGTACCAGTTACTCCTCTTATTCAACCGGGCTCGCAGATTTCTATTTGTTGATGCGGATTGAATTAAGAGTTATAGATATTAAACTCTTTGATATACTTTATTCTAGATTGAGTCTGACTGTCTAGTTGATTCTCTAGAAGGTGTATTGGAGTAAGTCCTCTCAGATTGCCAAACGAATTGTTGGGTGTGGTTGTTAGACCCCGGCATTTTCACTTGAAGAGTTGGAGGAAACAAGAAAGAAGATACTGCAAATAAAGGCTATTGTTTTTATGACTCTTGAAATTCAGAAGGCCCTGGTTCGGCATCAGTCAAGAAGGTTTGTTGGAATTAACTCTTATCTTCATGAACCTTATATTCCAATGGATGTTGACGACAAGGAGTTCGGGGAGGATAAAGAATTTTTCAAAGGTCTTTATGTATAGGAAACTTCTTATGAGAATTTATTCTTGTGTTTTAGAAGGATAACTGAGGTTTGGAATAGCAATTATTGTGAGTACACATAGTTATTGCCAACGTTTTTCATCTTGCAATATTTTTAGATTTATTTATTTAAATTCTAAAGTTTATTTGGAAGATGATTTTGCTGTATTAATTTTTATTGGTTTTATATATTGCAAAAATTGTTGAAGGATGTGTGTGTTTACGTCCGTGAACTATGATTGTTCCATATACGTCAAAAGTTAAGTCTATTATGTCATTATGCAAATATTGATGGAAGATAGGATGAACTTTTGATTACAAAGATTAAGTCTATTATATGTCTTTATGCAAATATTGATGAAAATAGAATGAATCTTTAAATATTCCGCAGTATTGATCTTTTCCTTATCCACTTCTATGTGAAAGTGTTGTACGGCTCCGTAAGTTCTCTTATATTGAACATTTGCGATTAAATTAATCATGGGTTCTCTTGTGGTTAATTTAATTGAGTTTTCTGAATACAAATTCATGTTTCAGGTAATTTTTTAATGTCCAAAGAAATCCTTCTATTCTTGTAAAAGTAAGGTCGCTCTTGTTGTTCTTTTGGGAATGACATTTTATGGGGGAGAGTTATTAATTGAACTTGTGCTTAGTTGCCAAATCTTTGTGGAGAGTGCGGCCGTGGAATATTATAGGAGTTTTCTTGTATCTCTATTAACTCCTTGATGAATGCATTTAGTTTCGACTATATGATTGCATATAAACAAAGTTGATATGTTCTCTTCTAGTCATGAAGTATCTCTATGAGAATTTCATTATGACCCCACTAGTTTTCGTACCTTTGCCAATTTATACTGACAAAAAGAGGGAGAATTAATGTGTAGTTCACACTACAAATACATATGGTTTACGGATCATTATGTAAGGGGGAGTGGTTTTCATGTGAGATGAAGTATTGACTAAGGGGGAGTGATACATATCACCATAGTATTGTTGTCAAAGTTGTGATACAATTGGACTTTGATGTTGTGTAATAAAACTATTGAAAAAGCTGGGGTCTAACAACCATACACAATATTCCATTTGGAAATCTGAATAAACAAACTCCAATGTACTTTCAAGAGAATCAACTAGACAGTTAGAATCAATCTAGATAAAAGTATATCAAAGAGTTTTATATCTCTATCTCTTAATTCAATCTGCAATCAGCAAATAGGAATTTGCGAGCCCGATTGAATATAAGAGAAATAACTTGAATGGTACCAAAGACCAATGTTCAAGGATCAATCAATTTCAATCAACAACCAAAGGTTGGATTTACCAATTGATCGATTCAACGCACAACCTGTGATATTTCAATTATATAACAAAATATAATGCGGAAAAGAAATAACACAGACACCAAAATTTTGTTAACGAGGAAAACCGCAAATGCAGAAAAACCCCAGGACCTAGTCCAGATTTGAACACCACACTGTATTAAGCCTCTACAGACACTAGCCTACTACTAATGAACTTCGGACTGGACTGTAGTTGAACCCTAATCAATCTCACACTGATTCCCTTAGCTGATCTCACCCACAACCAAGAGTTGCTACGACCCAAAGTCGAAGACCTGATAAACAAATCTGTCTCACATAGAAAAGTCTATAGGAATAGATAAATCTGTCTCCCACAAAAATACCTACGAGTTTTGTTCCGTATTTTGATAAATCAAGGTGAACAGGAAGCAATTGATATACCAGACTTATATTCCCGAAGAACATCCTAGAAATATCAATCACCTCACAATAATCTTAATCGTATGGTAGAGAAACAAGATATTGTGGAATCACAAACGATGAGACGAAGATGTTTGTGATTACTTTTTATCTTGCCTATCGGAGATTAAATCTCGAGCCAATCTTAAAGAAGATAGTACTCAAACACGATAGAAACAGCATGATCAAATCACACAACTGCAGAGAAAATAGTTGGGTCTGGATTCACAATCTCAATGAAGTCTTCAAGTCGTTAACCTACAGGGTTTTGTGAAAAACCTAAGGTTAAAGGAGAATTGACTCTAGCTTATGCAACTAGTATGACACATGAGGTGTGGGGATTAGGTTTCCCAGTTACTAGAGTTCTCATTTATATAATTTTCAAATCAGGATTTGCAATCAATGTTACCTTGGTAACAAAGCATTCAATATTCACCGTTAGATGAAAACTGGATTAGATTCAAGATAATATCTTTCAACTGTTAGATCGAACTTAGCTTGTTATACACAAATGAAATGTACCCTCATTTAAGTTTACGTATGTAACCGTACCTAAACGTGTACACCATGTTGGCTCAACCGTAGTTAACTGAGTTTAGCTATATGAACACTCTCATATCAACCTTAATCATCTGAACCGTAACTAGTTCAAATGACTCAAATGAAACTAGTTAAAGAGTTTTTCAATTGCTATATTCTCATAGAAGTATACAACAACACAATTGAAGCAAAATCGGTTTGATTCACTCGAATCAATTCATGAAAATTATACCCACGGTTTGCAAAGAATGCATTCCTTAATATATAAATGTATTAGTTCACGAGCCAACCGATTTTAGAACTTTAACCACTCAAGTATGCAAACGGGTACGCATACTTAAGTAGCCGGTCTGAGTTTGGGTTTGCCAGTAGGCAAACGGGTACGCTTACTTAGTACACTTCCAAATCCCGTGACCTATACCTTACGCAAGTATGCGTACCGGTATGTTACTTGGTACACGGAATTTCACAACTTCAAGTACGCATACGGGTATGCATACTTTAGTTCCGGTCATGGATCACATACATGCAAGAATGCACAATATGTTTATAATCCAATGATGGTTAAGTATTCTAAACTCTTATTTCAATCATTGAAACTTTCTTATAGGATGACAACGTTTTCACACACTATTAGCATCAAAGCAATTTTCAAGTTATTGAAATAATCATAACGAGACATTCCAAGTCTATACCAAATGATTGTATCACGCAAACCATGTAAGATGTTACTCGGTGATTTTCACATGATCAAGATGAACTTGATTCAAGTGAAAGCTTACCAACACATATTCCGAGAAATATGTAAGCGAGTTAAACTCAGCTCGAAATCTCAAATGTGTATAATAGAAAACTATATCGTAACACGAATTATGTCTTAATATAAGAGATAGAGTAGAAATAGACTTTCCAAGCGATAGATGAGTTTCCTTTTCCACATACTTTTTGTTGATGAAGTTCCACAAGATCGCCTTAGTAGTTCTTCGTATTAAATTGATGAACGTCGTGAAGTCTAATGCTCAACTACACAATCTATCCTAGTCCGAGACATCTATAAGTAGACTATAAATCAAGACTTATAGTTTTGGTCACTAACATTGACAAACAAGCTTTAGATAGAAACGCCTGCGAGTTCGACCAAGCAGTGCTCTAACAACTATGACATTGTATAACAATACGAAAACATCTTGTTTTTATATATTGTTATAGCTACGTATCTTCAATAACTATGATGCCGAGTTGAACATGTTCCGAATCACTGGAGTACTTGGAAGTGACAAAGATTTAGAGTAATGTTGAAGTACCAAAGAAATTAATCATTTGGATGAGAAGCTACAAAGTTTATTTATTTTGTAATCCATATGTATTGATAGTTTTGTCACTAAAATTGACAAAGGGGGATATTGTTAGAGCACTGCTCGGTCGAACTCGCAAGCGTTGATATCTAAAGCTTGTTTGTCAAGTTTAGTTTTCAAAACTATAAGTCTTGATTTCTAGTCTACTTATATCTAAGTTTCGGATTAGGATAGTAACTATAGTTGAGCATTAGACTTCACGGCGTTCATCGATTGAAGACGAAGAACTACTAAGGGGATCTTGTGGAACTTCATCAACAAAAGATATGTGGATACTTGAACTCATCTATCACTCAAAAGTCTATCTACTCTATCTCCTATTTGAGACAAAAGTCGTATACCTATATGGACTTCGATTATGCACATTTGATATTTCGAGCTGAGTTTAACTCGCTTATATATTTCTCAAAATATGTGTTGATAAGCTTTCGTTTTAACCAAGTTCATATTATATTCTTGACGAAAGTCAAAAGATGATCATGTGAAAATCGTATTGTAACATCTTACATGATTTGTGTGAGACAGTCATTTGATGTAGACTCGGAATGTTTTGTATTGATCATTCGATCACTTGAAAATTTGTTTGAAGCTAATAGTTTGTGTGAGACAGTTATTGTCGTTTTCTAAGATGTTTCAATGATTGAAATGGGAGTTTAGAACAATTAACCATGATTGGATATAACACGGTATGCATACTTCTATGCTAACTGTTGCAAGTTATTCCAAGTCCGGGAACCATAGTATGCATACCCGTATGCGTACTGGTTGGTTAATGAAACTCCGGGAACTTAGTATGCATACCGGTATGCGTACTGGCGTGAGTTTCAAGTTCCGGAAATTCAACTGAGTTTGGAAGGTATGCGTACCTGTTCGCATAATGGCGAACCCAAACTTAGTCCGGCCACTTAGGTATGCATACCCATTTGCATACTTGAGTAGGTTATGTTCTAAAATCGGTTTGTTCATGAACTAATACATTTATATAATAAGGAATGCAATCTTTTGCAAACCGTAGCTATAATGTTCATGAATTGATTCTAGTGAATCAAAATCGATTTTGCTTCAATTGTGTCTTGTATACTTCTATGAGAATATAAACAATTGAACAACTCTAGAACTAGTTTCATTTGAGTCATTTGAAATAGTTATGGTTAAGATGAATATGGTTGATATGAAAGTGTTCATATGGCTAACTTCAGTTAACTATTGTTGAGCCAAAAAAGGTGTACACGTTTAGGTAAGGTTACCCATATCTAAATGAAGTCACTTTTCATTTATGTGTAACAAGCTAAGTTCGATCTAACAGTTGAAAGATATTAGCTTGAGTCTAATCAGGTTTTCATCTAACAGTGAATATTGAATGTTTTGTTACCAAGGTAGCATTGATTACAAACCCTGATTTTAATACTGTATAAGGGAGAACTCTAGCAACTGGGAAACCTAATCCCAACACCTCTTGTATGATACTAGCTGCGACTAGAGTCGATTCCCCTTTAACCTTAGGTTTTTCCAAAACCCAGTAGGTTAACGACTTAAAGACTTCAATGGGATTGTGAAGCCAGACCCAACTATTTTCTATGTAGTTGCGTGTTCTGATCTTGATGTTTTCTATCATGATTAAGTACTATCTTCTCTAAGATTTGCTCGAGATTTAATCTCCGATAGGCAAGATAAAAAGTAGTCACAAACATCTTCGTCTCATCATTTGTGATTCCAAAATATCTTGTTTCTCTACCATAGGATTAAGATTATTGTGAGGTGATTAATATTACTAGGTTGTTATTCGGTAACATAAGTCCGGTGTATCAATTATTTCATGTTCACCTTGATTTATCAAAAGACGGAACAAAACTCATAGGTATATCTGTGGGAGACAGATTTATCTACTCAATAGACTTTTCTGTGTGAGACACATTGGTTTATCAAGTCTTCGACTTTGGGTCGTAGCAACTCTTAGTTTTGGGTGAGATCAGCTAAGGAAATCAAGTGCGCGAAATTCGGAGTGGTTCTAGAGGCGTAAGGAACGCGACTGTACCTTGATCAATGTGATATTGGTTAGGGCTCAACTACATTCCATTTTGAAGTTAACTTGGAGTAGGCTAGTATCTGTAGCGGCTTAATACAGTGTGGTGTTCAAATCTGAACTAGGTCCCGGGGTTTTTCTGCATTTGCGGTTTCCTCGTTAACAAAATTGCTGGTGTCTGTGTTATTTCTTTTCCGCATTATATTTGTTTATATAATTGAAATATCATAGGTTGTGTGTAAGTTCAATCAATTGTGTATCCAACCTTTGATTGTTGATTAAATTGATTGACACTTGGATATTGGTTTTTGATACCGTCCAAGTTATTTCTTCTATTCAACCGGGCTCGCAAATTGTTATTTGTTTGATTGCGGATTAAATTAGAAATAGAGATATAACTCTTGGATGTACTTTTCTTAAGATTGAATCTGACTGTCTAGTTGATTCTCTTGAAAGTGTATTGGAGTTTGTCCATACAGATTGCTAAACGAAATATTGGGTGTGGTTGTTAGACCCTGCTTTTTCACATATCGTACTACACCCACGGTCACAATTAAGGAAGTTCTTATGATCTTTGATCTAAACGAATCTAAGGATGTACTGTGGAAGCTTGTATTTATCATCTTTTGTTTCTTCTACTTTTCTGTCAATGGGTATTAAACAACATTATGGCATTTATCCAGCGTAATCTCAGTTACTGAGCCGAATGTTTATGGAATATCATCCTTGAAGAAGAGCAAAGAACTGCTGAAATAGAATACTTGTACCACACTTGTTATTGTATTCTGCTACTTCGCTTGTGTTTCCATAATTATATTTGATGTTTACTTTCTTCTTGTCATGAATAATGTTATGTATTTCATGATTCGTATTTTGTTGATAATGGTTGGTTTAATCAGTTTGACGTCTGGGAATTTCATTGCGTCATTTATTCAGAATATGTTCTATTATGGCTGTAAAAGTCGTCACAACCAAGTCATTGATAAAAATTTATGACCATCTCCCTAATATTGTGATTTGGTTAAAGATAACGGCGTTGAGGATGACTTGGAAGCTCAAGGATTGAAGTCAGCGAGAGCAGAATATCCTGGGAATACACACACATTATAATATGTAATTTGAACTTGTTCCACTAAAAGTTATATAAGTTAGAGAAGCTCCAATGTACACACGAAACAGCTTGGTTTGGTGATTATACCCCTATAGTGGGACTGGAAAACCATTAAAATGGATGAGAAAACCCTCAAATAAAAGATTTTGCACATCGCGTCTCATACAGAGTCGATCGGCTCTAACTGAGATGACCGGTTTCGCTGGAGACGATCGGTGCTTAGTGAGCCGAGAATCGTTTCAGGTAGAGCCGATTGTCATTCCACCTTGAGCCGGTCGGTTCATACTGAGACGACAATGACTAGTAACTCCCAACGGCTATGAATCCCCCATTATAAATTAAGTTGATTTCAACACTAAAATCACACCTTCTCTGTACACCAATAATTTTTCTGAGAAATGGCTCAACCATATATTAATCCAGCTGAATTTATGATGGATGAAGATTTGTCGCTTTGTAGAAACTATGTTGCTTTATATCCGGCTCGGAGTAAAGAACAACGTAAAAATGGGGTAATGAATATGATTTATATCCATAGAATCTTTGATAAATTCTGCAATGATACCGGCAACCCCAACAATCGCAATGCGGCTGGGTTGTTTTGCCGAATTTGAGATATAAAAGATGAAGTTGGAGAATTCATCGCTTTGGTTCGCATAGTTAATCATTATAGACTGAGGGGTGAGAAAAATGATGATGTTGTATTTCAAGATCTAAAAGAATGGCGAAGATGGAAAAAAAAATTTACTTTTGAATCTCATTACGCAATCTTAAAGGATTTTTTGATATCTCGTTTGGGTATTGATAAGTACAAATACTGCTCGAGAGAAAGTTATAATTTCATTTCTAGATAAATTAGTACTGATTACATGTAACAGTTTAAATTAACTAATATAATTTTACCTTACAAATACTCAAAATTAAGGATAATTTTAGTTATTCGGCTCCACTCCAGTTCTTGTAATATGTCCCCCCTTGCATCAAACTTCCCAATCCACCATAAGTTCCCGCAGATTGAGACCCTTGAGCATTATCTCCTCCCCCACTTTGGTTTACTAACCATGGACATGAAGGATCAACAGGAGACCCATCAAAGTTTAATGATCTCCTATAATCTTGATAACCATTGGGACCTTCTTCACTTTCCCGGAGATATGGAGATTGTTGAACTTGATGAACTGGAGAACCTTTCATTGATGATATTGAGATCGTGGCACATCAGGTACTTTTGTTTCTCGCGCTACATCCTGGGAGATGGATTTATTGTATGCTGAGAAAAATTAGTACCGAAGTTCAATGTATCCCCTAACGCGCGCAATTGTTGGATGTAAATACGTCTAGTTTCAATATCTCTTAACTCCATTTGATCCAATTGTTCGATCAATTGTTGTTGAGTTGTTGAATTTCCTGTACGAGAATTAGGATGCTCGAGACCTTGCGACACAATCAGAATAATTTGACGCTATCCGGAAAGATTAAAAGTCTCAAGTTGCCAACTCAAAGCTGGAAAATCATACCAAGCCGATGAGGAAGAAGATCTCGTTTTTCGTCGAGTCGAAGAAGATGAAGGTCCCGCTGTAGGATAACTGGTGAAAGTTGGAATCACTGGCAGTGCATGTGTTGCAGCATCCAATTTCGGTAATGCTTTTCCTATTGTGACAAAATCCAGACCATAGATGTGTAAAACTTCGCTAAGAATTATCGGCTCTGTAACACTCTTGTACCATAGGTCATACCGATCTTCATCACAAGGGGTGAATTTAGTTTCATACCTTTGCCAGCCTCTTCCCTTTAGCTCTAAGTATTTCGACTAGTACACGGTAGCTATTCTTGGAGGATTGAGTGGCATTCCCACTAGACCAACTAACTATCTAGCACATCTCTCCCCAAAAAAATAACTCTAATGTTACTGACAGGACTATACAACACCATGCGCTGCAGTGAAAAGTTTTTTATCCTTCTGACCGCCTCAGTGTTGTATTCTTCCAAATCCTCATACGGCCTACAAATAACATTATATTTTTTCCTAATCGACATTTGGTACTTCCACAAATGAATGTTATCCCGCTCATTCTTTTGTTGCCTTTGCTGCCAATTATCACCATCATACCTTACTGTTGGCCGAAATTTCGTCGTGTAGTCAAAAAGTTTTGGTACACCAATGTTGAAACATGCATACCACCAGAGCTGGAGTAAAATACATATAAAGGAAAGTAAACTATATTTAGTCTAAGGAATGTATTAGCATATTGTAGTGGCTAAATATTTGTACACTGATATAAAGCCAAAGAAATGGATTGGCGTATTTACCTCAAGGATGCCCCCAACAACCTTCAATGTATGACCCCCCACAACATGCGAGATCGAGACAAATGTATAATTCAGTTAATATAGCGGACCCCCAATCATAAGTGGAAGCCTTTCTCATATCTTGCAACGCCTCTAGCCACCCCACTTGAGTACTTGAGTTTGAGTTTGGGAAAAAACATGAACCGAGTATCCATAAAATAAATATCTTAAAAAATTTTGTATCTTTAGCAGGGTCATACCCTTCCATACCAGGATCATTACCACCATGCAATTTGTTGACTATAAATGCCTTTAAACCGGAATTAGCAATTCCGCCACCTCTCAAAACTGAACGATTTCATTTTTTTGTTACTTGGAAGTACAATTGATGCGCATCTTTGTATCGTTGGTCTGCAAACCAACTATCTTGGTCAAATGGAGGATCATCTCCCGTTCCAGAAGGTATCCCAAGTAGGAAATACAAATCTAATGGTGTTATGCCTAATAATAAAAAACAATTTATTCATTTCATTTGTAATACTCATATTGTTTGCATAAATATAAAACAAAGGATAAAAGATACCTATTTCGAAGTCATGAAAATGAAACGTGTGTAGTATACCACCAACGCTCCATCAATATACCCACCAGTTTGGGAGAATTTTTATGCGCTTTGATATGGTACAAAGTAAACCAAGGAAATCGATCGACAATAAGTTTAACACCACGAGGAAGTTGGTCATAAACTTTATGAACTTCGTACCAACCACCTCTTGTTTTCAGTAGAGAACTATCCCGCTCAAGCTTTGTCGACAGATGACTTTCACTAATTGCTAATTCTGGACATGAGAGCAACCATGCATTGTTATCTTCCTCCAGATCTTGTCCTCTCCTCGATAAAACTTCATTGTGTTTATTTTTAGATAGTTTTTTATTTCTTTGTCGAATAAATCTTGAGATCAAGGAGCCATGGTAATTAAATGGGTGTTAAATTTTTATTTGGAAAATTGTATAGAAGATTGAATTTTTCTTGAAAAGATGTAGAGAATATTGGATTTTAGTTGAAAATATGTAGAGAAGATTGGATTTGAGTTGATATTATGTAGAGAAGAAAAGAAGTTGTTGTGAGTAGAGAAGATTGAAGTTGAGTTGAATTTATAGGGAGTTGGAAATGTTGCCGTTTTTTTGCAGTTGAACATTTACCATTGTTGAGCCACATTGATTCGAGGCTCGTCTCAACTTGAACCGAGGCTCGTCGCAGTTGGAGTACGTCGAGTATTGGTTCAGTTGGAGCCGATCATTTCAAAGTGCAATGGTCAAATTTCTTTGTCTCGGTAAACCCCTTGTCCACTGCCCAAAGTTAACTTTTACCATCCACCTGGCCTTCCAAACATTCTAATAAGATGTGTCCCATTGGACTTTCTCTTGTATGATGAAAATAAGAATAATTTGTTGTTTCCATCTAAGCATCTTAATTATATTTGTTATAGGAAAAGGTTGTGTTTCATATTTGTCTTGGTTTCAGCAAAGGGGTCTTACAGAAAACAACATTGCAAGGTTTTCCAGGTCTAGTTCAGTGAGATATAGCAAATTATAAACACTTTGTAAAAGTTAAATTAAGTTGTCAAGTGGAATCATTAGTACGTGAAAATATTTGAATTATTTTACTGCCATCAATATGGATGTTCTAGTAATAACCTTTTGTCTAGTTGTTGATTTTGTTATCCTTGTTCATTCTCTACTTTGCTTGTTTCATATTCTTCTTTAGGCGTTGAAAGAAATTGTTTACTATTCATCATTCGGTTTTGGACTAAAGAATAAAATCCTTTCAGTTCAAGAATATTGGAACTTCATAGGAAAATTAAGGCAGACTTTTACTCCTTTGGTTCTCCATATTTGCTGTCAGTATTGAAAAAGCGGGGGTCTAACAACCGCACCCAATATTTCGCTTAGCAATATGTATGGACTAACTCCAATATACTTTAAAGAGAATCAACTAGACAGTCTGACTCAATCTTAAGAAAAGTATATCAAAGAGTTATATCTCTATTTCTCAATTCAATCCGCAAACAAACAAATAGGAATTTGCGAGCCCTACTGAATATAAGAAATAACTTGGGCGGTATCAAAAACCAATATCCAAGTGTCAATCAATTTAATCAACAACCAAAGGTTGGATTCACAATTGATTGAACTTACGCACAACCTGTGATATTTCAATTATATAAACAAATATACTGCGGAAAAGAAATAACACAGACACCATAAGTTTTGTTAACGAGGAAACCACGAATGCAGAAAAACCCCGGGACCTAGTTCAGATTTGAACACCATATTGTATTAAGTCGCTACAGACACTAGCCTATGTTAGATCATGGCTCGGTTGAACCCACCAAGCGTTGGTATGTCAAGTTTGGTTGTCATATTTTAGTGAACCAAAGCTCATGTTAAGAGTCGCTTGATTATGTACTAGAGTTAAAATCCGTATAGGTTAGCTTGAAAGTATTAGGATATGAGACATTACAAGTATTGCGAAGACTTGAAGATGTGAAGAAGCAAGGAGCTACAACGATAACAATCATCCTTCCACTTGAGGTTAGTGATGTTTGACTTGAATTTTTCATTCCCTAACGTATCTTTCAAGTCGTGCATATTGGAAACATAACTGCGAAGCATATTTGAACTCTAGATAGACATAGTATTAAGGAATACAATACGAGGTTTATTTCTTAACCATTAAACTTTGTAGATAAGACATCGCCATAATCATTTGAATGCTATTGTGATTATGTATGGGTATGAGGTGAGGATTTCATCCTAGGGAACAATGTTTACATGTGTTCTAAGGAAGTAATTTCATAAACTTGTTTGTGAACCGAAAAGGAAATTTAAGGTGCTATCGGTTTTTTTATTCATTGCATCTTATGAACAACCAATATATGTGATAGAGTATAACCGCTCACAACTTGTTGTGTTCTTGGTAGAACTGTTCACAAAGGCCTGACTTATGTATTGGTATAACTTTTATTAGTAAAACCAATCTTAAGTAATCACCTGTGGTATGATCGGATTTTGTATGTCTGACCTTGTAAGGGAAAGGTAACCGATCCTAGTAAGGGAAAGGGAACCGATCCTAGTAAGGGGTGCAATACATCAAAGGGAATCGATCCTTGTATGGGGTGCAACAAGGTTTATAGCAGAAAGGGGAATCGATCCTATGGACATGTGCAACACATATAAGTCAGATACCAATATATGTGAGGAACCGATCCTAGTACCTAGTCATCCGATCTTTTGGGAAGCTAGTGTGACTATGCACAGTACTCACATGGAGGTAGAACCGAAACTTGTTTTGGTAGAACCGTAAACCCGTGATTGTGATTGAATGTTGGTTTGATCAATCACATAGTTCTTGAAAGTCAGATGAACCAATTCTAAACTTGTTTGGAAGTGTGGAAAATCGGTTTCAAGGTTGTAAGTGTGAAAGATAACTTACAAAGTTAAGATGTCGACAAACTTTGAACACGTGCTATGAATGTTTATTTCCATAATTGTTCAAAGATATTCCTTAACGGCTAAGGGAAGAGAATCCCAAGATCGAAACATAAGTAAGTTAAGAATCTTTTAATTAAGGTTACTAATTTCATTTAGGGAAATTACAGAATTGTAATGTGCATTTACTAATTATATTTTCCGAAAGATTTCGATCGTTATTTTTGGACAGAGCATTTCCAGGAATTACGTAAACCGAATTTGTGCTTTAATGAATATCTTGAGAATATTTTCGGTTTTGGAAATTCCTTGGTGTCCAAACTTCCTTGTCTATAAATACACGAAGTTTGCCTTTCTAGCAAACTAATCCTTCGTAACAACAGACTTCCTCTTTTGTCTTTGTTACTGGTGTAGTCGCCTATCGGAAAAGAGAGTAATCTAATTAGGTGAAATCTCTTATGGCCGCTCGTTTTAAAGCCTTCTTTGGGATTGAGAAGCTCTAGCGCGACCCACTGGTGGAAAACTAGATAATTGCGGTTTATCTTTGTTTTCGATTGATTTAATTGACTACCGGTGGTTGAAATCTGATTGCACCTAGTTTGTTTATTCTTCAGAATCTTCTCTTCTGATATAAGATTCACTCAAACTAGATCAGAGTTTCGACAGGGATCTTTAGACTGTTATTAGTTCTAAAGACGATCTTGTGATAATCCATTATTAACAGACTCCGTTCTGTGCGTGATTGATCACAAGAGATTCAAGTGATTGTGTGCAGGTTTTTGATTGAAGATTTAAGAAGATTTGAAGACAACAAAGATATTGAAGATCTGACTTTGGTCTTATAATCTTTGGTGTGCACAATACTTGTTTCGGTAAAAGAGGATCCAATTAATAATTGGTTTATCCTTGTGGTAGATTGGATTGATTAATTGAGTATATCGGCATCAACACGGTTCTTCGGATTAAAGGTGTTGTTGGCTTAATCTTAAACGATTACCTTTGGGTGATTGAATATAACATAGATCTAAGGACCTGACGAAGGAGTTTATGTTAAGATAAACGGAAGAGCCTTTGTCCGACTCATATCACTTGGTTGAATAGAGTTGATACCAAACAGATTTGTTGTTCCTTTACTGTTTGGAATACGAACCAAAGGAATTGTTCCAAGTACGTGACTTATTCATAAGTTGTAGGCGTGGGAATACAGACGGAACTAACTGAACTATAGGGTTAGTTACTTTGTCTCAACTATACGAAGTTAGGTGTAATTTTGTGTAGCGGCTTAATCCTGAGAGTATTCATTTCTGGACTAGGTCCTGGGGTTTTTCTGCATTTGCGGTTTCCTCATTAACAAAATCTTGCTGTGTCATTTACTTTTACTTTCCGCATTATAATTATTTTATTATAATTAAATTAAATCACACAAACGTTAATTCCTATTTACTTGATAAGCAATCCTATTGTGTTTGGTTAAGTCCAAACCTTTGTATCAAGTAAACATACTTCGTTGTTGTATTGTCTCGATCTCGTATCCATAGACGATCACATGAAGTGTGAAACGATTAGTTGTATTGTCTCGACTCAGTCCATAGACAATCACTTTCGGAGAAAGGACTTATAGGTAGGAAAAGTTTTAGCTTGAGGTATATTTGGGTACCCTCACCTTTTCAGCCTACTCTAAGTTAACTTCATAATGGAATGTAGTTGATCCCTAACCAATCTCACACTGATCAAGGTACAGTCGCGTTCCTTACGCCTCTAGAACCACGCCGGATTTTGCGCACTTAATTCCCTTAGCTGATCTCACCCACAACTAAGAGTTGCTACGACCAAAGTCGATGAGTTGATAAACCAATCTGTCTCACACAGAAAAGTCTATTGAATAGATAAATATGTCTCCCACAGATAAACCTGTGAGTTTGTTCGTCTTTTGATAAATCAAAGTGCACAGGAACCAATTGATATACCGGACTTATATTCCCGAAAAACAGCCTAGAAATATCAATCACCTCACAATAATCTTAATCGTATAGTAGCGAAACAAGATATTGTGGAATCTCGAGCAAATCTTAAAGAAGATTGTACTCAATCACGATAGAAAACAACAATCTCAAATTACGCAACTACAAAGAAAATAGTTGGGTTTGGCTTCACAATCCCAATGAAGTCTTCAAGTCATTAACCTAGAGGGTTTCTTGAAAAACCTAAGGTTAAAGGAGAATCGACTCTAGTCGCAACTAGTATCACACATGAGATGTGGGGATTAGGTTTCCCAGTTGCTAGAGTTCTCCTTTATATAGTCTTGAAATCAGGGTTTGCAATCAATGCTACCTTGGTAACAAAGCATTCAATATTCATCGTTAGATGAAAACCTGATTAGACTCAAGCTAATATCTTTCAACTGTTAGATCGAACTTAGCTTGTTATACACAAATGAAAAGCGACTTCATTTAGATATGAGTAACCGTACCTAAACGTGTACACCTTGTTGTCTCAACAATAGTTAACCGAAGTTATCTATATGAATACTTTCATATCAACCTCGTTCATGTTAACCATAACTAGTTCAAATGACTCAAATGAAACTAGTTCTAGAGTTGTTTAATTGTTTATATTCTCATAGAAGTATACAAGACACAATTGAAGCAAAATTGATGATGATTCACTCGACTCAAGTCATGAACATTATATCCACGGTTTGCAAAAGATTGCATTCCTTATTATATAAATGTATTCGTTCATGAACAAATAGATTTTAGAACTTAACTTACTCAGGTATGCATACGGGTACGCATACCTAAGTACCCGGACTAAGTTTGGGTTCGCCAGTATGCGAACGGGTACGCATACCTTCCAAAATCAGCAGAAATTCCCGGACCTGGACCTCGTGCCAGTACGCGTAGCGGTATGCATATAAGGTTCTCAGACTTTCACTAAACCAACCCGGTACACATACGGGTATGCATACTATGGTTCTCGGACTTGGATTACATATATGCAAGTACGCATACTATGATTATATCCAATTGATCTAAACTCCATTTCAATCATCGAAACATTCTCGGAAAACGACAATAGCTGTCTCACACAAACTATTAGCTTCAAAGCAATTTTCAAGTGATCGAATGATCAATACGAAACATTCTGAGTCTACATCAAATGACTGTCTCACACAAATCATGTAAGATGTTACAAGGCGATTTTCACATGATCATCTTTTGACTTTCGTCAAGAATATAAGATGAACTTGGTTAAAGCGAAAGCTTACCAACACATATTTCGAGAAATATGAAAGCGAGTTAAACTCAACTAGAAATATCAAAAGTGTATAACTGAAGTCTATATAGCTATACGACTTTTGTATCAAATAGGAGATAGAGTAGATATACCTTTGAGTGATAGATAAGTTCAAGTCTCCATATACCTTTTGTTGATGAAGTTCCACAAGATCCCCTTAGTAGTTCTTCGTCTTCAATCGATGAACGCCGTGAAGCCTAATGCTCAATTACACATTCTATCCTAATCCGAGACTTAGCTATAAGTAGACTAAATATCAAGACTTATAATTTTTGCAACTAAACTTGACAAACAAGCTTGAGATAGCAACGCTTGCTAGTTCGACCGAGCAGTGCTCTAACAATCTCCCCATTTTTCAATTTTAATAATAAAACTATCAATACATATGGATTACAAAATAAATAAACTTTGTAACTTTCAATCCAAATGTTTGATTTCCTTGGTTCTTCAACATTACTCGAAATCTTCGTCACTTCCAAGTACTCCAATGATTATGAACGTGTTCAACTCATCATCATCGTTGTTGAAGATCCGTAGATATAACAATGAGAAAACAGTTGCTCTCAATCATTGTTATACAGTGTCATAATATTATTACACAGCATCAGAGTCTCATTGTATCACTGTAGATGGGGAAAAACAATTTGCTGGTTTTTAAGGAATTGAGGAGACGACCGTACGGAGGAGACTCCTCGAACCGAGCAAAATGTTAAACCTCACACATATGCACCGCTGCAAAGGGGGTGCTTTAGATTAGAGAGATCAATCTGTAGTACTCCGGCCTAAATAAAGACAATGACCATTCCAGAGAAAATTCGGTCGCAAGAGAGGATGGGTTGATCTGTAGGAGGGAAGCTAAGAAATGTGTGGAATCGATGGTAATCAAAGATTGTGGGTGTGTGAATTCCGAATACAATAAGCTCTAAGTGATTGAAATTGCTCAATTGAGAGTAGTTGCTCAATTGATGCGTTGATGATCTCGTGTTGTCGATGAGACGTGAGATTGATGATACTGATGATGCTTATTCAATCATGATTCAGAGACTTATTTATATTGCTGAAATTGTAGACACCATGATTCCATGAAGTATGACAGTTGATGGAATCAAGGAGTGGGGAAGTGGAGATCGTGTTTGAAACCAGTTGTTCAACGTGTGGAGACTTGGTCGATTTTCCACCCACTACCTCGTGAATTCCTTCAACTGATTGCACGACTTGCTCACATTCCATCGTGTGTTTGAACACACGTGCCGTAGACCGCCAGACCAAAACCCTAAGTGATATCCCCCCAAGTGACACGATTGACATCTCGTGGTTTTTTAGTCAATTGATGACTTCGTGGTTTGATGGGACGATGAGTCCATGTAGTCGTTGAGTTGAACATGATGTTCTGAAACTCGTGAATTGAACATGTCATGAGACATAGGTATAGTTCTTACAATGAAGTGAGAAAGTATTGCTCATTCGGTGGATCGTTGAATATTGATTGTTGAACCAATATTCCTTGGTTTGAACAAATATTTATCATCTGAGCAAGTGTTGCTCATGTGATGAATTATTGAATATTTGATCGTCTGAGCATGTGTTGCTCGTCTGATGGATTATTGGCAGCGTACCAAAAATATTAATTAGAATACGGGTCGTTGAACCGAGCATAATTAATAAAATTAATGACCATGAGGTCGTCATAAAATTACTAAGGTTAGAATCTGGAATGATGATCCTTGGATTCAGAAACCCTAATTTGATCAATTGATGATCAATTCATGGTTCGTCAGAATTTCAACCATGGGACGAAGGAGGGAGCTATTACATGGGACCGTGGATCAACCATGTAGTGTCCATATGCTCTCGTGAGCAAATACGAAGAACTCCTGAAGAGTTGACGATTTGTTGGTGAAAGAATGATTAAATGCTGGTTTAATCATTTATTCGAAAATGCTCGTCTGAGCCTTAGGTGAGAAAACCTAATTAATTATGACGAGGCGAGGGACCGAACATGGAGTTATGAAACCGGCCCTGGGTTGTCCCGTGACCGCCTGACAATCACTTCATGAAAATCCAAAGTGTTTGGGAGAGTTTTGGACCTGATACGAGCAATTGTGAAAATTAGGTCAAAACCGTGAGCCAAAGACCCAATCTTGGTCGGTCAAGATAGCGTGCTCGTGTCCCCAAGGCTTCCGCGTCTCAGTCCTGAGAATTTTGATATTTTCTGGCGTGCAATTGAGCATCCATTCGAGAAAATATGCCAAATTAGAGTTTCGACGAAACTGAGGAAAACACCATGAGATGATGAAAAATAATTATAAAATAAGGAGTGAGGAGGCGTGGGACCGCCGTGGTCAAGGCATGGTCGGCCGGTCGTGACCACGGTCCCGTGGTGCCTTTTCCTTAATTTTATAATATTTTGATGATTTTATGAAAAATTCATGAATTTTGAGAAATTTGATGAATTTTGGGAGTTTCCATGAATTGAAGGAGCTTTCATGAGTTCAAGGAAGCAAAAAATATTAAAATAATAAAACAAGGGTGTGTGGGACCGTTGAAGGCATGGCCGGCCGGCTAGGGCCCGGTCCCACGAGTTTTCATCATTTTTTAATATTTTTAGGTATTTTTGATGATTTGAGGGAATTTTTCCTAATTTGAGAGAAATACCATGAAATCAAGGAATTTGATGAATTCAAGGAAAACCAATAATAAAATAATAAAACAAAGGGGTGTGTGGGACCGTAGAGGGCATGGCCGGCCGGCCAAGGCCCGGTCCCACAAGTTTTTACAATTTATTTTATTATTATTTGATGATTTATGCAAAAATACCATGAAATCAAGGAGTTTTTTCATGAAATTGGAGAAATAATAATAATAATAATATTAAAATAATAAGAAACCGTGGGTGTGGGGCCGGTTGGGACCAAGGCATGGACGGTTGGCCAATGGTCACGTCCCACACTCCTTTCCTTAATTTTATATTATATTTTTATGGATTTATGGAAGTACCATGAAACCGAGGGTTTCCTCGAGACGAAGGAGATTTGATAAAATGAGAGGATTTTCATCAAATCATGGAAAATAATAAAAATGCATTAAAATATAAAACTGGCGTGGGTTTGACCACGACACGGTCGGTCGGTCGTGCAGCAAAGCTATTTCCTCAAAAGGGAAGCCAATAAAGCTTCTAGACCCGTTTCGAGTTAATTCTTTTTTTATAAAGGGAGTTTCCTATCTTTGATCAGATCAATCGTGTCCGTGCTCCCAGCACCCTGGTCAATATTTTTAATTATTTATTATTTTTTTCTCTATTTTGCATAGGTTCATCGTTTCGTTGTATTTTTGAAATACTCGTTCGTGCGGTGACTGTTAGTGTATCATCGTTGAATACGCCTTCACCATTTGAATCGGGGCTTACTTAGAGGTAGCTCAGATGCCCGGTTGTTGATTATTTATTACTAATTGTGGAATTCAGTGGAGAATAATTCACAAAACTGAGTAATAAGATGTTTATTATTAATTCATAGGATCAGCTGAGGATTCGACTACGAATTCAGAATAATAAAGTGAGCATTACCATTCCATGGGATCGTGGATTCGACCATAGAATCGGAATTAGTAAGGTTTATCTATTACCATTTATGAGACCAGTTGTGGATTCGATCATGAAATCGGAGTAATGAGATAATATAGTTATTGCTATTCTATGAGATCAAGCTGTGGATTCGATCATAGAATCAGAACAATTGTTATTGTCATTCCAGGGGACCAGTCGCGGATTCGACCATGGAATAGGAGCAATTGTTATTGCCATTCCATGGGACCAGTCGTGGATTCGACCATGGAATAGGAGAAATAATAGATTATTCTGGGAATTCAGTAGTGACTGTCACGGCAGAATCAATCTTAATTAGGAATAATTAACTTTGTGGCTCTATACTAGCAGAGCAAGCTGTCTAGGAGCATTAATTATTCCGATATGAGCTTGTCGGTAAGTCATATCCTTTATATAGTCAGGGTAAACTCGTTGTTTATTCCTGAAGATTTTATCGCTCTATACTAGCAGAGCAAGCTGTCTAGGAGCTGTCCTTCGTGATGCTATATAGAAATAATCACTGAAAGTATTCAGTATTCATGAGATATGCCGTTGTCCAGTCGTGAGACTACATATCTACATGTACTCTGAGAGAAAGTACTCTCCGTTGAGAATTCTATGAGAGACTCGTGTCTCGATACTCACATCCGATTGCTGAATCGGAGTTTCGTATAATTATGAGTTTACGAATTTAGCCTTTGTCGAAAATCCACCATCTACAATCACAACTTTGAAAACAATATTATGGTGATATGTATCACTCCCCTTAGTCAATACTTCATCTCACATGAAAACCACTCCCCCTTACATAATGATCTGTAAACCATATGTATATATAGTGTGAACTACACATTAATTCTCCCCTTTTTTGTCAATATAAATTGGCAAAGGTATGAAAACTAGTGGGATCCTAATGAAATTTCCATAGAGATACTTCATGACCAAAAGAGAACATATCAACTTTGTTTCGATGATTTCACATAGCCGAAACTTGTGTATTCATCAAGGAGTTTAATATTCCACAGCCGCACTCCCCACAAATATTTGGCAATTAAGCAAAAGTTCAAATAAGAACTCTTCCCCATAAAATGGCATTCCCGAAAGAACAATTAGAGCGACCTTAGTTTCACATTAAAAGAAGGATTTCTTTGGACATTAACAAATCACACGAAACATGAATTTGTATCCAAAATACTCAATTAAATTAACCACAAGAGAACCCATGATTAATTTAGTCGGAAATGCTCAACATAAGAGAACTTATGGATCCGCAAAGTATTACACAAAGATGTAGATCATGGAAAGACCAATATTGCGGAATATGCAAAGATTTATTATATTTTTCATCAATATTTGCATAGAATTAATCTTTATAGACAAAAGTTCATCCTATCTTCCATCAATATTTGCATAATGACATAATAGGCTTAACTTTTGTTGTCAAAAGTTCATTCTATCTTTTATCAACAAAGACATATGATAGACTTAACTTTTGAGCAAATATGGGACAATCATAGTTCACGGACGCAAACACACATATCCCATAACAAGTTGCAATATATAAAACCATAAAGATTAATACTTCAAAATCATCTTCCAAATAAACTTTTTAAATAAATAAATCTAAAAATATTGCAAGATGAAAAACGTTGGAAATAGCTATTCTACTCACAATAATTGTTATTCCAAACCCTAGTTATCCTTCTTAAAACACAGGAATAAATTCTCATAAGAAGTTTCCTAGACAAAAATAGAATCAAGTTTCCTTGATAACGCCATACCTCTGAAAGGGTCCATCATAAAAGGTATCACTGATATCCTTGATTCTTTTGATAGTAGAGACTCCATGTTCATGAGTTAGAACATTAACTTTTCGATCAACAATGCGAGCAAGATGCCTAGCTTTGACACAGTCCATGATAAGTTTCTTTTGATTCCTGATCAAGATCTTTTGATTATCAAGGATTTTGGTCTGTCCATCAATAAGCTGATTTATTTGCATTTGAATATTTGCAAATTTGACCCTCGAGTCATTATGAAAAAGAATTAAATCCTTGACAGATTCTCCAATCCAGGAGTTATACTCTTTACTTTCAATCACCTTTTTTACGACAAGTTCTTGAACAGAATCACATCCTTTAATGTCTTCTTCCATCTCAAGATTCACCACTTCTTGAGGAGTTCTCCATTCCTTTTTTTTATTATTATTATTAGGGAAGGCAAAACAAAATATAAATATGTTTACAAACAAGAGAGGGAAACTCTTGTTGTGGAAACCCTAAAAACTCCCAAGAAGGACACGAACGTTCGTGGGCTGGATGAGAAAGGTAAGTGGATCAGATAAGATCCAAGAAGAAGAAGGAAATACTCTCTGTTTTCAAATATCTCTCACTATCATAGCCCAATAAAATATTTAATCAGAGCATAAGGAAGAGATATACTAGTTACAAGAAGTCAAGAAATGACTCAACCTTCACATAACAGGAACAGTAAAATCAAACACAAGACAAATGGTAATCAACAGTAGACTTGAGCATCTCTCAAATGTCATCCTTGCATCTCTCAAGTTATATACAAGGATGAGATTACCTAGAGCTAGGAAGCAAAGTAAGATGTAATCCCACCATGAGTATTGAGAGATGAGTTGTGAATACCATCTGAGAGTTTGAACCTAGTATTTCTTACCTTCCTTCGGCTATTACTAATTCCAGAAGAATTTTCAATAACCTTTTTAGAAAATCCATTAGAGGGAATTTTCTGAGAATTAACTCTATGACCTCTAGAAATTGGTTCCAGAGGATTAGTGGAGAGAGGTCTCCACCTTCCTGATGTAGTACATCTTTTTATGTATCAACTATGACAGTTGACTCCTGAAGCGTATATCAACTGTGACAGTTGATCCCTCATACTTGTATCAATTTTAACAGTTGATCTTTTCCATCAATTTCAGTTTACTTGCCTTGCAAGTATTTTATTTCCTAGTTTGTTTAATTTTCCTTTTTCTTTTCTGTTTAGTCGGTTATTGAGAACCTATTTAAAGGATATGCCTTCTTGTTTTGAGAATACATCTTATTATCAAGTTTGATTATCAATCTTTTACTTTAGAATCTAGATCCTAGAATCAGATTTTAACTAAGTTCTTGACGGAACTTCATCTATCTTCAAAACCTAAGCAACTAGTTTGTTATATCATGTTCTGTGCTACACTAGTTGGTATCAGATACAGAGTTTTTAGATTTTATCTAGAAACAGATCCTTACACAGCTTCCGCAAAATCAAAACCCTAAATTTTCTTCAACCTTACTTTTCTTCTTCAGTAAAATTCAATGGCAGATAAAACTATCACCTTAGAAGAATTTGCAGAACTGTTGAAACCTCTTCAAACTTCCATTACAAATATTGAAACTAAGCTTACAACCAATGAAACAAGCACCAAAGCTCTCACGAAAAAGTTTGAAACTATGGAAAAGAGGTTGGTTTTCCAAGGAAATTATGTGAACAAATTATTGAAACACACTGGTTTAGAAAAAGAAGACATACCTGAATTAGTAGATGATACAGAAGGAGAAAAAGAAGATGGAGAAAAGAACACTGCAGAAAAAGAAGATGAAACCAAAAAATTTATTCCTTCTTTTACTAAGAATGATTTTATTTCTGAGAATATCTCCCATGAACTTAACCACGGGGAACCATTAGAAGGTTATGTCAACAAAAAACGGGTTACTGTACCCCTCAATTATGATGAATATGACAAAGCTGAAGAAATCCAAGAGCAACGATGGATTGATGAAAAACGATTAAAATCTGGCATGAATCCTTATGGAACTTTACTAGAATATAAGTTGAAGGCTGATATCCCTAGTTTTCATGGTGGTTTATATATTGAAGACTTGATGGATTGGTTTTATGAAGTAGATTCCTTTTTTCAACTTCATGGAAGTTCCTGAATATTCTCAGGTAAAACTTGTAACTTATATGTTAAAAGGTGGCGCCGCAGCTTGGTGGAAAAAACTCAGTGAAGATCGACGCAATGCTCATAAACCTCCTATACGTACTTGGACTAGTATGAGAGATTTATTACGCAATAAGTTTTTTCCGAAAGATTATAAACAACAACTGTTTATTAAACTTCAAAACTGTCGACAAGGAGCCAGACTTGTTGAAGAATATATAGCTGAATTCTATGGTTTGGTTGCTCGTAACCATTTGAAGGAAACTGAAGAACAATTAGTTGCACGTTTTATAGATGGATTGAACAATTTAATTCAACAAGGGATGACACAATCAACTTTTACAATGGTTGAAGCGATACAAGAAGCTCTTAAGGTTGAAAGGCGTGTACTCGGTACTTCTAGCCAAGCAAATCCAAGACAGGCTCGTTATCAACATTTTTATAAAGATGCCAGACCATATAACTCTTATGGTTAACAGGGTGAAAATGGATCAACATTCGTTGTTGATCCATATTCACAGGGATCAACTTCCTTTGTTGATCCACATGACAGAAGTGCAAGCCAAACGTATCAGCAACATCAATCTACATATGTTCCTCTAGAAACTACTCCAACAATGAATATATCATCTGCTAAGCTACCTCAGGCTACTTCATAACGGGATATTATTCACAATACTAGAAGTAATCCTAATCAACAACAATTTCCACCATTATCTAAACCCTCAAATCCTTATTCAAAATTTCGAGGAGATAGATGTAACAAGTGTAATAAAACTGGCCATACTTCTAGTGATTGTCGCAAGTTTCATGCTTACATTAATGAAACTCCAGAAGAAACACAATAAAAAGAAGCATTATGAGATGATGAGTTATTTTATCTTCAAGAACATGAGACTTATGATGCAGATTTCCTTGGAATGATTCGACCAGTTTTAGTAACTGAACCATGTCCTACACAACGACATCATATTTTCAAATCTCATTGTCTAATTGAGGATAAATATTACAACATGATTATTGATAGTGGAAGTACAGAAAACTATGTTTCTGCCAAACTAGCTGAGAAACTTGGTTTAACTGTTACTCTTCATCCAAAACCATATTCAGTTGGTTGGATAAACAGTTCTTCCACTCAAAAAATCACTCATCAATGTTTGGTGAAGTTTTCTTTTCCTGGTTATTCAGATTATGTTTTGTGTGATGTTATTAACATGACTGCAACAAGTTTATTATTGGGAAGACCATGGAAGTATGATAGTCGTGTTGTTCATAACTGCTATGAGAATACTTATATTTTTGTTCATGAAGGATTCACCAAAGTTTTGTGGCCTTTACAATCTTCTTCTTCAATCAAAGAACCAGCAGACAAGAAGATGACTGCATTGGTAGCTACAATTGTTCATTCTTTGAACACTCATTCTTTGAGATCTCATGAAGCTACTAAACCTATGGTGGATATTCCATACAAGGTACAACCTTTATTGTCTTCTTTTTGTGACTTATTTCCTGCTGACTTACCAATTTTTTTTGCCTCCATTAAGAGATCTACAACATCAGATAGACTTTATATCTGGAATTTTTATTCCTAATCAACCTCAGTATAGGTTAAGTCCTAAAGAGCATGATATATTACAAGGTCAGGTTGATGATTTGTTACAAAAAGGTTTGATAAGACTTAAAAAAAGTTCTTGTGCTAGTCCAGCCTTTTTAGTAGACAAGAAGGATGGTGGATATCGTATGTGTATAAACTGTAGAGCTTTAAACAGAGTTACTATACCATATAGGTTTCCCATACCAAGAATTGATGACATGATTGATATTCTTTCTGGTGCTAAAGTGTTTACAAAGCTTGATTTACGTAGTGGATATCATCAAATACGAATCCGTGAAGGTGATGAGTGGAAGACATCATTCAAGATAAAAGAAGGTTTATATGAATGGTTGGTGATGCCTTTTGGTTTGTTTAATGCTCCTGGCACTTTTATGCGTCTCATGAATCAAGTTTTGCAACCTTTTCTTGGAAAATTTGTCATTGTTTATTTTGATGACATCTTAATCTTTAGCAACAGTGAAGAAGAACATATTACACATTTATCTCAAGTTTTTAAGGAACTTCAAGACAATGTTTTATATGTGAACCTAAAGAAGTGCACCTTCTTTACAAACAAAGTCACTTTCTTGGGTTATGTTGTTTCTGATATTGGTATTTTCGTGGATAATTCTAAAGTTAAGGCAATTGTGGAATGGCCTACTCCAACATATATACGTGAAGTAAGAAGTTTTCATGGGTTAGCTTCATTCTATAGAAGATTTGTGAGAAACTTTAGTACAATTGCAGCTGGTTTGACAGATTGTTTGAAGTGTGATACTTTTGAATGGACTGAAGAAGTAGATAAGAGCTTTAATCTTCTTAAGGAAAAATTGTGCAGTGCACCTGTTCTTGCCATGCCAAACTTTGATAAGCCTTTTGAGATTCATTGTGATGCTTTTGTTGTTGGCATTGGTGTTGTGTTATCTCAGGAAGGACATCCAGTTGCATATTATAGTAAAAAGAATTCAGATACAAGGAAGAAGTGGTCAACTTATGAGTTGGAATTAATTGCTCTTGTTCAAGCTCTTAAGAATTGGCATCCTTATCCTATTCACAGTGAGTTTATTGTTAACACTGATAATCAAGCTCTCAAGTTCTTAAAAACTTCAGCAAAGGTCAATAGGATGCATGATAGGTGGCTATCAACTATCAATCAATATACATTTTCCATTAAACATCAAAGTGGAAAACTTAATCAAGTTGCTGATTCTTTGAATAGAAAAGATCATCTTCTAGTTACTCTTAAACATGGGAGTTTAGCTTTTGATTTCTTAAAAGATCTGTACAGTGAAGAAAAGATTTTAAGAATCTATGGGAAAAGTGTGGTTCTTCAACATGCAGTGTTGATGATTATCTCATTCAAGATGGTTTTATTTTTAAAGGAAATCGTTTATGTATACAACAGTGTTCTTTACTTCTTCATTTGATCCAAGAATTACATGGAAGTGGCCTAGGAGGACATTTTGGACGTGATAAAACCATTGCTTTGGTTGAGGAACGATATTTTTGGCCTTCAATAAAACGAGACATTCAGAAGTACATACAAAAATGCATGGTTTGTCAGCAGTCTAAAGGTAATATTCAAAACACTGGATTATATACTCCACTTCCAATTCCTGATGCACCTTGGGTGGATATTAGCATGGACTTTGTGTTTGGTTTACCACATACTGCCAGGAGGAATGATTCTATTATGGTGGTTGTTGATCGTTACTCAAAAATGGCTCACTTCATAGCATGTAAGAAAACTACAGATGCCTCCAATGTTGCTTATTTATTTTTAAAAGAAGTAGTACGTCTGCATGGAATTCCCAAGACAATTACTTCTGATCGAGACACTAAGTTTTTGAGCCACTTTTGGAAGTCTTTATGGATGCGTTTGGGGACTAAACTTCAGTATAGTACAACTGCTCACCCTCAAACATATGGACAAACTGAAGTAGTCAATCGATCTTTGGGAAATCTGATTAGAACCAAGGTTATTGGAGGAAAAGAGAAGCAATGGGATAATCTCCTTCCAAACATGGAATTTGCTTATAACACTTCAGTCAATCGATCCACATGTAAGACACCTTTTGAGATTGTTTATTCTAAAGTTACAAATCATATTTTGGATTTGGTGGTGCTTCCCAAGCTGCGTAAATCAAATACTAAGGAAGACAATTCTGTTGAGAAAGCTTCAATCATACATCAAGAGGTAAAGTCAAAGCTTTGTGGATTCAAATAACAAGTACAAGGAAGATGCAAATCAACATAGAAAACTTAAGACTTTTGATGAAGGAGAATTGGGTATGATTCATCTCAGAAAAGAAAGATTTCTTCCTGGTACTTATAACAAGACTAAGATGAAGAAATATGGACCATTCAAGGTTTTGAAGAAAATCAGTGACAATACTTATGTTATTGATCTTCCATCAACTTGGAACATCTCTGATATCTTCAATGTGCAAGAAATATTCACGTTTCATGGAGAGAATGAAGTTCTTTCTATACATTAACTCGAGGGCGAGTTTCTTTCAAGAAGGGGGACTGATGTAGTGCATCTTTTTATGTATCAACTATGACAGTTGACTCCTGAAGCGTGTATCAACTGTGACAGTTGATCCCTCATACTTGTATCAACTGTAACAGTTGATCTGTTCCGTCAGTTTCAGTTTACTTGCCTTGCAAGTATTTTATTTCCTAGTTTGTTTAGTTTTCCTTTTTCTTTTCTGTTTAGTCGGTTCTTGAGAACCTATTTAAAGACTATGCCTTCTTGTTTTAAGAACACATCTTATTATCAATATTATTATCAAGTTTGATTATCAATATTTTACTTTAGAATCTAGATCCTAGAATCAGATTTTAACTAAGTTCTTGACGGAACTTCATCTATCTTCAAAACCTAAGTAACTAGTTTGCTATATCCTGTTCTGTGCTACACTACTTCCAGAATTACATCTACCATACTTATTCTCATAACTGCTGGGAATGCGTTTTTTTTCTGGTGTAAGAGCTGGCACCAAAAGAAGAAACACGATCCCGGTAGAGATTTCGAAACGAGAGACCATTGAGATTACAAAATATACCATAAAAGGCCAAAATAAAATCTCTCCAAAATAACGTGAAATTGGAGGATACTATAAATCCATGGGGATTGAAGAAAATGACAAAATGGGGATACAAATAGTAAATCAGGGTCACCCCTTATCTAGGTATTTAAATAATTCTTAATCTACCCTCACTAATCATGATTAGGTTAGTAAATAAATTGGTTTGCTTTTGATTTATTAAAATCATAATTTGAGTGAGGGTAGAGTAGAAGGAAAGTTAGAATGGTTTTGGGTGAAAATGGGTGATGATAATGAATAAAGAAATGCTGCTGAATCTTTAGCTCAACTACAACAAGGGGTCTATCTTAATTCTTCAGCTAATGATAACCATTCACAATTACAAATTCTTGAGGATGCAATACCCTTGAATAATGATTTTTATGAGAATGGAGATTTTCGTGAAGAACCAACCCAGGAAAGCAAACACGCTCAGCATAAGAGTACTCCAGATACTTAGGTATACCTACTAATGTATTGAAATTTGATGTTTTTCCTTCGAATACGCCATTTCCGCAGCTGAAAAAACTCACTTCTGGCATGGAATTAGTATGATTACAATGCCGAAACTGTCTTTAATGGCATGGTATTCATAGTACAGCCGTGCCGAAAAATTATATCCCCCATTTTGAAATTAGTTACGGCATTTTTTTAATTATAAAAATCAATTCCGGAAGCAAATATACTTTTCACCAACCACGGAATATTCCAAAAAATATTCTGCCGGCATGGATTTCAAGTTTTCTAACAATGCCGATATACGTTGAAACAACCACAAAGAATGATAACTTTGCAGACGCAAATCCGGCATTGTTGTGTAGATATTGAGCATGCCGGCACCACTGTTCCGGCGTTGCTTTGCTTTCATATTATTATGTCGGGGAAGCAAATATACTTTTCACCAACCACAGAATATTCCAAAAAATATTATGCCGGCATGAATTTCATTTTTTCTAACAATGTCGATATACGCTGAAACAACCACAAAGAATGATAACTTTGCAGACGATAATCCGGCATTGTTGTGTAGATATCGAGCATGCCGGCACCACTGTTCCAGCAATACTTTGTTTTTATATTATTATGCCGAAACAATTTTATACGTTAATAGATGACTATAAATTGTAAAGTAAAAAACCGGCATAGTTTTGCATTCACCTAGAATGCCGGAATTTAATATTCCACTAACACAGATTTTGAATGCTAGACACTTTAACTTGTCCATTGAACAATTTGTAAGTATTTTTTTAGTTTAGTTTACGTAATCCATGTTGTTTGATCTTCCAAATAAACACCACTAACAAAGTAAGATTGTGATTGTGTTTGTGTTTTTGTAGCATGAAGCTGTAAAAGCGCGTTACTTGGAGAAAAAGGGGGAGGCATTCGCATTTGATGCAAGCTATCACTTCATGGTATCCAAAATTCTGGAGTATGCCCCTGACTTCATGGTGGGTGTATCGGACTCGGATTCCTCGGAAGAAGATTGGTGGTTTTACAAGTTTTTATGTAGGTTTTGTGGGTAAATATCTATGTAAACCTCACGAGACTATAACTCGTCTACTAGGGTCGCCTAGGGGTTCAAAGGCTTGATGCACGTGCTAAGTGCATCCGTGATATCCGCGATCGTGGTTACATTTCTAAATAATTTATGAATATGTCTTACATTTCTAAATAATTTATGAATATGTCTTAATAGAATCGGGGAATAACAATATTATATGATCAAAACAACGTTCCAAAAGAGTTTAAACAATAACATTCATATAGCATTATGTAAGATTATAACAAAAGATATAACCTATATAACACAGATAAGTGTTAATGGGTGAAAACTATTTCTGCTGTTTTTGGTAATTTTGGGTATGTGTGGATGAGAAATGAATCTAAACCCTAAACAAATGCACTGCAGGGAGTGCTTTTGATTCGAGATATCAATCTATACAATTCTGGACTAAACCAAGAAATGGACGTTCCAGACTTGCTTCGGTCAAAACGTGAAGGAGATGGGGTTGATATTAAGGAGGGAAGCGAAGAAGGTGTTGAGATTTTGAAGGTGTTGGCTGTTTATGACTTGTATCAGAAAGCTGAACTGGCTTGAAAAATGTAAGCTATCAGTTCTGGTGTTTTCTGGATACGAATGACAACACTTGGTTTTCTGTGCTTGTCTCTTTTTCTTGTTGTTTGGAAAATAGGTGAAGGACCTATTTATACAAGTCATTGAGCACAACCCTCATCTCGTAGGAAGTGGAGGAAGTTGAGTGATGGAGTAGTGGGGTCGTGTAGAAGTGGTGATTGTTACACGATCACGTCTTTGCCCATTTCTTCCATCACCGCTAACCGTCCATGCTTCCTGATACGTTCTTGTAATGGCGCGGTGCACGCTGCACGCTGTAAACCGCCAGACCAATACCCAAGTAAGTATCCCCCAGTTTGTGACATGCTTGATGTCTCAAATGAGTGGATCGTGGGACCCACAATAAGTAGCATACGGTGCTAGGTTAAATAACTAAATTATTTAAGAAATCGATATTCATGAAATATCATGCATGTTATGCATCGCAAACAATCAACATGTATGAAGCATCGACGTTTTAAAGCTTGACCGAATAAGCATCGATGTTATTGGCCGTTTAACCTTTAATCTAGGCTGTCCGACCAAGCTGGCAAGTCAGACGAACGAGATGATCTGCGACACGCGTTTGCGACCGTCGATGGATTTTAGGTTTTAAAGAGGTGCGCAAGCATCACTTTTTGGCTTGACCGAAATCAAGCATGGACACCGCTTTTGGTGGGACCGACCGGGTATGCGTGTAGATGGCTTGTCGGTGTACAAGTCCATGCCACTTCGTGTTGTGGAGGTGCGATCTAGGCCACTCAATTTGTCTGGCAAAGATGAGTGGTCGTGATCAATTTGCGACATAAATCCATTGCCGTGAAGGATTTGGAAGCCGTGTCGACATGGCTTCTATGGGCGCGTGTTTCGAGGCGTTCAGCCATGGTTGGCCTAGTCCGATCTTACATGCGCATAGGTGGACCCACAGTGATCTCGTTGATACTCTCGGGACCTCTTAAGTCTACACCTACATCCTCCATCCAGGCTTGTGAAGATGGATGATCGTGATCAAACTACGGCAGTTATGCAATGCCGCAAACCCTAATTAGGGTTTTGAATCAGTCACGCGTGCATGACTTTGGCCAAATGGTTTGGCAGGCTATGCTCCTGCTTTGGGGAGACCGACCGTGTGGGGCCCACATTGGGCCGGCAGTGAGCATATGTATACCTGCTCGATGGTCGTAGGCGCGATCTAAGCCATCCAAATATGCTTGCGAAGTTGGATGGTTGTGATATGCTAGTAGAATTTCCGCGACCCTTTAAGCATCACGCAAGCTTCTCTTCGAGCAAACGTTTCTTGCTCTATGGCTAGGCTGTGAGAGAGTCGGTCATGTAGGTGAGAAGTGGGCCCGCTATTTTGCATGCCAGCACTTCACTGATCGATCGCGGGACGATCCAAGCCGTCCAACTAGGCCGGAGAAGTTGGACGGTCGCGACCTCTTTTAAGACTGTCTTTGACAGCCTTGCTCGTACGAGCTTCTTCCGAGCCTCTCCATACCAGCTCAACCATCCTACTTCAGGCTGGCGTTCGGTGGTTGTTTTGGGGAATAACATGTGTTCGACCGGCCGGGGTATAAAAAGGCCCGCTGGTGGTCATCGCGGTGATCGCCTGCTCCTGCTAGGGTTCGTCTAGGCTAGTTAAATTATGTGTCCAACTTGCGTGGCCGTGATCGTTTCTGAGACTGACACAGACAGTCCAGATTTCTTTTAAGGGATTAAACTTGCTCGATCACGCTAATATAAGCATGCTGATATGAGATTCTCTTTGTCAGAGAATGGTATTGCCTGTATGGATATTTCGTGCATGCCTCACTATTGACACTCGGAGATTCGTGTTACTCTGCTGAGAGTAAACACTCAGTCGTCATGTTGCGTCAATAATGAGGGTCCTGCTGAGAACAACACATGAAATACAAGGAAACTCGTGCATTAATTGATAATGCTATAAATTTACAGAATATTTGGGATGGTTGCTACATGCACCATTCTGGGTGAATTTTGTATATTTATCGTATTGCTTCGAATAAAGCGAAGAGGTACTCATCACTTATCAAACAGCTTTACCCTTTGCAGGATGTCAGCACATTAGATTTGGTTTTACAATTTTAGCCCTGAACTAAATTCCACCATCAACATTAAGTCCCCTTCCTAGCACATAATGGTTGCATTATTATGGGGTAGGCATGAGATGGTGACAATTCAAATACTAGAACGATTAAGCTAAAGTAAATACATATTTACCGCATAGATGAACATCGTCCTATGCTTCAAACGTCAGGAGCTGGTTCGTTCCTTTTGAAATACCCAACGGCCTTTCCGATCTTGATTAGGGTTCAGAAGAAAACATGACTCGGTCGGTGTTGAATCCTTATCTATCGGGCATACCTCGCCGCAGTCGCTTTTATCCTCCCTTTAGGGTTTCCTCGATATATATGCATATGTAGGGATTTTGAATCACTTTTACCGTTTTGCGATAGGATTTTCTTGCAGAAACTCCATCATGTCAAGTAATAGTAGATCATCTTCTTCATATCATCCAGGTTCTTCAGCTAAACGTGCATGACCTGCATCTCAGTGTGAACCTGAGCTTCATGATGAATCCCCTGCTCGTGTCCTCCGAGTTAAGAAGATCATACCGGTTCGTTCCTCTTTTCCTTTTCTTTTCCGAACAGTTGCTCGTTCTTCATGGTCATGCGAATAATCTCCCCCTTTTTTGCAGAGATACCCTACTGGAACATGCGTGACGGTTATTGATGATGATGACTTAACTAGTCCTCTTCCTTCAAACTCAAACACGCCTACCCACGTGGATCTTGAAGATGTTGATCTGGGTATCTCATCTTATGAATACCCCAACACGGGTCTTTTATTTGATATCCACATGAGATGCCTATCTTCCAGCTATCAAGCTGTCGGTGGATTCTTAGTGCGGAAGGAGTTTGTGCCTTTATACACAAAGGTATGGAGAAATTATGGCCACATTGAAACCAGGAATGTAGTTCGGCACTGTTCATCTGCTTTGGTCACCACGGTAAACTGCATTCTTCCCATGATTGTGGAGAAGATCTCTATTCGCAACGTTGCTGAATTAAATCTTGAAAAGTAGGAGAACATGGTATCTACCTGCGAATCCATGGAGTTCAACGTGGGCTGGTTGCGGCAGCGTCTTGACATCATCAAGGTTGATCGAGCTGGTATCCTTGTGAATGTAGTTCCTGCTGCGAAAGCTATCTTGGAGGAGGAGAAGGCCTTGGCTGCGGAATCAGAGAAGGTGGAGCAGGAAGTTCAAAACTTGAAGGATAGGACGGAGAGGTACCAAACTAGGCTGAAGATGATGCTCTCAAGGAACTAAAATCTGCTGGATGGCCTCTTCTAAGCCACGCTTCTTTATTGTCAATTTTTTTCTTTTGAACATTCTTGAGAAATAAATTGCACATTCTTGAAAAATGAATTGCATTGGTTATTTGTAGATGGATGAAAAAAAAATTATTAACGTTTTTTTGAATAAATCGATAATTCAAAAAGTGTAATGAAAGATGCATGTATTCTCGTGTCACAAGACAGTAGTGGGACAACGATCAAGCATGGTATGCTTTGAGCCATTTTCCGTTGATGACTGCTTCTAACTTGCCTCCATCCATCTTAATGATCTTGTAATAGCCAGTACTGTAAGCCTTGGTAATCACGTAGGGACCTTCCCATTTCGGAGAGAACTTTGGTGCAGACATGTTCTGCTGAATGTGCTTGGCCGTCTTCAAGACTAAATCTCCTACTTTAAAAACAAGTGGCTTCACAGTCTTGTCATACGCCATGGAGATTCTATTTCTGTACACCTGAGTGCATCCCTCTGCCTTGCTTCTTCTGGAATCCAGAGTGTCTAACTCAGCGATTCTTGAGTTAGATGCTTCAGCCTCGTTCCAATGGACCCCACTTGATGTTGCAATCCTGGCTGATGGGATCTTGATTTCTGCTGGGAGGATCGCGTCCGCGCCGTAGACAAGTGAATATGGAGAAACCCCAATGGATCTTATAAGTGCCGTCCGATACGCCCATAGTGTCATCGGTAACTGTTCGTGCCACTCCCTAGGATTGTCATGTACTGTTCGACTGAGAATCCAAATTATTGTTTTGTTGGTGCTCTCGGCCTGTCCGTTTCCTTGAGGGTAGTAGATCGTGGAAAAGACCTGTTTAATTCCATATTCTTCAAGCAACTCTCGTACCTGTTTGTTGGCAAAGGGGGTGCCGTTATCAGTGATAATATGCTTAGGCACACCAAAACGACAAATGATGTATTCTTTAATGGAAGCCGCAATCGTTGCTCCCGTAGTCCCTCGTAGAGGAATAGCTTCAACTCATTTGGTGAAGTACTCTGTCGCGGTTATGATATACTCATGCTGCTTCGATGACGGCGGATTGATCTTCCCAATAATGTCAAGTCCCCAGCTATAAAATGGCCATGGGTTGCTTATCGAGTGTAAAGGAGTGGAAGGTGCGTGAACAAGGTTCCCATGAATTTGACATTTGTGGCAACTTTGAACAAATGCTGCTACATCATCCTCCATGGTCAGCCAGTAGTATTTCTCATGTATCTGGAGAAACAGTTTCCTCTTCCCTTGATGTTCCCCTTCATCCATTTCCTTCAACATAATAGGAATCTCTACCTCAGCCAGGCACCGTAACAGATCGCCTCAAAATCTTTTGCGATATAGGATCCCTTCGTGAAATACGAATCGCTTAGCCCTCTGTTTTATCTTGACAGCCTCCTTTTGATTAGCAGGAATTACTCTGTCACGGAGATAGATGATATACGGCTCTCTCCAGTCCCCAACATGACTTATGATGAAAACCTCCAACTGGTGTGGCGACGCTTGACAATTTGAACAAGACTTTTTGAGTAGCCGAGATTGAGTCTCCATTTCTGGAAAGTAATAGCCCAAGCGTTGAAGACTTCGATAGAGTGTTACCACCAAAGTTTGTCCACAAATTTCATCATGAACACGGTTAAGCTGTATCCGTGCTTCATCATCTCCAAGACATCTTGATAGGGAACCATCCGGGTTTCGATGATATAGCATACCATGAAGCATGAATAAGCTTTGAAAGGCTTTGAGACTGACCTTTCCTTGAGAAAGCGAGTTGCTAAACTCCTGAATGATCGGAGTCCGCCAATCGCAGTTTCCAGTGTCCTTGTATTGTGAAAGCCACGTTGATTCTACCGTTCTCCTCTTCACCATCAAGGTTTCTTCTAAACCTTCGAACTGTAATTTGGAAGCTATCGTTGCTAAACAATCAGCGTGTTTGTTGTTGCTGCGGCCAACATGGGTTATGGTTGCATCAGCAAAGTAGTGTAGTAACCTCTGCGTTTCTGATCGGTATGGAGATAGTGTCACCTCCTTCAATGCATATACTCCATTCACCTGATTAACTAGTAGCTTAGAGTCACCTCTTATTTCCAGACGTGTGGCCCCTGCCTGCTTGGCTAACGACAGTCCTATAAGGAAGGCTTCATACTCTGCTGAATTGTTAGTGCATTGAAAGTCTAGCTTGAAGGAGTGCGAGAAGACTTCACCGGTTGGAGATACTAGGACTAGGCCTGCCCCTCCAGTGTTATTGCTAGGAGTGGCAGAGCCGTCAAAATATAACAGCCACGCTTCTTCTTCGACAACGGAGATGTCTGGAAATTCTCCAGGAAGATTCTCACGTAGTGCAGTAGTGCCTTCCCCCGAGAATGCTGCTAGTAAATCTGCAACTGCTTGCCCCTTGATAGCTCTAGGTGATGTACATGTTATGTATAACTCCGACATTTGGAGAACCAACTTGGCTGACCTTCCCATCAGGACCGGTTTTGAAAGCAAAAATTTTGCAGGATCATATTTAGATATGAGCTTTGTTGGATAGCAAGTAATGTCTGAACTTCTGAATGGAATGAATTAGGGCTAAGCATGCCTTCTCCGCCTTGGGGTATCTGAGTTCAGCATCTCTCAATATTCGGTTGAAATAGTATATAGGATACTCGATTCCCTCGTCATCTTCTTGAGCGAGCAAAGCCCCGACGGTGGTATCACTGAAAGCGGTCTAGAGACATAGCGGTCTTCCTTGGACGGGATACTTCATGACGGCTGGAGATGACAATATTCGCTGAATCTTTCGAAATGCTTCCTGTTGTACTGCGGTCCAAACGAAACTTTCTCCTTTCTTCAGCAAGGGGGTAAATGAAACAATAAGCTGGGCTAAACCAGGTATGAAACGTCGAATGTAGTTCACCTTGCCCATGAAGCTTTGGAGTTCTTTCACAGTTCGTGTTGGCGGCATCGTGAGGATAGCTTGAGTCTTGGATGGGTCCACCTTGATCCCCTCAGTAGTTACTTGGAATCCCAAAAATTTGCCCGAAGAAACGCTAGAAGCGCATTTCAAAGGATTCATCTTCAATTTGTATTCACGGCACCTTTCAAACACTTGCCGTAGGACTCCTGTGTGGTCTTCCCGAGCTTTTGATTTGACTACTATATCATCCATGTAGTTTTCAACTTGCTTATGCATCATGTCATGGAAGATTTCCATCATAGCGCGTTGATACGTTGCGCCGGCATTTTTTAAACCAAAAAGCATAACAGTATAGTAAAAATTTCCGAGAGGAGTTCGAAAAACTGTCTTACTTGCGTCATGCTCGTACATCCTTATCTGATTGTAACCACTATATCCATCCATGAAGGAGAACATGTCGTGTCCGCTGGTGGCATCTACTAACATGTCGATGTTAGGTAGAGGAAAATCGTCCTTGGGGCAGCACTTGTTCAAGTCTCTGAAATCAACGCAGCACCGGATCTGTCCGTTTTTCTTTTTCACTGGAACCACATTAGCCAGCAGGTCGGATGATGGATGGGTTTGATGAAGCCAGCAGCTAACAACTTCTGAATCTCAGTCTTGATTTGCTCTTCCACCTCGTGCCTGAATTGCCTCGGAGACTTTTTGATCGTCTTGGATCCGGGTATGACATGTAGATGATGGGTAACCAATTTTTCATCTAAACCGGGCATTCTTCATACGTCCAAGCGAATATGTCTTGATATTCTTTCAGAAGTTTGACGAGTTTCGTGCGTTCGTCCGTGGACAAAGCTGAGCTGATGGAGATAGGTCTAGGAGATTCTTCATTCCCGATATTAACGATTTCGAGCTCATCATCCGTGGAGTTGGTGCCGTCTTGCATCTGTCGTGGAGCATCCAACACCTCTTCTTGTGGCTCGTCGTTTTTGTAGCATTCAACTGGGTGGAGAAACTGGGCATCAGTATCCCCTGCTAATTGCTAACAACGGCGTCGGTACACAGTCTTCCCCTTCTGGTCACGATTCTCCACAAAATCTCGCTCTCTCTTAGCGTGAACGTGGGTCGCTGCTTCACTGGATGAAGAAGAACGCCTTGTCAGCAAAGATGCATCGTGGGGCTTAGCCCTCAATGATGCAAGTCGGTCTTCCTCCTGGATTGACGCCCACGTGGAGAGTGGGGTATAATGAACTTTGTCTGATTCTTCCCGCAGAGCTTCTCTTGGTTCAAATAACTCCACTGCACATATCGGTGCGTAAGGAGACAACGATGCAGGAATACGAACGACTTATTTATTCAGCATAGTCTTCAGGCATTGGTGATACGTCAAAGGGACAATCATATTGTCATGAATCCACGGTCTCCCTAGTATCATATGGTAGTCTGGTTCCTTTTCTATGACTTCGAATTTCACCTTTGATCGAGCGGGCCCTACATATAAATTCATATTGACATACCCGTACGTGTTGATTTGGTTTCCTTCAAAGTCTGTCATCGTGGTAGGTTGTCGCACAATCTTGCTTGGGCGGACCTTAGCCGTATTGAGTGTCTTGAGAGTAATCACATTCGAAGATGCCCCTGTGTCGATGAGGGCCCTCTTGAAATCTGAATCCTTGATGTGTGCAGTAACGTGTAGGGCCCGGTTGTGACCCTCTTCCGCCATCATGTCTTCCTCTGTAAATGTAACATTATTTACAGACGTCTCTGATGTGTTTGAGACTTCTGGACGTGAAGGAGTTAGATGCACGTCCAGGGCTATCTGGTTAATCGCAGCAAACGTCTCCGCTCGCTGATTCTTCGAGAGGTATAAAAGTTCACACAAACTTTCCACTAGAGAATCCGCTTCCTGATCCACTGGCCTCCGGTTCATAGTGATACTGTTGATTTGAGGGGAATCAGTCTCCGTGATAAGACCGCTCATCTCTGATGTCATCTTGACAAGGAGATCGAGTATTCCGTTTATCGCTTCTTTGATCAGTTCCATGTTCTTCGTGTGAATCTCCTATACCCGTGCTAACTCGATCAATGTTGGGATTCTGCCGGTTACACCATCAGATACACCGTTTGGAAGAGGGGCATCTCCATTGGAGGAACTTCGACCAGGAGTTGGAGTTTTTGGGGAGTCCTAAGACCAACCATTTTGAAATAAACCAAATGGGATTGGGTATTGAAGAAATTGACTTCACAACCGAGAGATTAATCTCTCACTGTGGTCGCCAGTTGTTTATGGGTTAAAACTATTTCTGTTGTTTTTGATAATTTTGGGTGTGTGTGGATGAGAAATGAATCTAAACCCTAAACAAATGCACTGCATGGGAGTGCTTTTGATTCGAGAGATCAATCTATACAATTCTGGCCTAAAACAAGAAATGGTCGTTCCAGACTTGCTTCGGTCACAAAGTGAAGGAGATGGGGTTGATCTTAGGGAGGGAAGCGAAGAAGGTGTTGAGATTGTGAAGGTGTTGGATGTTTATGACTTGTATCAGAAAGCTGAACTGGCTTGCAAAATGTAAGCTATCAGTTCTGGTGTTTTCTGGATACGAATGACAACACTTGGTTTTCTGTGCTTGTCTCTTTTTCGTGTTGTTTGGAAAATAGGTGAAGGACCTATTTATACAAGTCATTGAGCACAACCCTCATCTCGTAGGAAGTGGAGGAAGTTGAGTGATGGAGTAGTGGGGTCGTGTAGAAGTGGTGATTGTTATACGATCACGTCTTTGCCCATTTCTTCCATCACCGCTAACCGTCCATGCCTCCTGACACATTCTTGTAATGGCGCGTTGCACGTTGCACGCTGTAAACCGCCAGACCAATACCCCAGTAAGTATCCCCCAGTTTGTGACATGCTTGATGTCTCGAATGAGTGGATCGTGGGACCCACAGGAAGTAGCATACGGTGCTAGGTTAAATAACTGAGTTATTTAAGAAATCGATATTCATGAAACATCGTGCATGTTATGCATCGCAAACAATCAACATGTATGAAGTATCGATTTTTTAAAGCTTGACCGAATAAGTCGCGGATCAAGCGTCTTAAAATAGCATCACGTCCAACCATCTTCGAGTGATTGTTTGGAGGCTGCATAGGCAAGCCTTGCTTCGACCGATCACTCCTTGTGGTAGAGTGACGGACGGTGATCACCAAGATGCCTCGTTGGCCGTTTAACCTTTAATCTAGGCTGTCCGACCAAGCTGGCAAAGTTGGACGAACGAGATGATATGCGACACGCGTTTGCGACCGTTGATGGATTTTAGGGTTTTAAAGAGGTGCGCAAGCATCACTTTTTGGCTTGACCGAAATCAAGCATGAACACCTCTTTTGGTGGGATCGACCGGGTATGCGTGTATACGGCTTGCCGGTGTACAAGTCCATGCCACTTCGTCTTGTCGAGATTGCGATCTAGGCCACTCAATTTGTCTGGCAAAGATGAGTGGTCGTGATCGATTTGCGACATAAATCCATTGCTGTGAAGGATTTGGAAGTCGTGTCGACATGGCTTCTATGGGCGCGCATTTCGAGGCGTTCAGCCATGGTTGGCCTAGGCCGATCTTACATGCGCATAGGTGGTCCCACGGTGATCTCGTTGATACTCTAGGGACCTCTTAAGTCTATATCTACATCCTTCATCCGGGCTTGTGAAGATGGATGGTCGTGATCAAACTACGGCAGTTATGCAATGCCGCAAACCCTAATTAAGGTTTTGAAGCAGTCACGCGTGCATGACTTTGGCCAAACGGTTTGGCAGGCTATGTTCCTCCTTTGGGAAATCGACTTTGTGGGCCTCAATTGGGCCGGCGGTGAGCATACGTATACCTGCTCAATGGTCCTAGGCGCGATCTAAGCCATCCAAGTATGCTTGCGAAGTTGGATGGTTGTGATACGCTAGTGGAATTTCCGCGACCCTTTAAGCATCACGCCAGCCTCTCTTCGAGCAAACGTTTCTTGCTCATATCATATACTTGTAGTTATATGGACTACAAAGGAAATAACAAAGACGTGCGGATCGATAAATTCTACTTATCTCCTTTAGGGGGAGTATTAGCTTTGTTATTATAATGTCAACATCAGCATTTATGGATTGAATATATACAGGTTATTGTGTTGTTGAATTCGGGAATCAAGCATATGTGTAATGAATTCTTGTAATTTGCTTATCCATATGATGTAAGAGTTTTGTCACTAAAATTGACAAAGGGGGATATTGTTAGAGCTTAGCTCGGTTGAACCCACCAAGCGTTGGTATGTCAGGTTTGGTTGTCATATTTTAGTGAACCAAAACTCATTTAAGAGTCGCTTGATTATGTACTAGATTCAACTTCGTATAGGTAAGCTTGAAAGTATTAGGATATGAGACATTATAAGTATTGCGAAGACTTGAAGAAGTGAAGAAGTAAGGAGCTACAACGACAACATCATCCTTCCACTTGAGGTTAGTGATATTTGACTTGAACTGTTTCATTCCCTAACGTATCTTTCAAGTCGTGCATATTGAAAGCAAAACTGCGAAGCATGAATGATTATACTCTAGTTAGACACAGTATTAAGGAATACAAATACGAGGTTTATTGCGAGGCTGTGAGAGAGTCGGTCAGGTAGGTGAGAAGTGGGCCCGCCAATTTGCATGCCAGCACTTCACCGATCGATCGCGGGACGATCCAAGCCGTCCAACTAGGCCGGCGAAGTTGGACGGCCGCAACCTCTTTTAAGACCGTCTTTGACAGCCTTGCTCGTACGAGCTTCTTCCGAGCCTCTCCATACCATCTCAACCATCCTACTTCAGGCTGGCGTTCGGTGGTTGTTTTGGGGCATAACATGTGTTCGACCGGCCAGGGTATAAACATGACCGTTGTGGTCATCGCGGTGATGGCCTGCTCGTGCTATGGTTCGTCTAGGCTAGTTAAATTATGTGGCCAACTTGCGTGGCCGTGATCGTTTCTGAGACTGACACGGACAGTCCAGATTTCCTTTAAGGGATTAAACTTGCTCGATCAGGCTAATATAAGCATGCTGATACGAGATTCTCTTTGTCAGAGAATGGTATGGCATGTATGGGTATTTCATGCATGCCTCACTATTGACACTCGGAGATTCGTGTTACTATGCCGAATGTAAACACTCAGTCGTCATGCTGCCTCAATAATGAGGGTCCTGCTGAGAACAACACAGGAAATACAAGGCAACTCGTGCATTACTTGATAATGCTATAAATTCACAGAACATTTGGGATGGTTGCTACATGCACCATTCTGGGTGAATTTTGTATATTTATCGTATTGCTTCGAATAAAGCGAATAGGTACTCATCACTTATCAAACGGCTTTACCCTTTGCAGGATGTCAGCGCATTAGATTTGGTTTTACAATTTTAGCCCTGAACTAAAATCCACCATCAACAATAAGTTAAGTATCGACATTGAAAAACTGAAGCCGACATTGAACAACTACATAACGACAATGCCATGCTGGCATTCAAAATGAAAACACATCTATGACGGAGAAGATGTATTTTCAACATGGTTTCTGAACACAAAATGGCTAATGCCGGCATAGGATCTAAAACCTAAATGAATGCCGGTAAATAACACCGGCATTGTATTCAATCTAAACTCTATGCCGCTTTTGAACATGCAGATTCTGGGGATTTTTCAAAACCAAACTGGCACAATATTCATGCAATAACCAACGCCGTAAATCTATTCTTGCATTGCATTCAACGAATACTCAATGTTGGCATTCTCACTGTAACTGAAAATTTGAAGTTAGGGTTTGCAATTCTAACCGAAACCCGTTATTTTAAATCAATGAGAACAGTTATAAACGACTAAGTAACACATACCTTCTCACGGAAGCCATCTGATTCAGCGGTTGATCATCGGAATCGTCGTCTTCTTCGTAAGAAATCCGTTTCAATCATTGTTCTTGAAGTTTATTCGCATTCGATTAGGGATTGGGTTTCTTCTTTCGGGGAGGCATGTTTATAGATTTGGTTAATCGACGAAGAAATTTTTGAATCGTCGCGAAATCGTTGAGTTTTTTTTATCTCCTAAGAGACTAATGCCAGAAGAGAATGGGGATATAGGATTTTAGGATTTAAGTTTCTATTTTGATGTAATGGCATAATTGTAATTCTATTAAGTGAAAGGGTATTTTGGTATTGTTGCACCAGAAAACCACCGGTTAGCAGATGGAGTAGGATGAGAGTAGTAATCCATATCCCCCACGGATTTATAGTATCCCTCAATTGCGCGTTCCTCCAAAATAGGTGATATTTTGAGAGACTTTTTTCTTTGTTTTTCATTGTGTAAAAAAATAAATATACTGCTTGTTTTACGCGTGTAAGGTGAAATTCAATATGTTTTGTCGTCTTTATAAATCGCCATGATTCCTAGAAAATCATTCAGAGAGTCTTCCAAAATCTCTACATTCACATAAAGTCACCCAAAATCTTTTACATAAAGAATCCCCTAATGTCTCTACTAATCCCAATTAAATAACCCATGTTAAGTATACTAACATATAGCAAATGTTGGGTGCTCTTCTTCGTTGGGAGGAGTTTATATATCTTGATTCTTGTTATTTGGTGAATTTTTAATGGCATCATCAGGTATACCGGGACACAGGATGTGGCAAAGAAGCAAACCACTTCACATGCAAAGAAAAGAAATAAAAAAGTAGATCAAATCCCCCCTCTTGAAATACGGTACATTATTCGTTTTGACATTCTTGCATATAAATACTAAAATTTAATGTGGGAAGTTATGAAATAGCCACATCGGGTCCCACTATCTTGACCACATTGATGAACATTATTCGTCCACATGGCCCCCTCAACCATGTTAGTCACTTTACTGTTATTATTATTATGTTTTGGTAATAAGATTTACACATCCACATTGCAATCAAAGTGTTCAATTCTAGGAACCGACAAATCAACATTGCTGTCCAAGTGAGTTAGAGATGAAGCTTAAAGCCATTGAGTCCACCTCGCTAGACGCTCTGGATTGCTTCTAATCAGCGGATACAGTTCGCGTTCGGTATAGGAAGCACATGGCTCATTCAAAGTTAAACCTAATAATGTAACATGGGATTAATAATTTTGTGATGTTATCGTACCTAAATGTATCCAGATAAATATTGACCATTCACCCGAAGTTAGTGTTGGAATCTAAAAATATGTCTGGATACTCGATGGAAAAATGTTTTTATTTTTCCAGAAGTCGAAGTTTAATTCCAAAAACTAAAAAGGTATTGCTTTGTAAAAGGTTATTACCTCCGTTTGAAAATAATAGCCAGGTTTTTACACATAAATCTGTCTATTATTTTTTATTTTAAAAAGAAGAGAGTAATTATTTTTGTTTTCAGCAATCACTTAAAATTATGAACTTCTGAAAGTCAGAAAAACAATTTATGATATCTAAACACGTTATAATTCAGAGTATTTGTGGACAAAATCCTAAAAAACAGATGTTAATTTATGACATGCGGGCCTACGAAAGGATTGCCATTTTGAAGTTAATCATCTATGGTACGTGCAAGGGTAATTTAGACTTGCAGGAAGCCAAATAACGTGAATGCACCTCCGTGTTTGTGTTATTCACTGGCATACCGGAAAAATATAAAGGATAAATTTGTAAAAAAGGTATTCTTTTTAACTTTCCTCATGGCGGTGCTATTTCCTCCTCCAAACCTTCACCACCACCACTACCGTAATAACCACCAAAACCATTAGGTCCATCAACACCAGCACCACCATTCACTAATCGCGCTGCTCTCACCACCACCTTAATCAGGTACATTTCGCTTCATTAATTTCAAATTCGGTCGAAAGAAAGGTACATTTCTCTTCATTACAAAATCTCTCAGAAACACACTTTAACTGTTTGTGAAAATGCCAAGCAGAAATTTCATTACCTTCAGAAAAAATGAACTTCAGATGTGCAATCTATGTGTACTGTTTTTTAAATTTCTGGAAAAATTTAAATTGTGGCAGTTCACTGTTACAACCTAGGGCAACAATACTACGGCCAACTTTTCTTTGAAATGCTCTCCTGTTAACAGGGATTTGGTTCCATTCTATTTGCAAGTTTCAATATTAACTTTGGTAGGATCCTATGACTATTGTTTATAATTAGAATAACAAGTTCATATTCAATGACATCTGAGGTGTTGAATTTCGTATACAAAATTTGCTTGAATTTCTTTTGTAATGGATGGATAATTACCCATTCTGTTGCGAGGGGATAGTTCTACTTTTCAAAAAAGAACATTTTGAAGGTTCACATCTAGTGTGGTTTTGTTGTAGTATCGGTTGTGTTTGCCCTGAGTAAGTGTAACCAGTCAAAATCGAGTATTGGTCTCAGATTATGCAAATGCATATAAAGGTGATGGCCAACAAGAAATTGTATCTAAAATTCAAGGAACCCAAGAATACTACATTTTTTTTCATTCTTGACAAGCAAACTTCGCCACTGCTTGGTTTTTCTGATAGCAAAGTTGTACACTTTTTAATCTAGAAAAGTTGTACACGTAATAGTTGTACACTTTTCATGCTTCACCTAGCTGCAGCGTCTTCTTTTCATAATTCACAAATTTGTCATGGTCAAAACAAAACAAAACAAATTTGTTAAGTCAATGATTTAGACATGATTAGATAGATGGTTTATTCATTAATGCTTAGCATAGGCGTTGTTAATTTCTTTGTGGGTACTTCTAATTTGTTGCGTATTGGAGTAGTATAGTAGTTCAACGTGTAGTACCCATCTATATATATATATCTCTATGAAAATCTGATTATCTTGCTCTCACAAGTCACAAGCAACACACAGAATCTGTTTCTTCATCTCTATTATTATCATAGACATACATAATCTGTTACCAGTAAAGTTTTGGTTGTGTTCTTTGTTACAATTACTTATGGATTGTTTCAGGATGTAAGATAGCAAAAGAGAGATACAAGGTGGTCAGAAGAATCTCTTCACCAGCACCACCTCAACACTGCGGTGCCATCATGGCACGGGTTATCCACTGGTTAATTTTCAGTGGGTAGAGTGTGAAGACACCATAAACAAGTGTATCTAGATTCAAACTAGTCGGGCATTAGGATATCTGGCGCTGTTCAAGGCTGTGCTCGATTAGACTGACCTAGATGTAAAACACGACTTGTACTTGGCCGATTTTTAACAAGGGAAGTCAGAAAGAACCATTTAAAAATTTGCCTGTGCTTGTGAGTATTATGATGAGCTTGCAGTAAAAGTACACTAGTATGTAGTAAAATCTTTGGTGTAGGTTCCGCAAGATGCTAAAAACAAAAAAGGTTCACAAAGAAAAGAATAAAAACTTTGGGCCATCTAGATTTACTCGCCTCAAGGATATTTTGCTTTGTCTTGTCAATAGTACCACACTATCACATGATTTTTAATCTTCTTCACATATCATTGCTCTTGTCAAATTACAAGTGCGTAACCGGTGCCACCCTAGTAGAATGATAAAGTCACCGAGTGATGATACCAGTGAATCAGAAGGGAAATCCGGATCATGATTCACAGAGAAGAAGAATAGTAAATTAATCCGGATCATGATTTACAAGGTGTGAAAAAAAAAAAAATCAATCCCATGGCCAAGTAGGCTTCTAGGAGCGTTAGGGGTAATAAAATGAAAACTGACCCTAAAAACCGAAAGGGCACAAAAAGCAAGGGATGACCTACATGAGTCGGCTTTTAACTATATTTAGCTGGACAGACAAAACCAACTTGTTATCACCATCGTCGCTATCTGCAGCTGTTACTGCTGATGACGAAATTCTTTAACTTTAAATTATTTTTTCTTTTTTTACTCCCTTCTAATCTTCTTCTACTTCTCCTGCCTGCCATTTTTATGAATACCATGAGAGCATCTCAACCCACGTTCTTCTTTTTCTTATTACAGCAAGAGAGAGAAACAAACCACAAGTAGAAAAAGATGAGTAACCAACAAGATAAATTGTTACAGATTCCATATAACTGAAGCAACAAACAAAACAAAATAAAATAGTTTTGAGAGATCGAGTTAGTAGTACAAATTCACTTGCAAGATATTTATTTTTTTGGTAGCTGTAAATTATAATAGTTTCTCTTCACGAGATGTCTAGTTTGATTGGCAATTCCGGCGGTGGTGGCGGTGCTGCTGCTGCTGCTGCTGCAACTAGTACTAGTACCAGTACCACTGGTGTCAACAATGAAAGTGGTTCGATGAATGTTGATTTCCCAGAAAATGAGAGATTAAGAATCACTGCAGGTGGTCTAAGTGAAGAAGGTGACCGGAATTCAAGCGGTGGAAGTCGGTGGCCTCGCCAAGAAACTATGGCTTTGTTAAAGATAAGGTCGGATATGGATGTTATCTTTAGAGATTCAACTCTTAAAGGCCCACTCTGGGAAGAAGTTTCCAGGTAATAATTCTTTGAATTCTTGAATTAATCATGGATCTATCTATATATGTTTTTCATTTCTTGAATTTCATTATGTGTTATTCAGTTGCATTGGTGTTAACAACATAGACAATAATCATAGTCTTATCATGAACTTTGGGATCTGTGAAGTTATGATTTTTATCTTCTTCTCAATCAGCACCAGTACTCTTTCTTTTTTTTCTTTCATGGTAACTTGAAAGAGAGAACAAGTAGTCCCATTAAAGCTGTCTGATTATTCTCTCTTCTTCTGTTGTCTTTTTCCTTTTGGATCTTTTCTTGATTTTTATTTATTTTTTTGTCAACCTTTAAACTATTTAAGCTCTCCATTATACTACTGTGAAGAAAGAACTGATTTTTTTTAGTTCTTCCAAATTTTTAGAAAATTGGCAGATCTTGGGTACCATAGAAATGCAAAGAAATGCAAAGAGAAGTTTGAGAATGTCTACAAATATCATAAAAGAACCAAAGATGGAAGATCTACAAAACAAGATGGCAAAACCTATAGATTCTTTGATCAATTAGAAGCTTTAGAGAATCAATTCCCCTCATCATCATCATCGTCACTCCCGGCAGATATAAAGACTCAAGCTTCATCATTACCTGCTGCAACATTGATGGCACCCACGGATCCAATTATTATTACTAATTCATCCCAACCCACCACTATTACTACTGCTATTCCAATTCCATCTAAGCTACCAAATATTAGTACCACTGAATTTATGACGACTTCACCGTCAACCTCTTCTTCTATGTTCTCGTTGGGCGGTGAAGACTCGGAAGGTACCCCGACGCAAAATAAGAAAAGGAAATTGACGATTTTCTTTGAGAACCTAATGAAGGAAGTTATACAAAAGCAGGAAACGTTGCAAAAGGAATTCTTGGAAGCTATAGAGAAATATGAACATCAACGTATGGTGAGGGAAGAGCAATGGAAGATGCAAGAATTAGCGAGAATTAATCGAGAACACGAGATTTTAATCCAAGAAAGATCTATTGCTGCAGCGAAAGATGCGGCTGTTATTGCATTCTTGCAGAAAATGTCATCGTCATCAACATCTCAACAACCTACACCTAGTAATAATAATAATCAGATAATTCCAGTGCCATTACAGGAGCCGGAGAAAATTGATGACAACCCGCCACCAATAATAAGGCCATCATCAGATAATAACAACAATAATGGGAATAAGGATGAGAATAGTTTTCTTCCGAGAATTAGTTCTTCGAGATGGCCAAAGGTTGAGATTGAGGCTTTGATTAAAATGAGAACGGACCTTGAGGCGAAGTATCAAGATAATGGTCCTAAAGGGCCATTATGGGAGGAGGTTTCAACTGGAATGAAAAAACTAGGATATAATAGAAATGCCAAGAGGTGTAAAGAGAAATGGGAGAATATTAACAAATACTACAAGAAGGTGAAAGAGAGTAACAAGAAAAGACCAGAAGATTCAAAGACATGCCCGTATTTTGATCAACTTGAAGAACTTTATAAACAGAAAAACAATAGAAGAGCTATTCTGCATAATAACTCGTCGTCTGAACCACAACAACAAACACCAGAGAAAGGACAAGAGCAAGAACAAGATCTTGATGATATTGATGGAGATGAAGATGAAGGTGAAGATGGGTATGAGGTTGCGGTACACAAGACATCAATGGGAACTGCTGCTGATTGATGATGAGTGAATGACTGAACCTTAGACGTGGCCTGGCCTATTTGATAGAGTTTGTCGGATGTGATTATGTACATGGGACATGATAAAAGGGTAACGAAGCTTCATTTTATAATCTGAATTCTGAAACAACATGTGGGTATACTGGAGTGTGATTTATATAGTTCAGGATTTCAAGCTATTTTTTATTTATTTGTTATCTTATGAATAAAGTGATACTAAGATGTTAGTGATAAAGAGTCCACGAGAATTAGTAATAAAAAAACAATCTATGATAAACTTCATGATTATCTTAATTATTTGATTATTATTATATAATGGTATGATGATCTTCTTTCTTTTTTTTTTGTCGAAAATGGTATCATTCCTGTCCCTCAATCTCAAATTCATAGACCCTATCAATTAGCTCATATACCCTATCAATTAGCAAGTAGTACACTTACTCGGTAACTCAAATACTTGAAGAACACTGGGTTTCTTACTTGTGACGGACAACTTAGCAGAAAGCAACATTCTCCAAGGTTTTTCCACGTCTGATTAGGTTTTGTTAGGATTCAGGGAGATAAGAGCAGATAAGAACAACTGTGTAAAAAATTTAACTGAGCTTGTCAAGTGGAATCATTGGTACATGAAAATATTTGAATTATTTTACAATTCTGTTACTTCTATCAATAAGGTTGTTCTTATAAAAATGTTTTCGACCAATTGTGTTACTCCTCTCCTTTGCTTCCTTCATATTCCACTTCAGGCGCTGAAGGAGACTCTTTACTATTTCATCATTCGAATCTGGACTAAGGAGCAAAAATCCTTTCAGTTCAAGAATACTGGAACTTCAGAGAACAAGCAGACTTTTGCTCCTTCGATACTCCAGAGTTGCTGTCAGTGCAGTGGATATGAGCAGAGTCACCCACAGTTGATGTCAGAGAAAGCTTCGGGATGAAATTTCTGGCGCAATGCTTTTACAGCTAGTTCCATTCTCGCATGGTCCTGCTGCACATAAGAATATGGCTTTACAACTAAAGATGGTAAACTTCAGATGCAAAAGAGGAAAAATAAGAATAAAAATTGAGAGTGCTTGGCTCAATTGTGTCCCACATACCTTCCCAACGAAGCTGACAATTTGAGGTCCCATTCTTGATTTGCGGTAACATCCTATATTTTTGCAATGAAGCACAGTAAAAGTTCAACAAAATCAGCAAGCTTCCACATTTTCATGATAAGCATCCTTATTAGAGTGGATAGACAAGGTTACTTCGTCTTACCGATGCGAATATCCGGGAATTCAAGACATAATTGTGAAACAAATTGAGCAATTTTTACCTATGTAACATAAAACAATAGAGGATGTCAGCATACATCAAATGCATTTACACTTACTGCTCGTGACAACAAAGTATGCAGTTTCGGAAGTGCACACATCAATGCGATATATCAATGTAGCGTGCAAAAAGAATACAGATGGCACATGTTTTATAGATGACAGATATGTGAAAACACAATATACCAATGTTACCACATACATCAGCAAGAGCAGTGCTAAGATGCTTTGACAAAAAAGGGGCCATTAACTTTAGCTGGCTGCTAGAGCTTTCTGATCCAATCAGACAGTCCCATTGCTTGTCCAGCTCATCAACATTTGTAGCAGAAAGAATGATCACATTTTGGCATTTAATCTGCAGTAAACGTAAATAACTTACTTAGAAGTTATAATACTGCGCCAAATGAAGATAATCAAAACCTAGAACATGGAAATCAATCATATTCTTTAATTCTCAAGTACATAATATATAACAGTTTACAGCTCAACATCCATTTCTTTGGCACAGAACATCGGAGATAAATCAAGTTAACAGCTGTAGAAATGTACGTAACACAAAATACAAATATGTATGACCAGCGGACACATACCAAAGGGACCGGTAGCATTTCATGGTGCAACAATTCAGTGATGCCTTCAGGCAACTGAGCCATCTGAAAACACAGCAACACAGATCAAAACCAATTTTAGCATCAAAAACACCTTTCCAGAACTTGGAAGTCGCTCCATATAGTAATTTGAACATGAACGCGCGAAGAAATGAAAAGCCACGAATACCCAGCCTTCCTATTGATGTTAATTGTACGGAATCGAAATGTCACAAAAATTACAGTATCTTATGATTACTGACCCTATCATCAAAAGACGGAGAATCTGAATATGTTGTTGCATGTTACGGAAACTGATGCAGCTAAAGTTGGAGATAAGCTAATGGAGGAACATCCTTTGGAGCTAATGAAACTACAGAATAAACTATGTAATTATTTTGAAAATCACATTACCTCATTGCGATCACCAGTACACTGGTCCCCAGTAAGATGCCTGAGATACTCTTCAAATTCTTCATCAGGAGCCTATAATCAAAGCAAAAATAATGAATACTTCTAACATCCAACACTATCGTACAAGCACCATTTAGTACAAGATGACTTGAAGTATCAAGAATCAAGGATGATACTGTAGAAAGATATGGACCAGTTAACATGCTAAGAAATTTTTCCCTCTCCCATCTAGCCAAGAATATCAAACTTATTAAGGCTAAATGGATAATCAAGCCACATCTATATGCAATTCCTATTAAGTATACTGTAAAATGTCTGGTTTGGTTTTATTGGCATACCCATTGAAATTTCATCTATGAAGTCACTGTGTTTGTATTTTATTTATTTTTAAATTTCATACTTACAGCCAAGAAAAAGGGTAAGAAAAAAAAAGGAAGTGAATGTAAAGCTTCATGCTTATGAGAGTTTACATGTCACTATTGTCGTTAATTTTTTACTTTTCCAACCTGCGAGATGCATAGTAAACAACAAAAATACAGGGTCTTCAGAATCTTGCGGTATTAGTGCATGCAGATATATGTATAGTGGTATGGTATCCCTTCCAAACGTTGCAGTTACCACTATATAATCATGAAGGTTTAAATAGATAATAAACACAAATACAACAGGTAAGTATCACAGTCAAACCAACACTTTCCCATGCTTATAGCAATTATAAGAGAGGGCTCTGACAATAGATGAATCCATTGCAGCAATGTGGCTTACCGTACGAACTCCAAAGGCTTTTGCAATGCCTGCCATAGAGACATCTGAATGCAAAGAGCCCACACCTCCAAATAGAAACACCTGCAAAAATCATTTCAAATTTGGTCATGGGCAAGGTTTAGGTTTATTCTTCAATGCCGAAGTACTATGTAAATAAATCTTGAAGCAAATAAATTTTAAAAAAATAAATAAAAATCATCAAGCAATTTGCAAAGCCTACCATATCAGCAGAAGACTTCTGACGTTCAACTTCTTCAGCTACAGAATCTATCTGCAATTTAAAGTATTTCAACAAAACCACCAGTTAGGCCTCTAGTTCAAACAGAGCAATGGCGCACACTTGGCCATTGGCATTGAATTGAGATAATTGCACACGCTACAAGATGCTATGTGAAAGGTTAAGAAGACAAAAAGAAGAAACAAATAAAGGGTGCTTCAAGATTAACAACTCTATTGGTTAATATCTAGTAATCGTACATGAGGAGAACTGGTCTCTGAAGCTTATCAGAATCAAACAAACAACATATTGATAATTACAGATGGTCCCTTTTATCAAAAACAGATGTGAAAGTTAATCCTATACTAATAAATACTCTGGAAGCTTTGAAGCTTTATGCAAAGGCACGGGAGATGATTTCTGCCAACTACTATTTTAAGGACCGACTTAGCAACGTTAATTCAGATTCAAGGGATTCATCAAATCACAAGTCTAATACATTTTACCGAAGTAAAAAACTGTACGTATCTATGGAGGAATGTGACAGATCAAATGGTTCACATTAAATTTTCTGGCTTAATATTTTGATAAGCAGTCAAATTCAATCGGGTCAACTCTTAATCTCCTAGTCGTGCAAAATAATGGTTGACTTATCCAGCTCCTGGATATGCGCGAAAAAAACAGTAAGCAAGTGATCAAAGTGTTGAAGTGTGAACAGTTTTCCTACACCAACAGCTATCCATGTTATAAGCATCTTACATCATTGCGAACCACGGCAGTACGCGATACAGCCCAGCCTATAGAATGTAACTTTTTGCATAACGATGGTCCCACTTGGTCCTCAACAATGCCGAACCTGAGCTATGGAAGTGGAGGAAAAGGATACATCAGAAACACTTCAGGCCATCAATAGGAAATCTATATTACTAACGTGAACTAGCCTATATTCCTAAGTAACTACATTAATAAGATCAAAGTCATTATTTATAGCTGGAGGTATGCTAGGTTTGGAGATGATTGAGTTAAACTCCTTAATTGAAAGATGAATTTTTCAGCATAGCACAAAAAATAGAAAACAAAAGAACGGTAAGGAGAGCAATCACAATAGACTAATACTAGATGCACAGAAACCAAGGACTTACAGAATCTCATCACCAACAGAGATGATTGAGGCTGTCAGAGTACCCGTCTGATGAGAATCCACACCAGTCAGACCATTGCTAATGACTGGGCCATCCCCAGAAGCCGATGGATAACATTTTTTAGCTCTACCAGCTCTTTCTAGCCTTCCATCTATAAGCTTGTACGCGGGTTTGAAATTCTCTTTACTGGAGGAGGAATCATCAATGCACAATAATGCATTTGGAACTGTATCATATGTGCTCCCTATTGAAGTATAACTGTAAAAGGAGAAACTATTAACGTCAAAATCTAGAGTATCTAATATTGAATCTAATTTGAAACTCCAAGCAGAAGAAAAGATAAACCCTTCCTTTGTATATACACATAGGGATCAGATAGAGTATTTAAAGGAGAAACATTTGATATAAAAATTAACATTCTAAGATTGAATCTAGTGAGAAACTCCAAACATGCTCTGTATGTAGGGATCACATGAAATTAAAATTTGTTAACATAAATATTACCCCTGGTCATAAAGACTGCAGTATGGCACTTGACAAGTTAAGAGAAAGGCCCAAACATCCCTGTATCAAAGACAAATCAAGTTATAAGCATCACCATCTCCGCAACATATAAACCAACTCGAAATAACCAACAACTAACATATAAAGAATGTGGATTAATCCTAAGTGGAATCCTGAACAAGTTTGGTCAAGAAGGAACCTATAAGACCAATCCAGGATGGGATTCACTCTCATGAAGGGTGGCCATCCAGGAGAACTAGGGGAAAACTGTTCTTGGCCAACCTGCACACAATCAGAGACAGTCTTTATGATAATGCTCGAAGAATTATAGCAGACATCGTATAGGCTGGAGTAATACTATGTGTCACAGCATCACAGTGTACCCAATACATACCGCATTTGGGTCACCAATTCGGGTACCAAGAAATATAGCTGCAGTTGGTTTTTCCTTTATTAAAGACTCCAAGCCAGACTTGAAATCTAGCCGAATAACTTCGATTTGCAAGCCATAACTGCGCAAAGAAAAGAAAACAGGGAGAAAGTAAACACACCATGCCTAAAGGATAATACATTTTTCTGAAAACAAAAAAAAAAAATACCAATGAGAAATATCTTACGTTTCGGCTGCTTCATAAGTGAAAGAGTTGATCTCAGGAAAAGCAGAAGGGCTCTCAAAGTAGATAGTTCTTAACGGAAATTTTTCATCACAGTTTTTTGGAGTCCCACTAGAACTATCAGGTTTCTTTTTATGCAAATAATAACCGGCCCTTAGAAGATGCAGTAAAACCTGCAAACACATATTCATTTCAAATCCAAGTCCAGGTATTTGATGTAATTAATTATAAATTTTTAACTTTAGGATAAATTACCGTTGAATCTTTTCCTCCGTTAAAGCTGAAGGCGACCTCTTCAAACCTGTCGAGATAGAAACCAGTGACTGCAATTATGACCTTGTTCTCAAGTCATTAATGACTCAGATTCATAATTCAAGTGAATTGTATGCAACAAAGAAGCCATATATACCTAAACTAAAAAACTAAGTTTCCCATCCTAATAAAGGCTACTAGAGCAAATCATTTCCTTATCTCAGACAATATAATAACATGTCCCTAATGCCCTAAAAATCAAGTGAACAGTTGTCAAATGCCTCGGACAGTTAGTGCCAATATCTACCAACCAAAGCCATAAGAATCATTTTTAAAGAATTAGGCGAACGGAGTTACCGATAAAGTGGATCCATCATTCGTCATTTGGAAACATATAAATAGCCAATCCTAAAATCAAAAAGGATAACATCTACACCTGTGAAAAGAACTGTTCCTAACGGTTGGTGTCGGCTTATTCTCTTAAATGCATTTAAGTCAATAAGCAAAACAACATCACATCAGACTCAAACTTCTTTCACAATAGTTGTCTGTTAAGCAATTGGCATTCTTTCCACCAAATATTACTTGAATATCAATTCCCAACTTTTTGGAAACAAATCACAAAATCCATAACCCAACAAGAAAGAATATACTCAAGAAATCAAATGCTTTCAAACATCAACACTAGCAGATTACTAATATTTCCCAAACTAAAAACATGCACATCCATGCAATTTCTCAGTCAACTAAATTTCAAGTTTCAACAATAAACATCCAAATCCATACATCTGGTCCAGTACACTCATAATCTCAAACAAACTACAAATTTAGCTAAACTTAAAACCCAGAAGCACACATACTAGTGTAAAATCTTAATAGAAACCCTAAAAAGCAGTCAAACTCGTTATCAAACTAATCAAACATCAAGAATTTAAAGATGAATCACAAAATTTCATGAATAAAACGAATCAGATTAACTTACTTGTACAAAGCAAGAGCTCTTTGGATAACATAGATTGCGTTATCATACTTAGTTTTCAATCTCGTATCTTCACTTCCTTTGATTGCTCTATCGATCTCCATTTCTTCTCCAAATTGAATCCGAAAAAAATTGTTAAAAAAATCAAAATCAAAATCAAAATCTGAACCAAATAAAAACGATCAGAGAACAGAAGAAAATTCAAATAAAATATCACAACTTCTTGGAAATTTCTTACCTCAGAATATAGAAATGGAAAATGTAAGAGAAAGAGAGCTTCCAAGAATATGAGTAGAGAGCAGAGAATTTTATACTCCATTTGTTTGTTGAATACCAAAGAAAAAAAAAGGAATAGATAGCTTATTGGTTGAAATGTCTTAACTACCCTTTACCAATACATCAAGTTTGTAACATCAGATTTTTTGATGGGTCCGTGTTATATGGTGGGATCACCCCAGAGATTCTGGATGATTTGATGGAGTACGGTTTGTGATCGTTGAGGTATCAAGATAGTATATTGTGTGGTACAGGGAAATTATGTTACGGAAATTTAGGAGAATAAAACGGAAAATAAAGATAACGAATAGATGGTTAATATCCGTTGGATTGTCCTGAGATGTAAATGGGAATCTTTTGGTGACTCGGAGTTTATTAAAGATGATGAGATTAGTCAGATGGAATAATCCAAAGGAACCTTCCATAATTTTTAGTCAAAAAAATTGAAAACTATTAGGTTGACTTTTAACTAGTCTAAGTACACATTGATGCGTGTTGGTTGGTTGTAGAGGTGTAAATTCGGGCAGGCCGGGCCGCCCGACCCAAAAACTAAGACTGGCTGGGCAGGCCAGGCTTAATATTTGTGAGCCCGTAAACAAATTCAGGCCGGACATGTCGGGCACAAGTAGATAATTTGCTACCCAAAGACCGCCCAAAGTCCGCTTTTTATACGGGTAGGCCAGATCGGGCCGGACAGACCACTATTTTGAATATTTTTTTTGAAGTTTAAATTTTCAAATGAACGGTATTAAATACAATATCCTTTCCTTTCCAACATCGTATATCGTAAGTGATAGTATTATTTTATATTTAAATTACACTGACAAATTTTTAATTTTAGCCTATAATAAATAATTAATTAGAGTACAATAAACTTTCTAATAAGAAAATATATTACCATTAATGTTTTGAAAAGGTTAATTATAAGTAAAAAACAATTATATATTTTATTTTTCTTGACACAAAATTGACAATTATAAAATTGTAACTTTTAAGTGTTTTTAAGAGGATATTAAATGACTAATGGCACATAGAAGGCTTTCAGGCCGGGCACCAGGCCGGGTATCAGGCCGGGCATCATAATTAATCGCAAATCCCGAGACCGCCCAATAAATTAATCCAGGCCAGGCCAGGTGGTCCATGACGGGCCATAACAGGTTTTGGGCTACTTCGGGTACAGGCGGGCTCGGACGGATACAGGCAGGCCGAGTATTTTCGGATATTATTTACACCACTAATTGGTTGTGCGTGCTGATTGGTTGGGTTGGGTCTTATGTTGTTTAGGTGATCTGGAAAAAAAATGATTTAAAAAACATTTATGGTCGGTTTGGATGCAGACATTGATGCGTGTTAATTGGTTGTGCGTGTTGATTGGTTGGGTTCGGTCTTATGCGGTTTAGGTGAACTGGAAAAAAAAATGATTTAAAAAACATTTATGGTGGGTTTGGATGCAGAATTTTAAGGTGTGATATGATGGTTTAAGGGATTTTATTGAATTATGTTTCTTTTGGTACGTTTTGTTGAATCATGTTTTGTATGGGAATCACTTTTCCAGCAATCCTCCATATGGAGTTGACATCTCTCTCCTAAAATTTGCTGGGAAACTTATCAAGAGTTTTGTGGACTTACTTTTGAAAACGCATGGATAACATGTACACCACCAACTTTTTCGTTCGACAACCTGTATGGACAAAACCTAATACAATTGCAAGTATTTAGAGTACACCACCTACTTTTTCATTCGGCAACCAACTGAATGATCCTTGGCAATATATATATATGGAGTTTATATATATAACCTCTTCTTAATCAGTATCTATATAGACAAGAGTTCGTGGACCTGATTGTTAAGAAGAGTACTTGGACGATCTCAAAAATCAATATCCAAGATCAATCTAGTCGTATCCAAATAATCTAATTGGAATTATGCCAAGTAATTAAACTTGTTATCTATCTTTCAAGATACGAATTCTATAAGAAACGAGTCTCATAATCGATCACAATTAGATGGACGTACCTACTAAGATGGACTGCGTACAACTTGTGTAAATCCAATTATAAATATAAACAATATAATGCGGAAAAGGAAAAAATACAAGACACCAGAAACCACAATTGCAGAAAAACCACGACACCTCGTCCAGATTTGAACACCAATCTGTATTAAGTCGCTATAGACACTAGCCTACTATCAGACTTCGGACTGGAATGTAATTGAGACCGGATCCACCCTTCAAGCAACTCAGTTACAGTCGCGTTCCCTACATCTCTTGAACCTCGCAAAGCTTTACGTAATTGATTCCCTTAGTTGACGTCGTTTATAACCTAAGAGTTGCTTCAGCCGAAGTGAAGACTTTTGATACCAATCTGCCTCTAACATGTAAGCCTATTTGATTTTCGTTTAGATCAAAGATCAAGGTGAGGAAATATGTTTTGAAAACGTGGAAGGTACCAAAATACACCACCAACTTTTTCTTAGGAAATATGTATGGACAAACTCAATACAATTCCGAGAGTTCAACTTAATGAAACTCAATCAAGAATTATATAGCGGGCTTATATCTGTTTAACTCTTGCAATTAGAACGTTTACAGAACCAAGTCTGTGAACCTAATTACAAAGAGATTACTTAAACGGTACCAAACGCCAATGTCCAACAATCAATCAATTCGTATCCAACAAACAAGGTCGGATGTACCTACTATGATTGATTAACGCACAACCTGTGATATTCAATTATAATGATAAGAAATATAATGCGGAAAAATAAATAACACAGACACCACAAGTTTTGTTAACGAGGAAACCGCAAATGCAAAAAACCCTGGGACCTGGTCTAACTTGAACACCAAACTGTATTAAGCTGCTACAGACACTAGCCTACTACCAATTAACTTCGTACTGGAATGTAGTTGAGACCGAATTAAACCCTCCCACCTCCCAGTAATTCAGTTACAGTCGCGTTCCTTACGCCTCTTGAATCCCAGCAGGACTCCGCGCAATCGATTCCCTTAATTAGCTGATGTCACACTAACTAAGAGTTGCTTCAACTCAGTTGAAGACTTTAAACCAATTTGCCTCCCATAAATTGAGCCTATATGTGATTTCCTTTGCTATCAAAAGTTAGATCAAGGTGATGAAAATCGATAGCAATAGACAAAGTCTAGATAACATCAAAATATGGACTTATGCAACCCGAAATGCAGCCTAGATTATTACTCACCTCACAAGTATAAAACTTGTGGAATCAACAAAGTCTGAGACGAAAAGAACTTTGATGATTTCTATCTATCTTGATCAAGTAAGCATCTCAACAATCGATCATGATTAGGATGCTCAAGTTATCAAGATAAAAAATAACTGGACGTGGTTTCAAGAATCCCAATGAATGAGAATAAATGGTTAATATCTGTTGGATTGTCCTGAGATGTAAGAATGGGAATCTTTTGGTGACTCGAAGTTTCTTATAGATGATGACTAGTCAATTACACATTGATGTGTGCATTGTGCTGATTTATTTTAAGGCGTGACTAATGGTCTAATGCCACGAGACGAATGTGCAACTTTCCAGGTCGGGTTCGATCATATGTGGTTAGGTGAACCATAAAAACTAACTTGAAAACTTTATGATTAGTTAAAAAAAAAAATTGTTTGGTTTATAATACTTTCGTCGAAGAGAGGAATAAGCGGACGAAAAACCGGCGAAAACGGAGTCAAACTCAGTCTTTTTTTCCTTGTCTCTTTGCCTTCTTGGTGAGATCATCAATAACTATTTTCTTTGTTGTTAGAGCATTGCTCGGTCGAACTCGCATGCGTTGTTATCTCAAGCTTGTTTGTCAAGTTTAGTTGATCAAAACTATAGTCTTGATTTCTAGTCTACTTATGGTTATGTCTCGGATTAGGATAGAATTCGTAGTTGAGCTTTAGAGTTCACGGAGTTCATCGATTGAAGACGAAGATCTACTGAGGGGAGCTTCGAGGAACTTCATCAACAAAAGGTATGTGGAGACTAAAACCTATCTATCACTCAGAAGTTTATTCTATTATATCTCCTTATGAGACTAAGTCGTATAGCTATATAGACTTTTATATTATACACATTTGATATTTCGAGATGAGTTTATCTCGCTTATCTGTTTCTCGAAATATGTGTTGGGAGATTTTTGCTTTAACTATGTCCATCATTATTCTTGACGAGTTTAATTGGAAACAATTTATTTATTGGAAACTAAATATTAAGTCAAAAGATGATCATGTGGAAATTTCCTTGAAATATCTTACATGATTTGTGTGAGACAATCATCTGATGTCGACTTGGAAAGTTTCGTATTGATCATTCAATCACTTGAAAATTACTTAAAGCTAATAGTTTGTGTGAGACAGTTATTGTCGTCTTCTAAGGATGTTTCAATGATTGAAATGGGAGTTTAGAACAATTAACCATGTCAGGATACAACACGGTATGCATACCTAGTATGCAACTGTTTTGTAATGATTCAGGTTCGGAACATTGCTTGTGTACCTAGTATGCGAATGGTTTTAACTGATAAAGTCTGGGAACCTTGTTTGCATACCTAGTATGCGAATGGCTCTACCTGAGTTAGGTTTGGATTGCTGGTTGCATACCTGGAATACGAACATCTGAACATGGCAAGGTCCGGAGTTGTTGTTCGCGTACCTGGTTGGCGAACACATTGGTTCAAGTTCTAAAATCGGCCAAGTAGATTCTCATACTCATGAAAAAAAACATTTATGAATTAAGGAATGCAAACCGTGGCTTAATGTTCATGAATTGATTCTTGTATAAGTACTTTGTACGATTATGAATCAATCCGATTTTGTTTCAATTTGTTCATATATATTTCTATGAGATAGTGAATAATTGAACAACTCTATTGAAACACAATAAGATTCATTTGATTATCTTTCATGTTTGATTGATCATCATATTTGATCTAAAAGTGTTAGATGAATGTGGTTAAGACAAAAGCGTTCATATGGCTAACTTCGGTTAACTGTTATTGAGCCAACTCAATATATACGTTTAGGTACGGTTGCCCATATCTAAATGAAGGTATATTTCATTTGTGTGTAACAAGCTAAGATCATCTAACGATGGAGATTAATTTCTTTATTCCTAAGCAAACTTAGCTTGAATCTTAAATCATGATTTCATCTAACGGTGAATACTGAATGCTTTGTTACTAAGCTATCTTAGGTTTGATTATAAGCAAACCCTGATTTGAAAGACTATATAAGGGAGAACTCTAGCAACTGGAAAACCTAATCCTGGCACTTTCTTTTGTCCAAGTTGCGACTAGAGTCGATTTTCCTTTAACCTAGATTTTTCCAAAACCATATTAGGTTAACGACTTGAAGACTTCATTTGGGATTCGTGAAGTCAGATCTAACTATTTTCTATGTAGTTGTGAATTCTAATTTTGCTTGTTCTATCGTATTGAGTATTATCTTCTCTAAGATTTGATCGAGATTTATCTTCGATAGGTAAGATATAAAAAGTAATCACAAAGTTCTTCGTCTCAGACTTTGTGGTTCCGTAGTAACTTCTTCTACTACCATATAGTTAAGTTATTGTGAGGTGACTAATATTTCTAGGATGCTTTTCGGGAGTATAAGACCGGATTATTAGTTGGTTCCATTTCACCTTGATTTATCATAAAACGGAACAAAACTTTGTAGGTGCTTATGTGGGATACAGATTTATCTATCAGAATAGACTTATCTGTGGGAGACAGATTTTTTTTGTAAGTCTTTGACTTTGGGTCGTAGGAACTCTTAGTTGTGGGTGAGATCAGCTAAGAGAATCAAGTGCGCAGAATCTGACGTGGTTCCAGAGGCGTAAAGAACGCGACTGTACCCTAATCAGTGACATGGTTAAGGCTCAACTACAATCCAGTCCGAAGTTAACTTGTAGTAGTCTAGTGTCTGTAGCGTCTTAATACAGTGTGGTGTTCAAATCTGGACTAGGTCCCGAGGTTTTTATGCATTTGCGGTTTCCTCGTTAACAAAATTTCTGGTGTCTGTGTTATTTCTTTTCCGCATTATATTTTTATATAATTCAAATATCACAAGTTGTACGTAGTTCATCCAATTGGTAAATCTGACCTTTGGTTGTTGGATATAAATTGATTGACACTTGGACACTGGTCTTTGGTACCGTCCAAGTATTCCTCATATCAATCAGGCTCATAGATTTCTATCTGTTTGATTTGCTGATTGAATTGAGAAAAAGAGATATAACTCTTTGATATCTTTCTTGATAGAGCTCGCTTTACAAGCTGGTGCTCTAGGAATAATGTTGGAGTTAGTCCATACAGATTGTCGAACGAATTATTGAGTATGGTTGTTATACCCCCGCTTTTTCAATTGGTATCAGAGCAGGCAAACACGCTAAAACCTCATAAGTCTGTGTTTGTAGCAATCTGACTCTATGGACAGAAGTGCTATCTCTATAAACGTACCGCTAGTCTTAGATGGATCGAATTAATTATGGTGGAAATTTTTTATGCGTGCTTTTCTACAAGCACGAGATTTTCAATTATGGGTTCACACTGTTAATGGATATAATCCTCCAATGGTTACAGTAGACGGTGTAAATGTTCCAAAGGATATTGGTGAGTATGAGCCTGTCGAGATTCGCGCTGCAAAGCAAAATTCTGACGGTTTAAAATGTTATTATCCATACCATTACCCCAGATCTTCAGCACCATGTGACTACATGCAATAAGTCTAAAGATTCTTGGGATATCTTAGGAACCATATTTGTAAAGAATACCTCTGATAAAGAAGCTAGGCTTCAAAACCTAAATTCTAACTAGGAAAACCTTTGTATGGCTGATGAAGATTCATTTGATTAGTTTAATCACAAAGTGTCTGAAATTGTTAATGCATCTTTTGCATTGGGTAAGACTATTCCTGAAAAGGACATTGCGATGAAAATTCTCAAATCGCTGCCATCTAGATACGATTCGAAGAAACATGCCATCGTTGAGGGAAATAACCTTGAAACACTTTCCACAAATACTCTTGTTGGAAAGCTAAAGATTTTTGATCTTGAACTAAGTAAAAGATAAAAACTTTTCGTGCCTAGCAATTCTGTTGCTACACCTGATGTAAATTCTCTATGTCCTGAATTGATTAATATGAAGGATGGGAATTGCTTTAACTCGACTCTGTCACTGTCTGTACAACAATTAAAGAAAACTCTTAGACAGAGAAAAAGAAAGTCTCGTAAAAAAACTTCTTCATCAATCAATGAAATGGATGGGAAAGTTCACAAAGACTATGATAATGGAATTCGTTCAAAGTGCTATAAATATGGTCATCATATCTCTGGTTGTCCTACTAATGTGGTTAGTGAGAAAACCAAAGCATGGATGCCAAATCTCGACTACTGTCCCTAGGAAGAAGCCTGTGAAAGTTCTTTCACTTACTTTGCTGATAATCACACTTGTCTCTCCAACATCTCTGATTATTCCATGATAAACAATCTAACTTCCCCAGAAGAGAAAATTGATTTCTTGACCAAAGATATGCACTCAATAAAGAGTATGTTTCAACTGGACAGGGAAGTCTGGATTAAAAAGATTGAAAATCTGGAATGTCAACTGAAAAAATTAATACAACGATGTCTCTCTATCGTGGTCACAAGAGGAAGGATTGATTCTCTTCGAAAAACCCTTTTAAACCCAATCAACATACTGCTCCTGAAAATTTGTCATGTTCAAGTTCTTCGTGTAAAGAGAAGGATGTGATCAAATACAAGGACACAACAAATCCTAAGTCTTCCTTGTGTAAAAATCAGGATCACCCAAAGATGGATTGCACAAAGGTTCTTGAAAAGTCTTCTTCTGTTAATTCACTATATCAGAAGAAGAAAAGAAAATCTCATAAGAAATCAACATCAGGTTTGAAAGAAATATTCATAACCATTCATAGCCTGCAAAAATCAATAAACAGAGCATTCAGAACTTTGTGGGAAAGGAAAATGTCCTCTTTTGACCTTCCCTCCATAAAGAGAAATCAGAAACAATGAATAAACAAATCATCCTCATCTTCTGAGAAACCACCTGATCCTGTGTTGGATGGAAGAAATTGCAAGTTGTAATTATTTCTGAGATTTTTCTTGTTTTCCCCTGGACAAGAACCATAATCTCCAAGAGGGGTATGAAAAGGTTTCTGATGTTTTCATAATTCTTTAGTTAAATGAGTTTATGTGTCTCCTTCTTGTGTTCTAAATTCGTTTATTGAGCTAAGAACCGTTTGTTGTGTTTCTGGTTGTTAAAATTGCGTGTACACATCCTGGGTATGTGTACGGTTTTCCTAGTAAAGTCCTTTTGGGATATCCAAAATTCTGTTAGGGTTTTGGTAAAAGGTCTTTTGGGGAATTTATTCCATATCTTATTCTTTTAAGAGTGGAAGATTGCATTCCCTGAAGAAAGCATTTCATTTACTTTTTTATCATGTCCTCGTCAAGTCTTTCTAGTAAAAAAGATGATGTATGGACTGTTCTCTTTTCCTCTAAGAAAATTCGTTTTGATCCTTCTGATAATGAGATGTGTCAAGATAAATGTGATTCCTCCTCAAATATGAATCCCACTGTCTCTGATTTTAAAAATCTCTCACTAACCATGAATCTTGTCTTGGAACAAGTACGTGTTTTGAAAAGTGAACTTGAATCTTCAACCAAAAGACTTGAGGACAAGATGGATAATCTCGAATCCAAGATTGATCTAATCGAAGATTAGCCTGATGAATATAGGGAATATGAGAAGAGTCTTCAAAGTAAGTGAAATGCCATTTGTTTCTTGCTTTAGTTTGTCTAGGAAACTTCTTATGAGAATTTATTCTTATGTTTCAAGAAGGATAACTAGGTCTTGGAATAACAAATATTGTGATTACACATAGCTATTTCAACAATTTTCATCTTGCAATGTTTTTAGATTTATTTATTTAAATTCTAAGTTATTTGGAATATGATTTTGCAGTATTAATCTTTATTGGTTTTATATATTGCAAAAATACTTTATGAGATATATATGTATGTTTATGTCCGTGAACTATGCTTATCTCATATGCTCAAAAGTTAAGTCTATTATGTTTTTATGCAAATATTAATAAAAGATAGAATGAACTTTTGAATATTTTGCAGTATCGATCTTTCACTGATCAACTTCTATATGAAAGTATTGTATGGATCCGTATGTTTTCTTATGTTGAGCGTTTACGATTAAATAAATCAATAAGGACTCTTGTGGTTAATTTATTTGAGTTTTTTGGATACAAATTCACGTGATTTGTTAATGTCCAGGGAAATCCTTCTTTTCTTGTAAAAGTAAGGTCGCTCTTGTTGTTCTTTCGGGAATAACATTTTATGGGGGAGAGTTCTTATATGAACTTGTGCTTAATTGCCAAATCTTTGTGGGAAGTGCGGCAGTGGAAAATTGTAGGAGTTATGTTGTATCTTTATAAACTTCTTGATCAATACACTAAGTTCCGACTATGTGAAATCATCGAAACAAAGGTGAGATGTTCTCTTTTAGTCATGAATTATCTCTTTGAGAATTTCATTATGATCTCGTAGTTTTCGTACCTTTGTCAATTTATATTGACAAAAAGAGGGGGAATTATTTGGTATTTCACACTACATAATATATGGTTTACGGATCATTAAGTAAGGGGGAGTGGTTTTCATTGTGAGATGGAAGTATTGACTAAGGGGTAGTGAAACATATCACCATAGTATTATTGTCAAAGTTGTGATGCAATTGGACTTTGATGCTGTGTAATAATACTATGACATTGTATAACAATGATTGAGAAAATCTGTTTTCTTATTGTTATGTATATGAATCTTCAACAATAATGATACTGAGTTGAGCACATTTAAAATCGCTGGAGTACTTTGAGTAGCGAAGGATTCAAGGAATGTTGAAGAGCCAAGGAAATCAAGCATGATGGTAAGAAGCTACAAAGTTTATTTATTTTGTAATCCATATGTATTGATAGTTTTGTCACTAAAATTGACAAGGGGGAGATTGTTAAAGCACTACTCGATCGAACTCGCAAGTGTTGATATCTCAAGCTTGTTTGTCAAGTTTAGTTGATCAAAACTATAGTCTTGATTTCTAGTCTACTCATAGCCATGTCTTAGATTAGGATATAATGTGTAGTTGAGCTTTAGAATTCACGGCGTTCATCGATTGAAGACGAAGATCTACCGAGGGGAGCTTGGAGGAACTTCATCAACAAAAGGTATGTGGAGACTAAAACTTATCTATCACTCAGAAGTCTATTATATTCTATCTCCTAATGAAACTAAGTCGTATAGCTATATAGACTTTTACATTATATGCATTTGATATTTCAAGATGAGTTTATCTCGCTTATCTATTTCTTGAAATATGTGTTTGAAGCTTTTTGTTTTAACTATGTTCATCATTATTCTTAACGGGTTTGGTTAGAAAGAATTTATTTGTTGGAAACTAAATATTAAGTCAAAATATGATCATATGGAAATTGCCTTGAAACATTTTACATGATTTGTATGACACAATCAAATTATTGTCGACTTGGAAAGTTTCGTATTGATCATTCGATCATTTGAAAATTACTTGAAGCTAATAGTTTGTGTGAGACAGCTATGGGACTTTAGAACAATTAACCATGTCTGGATACAACACGGTATGCATACCTAGTATGCGAACTGTTTTGTAATGATTCAGTTACGGGAACCTTGTTTGCGTACCTAGTATGCGAACGGTTTTAACTGTTAAATTCTGAGAACCTTGTTTGCGTATCTAGTATGCGAACGGTTCTACCTGAGTTAGGTCCGGGACGGCTGGTCGCGTACCTGGTACGCGAACGGCTGGACATGCCAAGGTCCGGAGCTATTATTCGCGTACCTCCTTGGCGAACACAGTGGTTCAAGTTGTAAAATTGGCCAAGTATTATTCTCATACTCATGAACAAAAACATTTATGAATTTAATAATGCAATCCTTGCAAACCGTGGCTTAATATTCATGAATTGATTCTTGTATAAGTACTTTGTACGATTACAAATCAATCCGCAAACTCAATATATAGCTTAGAGTTTTAGGGACTTCGGAAGCAAAGTTTGTTGAACAATTAGATTTGTTTGCAACTGCAAATGCAGTAACTCCTTTGAACTTCTCTTGCTTGAGTCCTAGTTTCGAAAACAGTCAAGAGCGAGCTTCAACTTGAAATTCCACTAGACAATATCACAAAGTTAATTTTGTGATAAGATTTTTCGTTGTACATCATTAACTACTGGAGCTAACGACATTGTCTCAAAAGAAAGATAAGTATAAAACAATGATTCAAACAAGAATTAAGTCTTCACTTACCTCTGTTGATGAATTTCTCGTTGATATCTTCGTGCGATCTTTAGTTGTCAATCTTAAAGGGTTATCGGTGACTTATGAGCTACCTAACCTAATCCTAGTCTGAAACTGACTTTAGTAGACTTATACAAAGAAATAGTTTTGGTCATTTAACAATCAACATTCACAACCAGCTTGATATACCAATACTTGTGGGTTCAATGGAACAATGATCTAACATAATAAGTATATTAGGATTTCGACATTTTTATTATGATTAATGAAGCTTAAACATGATATATACTTTACCAAATGCTAACATTGAGTAACCCAATATTGAAAATGTCAGAGGATCACATAAACTCCACATATAACAAGCATAATCCATTCATGAACAACGTTCACAATACAAACATGTTCTACAGCTTCGACACCATTAGCGAAAACTGATCCAGAAGAGAAATAAAGAGATAATATCTATGATAATGATAAGTTAATGACTTGGACTTTTATTTCAATTTCCTCACGCTTAATTGGCAGAGACAACATACTTCCTCTGTTTCTTAAAAAGAGGCTTGTTTTCTTATCTGGGTATGTCAAAATAATAGGCTTATTTCCATAAATGGAAAGTCAAATGTTATAATTTTACTAGTCTACCCATAGACGAACCACTTCTCTCTCTCTTTTCCTTTTCTCTCTTAACACAAAAATAAGACTGCTTCTCACTCCCCTTTTCCCTAATATCAAATGAGTGGATCCAATGACAAATTAGGGAAACGCATGAAAAAGTAACTACGATAATTAGTTTTCTTAATCTTTGTGCAAACCAAATAAGCCTATTTTTTAAAATGGAGGGAGTAATCTTTTTTATTTTATGCATGAGGTAACAAAGGAGTCTTAATTATACTTGTCATATATCTCTCTAACCTTTCAATCATGAGTTGAAGAGACACACCTTATGGCTACATGTTGCAACTCACCAATAATCTTTAACTAGATTTAGCAATTTACCTTAAGCTAGTCTTAGTGCATGAATTTACCATAAACACACCTTAATGTGGATTATTACCAATACAACTTAAATTATTTAATTAACAATTCTTTATATTAAGAGACTTAATACAGGTGCTTTACATTCCAATATAGGGGCTTCACCCATGATCCTAATATCTATTTGGTTGGTTAGGTGGTGTTCTACAGGCATTTAAAAAGCCTAGTTTGCCCTTCCACCTATTTAAACCTATCTATAAAAAGAAACCTAAATTCCCTCCCACCCACCAAATTCATTTGGAAATTGCCTTGTCCACCAAAAATTAAGTTTTTCTTGTGGAAAGCTATAAACGAAGGTCCGCCGACCTATTCTGTTTTACATCGTATCAATCTCACCAACTCTAACTGATGCCCACGCTGCAACACTCAACCAGAAACAGCAGAACACATGCTTATTCACTGCACAATGACGTCAGCTACCTGGAACAACCTTTTAGCTTTCATATCAACAACCCAAGCTAATATCTTTTCCCACATCTCCATAAACAATCAATCTACCATTTCACAGGTTATACAACAAGCAAACGAAACCCCATCAATATCAACCTTCTGCTTTCTCTTCTGGACCCTATGGACATCCAAAAATGATCTAGTTTTCAACCATCAACATACAACTCCCGATAAATTTCTGGCACTGACGGCAATAATAGGAATTCGAATGGGAAAAAAAGGTAATGCCACCAGTTTTACCTGGAGATCCACCGGTTACAGCCACGTCAATAAATACCAGATTAACAACAATACTAGCAGGATGTAGCAGAACGGAACAAGACTGGTTAAAGATCAACACTGATGGGGTTGCGATGGGACACCCAGGAATGGCGGGAGCGGGATTTATTTGCAGGGACTCGAGTTCTCAGATTGTGATGGCTCTAGCACAACCTCTAGGAATAACTACAGCCCTAGTAGATGAAATGTGGACAACTCTTCTGGATACAAGGACGACGACGGAAATATAATGGACAAAGGTTATCTTTGAAACAGATTCAGAAAACTTGATGCGCTTCATAAAAACCGACACAGGGGCCTCATGATATATTGCAGAAATGATTTCCGAAATCAAACAAAAAATGCGACAAATTTCACAATGTATTATTCAGCACAACTATAGAGAAGGAAATCAAGCGGCAGATGGTTTAGCAAACTACGGAGCTGATGGAAGCCAAGCAGGAAACTTATCGACAACTATTTGGGACCGGACAATCCCAATTTTATCAGACAAATTCTTTCAGAAGACTAAGTGGGTACAAGATATCAACGTGTAATTTATGTCTAGTTTTGTTATTTGTTTTACATGCTTCTAAGAAAAAAAAAACCTAAAATCAAAATCAGTTTTTCTTTCATCTCTTCTCCTCATCAAAGTAGTGATGGTAATTGACAATAATCCAACGAAGAAATTCAACAACCCAATCAAGAAAGCCAAGAAAAGTCGGTGTACAATTTCAAACTCCTCAACCGCACCCAATGGTATGTTATGTATGACTCGACATAAACTCATCTATTTTTTTTCCAGTTTTGTATTTGAAATTGTTTGATTTACTGAAATAAGTAGAAAATTAGGTTTTTAGAACCAATTATGGTTAGATATGTTCAATTTACTGACCGTAAATACTTTGGGTTCGAATCTCATAAAACCTAACCCTATATATTCCCGAATAACGACATTTTGAAGTTTTAAAAATTAATTACGATTCGGTTTGATTTAAAATAAACCAACCGTAATTTTGATACGTTTCTTTTTTGTTGTTTTGTTAAACCATAAAAAATCCTGAGTTATGCTAAATTGCTCAAGTCAAGGTTACGGTTGGTTTTTGTTGGTAATTAGCCAACCATAATTTTATTTACCGTTAGTTTCGACTTCATAAAGCTAACAACAGTTATTTAAGGTTAGGAATTTTTGTTACAGATAGCTAATGAAAATATTGACATAGCGACTGTAACATGGGCTTTAAACCTTCAGATTTTCTATTTTTGAGCACTATATTCTATAATTTCCATTGTCACTCGACTTTCCTGAACCCATGGAATTTGGTTCTGTTACGGTAGGAAGTTATTCAAGTATGTCAGGAACAAAACAAAGCTGCTAGCCGCCACTTGAACTTGTGACTGATTAAAAATGGTGTAACCGGGAAAAATTGATGCATGTCCGACACAATTTAGAAACAAATCTATAAGCCAGGCTGGTCTACTTTGGTGAGGATTTCTTGTTACAAAAGGTTTTAATGTTCTGGAGACCCACTGCACCACTGAATGCTTTTGAATCAATTAGAAACCTTAAGCCATGAGACTGTGAGCCAAAAATTGCGTGTCAATGGTATGCCAAAACAGTGAGCAGGCATGCTTTCTAAACTCCAACTTTAATGTTTGCATAGATTTCTTTCTTAGTAGAGCCTCAGAGCATCTTTATTTGTTTTTTCGCAGGTTTCCCTATGTTATTCGATACGGAGAGAGATTGTGCACAGACCATAAAAATTCTTACACATTTTACATTTAGAATAAAATTTTATTCCTCCAGGTTAAAGAGGCACCATTGGATGCTTATCAAGAGAATTGCCATCGTACATTATACCTTCTGCTGCTACATATGCCTAGAAATTTACAATTCTAACTTCCGCTCTAGATCTACATTTGTCATTTCTGCAAAAAAAAAAAGAAAAGAAAGTTACAACCCTTAGGTAAAGAGAAGATAGAAAGCGAAGAGTAAATCAAGGTAGGAAAACTCATAGGTAAAGTAACCAAGGACAAACTGTTTATATGACACCAATGCTCTCTAATGTTGATATGCAGGTGAAGATTCTACACAAAGATAGCAAGTACGACAAGGTTCTAATTTTCATACAACAATTGGAACATTGAAAATACTTGAAGCAATTTATAGATGAATTGCATATATATGGTACTGAGTTGTTTTTTGCTCAGCAATATATCAAGCATCAACAACCAAAAACTTTACATGAGACACCCACAAGGTAAAAAGCACAAGTAAAAGAACAGGAGTTCCGCTCAGGGCAACCTTATAACCTGGGCGCACTCAAATGCAAAAACTAAAATTTCCAACAGAATCTATAATAAGATTGATTACGGGACTCCAATGCACTAAAAAATGAGGCCTAACCAAATGTACAATCATATCTCCTCTGCATAAACCAGATCCCCTTTTAGCTAGCTTATCAGCAGAAATTTTGTTTCTTCGAAGCTATGCACAAAGGTAACACTTGACAGATGCAAAACAGTACAATCTAGAGATGATGCCTAGGCTGAAATAGCTGCTCCAGAGTCATTCCCGAAGCAAACACTGCTGAAATGCTAAATGAGAGCCCATTCACCAGCACATATAACTGCCTAGTCTCCAAATAGTTACAGGCAATGCCTAAACCCCCTGAAACAGCTACAACAAAATCACCAACATTATTTCTACCAAAAACCCATAGCCTGCAATTCCAGGAGTGCCTCTGGATGCACCGTCACAGCAAAGAATAAGATGGTGTTCCCTTGGCAGACTAAAAAAACATTCAACCATTCTTACATCATGAACTATTCTACATTTCATGCCAAAACTCCTTAGAACTTGAAGGTCATATGGAGATTTGAACATCTTCCCTCTCGTTCTAATTTCACAATCTCCAATGAACTTAAGAATTCTTCTTTTCATAACCTCCACATTAGCACTAGCCTTTTCAAACACTATTTTGTTTCTTAGAAACCATAACTCCATCATAGCAATAGAAGCAGCGGTAAGCCAAAGGAATTGGTATACTATTACATAACTCCATTAGAGAACTATTACATTCTTAAGTCTGTCCTAGACTTGTTTTAATGGAAAAGTTAGGATGGTATCAGTTATAGCTAGTGATAAAGGTGGGTTAAGGCCTAAGGTTTGAGAGATCAAAGAGATGCGGGTAGTGGTAAAGAGTTACGGAAGTGATGTACAACCAGCACTACACTAGTATATCCTCAGATCTACAACCTCATGGCAAATTATTTGTGGAAGTGTTGATTTTAACCCAAAAACCATTAATTTGAAGCAATAATGGTTAATTTAAAGAAATGGGCAACTGGAATGCATTCCAACAAACACATTATATTTCTACAATAGGCTTGCTACCACTGAGCTTATCAGGATGAACAACCAAAATTACAGATATTCAAGCATATATCAAAGTCAAACCGCAAACTAAACAAGTAAAATACAATAAAAACCATTCTTTTAAGCTAGTTAACGCACTAGAAAACCTATTTAAGCCCTTCATTCTTCACATTTGCTTAACCATTTCCTAGTACTACCAGAACCAAAATATGAAAGTTATGCAAGTTCTCTGATATACCAGTGGACAACATATATCAAAGTCATACAGAAATACAAAGCTACACAACCGTAATTGAAACAAATTGCACTTTGCACCGAAAAATACCTTTAAATGCTTTCGAATCGCAACCCCCACAATCAGAACTAATCATCATCACCACTTTCATCACTAAAATAACTCGATTTCTTTGCTCTCTTAGCTTTCTTCTCCACTAACCCCATTTCCTCTTTCTTTAATCTCTCCTCAACATCTCTAGTATCAACAACAGATGCCCAGTTATCATCTTCAAACCTCTCACCACCACTCCCCCAATCCTCCTCATCTTCCTCCACACCCCCACCACCACCACCATTCCCCAATCTCAAAAACTCATTCCCACCACCTCCACCGCCGCCACCACCCCTCACCCTCTTCGGCACGGGTCTCTCTCTATTCCCCAATTGATTCTTAGGACATTCATAACTCAAATGCCCATCTTCACCACATTCATAACACTTACTCTTATCTTTATACACCTTCTTCTTAATAAACTCTGCTGCTCTTCCATTATCACTAGCAATCTTCACATTCAAAGTTCTCTTATTCAGAATTTTACCTTGCATCTCTTTCACAGCTTTATTTGCATCTTCTTTAGAGACGAACAGTACAAACGCAACACCCCGGCTCTGTCTTGAATTACGGTCTTTCAGTACTGTAACTTTGGCTACTTTGCCGAATGTTGAGAAGATTGTGAATAAGTCGGAGTTTGTCAAAGTGTAATCTAGGTTGGATACGTATACGGTTGATTTTGATGGGGCTAAGCCTCCGCTGCCGGATTTTTGGGGTTTTGATTGGGGGTTTGAGGTGGAGGATGAAGGGGTTCCGGTGGAGGAGTAACGGTAGTAGATTGTTTCGTCTTCATCGCTGTCGCTGTGATGTTTCACCATTTTTTCTTTCTGTTTCTCTGTGGGTCAAGTAATTTTAGTTGGGAAATTAAGAAACTGATTGAACTGAAGCTCTTACACTTCAATTTGATAGAATAAAAAGATACAAAATGATAGAATTAATTGCAGTATCAAAGATTAAAAAATCAAAAATTACAGAAGCAGAGATGTATGACAAAGAAATTACTGACTCGGGCTGACTCAGAAAACGATTCACTCATTATACGTACAATTTTCTTCCTCATGCAAAACCAGAGAGTGTGGTGGTGGTGGTGGTGGATGGGTTTTGGTAGACAGAGAGGGAGAGGAGAAACAAAGAGAAAGAGGCGTGGAAGGAAAAAGAAGGGAGAAGGGTTTTCGATTCCGGTTCGACTTCTCAGTTCTATGAGTACTATATTGCCCTTAACGTTTTGGACCTGAGACTTGTTTGTGATGGAAAGTGAAAGCTTTGGTCGGCTCCTTCGATGGACACAGTCACACGGTCATCTAGTATATATAGGGAGTGCTGGCCACCGGGAACACTTTTGAGATTTACTTTTCCGCTTAAGTCGAAAAGTTAAAAGTTAGTTTCGCTCAAGTGCCGGAAATTCCAGTTTCGGCATTTAAGATAACAAAATGTTGGATTCCGCTGAGATGGAACTCGACTGGAACTTACTGGAAATTTTGGTTGAATCTCGGTTGACTCGACGCTAGAATTGACCGGAAAATCTAGGTTTAAGTTTTAAAATTTATATGGATCTTGGATTTTATAATATTTTGAACGAAGATTTGTTTATTTTTATGAATATTGGTGGTATTTCATCATATTTATATACAATTATGAGTGAAAATGCATGAAAAACATTTGATAGACATACTGCATGTATAAAATTTGAAAACGAAGTTTTGATAGTTATTCAGAGATTTTCGCTGAAAATCTCCCCAAGATAAAGTTGTATTAGTGTCTCAGTCCTGCTCTTGATAGAAGTAGAAATGTCGAATGAATTCCGTTTCTTAAACCCAAAATTGTTCTCTGATTCTGTCAAAGCTTCACCAATTATGAGGCGAAATCCTAGAAGTTCCTAGTTATAAGTTTTTTCGTCATGAATGTAAAATGAGCTCATAACACATAGTTCTCACCTCAACTTAAATTTTTACTGTTACACCCTAGTGTAAAATATAAGAGCATAATTATTAAGTTGCACTAATAAGATCTGACTATAACAAATTTGTATCTATGAACTTCTTGGTAAGATGGCAAATAAGTTTTAAGCTTTTGCCAACTAATATCTTTTGTGGTAATTCGAAGACCCGATGAAAGTACTACCTGTTATTCATGGAAAGAACTGAAATCACATTAACAAAGGAAAGAGAACAACAAATAAGACAGAAACTTTAAATATGAGATGTTCAGATCAACCAAAGGAGTTAAAAACTACTGCAAATTCACACGGAAGAGGAATCAAATCAGGAAAGGATAAGAAATCAGGAGAAAAACTTTCGTTAATTTGACTCGGTTTCACCGATCCAATCGCCCGATTCACAGAGCTCTAACATGTTCCTGTCTTCAAACGTTGGTCCCAATTCTCCAAAGGTTGTATTAAATGGATGTTAGTGGAAAATTGTCATCAACCAATGAAGATCTCAAAATATGCTGGTTAGTTACCCGAAATTTAATGTTTAATTTCTTCAATCAATTGACACCAGTAATTTTTTTCTGAATGAAATGAAATTTGGGGGAAAGTTTCCGAAACCTAATACACGTTTCAATGGAACATCATGCAAGCTATCTATAAAATGGGGATGGTTAATTCAATTCTTCATCACAAGCCTGCTTTGTATTCTCTTGTCTCTCATCAAAATGTTTGATTACACTTCATATGGCGAGGTTTCTGAACTCATCGAAAAAATTAATTCAACCAACTTGAATGATGTGGATGATGTTTGTAAAGTAATTACAGATCCTCATATCAAGCTCAGTAAGGAAATTAGAGACTGTGAGAAAAGCCTTATAGGGAAAGTGATGAATGAAACTCCTATGTCAACTGGGAAATTAGAGTATGAAGTTATTATGTCATGGGGTCACAGCCATTTTAAAATCAGGCAAAGAGGAACAAACATTTTCACATTTACTTTCAGGGATGGAGGGAATACAATGATGTGTTGGTTGGAGCTCCATGGAATCTGGATGGTTATCTCATTGTTCTTAAGGAGTGGAACCCCACAATGGATGCAAGAAACATCGACTTAAATATAAAACAGTACTGGATAGATGTCAAAAAGATGCCACCAGAATTTTTGAATGCAGAAGTTGCAAATCAAATAGCCAGCATTGTTGGGAGAGTCGTAAAGTTGGATCCAGAAGATGGAAATCCTATTGATACCAACTATGTAAGTGCTTTGATTGAGTTTAATATTAATAATCCAATGATAAAAGGAATTTTAGCAGAGAATGATGCCAAGTTTACACAATAGATTCCTATATATTTTCAGAAGCAACCAAGGAAATTGTGCCCAGCTTGCCTAATTGCTAATCATGTCGAAGGTCAGTGTGAAGAGAAGGAAGGTCATGTAAAAAGCATTGCTGGATATATTTTTAAATTTGGAGAAGATTTTGGAGAAGTGATTGATCCCAGAAAAAATAATCCTCAATTTGCAGTGGGTGAAATGATTCATATTTCTCCAAAGAAGAATAACAGAAGAAAGGAAAACTCCAAAAGAGCTTTTGTTATTCCTGAAGATGGTCAGCATGTTTCTACTCTATATTCTCAAGGATCTTCCAATGCCCCAGAATTCTCAACTGCTAGAGGAAATAAAAGAACAAGAGAGTATAACAGTTCTTCCAATTCAAGCTTTGCTAAACAGAACATGAATCAAGAGACATGGCTGCAGCAACAAGATCAATATGTTCAAGAAAGTTACTATCATCCACAGCAGTTTGAGAAAAACGACATCCATTACATGATGCAAGCAGATGGAGATTGGGACAATCTTATTCCTCATCACTTAAGGAACCAAGGATGGCAGAATAACCAGGTACTTACTTCAGTAAATCAAATTTCTTTTCAGTTTTACAATCTTTCAAATTTAGTATCAGATAATCCTCTTGTTCATAGTTCCCAGTATTTTTTAAGCTTTCTGCATAAGTACCTTTCTTGTCTAAATCATTCTCTTTTTCATAACAAAATGAAAGTTCTGGCATGGAATGTTCTAGGCATAGGAAATAAGAGAACAAGACAACATCTTAGTGATTGCATCAATAGTTAATCCAGATATCATTTTCTTTTCTGAGACCAAAAATAAAGTTAATAACGTTAGTAAATATATTGGTAATATGGGATATCCAAATATTAAGTGTCAGGAGACCATAGGCAGGGCTGGAGGTTTATCTCTAATGTGGAAATATTGATTAGGAATTAAAATCATTCATACTAGTAGCTACATGATGCATTTAATAGTTAACTTTGATTTGCATGATTCTCCATGGTTCTTGTCTTGTATGTATGGATCAACACATCATAATGAGAGGGAGTAACAATGGAAGTACTTAAATAATCTTGGTAAGCAGATTAAAAAGCCTTGGGTAATTTTAGGGGATTTAAATATTATTCTTCATTCATCAGAGAAACAAAGTTTTAGCACTCATCCCTCGCCATCATTCAAGATTGTTCTGGATACTATTGATCTTCATGGTTTAAGAGATATCCCATTAACTGGTTCTCCATTCACATGGTCAAATCAAAGGAAGTTACAGATAAATGTTAAAACAAGGATTGATAGAGCGCTAGCAAACAATGCATGGTTCTCAAGGTTCCAAGATTCAGTCATCAACAACTTACTTCCTCATGGATCAGATCATGCTCCAATTCTTTTGCACACCCAGCCTCAGAAAAAATCAACTTCAAGGCCCAGAAGATTTTATCAGATTTGGTAAATGGATCAGTCTTGCAAGGAAGTTATTGAAAAAAACTGGAATTTGGAGAAGTACTCTAACTGTAATGTGGTTGAGAATATTAAAGTTTAATGCATAGGCTTTAGCATATTGGAATCATCATGTGTTTGGTCATGTGAAATCTCAAATCTTGAAGACCCAAAAGCAATTATATAAATCAAAAGATCGGTCTCCTCAAGGTTCAGAGTTAATCAAGTCCATTGAAGGTATATTAAATTCGTGGTATGATAAAAAAGCAGCTATTCTATATCAGCAGGAAAGAGAAAACATTATAAAGAAGGAGGATAGAAACAACACATACTTTCATTCTAAAGTGAATTATAAAAGAAGAAGGAATAATGCTGATACAATTCTAAATGAGAAGGAAAATTGGATTTGTTACAATGAAGAAACTAGAGCACTTCTGTCAGAGCACTTCAAGAATATATACTGATCACTTTATCGATCCGAATATTCAGAAATAATTAATCCAAATACCTTCTTAAGAAGAAATCAAAAAAGCAATTTTCAGCATCAACTCATGGGCTTCTCCATGACCAGACGGATATCAGGCAGGAGGTTTTCAGCAGACATGGGATATAGTGGGTAAGGAGATTATTTCTATTAGTTCAACATTTCTTCAATTCAGATTATTTTCCACCACAAATAAATTAAACATTCCAAATCTTAATTCCCCAAAAAGAGGTGGTTACTAAACCTGGTGATCTCAGACCGATAAGTTTATGCAACATAATTTATAAACTCATTACCATTTGATTTCAAGATTAAAACCTATATTACACAATATAATCTTTTCGTGGCAGTCAACATATGTTCCTGGAAGAAATATACAATACAATGTTATAATAGCTCATGAGATGTGAAAAAGCGGGGGTCTAACAACCTCACCCAATATTTCGCTTAGCAATCTGTATGGACTAACTCCAATATACTTTTAAGAGAATCAACTAGACGGTCAAACTCAATCTTAATAAAAAGTATATCAAAGAGTTATATCTCAATTTCTCGATTCAATACTCAAGCAAATAAAAATCTGCGAGTCTAATTGAATACAAGAAAAATTAACTTGAACGGTACCAAAGACCAATGTTCAAGTATCAATCAATTTCAATCAACAACCAAAGGTTGGATCTACCAATTGATCGATTCAACGCACAACCTATAATATTTCAATTATGTAATAAAATATAATGCGGAAAAGAAATAACACAGACACCAAAAATTTTGTTAACGAGGAAACTGCAAATGCAGAAAAACCTCGGGACCTAGTCCAGATTGAACCCACACTGTATTAAGACGCTACAGACACTAGCCTACTACAAACTAACTTCGGTCTGGACTGTAGTTGAACCCCAATCAATCACACTGATCCAAGGTACAGTTGCGTTCCTTACATCTCTGATCCCAGCAGGATACTACGCACTTGATTCCCTTAGTTGATCTCACCCACAACTAAGAGTTGCTACGACCCAAAGTCGAAGACTTTAATTAACAAATCTGTATCACACAGAAAAGTCTACATGAATAGATAAATCTATCTCCCACAGAAATACCTACAGGTTTGGTTCCGTCTTTTGATAAATCAAGGTGAACAGGAACCAATTGATATACCAGACTTATATTCCCAAAGAACAGCCTAGAAATATCAATCACCTCACAATAATATTAATCGACTAGCGAAACAAGATATTGTGGAATCACAAAAGATGAGACGAAGATGTTTGGGACTACTTTTCTATCTTGCCTTTCAGAGGAATTAATCTTGAGACAATTCTACAATTGTACTCAATACGATAGAAACAACAAGATCAGATCACGCAACTACAGAGAAAATAGTTGGGTCTGGCTTCACAATCCCAATGAAGTCTTCAAGTCGTTATCCTACAGGGTCTCGATAGAAACCTAAGGTTAAAGGAGAATTGACTCTAGCTTATACAACTAGTATCACACAGAAGGTGTGGGGATTATCTTTCCCAGTTGCTAGAGTTCTCCTTTATATAGTCTCCAAATCAGGGTTTGCAATCTAGGTTACCTTGGTAACAAAGCATTCAATATTCACCGTTAGATGAAAACCTGATTAGATTCAAGCTAATATGGTCCAACCGTTAGATCGAACTTATCTTGTTATACACATATGAAATGCACATCCATTTAGGTTTGTGTAATTGTACCTATACGTGTACACCTAGTTGGTTCAATAGTAGTTAACCAAATTGTTAGCCATATGAGCACTTTCATATCAACCTTATTCATCTTCACCATAACTAGTTCAAATGACTCAAAAGTACTAGTTAGAGAGTTGTTCAATTGCTTAGATCTCATAGAAGTATATAAGATACAATCGAAACAAAAACGATTTTGATTCACTCGAATCGATTCATGAAATTTATAGCCACGGTTTGCAAATATGCATTCCTTAGTTTATATAAGTTTAAGTTCACGAATAAACTGTTTTTAGAAAACAACCCACTCAAGTATGCATACCGGTACGCATACTTAAGTACCCGGTTTAAGTTTGTTTTCATTTCACACACTCCAGCAGAAATTCACGGTACGTGAACTTCCGGAAGTACGCGTACGGGTACGCGGACTTTAGTTCCGGTTATCCTGAGCAGCAAAGTACACATGCTTTGGTTCAAGGATTTTGGACTTATACACGTATGAGTTCACATAAAATGTTTATAGCCATTCAAGGCTATATATTCTAAACTCTCGTTTCAATCATTGAAACATTCTTAAAGGATGTTAAATAGAGGTTATTCACACACTATTCTTCATCAAAGCAATTTTCAAGATATTGAAATAACCAACATGACTTTCGTCACTTGTAAAGATGAACTTGGCCAAAGCAAAAGCTTACCAACACATATTTCGAGAAATAGATAAGCGAGATAGGCTTGGCTCGAAATAGCAAATGTGCATAATCGAAGTCTATATAGCAATACGAATTTTGTCTTAAAATAGGAGATAGAGTAGATAGACTTTTGAGTGATAGATAAATTCAAGTCTCCACATACCTTTTAGTCGATGAAGATCCACCAGTTCCTTGGGTAGTCTTCGTCTTTCCATGATGAATGTCGTGGAGTCTAGAGCTTAACTACACTTTATATCCTAGTCCGAGATTAGCTATAAGTAGACTAGAAATCAAGACTTATAATTTTGGCAACTAAACTTGACAAACAAGCTTGAGATAGCAACGCTTGCGAGTTCGACCGAGAAATGCTCTAACAATCTCCCCCTTTGTCAATTTTAGTGACAAAACTATCAATACATATGGAATACAAAATAAATAAACTTTGCAGCTTATCTTCCACATGTATGATCTCATTGGTTCTTCAACATTACTCGAAATCTTCGTCACTTCCAAGTATTCCAATGATTCCAAAGGTTGTAAGTTCAACATCATCGTTGTTGAAGTTCCGTAGCCATAACAATGAGGAAACAAAATCTCTCAATCATTGTTACACAATGTCATAGTATTATTACACAACATCAAACTTCAATTGTATCACAACTTTGACAACAATACTATGGTGATATGTATCGCTCCCCCTTAGTCAATACTTCATCTCACATGAAAATCCATCTCCCTTACATAATGATCCGAAAACCATATGTATTTGTAGTGTGAACTGCACATTAATTCTCCCCCTTTTTGTCAACAAAATTGGCAAAGGTACGAAAACTAGTGGGATCCTAATGAAATTTCCATAGAGACACTTCATGACCAAAAGAAAGCACATATCAACTTTTTTAGATGCAATCATATAGCCGAAACTAAATGCATTCATCAAGGAGTTTATAAAGATACAAGATAACCCCTATAATATTCCACAGCCGCACTCTCCACAAAGATTTGGAAATTAAGCACAAGTTCAATTAAGAACTCTCCCCCATAAAATGTCATTCCCGAAAGAACAACAAGAGCGACCTTACTTTCACAAGAAAAGAAGGATTTCTTTGGACATTACAAATCACATGAAACATGAATTTGTATCCAAAATACTCAACTAAATTAACCACAAGAGAACCCATGATTAATTCAATCGGAAGTGCTCAACATAAGAAAACGTACGGAGCCACAGTATATGGATAAAAAATATGGATCAGGGAAGATCAATACTGCGGAATAAACAAAGATTCATTTTATCTTTCATCACTATTTGCACAATGACATACAATAGAGTTAATCTTTGTAAACAAAAGTTCTTCCTTTCTTCAATCAATATTTGCATAAAGACATAAAAGGCTTAACTTTTGTTTGTCAAAAGTTTATTCATTCTTTTATCAATACTTGCATATCGACATATGAAAGACTTAACTTTTGACCACGTATGGGACAATCATAGTTCACGGACGAAAAGACACATATCCCATAACAAATTGCAATGTATAAAACCATAAAGATTAATACTGCAAAAATCTTCTTCCAAATAAACTTTAGAATTTAAATAAATAAATCTAAAAACATTGAAGATTAAAATCGTTGGATATAGCTATGTGTAATCACAATAATGGTTATTCCAAACTCTAGTTATTCTTCTTAAAAACTCAAGAATAGAATTCGCATAAGAAGATTTCATATAAAAAATAAAATCAACAAGCTAATAAACAAAGACAAACTCCTAAACCATCAAAACCGAACACGAACTGAAATCACATAAACGTTTCAGAATCCTCACGAGCCTTGAGGTCTTTGAGCTTGTGATTGACAGCATCCACTGCATCTTCAGAGAAGATATCCTCATTGAGAATTTCTTTAACATGTGTCTTTATGAGACCAAGGTCAGAAGTAACCTTTTTCAACTCAGTTCTTAACACATCAAGACTCTTCAACGTATCAACGACTTGCAGTTTTGCTTCCTCAAAGTATTTAAGAAAATCATGAACCACTTCAGCAGAAACCATCTCCTCATTCTCAATATCCTGATGTGTATAGGCATAGTAACATGAAGCATTAGGATGATTATTTTCTACTAGAGTTCTTTTCTTCCTCCCTTTGGATTCGAAACAAATGCCTTTATCAAGAAAACCTCTTGCAAAGCTACCAGAGCGTGAAGAAGAAGACATTCTTGACAAACCACAAAAAAAACCCAGAGTATGCGTACGCGACTCAAAGGTTTGGTATTTAAAAGGTTTCTTAGGTTTTAGGGTTTCCTAAGTTGAGTCGTGATAGTAACATGGGTACCCGTACGAACACAACTTGACCCATGGAAAATAAAAACACAAAAGGTCGTATTTTGCGACACAACAAAATTTTTGCTACGTGAAAACTTTCACAAAGATTTGTGGCTCAACAAATTTTATATCTTCATAGAGAAACAATTTAGAGCACAAAAGTAGCAGGCAACATAGTTGCAACGAAAACTTCTTTAATAAAAATAGAACAACAGAAAAAAAAAAAAAAAAAAAAAAAAAAAAAAAAAAAAAAACGACATTAGACACAGCCAATACTTAGGCAAAGTTGTATGCGAACAATAGTTCAGCTATGGATGATAAGAAAATAGCTCAACTAAGCAGAAGCAATTTTTCCAACAGTATACCTGATTATTAACTCATCTTACTCAACATGATTTTTATGAGTAATTTTTCAACCCTTATGATAAATAACACAAGTATGAGCCCTCTGCTCATTAGGTGAAATGTTTTTACGGTTGAGTCTCTTTTTCCTTTCAAATCTAGGAAAAACTCTCTTTTGATGGGAAAAATTATCATAAAACTTATTTTCATCAAAATACGAGACATAGTTTGGGTTCTTACCAGAAGAGTTTTGACTAGAGGAAGTTGACAGTCTATTGACGATTTCCTTATAACCTTCAATTATCACCTTTAGGTTATTTTTCATACCATTATTTTTGCTTCCTTCTCCTGAAACTTTTTTCACATCAAAATTAACATTATCTCCCTTTTTGACAGAGGAAAACAACTGATCTCTTCTCAGACGATTTTTGTTGAGACGTCTGTTATGCTTCTGGCATTTGAGGAACTCATAGAATTGACTTTCCTGGTAGAATACATAGGGTGAGTACTGAAACCAATTGGTTTAGACATATGAATGTTAGTTACACCTTTGAGGATTAAATCGAAGGTATGTTGAAATCGAACAATGAAATTTTTATTCAACTTAGACTTTCTCTTTTGCTTAACATGCCCTTTTGAATCACAAAAGAGACATACTTTCTGGTCATGAGGGTGATTAGAAAGTTTCGTCTTAACATCATCATTTGAAGATTTCTTCCTCCCATGTGATGTATACCATCCTTGATTAGTGGAGGTTACAGGCACATCTTTTCCAATAGGAATGAATTCCGGTCTTACTTCTGAAACTGGAATTTTCTCAGTTGCAATAGAAATAGATGGTAGAGAGGACTTTTTGGAACATCCTTGAATCGAGAGTTTACTCAAGCGATGTTCAATTTCCAATGCATCCTTTTTGAGACTTGCCTCGAGTAGGATACGTGAAGATTCAACTTCAGCATTTTTGGAATCACAGTCTCTTTCTACACCAAGAAAAACATTGACATTATTTTTCAACCGATTAAATCTATCATCTTAGATTCTAATGAGGTTTAGAATCAGTTTACTCTCTTCAGCTGCTTCCCTTCATTAATAGAGTTAGACTCTTTTGAAGGGTAACCGGGATAACAAATGTCAGTGTATGTCTGTCTCTTCAGAACACTAGGTTCATCTATATTTGAGATTGACGAATCTTTCTCTTTAATAGACATTGTCGAAACAGAACTTTTGTTTCTGGTGATGCGTTTATCAGAGATAGAACTTCTGTAAAAAACAGATCGCCGAGACTTATAAGGTCTTGAACGTGTTTGCCTGCTCTGATACCAATTGAAAAAGCGGGGGTCTAACAACCTCACCCAATATTTTGCTTAACAATCTGTATGGACTAATTCTAATATACTTTTAAGTGAATCAACTAGACAGTCAGACTCAATCTTAATAAAAAGTATATCAAAGAGTTATATCTCAATTTCTCGATTCAATACTTACTCAAACAAATAGAAATTTGCGAGTCTAATTGAATACAAGAGAAATTAACTTGAACGGTACCAAAGACCAATGTTCAAGTATCAATCAATTTCAATCAACAACCAAAGGTTGGATTTACCAATTGATTGATTCAATGCACAACCTGTGATATTTCAATTATATAACAAAATATAATGCGGATAAGAAATAACACAGACACCGGAAGTGTTGTTAATGAGGAAACTGCAAATGCAGAAAAACCCCGGGACCTAGTCCAGATTGAACACATACTGTATTAAGACGCTACAGACACTAGCCTACTACAAACTAACTTCGGTCTGGACTGTAGTTAAACCCCAATCATTCTCACACTGATCCAAGGTACAGTTGCGCTCCTTACGTCTTTGATCCCAGCAGGATATTACGCACTTGATTCCCTTAGATGATCTCACCCATAACTAAGAGTTGCTACGACCAAAGTCGAAGACTTTAATAAACAACTCTGTATCACACAGAAAAATCTACAGGAATACATAAATCTGTCTCCCACAGAAATACCTACAAGTTTTGTTCCGTCTTTTGATAAATCAAGGTGAACATGAAGCAATTGATATACTAGACTTATATTCCTGAAGAACAACCTAGAAATATCAATCACCTCACAATAATCTTAATCGACTAGCGAAACAAGATATTGTGGAATCACAAACGATGAGACGAAGATGTTTGTGACTACTTCTCTATCTTGCCTATCTGAGAAATTAATCTCGAGCCAATTTTACAATTGTAGTCAATACGATAGAAACAGCAAGATCAGATCACGCAACTACAGAGAAAATAGTTGGGTCTGGATTCACAATCCCAATGAAGTCTTCAAGTCGTTATCCTACAGGGTCTCTATAGAAACCTAAGGTTAAAGGAGAGTCGACTCTAGCTTATACAACTAGTATCACATAGAAGGTGTGGGGATTATCTTTCCCAATTGCTAGGGTTCTCCTTTATATAGTCTCTAAATCAGGGTTTGCAATCTAGGTTACCTTGGTAACAAAGCATTCAAATATTCACCGTTAGATGAAAACCTGATTAGATTCAAGCTAATATCTTTCAACCGTTAGATCGAGCTTAGCTTGTTATACACAAATGAAATGCACGTCAATTTAGGTTTGTGTAATCGTACCTAAACATGTACACCTAGTTGGTTCAAGAGTAGTTAACCAAATGGTTAGCCATATGAGCACTTTCATACCAACCTTATTCATCTTCACCATAACTAGTTTCAAATGACTCAAAATAACTAGTTAGAGAGTTGTTCAATTTCTTAGATCTCATAGAAGTATATAAGACACAATCGAAACAAAAAAGATTTTGATTCACTCAAATCGATTCATGAACTTTATAGCCACGGTTTGCAAATATGCATTCCTTAGTTTAGATAAGTTTAATTTCACGAATAAACCCTTTTTAGAAAACAACCCACTCAAGTATGCATACCGGTACGCATACTTAATTACCCGGTTTAAGTTTGTTTTCAGTTCACAAACTCCAGCAGAAATTCACGGGACGTGAACTTCCGACAGTACGCGTACGGGTACGCAGACTTTAGTTCTGGTTATCCTGAGCAGCAAAGTACGCATACTTTGGTTCAAGGATTTTGGACTTATACACGTATGAGTTCACATACAATGTTTATATCCATTCAAGGTTATATATTCTAAACTCTCATTTCAATCATTGAAACATTCTTAGAGGATGTTAAATAGAGGTTATTCACACATTATTCTTCATCAAAGCAATTTTCAAGATATTGAAATAACCAACATGACTTTCGTCACTTGTAAAGATGAACTTGGCCAAAGCGAAAGCTTACCAAAACATATTTCGAGAAATAGATAAGAGAGATAGACTCTTCTCGAAATAGCAAACGTGTATAATCGAAGTCTATATAGCAATACGAATTTTATCTCAAGATAGGAGATAAAGTAGATAGACTTTTGAGTGATAGATAAGTTCAAGTCTCCACATACCTTTTAGTCGATAAAGATCCACTAGTTCCTTGAGTAGTTCTTCGTCTTTCCATGATGAATGCCGTGGAGTCTAGAGCTCAACTACACTTTCTATCCTAGTCCGAGACTTAGCTATAAGTAGACTAGAAATCAAGACTTATAGTTTTGGCAACTAAACTTGACAAACAAGCTTTAGATAGAAACGCTTGCGTGTTCGACTGAGCAGTGCTCTAACAAGATGCTTCATTACATGAAACACACAAAAGCTTATACATGGTAGTGGGTATGAAATTGGATATGGCTAAGCGTTCGATAGGATGGAATGGGATTTTTTCACAAAGTCATGATTCATTTTGGTTTCTCTCAAAAATGGTGTCAGCTGGTTAACACTTGCATCAACACAAAAAAGATATTAATTATGGTTAACGGAGCTCCGACGGAATACTTCTCACCTACCAGAGGAATTAGACAAGGTGACTCAATCTCACTTTATCTTTTCATTTTGTGTATGGAAGGTCTTAGTAGAATGTTATCAAATGCTGCAAAGGAGAAACTTATTGATCCAGTTAAACCAGCAAAATCAAGACCAACTGTTTCACACCTCTTATCGCAGACGATTGCATTCTGCTCACTCAAGCAAATGAAAGATCTATAAATAATCTTATGGATATCATCAAAAAGTTTACGTCTTCCTCAGGGCAATTGGTGAATTTTGAAAAATCAAGTATTTTTGTCAGTAAAATTTAAAGCAAGGAAGTTTGTGAAGACATTTCAAATATGCTAAAAATGAAGGTTATGGATAAGAATGAAAAATATTTAGGTACACAACTTCACATTCCCAGAAGTAAGGATAAAATTTTTGATGGCATTGTGGATAAGATGCAAAAGAAGTTGTAAACTTGGCAAGGACAACTAACATCTCAAGCGGGAAGAAAAACTCAAATTCAAGCTTCTTTAAGTACTACTGCAAACTACCAACAGAGTATTTTTGAAGCTCCAGATGTAACTCACACAAGGCTAAATAGAATCAGAGAATTTATTTCTGGTGCAATAAAAACAACAAAGGGTCCAATAGCATTTCTTGGAAGAAAATTAGCAGACCAAAAAGATATGGAGGATTAGATCTTAAAGACACAAAAATATTCAATATCTCTTTGTTGGCTAAGATAGCATGGAGACTTCTAAATGAGCCTCATGCAAAATGGGTTCAAATACTGGAAGCTAGATACTTTAAAAGGAAAGACCTTCTAACTGATGATACCTCCAAGAAAAGAAGCTCATGGACATGGCAAAGCATTCAAGTTATAAAGAAATATTACATATGGGAAGTTGGTGATGAGAAATTCATAAAGGTATTCAAGCATAGATGGTTCTCTGAGGCTAACACTCTTCCTGCTCCTATAGATGTCATCAGTCAACACATCTCCAACTCAGAAGCTAAAGTCTCTGAATTTATTGATAGAAGCAATAATGATTGGGAGATACAGAAGATTAATAGTCATTGTAGTCAAGACCAGGTGAGTAAAATCTTAACTATAAGATTTCCAAGGTCAGACAGAGATAAATTGAGATGGATGATGAAAACATGTGGTAAGTTTTCCACTAATTCCACATATAGAGAACTTATCAAGCAAGAAATTAAAGAAATGAATAACAGTCACAATCAGGAGACTCATTAGTTAAAGCTATGGCACACGGAAGTTCCCTACAAGGTGCAACAATTTTTATGGAAATGTTGTATGGATATTTTGCCGGTTAATCAGAGAATCAGCAAGTACAAAAAACATATCAACAACCTTTGTCCTTTATGCAATCAAGAAGAAGAAACAAGTACTCATCTTCTCATCAAGTGTCACTACACATATGTTATCTGATTTGGTGTTTCAACAGCTCTGTATCACTCAAAGGCACACCATTCTTCTTTAAAGCAGTGGATCATATCTTGGTTCTCTGAAAATATATAATTCATTAGAAGCAAAAATTAAATATCTTGCTAATATTGCAGCTTGCACTTTGTGGCAGGCATGGAAAGCAAGACGTGAAAGAATATTTGAGAATATGGTTTAACATCCTAGTAGTATCATCCATAGAGTCAGAAATTATATAAACTTCATTAACATTCAAGTCACTGACTCTAATAAGTTAGAGAAACCAATAAAAGAGAAATGGAAAAAAACCACCTGAAAACTGGATAAAAATTAACATTGATGCTTCTTTTTATTTCTGAAAAGTCTAATGCTGGTTTTGCTTTGATTATCCGTGATTGGACAGGGAGATTCTTGGCAGCAATTGCCTTCTCAGTAAGATCCAAAGATATAAATCAAGCTTAATCTATGGTACTTTTTAAAGCTCTAATCTGGATCAAGGAATTGAAGTGCAAAAAAGTCATTGTAGAAGGAGATAACAGGTCAGTAGTTTATTTTTGTAATGGTAATGTTGAGGATTTCAAATGGCAAGATTAGAATATCATTCTAGAGTGCTAGGAAATTCTTAAGAATCTAGAGTCTTGTACTGTTACTTTTCAAAAAAGGTCTTGTAACCTTGCAGCGGACAAGCTAGCTAAATATGCTAGAATCAACATTAGGCATCAAGTTTGGTGGAATGAGCCTCCTAATATCATTAGTAAGGTGCTTCTTGAGGAGAATGCAAACTTCGTTGCTTAACCTTTGGTCGAAGTTTGTTTGCAGTTAGCTCTGAGTCTGTTTTTGTTGTCTTTGTTTTCGAGTGATTAGTGTGTCTCTTGTATGTTTGTATATGTTGCTTTAGTATCAATAAATTCTCCTTCTTTGCTCAAAAAAATAAAATAAAAAATAAACAAAATCTTTCTACTAAGCATGTTTGGATGTTAAATGAGAAGTAATTTTTTGATTTCTAGAAGTCAGTTTGTCAATATCATTTCAAAACAAAGATGCAAGAAAGCTAACTAGTTATGAAATTTTGCTTCTGTATTTCGAGATTGACTTCCGAATCTGGAGAAGTAATTTTGAAAATGCATCAAAACACCTTACAAATTTCCAAATATGCAATTATGAAGGAAGTTGAAATTTAAAACCCATGGGTGCAAAAATTACACGTAACGAATGCGTAGATTTTCGTTGAGCCTGAAGTGCACAATAAAAGAAAATATTACGAAACAAATTAGCTTCGAGCAGGTAGTTTTATTTACATTAATCGCGTGAAAAACAATCTAGCTGATAAGCTTGCTAGAAAAGTTAGATAATGTTGTATTAAAAACATATGGGTTATTTTTCCTCCTTTTTTGGATGGTCTTGTAAGAAAAGAGTCCTTTCTTAGAAGAAGAAGAAAAAAAAAATTAGTTTTGTTTGAGCGCCACAAAAGATATAATGCGAAAAATATCAGTGATCATAGCAACCTAACCGTGTCAAGAGAGCCTAAACAAGTCGGTATTATGCCGGTTAATATCTCACACCTATTAATTTTGATTCCCCAAATCTTAAGAATTTATTACTGCAAGGATGAATCACTGAATCTAGAGATGTGTAAATGAGAAATGATCTGTATCTAAGCACAATAAGAAGAGAGCAGAGAAGTAAATAAGAAATCGGAAAATCGAGTGAGTGCCAGAGAGAAAAAAAAACGGGAAGGAAAATGCAGCAACAATTCACGCAGATGCAACCAATGATGGCAGCAGGATATTATCCCAACAACCTCACAACGGAGCAAATCCAACAGTATCTGGATGAGAACAAGTCTTTGATTATCAAGATTCTTGAGAACCAGACCACCGGAAATGTGAGCGAGCTTGCAGTAAACCAAGCGAAGCTTGAACAAAATCTTGCATACCTGAATGCTATTGCTTATTCTCAACCCCAACAACCCACCACGCATGCGCAGCTTCATAATGCGGTTCAGCAGGGTGCACACTATATGCAACACCAACAAGCACAGTTATCAATGGCTACCCGTTCCCCAATGTTGTATGCTCAGCAGCCAATGTTCGCAACGCCACAACCGCAAGCAATGCACAGCCAACTTGGTATGAACTCTGGTATGATACATACGGAAGGACGCATACATGGTAACTACTATGGACTTCGCATTACTGAAAGAGGCATGGAATTAGGAGATGGGTCAATGGGGTTTCCTGATTTGAGTGGCGTGAGACTCTACCGCTATGACCGTAATACTTCAACCTTAAACAAATTCTGGGATCATAACAAGGATACGAAATGTGTTTCGAATGAGGCAATTCCTCACACACAGAACATTGGAGATACTAATGGTACTTCAGTGAAAGATTCTGGCAAAGCAACAAAAGCTAAAAGTGGAGTAACAGACAAGGTTCAGGAAAAACCGGTCAAATCAAGAGGTACTAAAAGAAGGAAGAAATGTTGATCATCCAAAACAACCAAGTACATCAGGGTTTCAGGATGGATAAACACAAGAAATATCTCAGTGTTTGTATGAGTGTAGCCTTTTGAATTTTCATATTAAGAACCCAATAAGGGATTATTACATCATGTTACTTTTTCTTTAATATCCCATTTTGATAGGAAAAATGTTAAAAATATGAGGAACATGTTTACAACACAGATGGGAACAAGTGAGGATGGTTTTGTGTTTGGGCAGGTGCAGCAGCTTCTGCAGTCAATTTACCTTGAGTCCATCTTTTTAACATCTCTAATGCTGCCTTGGGTTGATCCATTGGAACCATGTGACCAGCATCATGAACCTTCAGAAAGCTAAGAGGACCATGGTTTTTCAATTTCCCTGCTTCAGCACCGTCAACTTCAAATGAAACATTGGCTGCTCGAACGAAGTCTTGTCTACCAGACCATTCCATGGCATGAACCCAGTTTGAGTTCCCTGTACAAATTTGAGAGATGTGTTACTCAAAATGCAATACTTTTCTAATTACAAGTAAAAAAGAAAGTGGAATTCTGAATTCTGAGTTCAGCACAAAAGGAAACTTACCAAGCCAGTTGCATATCAAGTCATACTCCCCGGCATAAACTAGCAACTTGATTCCGTCATTAAGAAGAGCTGGAATACCCACTTCTAGATTCTTCATCCAGTCAGTTTTCATTTTGGAGTACACAGTAGGGCTGCATGAGATGAATTCAATGTTGCCAACTCCAAGAGCTTGCCTGACAGATTTCAGATTCAGAAATTTCTCCATATTGGAGAAATCATAACAGAGGCTCCCTTCACATTGCTTCCTTATGTCATAGTACTGAAAATAATAAAAACATTCATCAAGTTTAAATGCAGTCAAACAACAAAGGGAAGCATAAGCGCAATAACCAAACCGAAATGCTTCCCTTACATTGATATCTCCAGCAATATTGAGGATACTATTGAATATCGAAATGCACGTGGAGTAAGCTCTGAGGCATTCAACTTCGCCTTCTACAGCTGAAATGAGGTAAATATGAGACATATGGAATACGTTTAATAGACTATGAACAACATTAGAAAACAAGGACTTACCACAAGCTTGTATTGTCCTTTCGCATTCTGGAAGTCTCTGATTGATTTCCTCGTAATCAGATTCTTCAATTAGCTTATTTTGCAATGCATATTCTGTGTATGCTTTGTATTGGATTGCTGGATTAGTAAGACCGTTGCCAATGGCAAATCCCTGTGTAAAATTTCATAATCTTAGTCAAGCAAGTCTGAGAAAGTGAGGAAGAAACATCACTGAATCCTAATACAAAATAGTCTTGAATACGAAAAATACCTTCAAGTTTATATGGATTCCCTCTTTATTCTTATTTCCTTTGTGCACTCTAGAAGCAAATGCTGGGATGTAGTGTCCAGCGTATGACTCTCCGGTGATGTAAAAATCATTCTTTTGAAATTGTGGATGCTTTGCGAAAAATGCCTATTATAAGATATAAAACCAAGTTACACCAAGTACTGTGTAATAAACTTGTAAAGACCCTGAAAGAAGTACATATATACGAAATCTAACAAATCAAGTGCAACTTTGTCAGAAGATATACCTGTAAGAAATCGTACAAATCATTACTAACACCCTCTTCGTTCTGACGAAGATCACGCTCATCTGAACTATAACTGAACCCAGTTCCGGTCGGTTGATCAACATACAACAAATGTGATGCCTTCACAGTGACATAACCATGGAATTTGTAATTCAGAATACAAAAAGAAAACTAAAATGAATGTAACAAAACTGAAAACAAAATTTCTGCATTGATTCTTTGAAAATTCAAAGTGACTACAATGAATAATACCTTGTCCCAGCCAAAGTCATTCCACATGAGTGACATGTTGTTGGCAATAGTAAAAGGTCCATTTTCATAAAACACAGCCAATTCACTACTACAACCTGGTCCTCCTGTCAACCATATCACAACAGGATCGTTCTTGTTCGTTCGCGATTCGAAGAAGAAGTAAAACATCCTTCAACCAAAAAAAAACAAGATCCAAACGATCAACATGAAAATTGTTGTACAAAACAACAGTAAAGCATGTACACACACCAGAAAAACAACAGTTGAATGGAAAAGAAACATGACATCTGATGGGCTGAAACTAGTACAACAATAACCTGGGTTGAAATATCAGTCTAATGATAACCTTCATGGTCCCACAAATCTAATCTATCAAAAAAAATATGAAGGGTTCTGATTTAATAAGGAATCATTTACAGTACATCCTGACATTATAAGATTTTCTTGGTATCTGAGATTCCAAAGGCAAACACCTTTTTAAGGTTTTCTCAAAACATTCATTCAAAATCCAACTGTAAATAAACAAATACACAAGAATTTGTTTAAAAAAACTCATACTTCTTTGATGATTATGAACTGAACACAATTTAAAAATCCATGGCCTTTGCACTGGTATCTAAATTTCTACTATTATATAATACAGTTGAAATTTCAAAAACAGAAAAAAAAAAACAGAGAAAAAGAGTGAGATTCTGAGAGATGATTATACCTTGCAGCATGAGAATGTTGAATTTTGTAGTAACCAGCATGATGACCCAAATCTTGAACACTTGAAGAAGAAGAAGAGGTAGAAGATTCAATAAGATTAGGAAATCTAAATTTCTTCTCAACAATTTTCTCTGTGTTTTTTGCTTGGTAATTCAATCCTTCCATGAATTCAGATTTTGCATCTTGTGGGAATAAATTCAATTGCCTAATTAACTTTTCAGCTTCTAAGTTTACTGGGTTTGCATTAGTATTACCAAAACAACATAGAATAAGAAGAATAAGAACAAAACCACTAATCTTCATTGTAATTTACTTGTGTGTTTAGTAATGACTGAGAGAATTAGAATAAGATTTAGAGTGAAAGTTGTTTGGTTTGTATAGAGGAGGAGGAGAAGAAGTGACTTAGCAGATAAGGTAATGAGACAAAGAGTATTTTTCAAGTGAATTTTTATTTTTTGAATCAAAGGGAAGCTTCAAAGTTAGTATTTAGTAGATAAGAAGAAAGAAGAAAGAAAAAAGGTAATCTTTTTCTTGTTTTTTTGGTAGGAAAATAAAGGCAAAAAAAGGAAAAGGAAATTCTTGTACACTATTAAAAAAGGGAACTTTGGATGAATTGGTAGCCGGTGCCTTTGATTTGATAGGTGTGTGGGAATTTCTACACCTCACAATCACATTTGAGAATAATTTCAGATTTTTGTGGATTTTTTTGACTTGTTTTCTGTTTCTGGGAGGATATTTTCTTTACTTTCTTAGACCTTAAAATATAAAGAACTTACTTGTAACGGAAATTTTTCAAGATTCTCCTTTGTTATGGAAATTTTCAGAATGAAATAATTTCAGGAGAAGGAGGATGTCAATTCAATGGATGGTGATTGACACTTGGAAAAAGTGAATGATTTTCATTGAGATAATCTGCTGAAGCAGGTGCAGGTGTATTACATTTTTGGTAGAAGAAAGTAGGAATGGAATAATTAATATTGTGATTCAAGGGAATACAGATAAGTTATTATCACGGGACATAGTGGTTGTGAGTTGCAAGTTTGCAACACTTTGAAGTTGACATGAAGCTGTTTGGTAGTTTCATATTTTTGCCGAATTGAGGCAAAGCGATAATTGAGATGTACATGTACTAATTTGTGTGAGTAATACGGCAATATTCATGATCAAGAAGTGAGATATGTAGTCAAGAGACCGTATATTGGTAGTGGTTTTTGGGATCCCGTCAAACAGGGCAGGTCCTGCTTTTTTGTGCCGCGCTGCTGCGATATTTTTCCTTTTGTGTCCCCCTTTGCTATGTATACAGTGACAGATCCATGGACTCGAGTTCCACGTTTACGCTTTTAACAGCTAGAAAGCTGACGGAAGTCTTATAACAAAACCATAAAATATTTGGAACAGAGATTAGACATAATAATTACTATGAGCAGTACAAATGTTTAGGTGAGAATTCGCACTATTCTTCAAGAAAAGTAAAAAGGATGGATTTCAAAAGCAGGTAAATTTGAAAGATGGAATCAATTCAGAACTATGCTAAAATGTGGTCTGTTTATAACTTTTGTCCTTTGAATTTAAACAGAGATGTCATACCCTGGTACATTGTCCAGCTCCCTATGAAGTCGAAGTTGTTGCATATTTTCACCGAGTTCTAAAGTCAAAATTAAACGCCCAAACTAACATAACAAAGGAACATGTACAAGCATGGAATTCGAATATTACGCCCGAAAATGTGTTCTCATTCATGTATGCATGCAACATCCTTATATGATTATGTTACATACTACTATGACCTAAAAGACAAGCACATGGAAGTTGAGTTTCCGTCAGATTTTGCTATCACAGATTTCACAACAACCTTGAGATTTCACAGATTGACAGCTGAAACGATTGCTTGGTCCAAAACCACATACAAGGGACAATGACACTACATAAGATTGAGATTCAGATAGAGATTGCTCTTCGGTGGTACTTACAAATCTGCTGCCACTCCATCATGGACTCAGCTTCTTCTGACAATTTTTGGTTGAGTCCATATTCTCAGCATCTTTAAAGCAGCCTTAGGCTGATCCATGGGGATTGGGGACCATATGACCAGCATCATGAACCTGTATAGAATACACATGTTTTATTTTTACGTCTCAGTCATTTATCAATTCAATTTAGTTAGTCAGCTTTACCTTCAAAACCCGAAATTGAAGCTGATGAGACAGAGTGACAGACAGACCATCAGGAAACTGAGAGGACCATTGCTTTTCAATGTCCTTTTTCGGCACCATCTACCACAAATGGAACAGTGGAGGAAACAATTGCTGACTGGACCATTTCATGGCCCACATTGAGTTCCCTGCTCCTGCCCCATACAAAAGACCAGATGAATACAGGTAATCAAATTGAATCTTTTTCATGAAAGGAGAAACAACTCGATGAGGATGTGTGACCATTTATAACTCTCGAGAGGTAGCTGGGAACCTCAAAAACTTACCGAGCCAGTGGCAGACAAGATCATACTCCCCAGCATATGAGTAATGAACACCTAAAAAGACAAGCAGCACATGAGTTTCCATGATTTTGCCATCACAGATTTTACAGATTGACGAGCGCAGCCAAAATGATTTCTAGGTCAAAAACCACATATTGTACAAGGGACAATGACACTACTTAAGATTGACATTGCACTTCGTTGGTACTTACAGATCTGTTGCCACTCCATCGTCGGACTCAGCTCCTACTAACAATTTTCCGTGAGTCCATCTTCTCAGCATCTCTAAAGTAGCCTTAGGCTGATCCATGGGGACCATCTGACCAGCATCATGAACCTGTACACATGTTTTTTTATGTCTCAGCCATTTATCAAATTCAATTTAGCTAGTCAGTTCTACCTAAAGAAACTGAAATTGAAGCACTGATGAGACAGAGTGAGAGAGAAACCTTGAGGAAACTGAGAGGACCACTGCTTATCAATTGTCCTTTTTCAGCACCATCCACCACTAAGGGAACAATAGAGGAACTAACAACTTTTTACTGACCGGACCATTTCATGGCATGCACCGACCTTGAGTTCCCTGCCCCACACAAACCAGTATGAATACAGGTATTCAGATTGCTTATTTATCATGAAGGGAGAAACAACTTGATTTGAATGTTGATCAGTTATAACTATTAAGAGGTAGCTCTGAACCCCAAAAACTTACCGAGCCAGTTGCAGAAGACATCATAGTCCCAGACTACCAGAACATATCTCAAGTAGCCCAGGAGTGCCTACTTAAAGATTCCTCGTCCAATCCATTATCACTGCCTGGTACATGGTAGGACCACAAGAAAATGAACTCTATGTCTCCAACACCAAGGGCACTCCTAACAGACTTTTGTTTGAGAAATCATAACAGAAGCTTCCCTCACACTTGTTTCTGATATCTTAGTACTCTATATGTGAAGAAGAATAATGTTTATGTTTTTTCTACAGATTGCAGAGTTTTAAGGTTGAAAGGTGGTGGACAGTAGTGATTCTGGCATGACTCATTATCTTGTTAAATATGCCAGTGCAAACAACGTGTGACGTCATACAAGTGACTTGACCACCAGCCCCTGAAACAGAAGTGATTATTTAAACCCTTGAATAAAGCTAAACTATTGCTGAACTTAGCATATGTATGTAGAAGGTACCGATGGCAATATCAGAAACTAGTAGACTTACCACCACCACAAAGCTCACATGTAGGAAGCATCCAGTTGATACTATTATTGTCAGATTGCTTAATTAATCCAATGCAAAATCAGTATAGGCTTTGTATTGAATTGCAGGATCAGCAAGGCCATTACTAATCGCAAAACCCCTGTTTAAACAGCTTTCTTGTTATGTAGCTCCAAGTATACAAAGAGAGGAACAAAGGTATAACTTAATTTCAAGTGTTGGAGAATAGTAACAAACCTCGAGATTTATGTGGAGACCTCCTTTAGCTTTGTCCATCTGGGTTTGAGAACCCAACTCTCTTAACATAGAGTACATCATATTCTTCTTATGCAGTGGTCCATCTCCCTTAAAGGAAGACCTACGTACGAGTGTCATTAGGGCTAGCAAGATTAATCAAGGTAAATCCTGAATCTTTCTGCAAGCCTTTCTCTTCCATCATCTTCCTCACCTTTTCAACATCAACCCATTTACCTGCCATGGCATAGATGTTGGATAAAAGCACGTAAGCTCCAGCATTATTTGGTTCCAATGTAATTAGTTTTTTCCTCACAACTTCTCCAAGTTGAGAATTTGAATGTATCTGGCATGAAGATAACAGAGCTCCCCATAACGCCGGTCCTGCCTTCATTGGCATCATCTTTATAAGTTCCTCGGAATCTTTCACCAATCCGGCACGCCCAAGTAGATCAATCATGCACCATAATGTTCTACCTTGGGTTCAATTTTGTAAACCTTTTGCATTACTTTGAAATACCTCAAACCTTCTAATACCATGCCAGAATGAGTACATGCCGACAAGACACATATAAATGTTGCATCATTTGGCATTGGCCCATTCTTCTCCATCTCCAAGAACATTTCTATGGCTTTCTCACCATGTCCATGAGTCCCATATCCCATTATCATAGAATTCCACGACACAACATTCCTCTCCTCCATTTCGTCGAAGACTTCTCTTGCTAGTTCCATTGCACCACATTTCGAATACATTGTCAAAATAGTAGTTGACAATAAAATATCAGGTTTAATCCTTTCATTCTCTTTTATATAGGAGTGAACCAGTATACCTCTTTCGAGACTACCCAAATTTGTAATTGCCGTTAAGACACTCACAAGAGTTGCCTCATTTGGCTCAACATCTGTTCCTTGTGCTGTCATCCTATCGAACAATTTAAGACACTCTTCATAACTTTTGATTCTTATATGAAGTGCCAAAATGATATTCCACGTAACCACGTTTCTCTTTGACATCCGATCAAAAAGATTTAAAGCAGCCGAAACACTACCCAATTTTGCATACCCATCAATCATAGAATTCCAACTAACAACATCACTAACAGGCATCCTATCAAAAATCTCTTCAGCAGATGTCATATCTCCAACTCCAGTATAACCAGCAATCATTGAATTCCAACTAACAGTATCTCTTTCCGGCATTTCATCAAACAATCTTCGAGCAACACTAACTTCACCATTTGTCACATACCCATCAATCATTGAATTCCAAGTTACTATGTCTGAATGATCAAAAATTGCACCATCAAACAACTTACGTGCATCCTTAATCCTCCTAAAACAAGAATACATATGAATCAAAGTATTCCTAACAAACAAATCCGATTCAAACCCAAACTTCAGAATCCTAGAATGAGTCTTTTCTCCTTGCTCAACACAACCCATCTCTGCACATATCTTAACTAAAAGAGGGAATGTATAATGGTTGGGCGATATACATTCTGCAAACATATTTTCATAATAAAATCTAAGACCAATACCTGATTTATTAATATTAACACAGGATTTAATAATAGTGTTACAATGAAAAGCATCAGGTTGATCAAGAAGTGAAAAAACAGTGAAAGCATGTGAAACCAAATGGGGAGATGAACAGAGCTTCTTAATAACTCTACTGGATACAAGAGAATTTTGAAAAATTCCAAGAATCATAAGCTGGGTATGGATTTGATTGAATTGTTTTAGTGTTGGGTTTGAATATTCTAATACTTGTAGAATTGGATGGCTTAATTTTAATGTCTCGTGATCTCGTTCTGGTGGAATATACTCCTTCCATATACTTAAAGATATATAGGACAGCCATTTTTGAAAAGATAGTCTTCAATAAAGAATATAAGAGGGGACTATCTGCACAACTCTGGAAAAAGAAAACTATGACACCAAGATTGCTAATACGGGGTACAGATTGAGTGGGGTGCACCAAAATCAAGACAAGACAAAACAGGTTTATATATAGGACAATATAAGTATTGTCTTGGCTTGGTACACCTCAACTTAACCTGCCACCCCATTAGCAACCTTGCACCCAAACACAATACTAAAGATTTCAAAGTCTCATGTCCTGCCATCATTAGAAAATCCAAATTCCAGTCAATTTGTGCATACAAGATTCATTTTCTGCACATATTTACAAGCCTATAGATTTTAACGAAACATGACATATTCATATTCTAAAGAGGAATAAGAATAGCCTGTGTAGACTATTCAATGCATCCATCAAAATGAAATGTTGTATTTCGTGCAAGGGGAAGGCCATGTTTGGTTGTGAAACACTACTAGAAACCTTATGTTAGAAAATAACCTACAGAAAAATATCGATTTTCTAATTCTAAGGATAACATGATAACGATCATGGGCTGTTCCAATACCAGTAAAAAAATATGCATGAAATTTAGCATATAATTTGAGAATTTTTGGAGTGATAAAGGGAAAGAGAGAAAGACTTTTCATTAAAGGAGAACCCCAATACATAGGTATAGCATTTCCATTTATACAAGAGTAAATGGAAAACCCTACTATACTAATGGACCGCATATCCATGTGTCATAGGCCCTATAACACTTCCCCTTGTGCGGTTCATACACGGAACTTCAAATGTGTTGCCTCATTAAAACCTTGACAAAGGAAACCCAGTGGGACAAAACTTTGACGAAGGGAAAAGAGTACAATGTGTTGATAAAGCTGGCCACCTCTCTTCAGAAAAACCTAAAATATAAAAACCTTGTGGGAAAAAGATAACCTCAATCGGGGAGTCATAACCATGGTGTTGTTGTTGTCTCATTAAAAACCTTGTCGAGTAACAAAAACCCGTTGGGACAAAATAACCTCGGTAAAGGGAAAAAGAGTTCAACAAACACTCGCTCCCCCTGATGTCGACATCATATCATTAGATACTCCCCCTTATGTCGCCATCACCCCCTGATTGCAATCAAGGGTGTTCGGACAATTTCCTTAGTCCAATACTCTTTACGTGCTTTTCAAATAAGGACTTAGGAAGTGACTTAGTAAATAAGTTTGCTACATCCTCATCATACTGTACTTTGTTGACTTGAATGTTTAAGAGACATTGTTGTTGCTGATTGTAAAAGAACTTTGGTGAAATATGTTTCGTATTATCATCCTTGATATATCCTTGCTTCATCTGTTCGATACAAGCTACATTATCTTCATAAATGCATGTTGGCTCTTCAGTGGTAGAATTCAAACCACTAGTCCCTCGAATATGTGTAATGATAGACCTTAACCATATACACTCACGAACCGCTTCATGTAGGGCAATGATCTCCGAGTGGTTCCTGGAGGTATCTACAAGAGTTTGCTTGGTCGATCTCTAAGATATCGTTGTGTTCCCTATGGTGAATACATAACCAGTTTGGGATCGAGCTTTATGTGGGTCAGAGAGGTACCCAGCATCAGCAAAACCAACCAAAACATTATTAGGGGTTTCAGTGTAGGGGGTTGATTTAGCAATCCTCCATTCGTCCTCATAGGGATAAAATAAACCCATGTCAATGGTTCCTTTAAGGTATCTGAATACATTCTTTATACCATTCCAATGACGCTGCGTTGGCGCTGAGCTATATCTAGCTAACAAGTTCACTGAGAATGATATATCAGGTCGAGTACAATTTGCTAAGTAAATGCGCCTATTGCACTTAGGTAGGGAATTTCAGCTCCCAATACCTCTTCGCCATCTTCCTTTGGAAGAAATGGATCCTTTTGTACATCTAAACTTCGACCAATCATGAGAGTGCTAGCAGGATGCACCTTGTCCATATTGAATTGCCTGAGTATCTTATGGACATATGCATATTGGTGGATTAGTATTCCACAGGCTCGGTGTTCTAGCTCAAGTCCTAGAAAAAACCGAGTTTTCCCAAGATCTTTCATCTCAAATTCAGATTTCAAGTAGCTTGCGGTTTCTATTATTTCATCAAGAGTACCTATTATGTTCATATCATTAACATAAACAGCTATAATTGCAAATCCGAAACTCGTTTTCTTTATAAATACGCAGAGGCATAACTCATTATTTGTATATCCCTTCCCAATCAAATAATCACTTAGACGGGTATACCACATCCGCCCGGATTGCTTTAATCCGTAAAGTGAGCGTTTCAACTTAATCGAAAACGCACTTCGTGGTTTAGAGTTACTTGATTCGGGAAATGGAAGGCGATCAGGCACTTTCATGTATATATCTGAATCTAGATCCCCATAGAGATATGTTGTAACCACATCCATAAGCTGCATTTTAATTCCTTCTGAAACTACCAAGCTAACTAAGTAGCGGAACGTTATGACGTCCATTACGGGAAAGTATGTTTCCTCATAATCAATTCCAGGGAGTTGTGAGAAACCTTGCGCCACAAGGCGATCCTTATACCTCAAGACTTCATTCTTCTCATTACGCTTACTGACAAATACCCATTTATGTCTTACGGGATTTACACCTAGTGGGGTTAGCACTACCGCACTAAATACCCGTCTCTTTGCCAGTGAATTTAATTCTTCCTGGATTGCAACTTCCCATTTAGGCCAGTCAGCTCTTTTTTGATATTCTGCAATAGAGCGTGGTTCGATGTCGTCGTGCTCAATGATCTCATGAGCAACAGTGTATACAAATGCATCATCAATCTGTGTGGAGGATCTTTCCATCAACACCTATGCACTCTCATAATCCATAGAGATTTCTTTGTTCTCTGTAATCATTTCAAACATTGGAGTGTCCTCTAGTATTGATTCATGGACATAGCTGTAATCAGAGAAAATTTTATGAGAGAGATTATCTGTATTGATGATAAATGGATCGGATTGTGCCTTACTCACTCCTTTGTTCCTGGGGTGAGTATCCATCGAACCAAGTGGTCTTCCCATCTTCTTTTGGGGGGCACGGCCTCAGCTACACTTCCAACAAGTGTAGGTTTGACACCTCTATATAAGGTGCCTTTTCCCGTATTAGGGATTTCTAACCTTGCATGCACGTTTGCAGCTGGTATGTGTGATCTCGTCACTTTAGCAATATTAGTGAATGGCATCAGGCATTGAGTTTGCCAAATTCTGAAGATCAATAATTCTTTGCACTTCACTTTCAGATTGTGAGGTGAGGGGATCAAGATGAGACAAAGTGGGGACACACCACGACAATTCCTGTCGTTCCCTTAGGAAATCCTTTTCCATACATCCCCCTAACGACGGGAAGGTTGTCTCATCAAAGTGACAGTCCGCAAATCTAACGGTAAAGAGATCGCCTGTCAAAGGTTCCAAATAGTGGATAATTGTTGGGGATTCATATCCAACATAAATACTTAATCGTCTTTGGGGACACATCTTAGTACGTTGTGAGGGCTTAATAGGTGCATATAGAGCACAACCAAAAATGCGTAAATGTGAAATATCAGGCTCATATCCAGTTACCAACTGGTACGCAGAAAATGGTTGGCTAATAGTGGGTCTAAAGCGAATAAGTAATGTTGCATGCAATATGGCGTAGCCCTAGGCAGTAATAGGCAGGTTGGAACGCATAACCAATGCCCTAGCTATCATCTGTAACCTTTTGATGGTAACTTCTGCAAGACCATTTTGAGTGTGTACGTGGGGTACATGGTGCTCTACGTCAATTCCGATAGACATATAGAAATCATCAAATCCTTTAGATGTAAATTCTCCAGCATTATCAAGTCTGGTAGACTTTATTGGATAATCATGGTGGTGAGCCCTCAAACGTATAATTTGTGCTAGGAGCTTTGCAAATGAAGCATTTCTTGTGGACAATAATGCAACGTGTGACCAGCGGGTCGAAGCATTTACCAGAACCATAAAATACATGAATGGTCCGCACTCTGGATGTATAGGTCCACAAATATCACCTTGTATTCTTTGTAAAAATGGAATGTTTTGTTTTGTATCTTTAGCATAGGATAGTCTCGCTCCTGTCTTTGCTAAAGAACAAGCTTTGTAAAATGAGTGGTGTGCTTTTGACAAAGACCACGAAGTAGAATGAGAGAGAGGTTGCACATCAGTTGCTTTAGATAGCAGTGGATGGCGGACGTTGTTGCATTGTAACTGTCTGTTGTCTCATTTTACTTTTCACTCGAAATAAAGGATGTCCGTGTGAGTTCTTTAAAACAAAAATCATCATATCACGACCTGGGTGCCCCAAGCGGTCGTGCCAAATCTTGTATAAGTCATTGTTCAACAGTTCATCGTTGGTAACAACATGTGATTCGATAATCCGAATAGTAGTAGTGTACAAACCACTAGAGTGACTCATTAATTTCTCTAAAATGCGTTTTCTTCCACATGTATTAAAGATAATATTTATATATTCAATTCCATTTTCACAGTGAGTTTCCAAATGATAACCATTTGCAAGGATATCTTTGAAGCTCAACAAGGTACTGTTAGCTCTTGGTGCATATAGAGCTTCTGTGACTTTAATCATTGTACCATTTGGCAATAAAAATTGAGCATTACCTCGCCCAATGATCACTTGTGATGATCCAATCATCGTAGTCACAGAGGATTTATAAGAAATTAAGTCAACAAATAATTGCCTATTTCTTAAAATAGTGTGTGTGGTGCCACTATCAGTTAGGCACTCAATCTCTTCTGAGGATGACATTTCCTAAAAGTAAATGGTACTTCAGAGAATTCGGTCACATAATTCAATCATGCAATAGATTATCGCAGTAAAAATTAAATCCAAAGCATAATAAGTACCAATAAATTTTTTTAAAAAAAACACTGATCCATCAACCAAAAAACGATAATTTAAGACTACCTAACATAGTTTAAGTCATCAAAAGAAATAATTAAACCAAAGTCTTTTAAACCACAAAGCAAGTAAATAAACAAGTTTTTAGGATCAAAGGATAACTAAAAAAAATAACAATCAATCAAAGTCAGGTGTTTCCATAAAGGCATGGTTCTTTTTGCCCTGGAAGTCTGAAATGGTGAAGTTGACATCTGGGGCATGATCATGTTCTTCCCCACAATGAGATTCTTGATCTATATATTCCCGATACTTTTTATAGATGGCTGCTACCTTGGCACTAGCCTTGCATTGCTAGTACCAATGTCCGGAGATTCCACACCTGTAACAAGGTGCATTGCCATTCTCGACCTTCTTAGGTGTAGGGTTCTTATGTGTTTTTTCAACAGTGTTTCCCTTACCACTAGGTCCAGAAGTAACATCTTTAGACCAGGTATTTGAATGGCCTCCACGCCAATTGCTCCTTCCACGATGACCCTTTTGTCCTCTTCCACGTGGGTTGTTATTCCCACGTGAGTATGGAGCACGAGAATATGAATCAACATTTTTAACCCTCTTTTCTTTGGGTTGTTTTTCTTTGTTATCCTTGCCATAGTTAGCCTCGGGAATTTTCTTCTTCCCGTGGGCTCTAGCATTGTTGTTCGCTAGAACTTCATTGTGCCTTTCGGCCACCCGCAATAAGTTGATCAATTTGCTAAAAGTTGTTATTCTTTTATTATCAACCTCTATGCGGTATTGGTTGGCTAGAATAATAGGTGACAAAGGGAAAGTAGACAATGTCTTTTGAATCATATCTTTGGATGTGAGTTTTGTCCCACAGAAATTGAGGTGTGCTTGTAGCTTAAGCATATCTCTTTGGAAATCACCTGACTTCACATAATCAAGAAACCGGATGTCATTCCAATGTTCATTCAACTATGGGAGAAGGAAATCCTCAATTCTCCCAAAACGTCTTGCTAGTGCATCCAACAGTTCTTTAGGACACATTATGTGTTGGTATCCCAAAATGAGATTAGGGTCAATATGTGCCTTAAAATATCGGAGGGCTTCAGCCTTTTCTTTTTCAGTTGATGGGACAACATCTTCGTCAGTAGAGGGTTTGATGGTGTGGGTGCATTCTTTTGCTACAACTACGATCTTCACATCAGCCATCCAACGGTGATACTCAAGTCCATCTATGTTCAACAATCTAAATTCTTGTTGGATATATTACGTCTTGCTCATCTTATGAGGAGAAGAAAATGGAACGACCTGCTTCTTATTCGCAAGAAAAGAACAAAAAATCCAAATCCAGCTTTAGATCCACGATATACCTTTGAAACGCCGTAGAAAAAGAAATAAGGGTACAGACGCAGATTCCCAAAAATGTACTATGATTGGATGTCAAAAATAAAAAAAATCTCAGTGGAAAAAGAAATCGTGCATGATGACGTTTTGGAGTGATAAGGGAAAGAGAGAAAGATTTTTCATTAAACAGAGAGGAGAACCCCAATACATAGGTATATCATTTCTATTTATACAAGAGCAAATGGAAAACCCTAGTATACTAATGGACCGCACATCCATGGACCATAGGCCCTATAACAAGAACCATAATTTTTTGGAAAGAATTGCAAGTGACGCAGGGTTCCTAAACAGCCGACTGCGTCACATGCATATTTTTCTCATGAACGACTCCATCAACTTAACTACTTAACTGGATCAATTGAGCTCGGCAAATTTTCCACTAATGTAGGACATGTTAAACGAAGTAATCAAAAATACCCAGTCAAGCTTAAGAGCAACTGCAATGGTACGATCAAAACCAAAGACCAAAAACAAAAACAAAAAACGACCAAATTTGGGTTTAGTCCGAGGTGCTATGTTACGTGAAAAAGTGGGGGTACAACAACCACACCCAATATTTCGCTTAGCAATCTGTATGGACAAACTCCAATATACTTTCTAGAGAATCAACTAGACAGTCAGACTCAATCTAGGTAAAAGTATATCGAGGAGTTAATATCTCTTCTCTTGATTTGATCTTTACTCAAGCAAATAGAAATATACGAGTCTTTATCAAATACAATAAATAAACTTGGATGGTACCAAAGACCAATATCCAAGGATCATTCAATATCCAATCAACAAACAAAGGTTGGATTTCACTATTGATCGATACAACGCACAACCTGTATTATTTCAATTATATAACAAAATATAATGCGGAATAGAAATAACACAGACACCAGAAATTCTGTTAACGAGGAAACCGCAAATGCAGAAAAACCCCGGGACCTAATCCAGATTGAACACACACTATATTAAGCCGCTACAGACACTAGCCTACTCCAAATTAACTTCGGTCTGGACTGTAGTTGAACCACAATCAATCTTACACTGATCCAAGGTACAATTATGCTCCTACGTCTCTGATCCCAGCAGGATACTACGTACTTGATTCCCTTAGCTGATCTCACCCACAACCAAGAGTTGCTACGACCCAAAGTCGAAGACTTTAATAAACAAATCTGTATCACACAGAAAAGTCTACGGTAATAGATAAATCCGTCTCCCACGAATATACCTACGAGTTTTGTTCCGTCTTTTGATAAATCAAGGTGAACAAGAACCAATTGATAAACTGGACTTATATTCCCGAAGAACAGCCTAGTATTATCAATCACCTCACAATAATCTTAATCGACGCAGCGAAAAAAGATATTGTGGAATCACAAACGATGAGACGAATTATTTGTGATTTCTTTTATATCTTGCCTATCGGAGATATCAATCTCCAGCAAATTATTACAATTGTACTCGTACGATAGAAACAACAAGATCAGATCACATAACTACGAGAAAGTAGTATCGGTCTGGCTTCACAATCCCAACGAAGTCTTTAAGTCGTTAACCTGTTTTAGAAGAAGAAACCAAAGGTTAAAGGAGAATCGACTCTAGCTTAGCACAACTAGTATCACACAGAAGGTGTAGGGATTATGTTTCCCAGTTGCTAGAGTTCTCCCTTATATAGTCTTTCAAATCAGGGTTTGCAATCAATGTTAGCTTGGTAACAAAGTATTCAATATTCACCGTTAGATGAAAACCTGATTTAGATTCAAGCTAATAACTTTCAACCGTTAGATCGAAAACTAGCGTGTTACACACAAATGAAATGCATGTTTCTAGGCTTGTGTAACCGTACTCAAACTTGTACATTTGTTGGTTCAACAATAGTTAACCAAATGGTTAGCCATATGATCACTTTCATATCAACCATATTCTTCTTCACCATAACTAGTTCAAATGACTCAAATTAACTAGTTAGAGAGTTGTTCAATTGCTTAGATCTTATGTAACTACACAAGACACAATCGAAGCAAAAACGGTTTGATTCACTCGAATCGGTTCATGAAATTTATAGCCACTGTTTGGAAAAGCATTCCTTAGTTTATATAAACATGAGTTTAAGAACAACCGATTTTAGATATAACCTACTCAAGTTCGCAGACTGGGTTCGCAGACTTAAGCTCACGGAAGGAGTTCACAAACTCCAACAGAAATTCTCGGGTCGAGAACTTCCGCCAGTTCGGGGACTTGGCTCACGCCACATTCCGTTTCTCTTGATCAACAAAGTTCGCAAACTTTGGTTCAAGGAATAAGGACTTATACATATATGTGTTTCCACAACAATGCTTATATCCTACCAATGATTATGTAATCTAAACTCTCATTTCAATCATTGAAACATTCTCAGGGGACGTTATATAATCGTTATTCACAGACCATTTTTCGCTAGAGAAATTTCCAAAGTGATTGAAACATAACATGACATTCGTCACTAGGTAAAGATGAACTTGGTTAAAGCGAAAGATTACCAACACATATTTCGAGAAATAGATAGGCGAGATAAACTCGGCTCGAAATAGCAAATGTGTATAATCTAAGTCTATATAGCAAAACGACTTTTGTCTCAAGATAGGAGATAAATAGACTTTTGAGTGATAGATAAGTTCAAGTATCCACATACCTTTTAGTCGAAGATCCACCGGTTCCTTGAGTAGTCCTTCGTCTTGTATGATGATTTCCATGGAGTTCTTGAGCTCAACTACACTTTCTATCCTAGTATGAGACCTTAGCTATAGTAGGCTAGAAATCAAGACTTATAGTTTTGATCACTAACATTGACAAACATGCTTGAGATAGCAACGCATGCGAGTTCGACCGAGCAATGCTCTAACACTACGGTGCACGAGTAAAATTTGGTCGAGCACACATTATACCCCCGCCCCATTCAAACTCACATTAAATGTTCGCCTCTCATCAGGGACACATTATACCTTCGCCCCATTTTACACTTGCTTTTGATTCAAACGTAAATATAATGTTCGCTCCACCATCATACGGATTTTATACTTACACCCTGCTATAAACGAACATTAATGTTCGCTCGAATAAATTTGGTTTTGGTCCGGGTTTTAGACCAAATATAGTATGATATTTGGTTTTAGTATGGTTTTTAATCTTTAATCCGTTCGACTGCGTGTGGTTTCTGGACCAAAATTTTGGTTTTAGTCGTCCATTGTGGATGCTCTAACAAGCATAAGTGGATTATAAAGAATGTGTCAACTGGAAATCAAGATGTAATAAATATTTACCAAATTCATCATCTTCTTTGTATAAACTGTACCAGTCTGACTTTTAATGAACATTACAAGAACACTTCATAAAGATTCTAGAAATATTGGTTGTAACATAAACTAGAAAGACCATCAATATCTAAAACCGCATGTAAAGAACATGTTGCCAGAAATATCTGTAGATGATAGTCTAGCTATGAACGAGAAGAAAAGGCTCAACTAAACAGAGAATATTTTGTCTTAAAGTATACCTGTTTATTAACACATCTTACTCAACGGGATTTTTCATGAGTAAGATTTCAAACCTTGTGTTTAATTAACATAAGTATGAGCTTTATGCTCATTTGTATCAAAAAAAAAAGAAGCTTTATGCTCAATGAATATTGTTCATAGTTAATCCTCTTTTTTTTCTTCTAATTTTTGGAGGAAACCCTTTTTGATGTGAAAAATTATCATAAAACTTATTATCATCAAAGTATGAAACCGAGTTTGAATGATTACCTGAAGAGGTTTTTCTGGAGGAATTTGACAGCCTATTGATAAGATCTTTGTACCCTTCAATTATCACATTTAGGTTGTCCTTCACATCTCAATTATTGTTTACACCTTCTGGTACCTTTTTCACACCTTGAACAACATCCCCCTTCTTAGTCTGAGGAGGATCTTTTTGAAATCTCCTTGACCGATCGTGTTAATGTTACTATTATAAGTTCGAACGTTAGAAGAGCATATTGAACTGAATTTCCTGGAAGGTTTCACAGGGTGAGTACTAAAACCGATTGGTTTAGACATATGAATGTCAATTACACCTTTGAGTATTAAATCTAAGGTGTGTTGAAGTCGACAAATATAGTGTCATCCAACCTTAATTTGCACTTCCATCGAACATGTCCTTTCGAATCACAAAAGAGACACACTTTCTGATCACCTGGGTGATTATAATGAATACGTTTAACACCATCGTTAGGAGATTTCTTCCTTCCGTGAGATGTGGTGATTCTTTGATTAGAGGAAGTTACAAGCACATCTTTAGCAATATGAAGGGTTTGCAATTTAACTTATGAACTAGTTTCACCAGAGAAACATGATTACAAGTAGTCACATTTTATAACAACAAAGTTGTGTCTGAGGAAACTGGTATAGTATACTCTTTATAACAAACCTTACATTGAATAACAAATTTACTCAATGGACGTTTAATTTCCAAAGCATTCTCCTCAAGTTTGGCCTCGAGTAAAATTTTTGATGAACTTACTTCAGCTTTTTCTTCACGAATAATCTTTAATTGGGAGTCACGATCATTAACCATACCAATAAGCATACTGACCTTGTGTTTCGGCCTATTGACCTCAGCAGACTGGATTCTAACTTGTCTTAGAATTACTGCACTTTCTTGGGCTGCTTCCCTTTCTACTTAAGAGTCAGAATCATCAGTTTGATAAAAAGGATAACACTTATCAATATTTGCTTGTTTCCTGGGAACAATATGTTCATCTATATTTGAGTCAGACAAGACTTTCTCTTTAATAGATTTCATGGAAACAGAACTTTTATACCTGTTAATGTGTTTGTCAGAGATAACACTTTTGTCCATAGAGTCAGATTGCTACAAACACAGACTTGTGAGGTCTTAGTGTGTTTTCATGATCTGATACCAATTGAAAAAGTGGGGGTATAACAACCACACCCAATAATTCGTTCGGCAATCTGTATGGACTAAACTCCAATATAATTTCGAGAGCACCAACTTAAAAGTGAGACTCAATCAAGAAATATATCAAAGAGGTTTATCTCTATTTCTCAATATAATCAGCAAATCGAACAGATATAAATCCGTGAGCCTGATTGATATGAAAAACAACTTGGACGGTACCAAAGACCAATTCCCAAGTGTAAATAAAGTTATATCCAACAAACAAGGTCGGATTTATCAACTGATTGAACTACGCACAACCTGTGATATTTCAATTATATAAACAAATATAATGCGGAAAAGAAATAACACATACACCAAAAATTTTGTTAACTAGGAAACCGAAAATGCATAAAAACCCCGGGACTTAGTACGGATTTGAAGATCACACTGTATTAAGCCGCTAAAGACACTAGCCTACTACAAGTTAACTTCGGACTGGAATGAGGTTGAGCCTTAACCAAGTTTCACACCGATTAAGGTACAGTCGCGTTCCTTACGCCTTTAGAACCACGTCGGATTCCGCGCACTTGATTCCCTTAGCTGATCTCACCCACAACTAAGAGTTTCTATGAGCCAAAGTCGAAGACTTATAAACAAATCCGTCTCCCACAGATATGTTTATTCTTTATTCGGTTTTTGTCGGTCTTTTGATAAATCAAGGTGAACAAGAATCAATTGATAATCCGGTCTTATACTCCCGAAGAGCATCCTAGAAATATCAATCACCTCACAATAACCCAACTAATTAACAAAAAAAATTATTGAGGAATCACAAGATTCTGAGACGAAGAACTATTGTGATTACTTTTTATATCTTACCTATCAGAGATAAATCTCGAGTAAATATTACAGAATATAAAACTCAATACGATAGAACAAGTAAGATTAGAATACGCAACTACAGAGAAAATAGTTGGATCTGTCTTCATGAATCCCAAATGAAGTCTTCAAGTCGTTAACCTAATATGCTTTTGGAAAAACATAGGTTAAAGGAGAATCGACTCTAGTTTGCAACTAGGACACTGGAAAGTTCCGGGATTAGGTTTTCCAGTTGCTAGAGTTCTCCCTTATATAGTATTTCAAATCAGGGTTGCTTACAATCAAAGCTAAGTTATCATAGTAGCAAAGCATTCTATATTCACCATTAGATGAAATCCTGATTTAAGATTTAAGCTAAGTCTGCTCAGGAATTAAGCAATCAATATCCATTGTTAGATGGTCTTAGCTTGTTACACATAAATGAAATATACTTATATTTAGATATGGATAACTGTACCTAAACGTGTATATTGAGTTGGCTCAATAACAATTAACCGAAGTTATCCATATGAACACTTTTTTCTTAGCCGTATTCATCTAACATTTCTAGATCAAATATGATGATCAATCAATTATGAAAGATAATCAAATGAATATAATTGTGTTTCCAATAGAGTTGTTCAATTGTTCACTATCTCATAGAAATATAAATGAACAAATTGAAACGAAACCGGATTGATTCGTTAATCGTACAAAGTACTTATACAAGAATCAATTCATGAACATTAAGCCACGGTTTGCAAAGTTAATTTGCATTCCTTAAATCATAAATTTTTTAGTTAATGAGTATGAGAATCATATATAACCGATTTTAGAACTTAACCATTGTGTTCGCGAACTAGGTACGCGAACAACAGCTCTGGACCTTGGCCTAGTCAAGTCGTTCGCAAACCCGTTTCGCGAACAATCGTCCTGGACCCAACTCAGGTAAACTCGTTTGCATAAAGGTACGCAAAAAATAGTTCCGGACCTTCTCAGGTAAATACGTTCGGATACTAGATACGCAAACAAGAGACACAATAGTTCGCATACTAGGTATGCATACCGTGTTGCATCCAGACAATTCTAAACTCTCATTTCAATCATCGAAACATCCTTAAAGAACGAAAATCGTAATCTTACAAATACCAATAGCTTCAACTAATTTTCAAGTGATCGAATGATCAATATGAAACTTCCCAAGCTAACATCAAATGATTGTCTCACACAAATCATGTAAGATGTTCAAGGTAATTTTCACATTATCATCTTTTGACTTAATATTTAGTTTCCAAAAAATAAATTGTCTTCAACTAAACTCGTCAAGAATATGATGAACATAGCTAAAGCAAAAAACTCTCAACACATATTTCGAGAAATAGATAAGCGAGATAAACTCAGCTCGAAATATCAAATGTGTATAATGGAAAAGTCGATATAGCTATACGACTTAGTCTTATTAGAAGATATAATAAAATAGACTTCTGAGTGATATATAAGTTTTAGTCTCCATATACCTTTTGTTGATGACGTTCCTCCAAGCTCCTCGGCAGATCTTCTTCTTCTTCTTCAATTGGTGAACGTCGTGAAGTCTAAAGCTCAACTACACATTCTATCCTCATCCGAGACATAGCTGTAAGTAGACTAGAAATCAATTATATAGTTTTGATCAACTAAACTTGACAAACAAGCTTGAGATAGCAAAGCTTGCTAGTTCGACCAAGCAGTGCTTTAACAATTGTGATTTTTGTGATTATTATTACTATATAGATAAAACTAACTGAAAAAACGATGGTAAGGTTAAAAGAGAAGAGAAATAAGGGTTCAAATGGAGGAGTGGAGGAGATGATGGAAAGGATTGGAGTGCTGCTGGATGAGAAGGTTGAATTGTTGAGAGAGTTGAATTAGAGGATAAATTGAGAGAGACGAATTGAAGTCTTTGAATAAAAGAGCAGGTGATAAATGTGGAATTTTAGAGAGAAAGGGTGTGGAATTAGAGGTTCAAGCAACCATGTCCCTAATTTATGCGAAAGAACTGCTTAGTCAGGACTCAGGAGGGTTAATGCCGAAATGTATATCAAGACAAAAAAAAATACTCTACCTTGCCTAAGCAGGAGCATTTTAAAATTCTTTTCTGACTAAGGTGTATGTGACATTTTACCTTTAACCCCATACTGTTTATTTTTTTGTAGAAAAGAATAGTGGAGAAAGAATGGTGGTGACAATTGACGTGTATTTTACAAACCAAGTAGAACAAGAAGAAAGGGTAAAAAAAAAATCCCATTTTCTGATGATATTTTTTTAAAGGGAGAGCAAACATGGATCCAAGGAGAGCGAAAATCGTAGTCGACTCGCTAACTCGAACCTAGTCGACACATTATTCTAAATTAGACTAATATACCCATAATAATCTTGAATTATATGATCCTACGTTATCTCTAGGTCTTTTTGACTGTGCCATATTTGTTTCAAACTTTATGTTGTTGCTTTCTTATTTCATGCTCTCAGGAAACATACATGTCAAATTATATTTCAACATGCTTCACTTAATCCTAACACTATAATTTTTCATGTATCGAATACACATTCATCGACATCGTCTCACCTCTTTACCACCAGTAGATTGTGAAGTGGAATCAATATAGTATACTAATTCAAACTAACGAATCTTAGTCTTGTTTATGTGATTGTGAAGTGGAATCTCGGCATCAATATATTATATGTGCTTCTTTCGGTTAAAAAAATAACTCACATTGTAAAAGATTGCAGCAATTACAATGGGTTCGTGGATCCTCCACGAGCTAGCATGCGGCTTTCCAGTAAGGATTTCCCAGGCTGCAAAGAAAGCCACCAGAACAACACCAATAACACTCATTATCACCGTGCTGGTGAACGGTGTGTTGACTTCTTTATTTCTGATTACATTTCAAATTTTCTATCCTTCATGAATAATCAACCTACCTATTTCTCAGATTGTAAGAAAAATCTCTTCGTCCGGGAAGAAAGAAAAATAATGATCTCATTTTATTTTATTTTAATTATTCAAAGGAAAATTGAAAACCTCATATAGTTGTAGTGCAAGTACACCTTCGAAGTCTATTATGAATACAAAATAAAGTTTGGCTAACTTAGACTAGATAAGTGGCGGTCCAGATTTGTCCTCACAAGAGATATATCTACGGCTGTAATCGTTTGTCATAAGTGATGGTTAAGATTGGGATTAAAAATGCATCTAAAGAATAAAATTTACTCACCAATAATTCTTCATAATAAATATTTTAATAATTTGTCATAATAAATGTCAATTATGAATGATAATAAATAAATTATTCAATTAACAACGATAATAAATATATTTTCATTTACTAGTGTTTTTAATGTACGTTGTTGTACTGAGCTATATGTACAAAAACAATTCACGTTTGGCAAAATATAAACTAAAGTTAGAAGCGAGTAAAAAACAGATCAGATTTGTTTGGTAAAATATCAGGTTGAACAATTGTTGTTGTAGCAAATGACTAGAACATACATGTCGCTGAAAATTGTATTGTATCTTACTGTAAAATAGTTAAGTCTCTTAGTATTAAATAATTAAATAAAATATATATAATATTAAATTTACAAATTAGTATGATTATTAAAAAGTATGATTTTTTTTTTAAATCAGTCGTTGTTTAATATTGCCTTTATTTTTGTTGTCGATAAATTAAACAATTTTCAATGATGGTATAGTATAACATATAGTTTGAAAGAAAAATTATTATCTTTAAGAATAAAATATAGCGAATTAAGATTGGTAATATATATGTAGATTTAAGGATAATTTTTGTCATTTATAAAATAAAATAGGGATAGAGCAAAAAAAAAAACGAAATTAAGGTCGTCCATAGCTTTTTCTTTTGAAGCTTTTAAAAGCTCATTCTCCTCTACTTTTCAAAGTTGATAGATTTTGGAAATAAGTTGCGTAAAAAGCATTTTAAAAAATCTTTACCAAACAGTATGATGAAAAATATTACTATAAATATATTTCCAAAGTACTTTTTGAAAAGAAAAAAAGAAAGAAAAAGAACTCAATTAGATTCTCTAATAATTATATAAGTCGACCATAGAGTGGTGTTAAGGCAGAAACGTTATGCTTTGATTGGAATTGGTGGTGGAAGTTGTTTCAGTAAAAACAGTAGTGGTGGGTGGTGTAATTATGGTGGCGGCGAGTATTGGTGAACAATGGTGCCCAATGACCGTCTCACGTATTTCCTAATAAATGGCTTAACTTTATTTTTATTCAATGACGATGGATAACAAAGTCTATTAGTTGTTACTATAGTCTATTATTATTAGATGAAGTGGTTAATCATTTTACTTACTAGCTAATCATGGTTTCATTAATTTTATGTAGCAAATGACCTCACATTTGGAAGGTTAATGTCGTAGAATGTCTCGAAATTTTGAAAAACTAAAACTACATCTTATGTGAGTAAAATGGTTTATCGTATGAAATGGTTTAACGTGTTATAATATAATAGCTTAAGAAAATGAATTAGTTTTCCTTAAGTTATCGAAGTAGTAAGAACATATAATGCGATGTGTATTGTTGAGTCCATTCATAGTACTATTCTTAAAGGTGATGTGTATTGTTGAGTCCATTCATAGTACCTACATAATTATTTACGAGACGACTGAGTTCGAGTGATGTAATTTGTTATAGACTACATAGTTTAACGTTTTGGTTACATCCGGTCATTAATTTGAGGAAAATACATAAGGACAATACCATTTCAAATTATCGAAGAGATATCTTTATAAACTAAACATATCAAGTAACGTTGTTGTCTTTTTGGGGGGAAAGAGTATGTAAAAATTAATTCTGATATAATTCCATGGTTGGATTGAGGATACAACTCGCGTAGAAAGAGATATTATTTGGGAGAATATCAAAGTGTCAAACACAGTAGAAAGGAATTATATATGAGGACATGATAAAAAAAATTTGGACTGAAGAATAAAAATATCTACCGGTTTTTCATTTACTTTTGTAATGATAAAAAGGATAAATTCGACAGTTAATAAATACTATTTATAATATATATAAACGCTGGAAAATGGATAACCAAATAAAAAACCAACGGCACGGGTTAAGCCCTAGTAATCTATATGGTTCATCCATATCTAAATATAGGTATATTTTATTTGTATGTATCAAGCTAATACCATCTAACAGTGAAATTGATTTCTTATTTTCTAAGTAGACTTAGCTTGAATCTTAAATCAGGAGTTCATCTAACGGTGAATATCAATTGCTTTGTTACTAAGCTATCTTAGCTTTGATTGTAAGCAACCCTGATTTGAAAGACTATATAAGGAAGAACTCTAGCATATGGAAAATCTAATCCCAACACTATCATGTGTCCTAGTTGCAAACTAGATTCTATTCTCCGTTAACCTAGGTTTTCCAAAACCATTATAAGGTTAACGACTTAATTGCGTATTCTTCATTTGGGATTCGTGAAGCCATATCCAACTATTTTCTCTGTTATTGCGTATTCTGAACTTACTTTTTCTATCGTGTTGAGTTTAATCTTCTCTAAGATTTTCTCGAGATTTATCTCCGATCGGTAAGATATAAAAACTAATCACAACAGTTCTTCGTCTCAGACTCTTGTGATTCCGCAATAACTTCTTATGTTAATCAATTAGGTTAGTGTGAGGTGACTAATATTTCTAGGATGCTCTTCGGGAGTATAAGGCCGGATTATTAGTTGAGTTTTCTGTTCACCTTGATTTACTAAAAGACGAAAACAACAACCAGAATAGACTTATCTGTGGGAGACAAATTTACTTATAAGTCTTCGACTTTGGGTCATAGCAACTCTTAATTGTAGGTGAGATCAGATAAGGGAATCACGTGCGCGGAGTTCTGATGGGATTCAATAGGCGTAAGGAACGATACTGTACCTTACTCGGTGTGAGACTTGGTTAGGGATCAACTACATTTCAATCCGAGGTTAACTTATAGTAGGCTAGAGTCTGAAGCGGCTTAATACAGTGTGGTGTTCAAATCTGAAATAGGTCCCAGGGTTTTTCTGCATCTGCGGTTTCCTCTTAACAAAATTTCTGGTGTCTGTGTTATTTCTTTTCCGCATTATATTTGTTTATATAATTGAAATATCACAGGTTGTGCGTAGTTCAATCATAGTTGATAAATCCGACCTTGTTTGTTGGATAAAACTTGATTGACACTCGTCCATTGGTCTTTGGTACCACCCGAGTTATTCTCTCAACAGTCAGTCTCACGGATTTCTATCTAGTTGATTTACTGATTGTATTGAGAAAGAGATAAAGCTCTTTGATATATTTCTTGATTGAGTCTCACTTTTAAGTTGGTGCTCTCGAAATTATATTGGAGTTTAGTCCATACAGATTGCCGAACTAAATATTGGGTGTGGTTGTTATACCCCTGCGTTTTCAACAATTTATATTAAAAAAATAACGATAATAATAATCTTATAATAAATTCATGAATAAGATTCACCTAGTATGATCAATTTATGATAATTCAATTACGACTTTATTTTTTCATATTGGACGATTAGATTTTCTGTAAGATCATTTGTAAAACCATATAGTTGTGTTAATTAACAAGTAACAACAATGTATTTATTAGAAAAGTCTCATTATGATTTAACAATAGTTGTTTATATTTGGATTATTTATTTATTTCAAATTAAAACTGTCAATAAAGAAGAAAAACAAAATCAAACACTACCCTTGGTCGGTAGCCTAGCAACAAGCTGGGCTCCAACACCTCTCTGAATAGCAATGCCTAATCTATAAAAAATAAATCTACCAAAACTACTATTAGCGTCATTATGAACCATACAATTCTTAATACGCTTGAAAAAACATACAGTATCGTCGCCAAACTCACCTAAAGTAGTAAAGGCCAAAACACCCAGACATATAATATTATATGTAGACGCTTGTTTCTACATATAATATTATTTTTGTTTTTAATGTTATCTCGTGTCGTTTTGCATATGCGTCAGGATTCATTCGATAAAAATTTTCAACAAAACTTCTTAACCGTAAAACTTTATATAATCAACGGTATTTATATATAATGACATGGAAATCACAACTAAGTTATATCATTAGCCAAATTAAAATCCAAGCCACAGTGTCGTACAACAAGTACAAGTTCAGGCAGTGATTTCCTACAACACCACCACACACACACACATCACCACTACCAGTCAACATGGCCATTTTATTTGATTTTCACTTTTCAGGGAGTCTTCAGGTCGGCATTATCATTCTCTCTAAGATCGTATGTCTGACTCGTCGAACTCCTCATGTTGGCATTATCATTCGCTCTAACATCGTGGTGTATGACTCGTCGAACACCCCTCTTCATAGATATGTTTGCACCCATATCCATTAGTATTGATGGGATTGTCAATCGGTTATTGTTCGATCCAATGTATCTCTGACAGTATGTATGTTTTAGTTTTCTTCTTTGATTTTTAAATGATGGATGATGCGATTGATTATCTGGTGGATGTATTTTAGCCTAGTTCACATTTCTAGCTTCTTCTTCCTCCAGTATTCTTGGTGTGCTAGTCATAATAGCTAGTCTCATAGCCTTTGGATACACCAGGATAAACGAAACTGAAGCGAACCAAAATCCATTGGATCGTGAAACTATGTTCATGGAAAATCCAGATCCCGATCCACGCGATTGAGTGAAGTAAATTTCTTTTATCTTTGTCAAGTTATTTGTTATTACAACTAAATAATTCTCTTATTAATTTATATCTATGTCTAATTCTGTCTTGCAAGAAGACAAGTAGAGACAACAAAATGTTGCCACTAAGTCTGTTTGATATTTGCTTTGCAGACGTTGCATTGCTTATTTGGGTTTTGCTCTGAAGACACAAATATTATGGTATCTGTAATTGAGTTGGCTTTTGGAGGGAAGATTGAAATTAAAAATGACATAGAAACATCTTATTCAATAAACTACTACCTAAAACTAGAAAAGAAAATCCTTGTTCAAATTTGGTCCAAAAGGACTCTAGGGTTTCTTTTAGAAGGGAAGAGTAAGTAAAGAAGAAAGAGAAAAAAGGATCTAATAAATGATTTATAACATCCTAAGTTATTCTTGGATATGTTTAACTAAGAACGCTCGATTGGGAGATACTTATATTAATTGGGGGATATAGGAAAAAGACAAAAAATGGGATTTAAATAGTAAATCAAGGTCACCCCATATCCATGTATTTTCACTAATTCATAATATAACCCTCATTAATCAGGTTTAGTGGTTAAAAATAATTAGTTTTGTTAATTGATTAGTTTGAAAATGATTTATATAAATCTTTATCATTCCGGAGAGATTAGAAGTATGAATGTTGGGTTCAAAATTTTTGGTTGAGATGAGTGACCAAAGAGATGTCTCTGAGTCTTCACGTTAGCAACAAATGTGTCTTTTATGTCGAATCTTCTCCAGATTTAACTTTGGATTCACTATGGATGCACCTGCAAAACATCCTTCCGGCATTGACATGACTATGAATACCATGCCGGAACAACCTAAACTGACATGATATTCATAGTTATATCAATGCCGGCGCACCATAATTTCACGTACCAGGGGATATTCAACCAACACAGTGTGTCAGCGTTGTTGTTGGTCGTCCATCCATGCCGGAATTTGTTGGAAATTTTGATAAATGTTTGCCGCTATCCGGGGGGCGTAGTCCCTCCCGGATGTGTTCGACCTATTCCATTTTGATTTTGAAATTCAAAACCTATTTTGTTTTGAGATTTTTCTGGTTTTAATCAGTCCACTGCCGGCACAGTCAGTTAATTTTCGAGCATGCTGGTACTGCTAACGACATAGTATGTTGCTTAAATTTCTTTGTCGGCACAAGATGTAAAGTATCAAGAAAATTTAATTTATTGTTCACTTGACTACCTGAACTGATAGATTTCTATCGATCATGCCGACATTAAGTTACGGCATTGAATGATAGTTACCAAGCATGCTGGCACCATTTTTCGGCATCGTCTTCATCAATTCCGGCATGGTCTTCATCACTTCCGGTGATGTAAAAAAATATTATTTCCGACATGTTCTTCATCACTAACGACATGGTATTCATCACTTCCGGCATGGTTTTCATCACTACCCGCATTGTCTTCATCACTTCCGGCATGGTCTTCATCAATTCCTGGATGGTCTTCATCACTACCGGCATGGTCTTCATCATTTACGGCATGGTCTTAAACACCTCTAAATGTAAAAAAAAAAAAATCGTTTTCAAAGTGGAGAATATTTAGGCTTGATTTTGATTTTTGTTTTTCAAAGTGGAAAAAAAATCCTAACCCTAACAAGAATGCCGGCAGTGAAGATGAAAATGGGGATATGATTTTGTTTTTTGATTTTAAGTTTTTAGATTTTTGTTTTGAGGGAAGGGTATTTTAGTAATTTCCCCCCCCCCCCCCAAAAAAAAAAACACCCCTTAGCAAACACTATTGGTTGGAAAAAGTAATTTATATCCCCCAATTAATATAAGTATCCCCCAATCGCGTGTTCTTAACTAAACCTTCTCTGTCTCTCTAATAGTTATTCTTGGATACGTAGTAGACACTATGAGTATAAATTACTAAATTTACCTTTGTACCTTGGATAATTTTAAAAAGTGAAAAATACTAGAACCACCCTACTATATGGGTTCAATATTTAGAAGCCCCACAAAATAGATCTTCCACTATCAACTCCATACTTTCAATTTTTGATATTTCTAGGCCCATAACTTTTATTTTTGGGGCCAGGTTTTGAATTCTTTTAGATTGCTGATGTCAGCAACTTTTTTAACAAATCTAAAAATACCAAAAATAACCTCCAATATTTATATTCGTTTTATAACAGAAACAGTAATTCAATTCAGTTTTCTTAGCTCTCTCTTCTCTGCTCTCGTTTATTTTTCTTCAGTAGCAGAATTAGGTTGATTTCTTTTATACGAATCATTACATTGAAGAACAAGGATTCGTTAGTTTGCTGCTGTGTAGAAGACGAGAGGAAGAACAAGGATTCATTATTGTTTTTCTCAATTTTTGTTGATGTTATTCACAGGATTTCAGATCTGACGAGATTGAGTTGATGCATTGAAGAACAACAAATAGGTTTGTATCAATTTATCTTTTCTGTTTGTATCAAATAGATTTGATTCATTAGTTTTCTGAGTGATTGTTTGATTCTTATCTTCTACTGATTTTGGATTTTTGTTTTATTTCGATTTTGTTGAGTCTGAGAAGAGGAAGAAGACAGGTTGGAATAGAGAAGTAATTAACATAGGTGTGTTATCGATCTAGTTTTCAGTTCCATTGATTTCGATTTTTATGATTTGGATCTAGTTTTTTAATTTTTTGATTTGGTTTGATACTGAGTATGTTTTTATTGATACTTACAACAGGTTCGTTTGATACTGAGAAGAGGAATATAAGAAACATTGTTTCAGAAAAAAGAAAACAACAAATCTAGGTAAGAATTTTATTTTGTTTTGATTTCAGATCTGTTTTCAAATTTTTTTTTTTTGAATTATTTTTTGTTCTTGCATGTTCGATCTGTTAATCTGTTGTTTACTTTTTGTTGATACTGAGAGGAGTATGAAGAAACAATTTTGTTTCAAAAGAACAACTTCAAATTGATTTTAGACATGCTTTTTTTTTTTTGTTACAATATGTGTAACTTGAGGTTACACATATATATCATGTTGTATTTTAAGCATGTGTAAGGAAGATGCAGATACAATTTTGTTTCAGAAGGAAAACAATTGAGGTAGAGATGATGTTTTTTAGTTACAGTATGTGTAATTTTAGTTTACACATATATATCATGTTGTATTTTAAGCATGTGTAAGTTGAAGTTACATATATATGCCCTGTAACATGTTTATTTGTAAACAGTTGTATCATTTACTCATATTTAGCTTGCCGCATAAAATATACTTCTCACGAGGGGGCAACGCCCCCGAGTGAATTGCGTTCGTTTTTTTTATTTTTTTATTTTTATTGTATGTTTGATATTTTCAGGTTGTCATGGATGTTGTTAGTTGCACTGTTGTTAGTTGCATTGCTGTTGTTCGCTACTTTTCAGATTTCATTACCCCGCGTGTTAATACTGATATCAAACTTGATGAGTTTAAGGAACAAGTTTGCAAGGAATGAAAGCAGTTTACTCCACTTGGTATTTGTTTCTTCTTCCGAGAAAGTGGGAAAGAATTTATGATTGACTGTGATTATTCACTTCAAGCTCTTATATCCATCACAAATAGTAAAAAGAAGACCAGTGTTGATATTTTATTGCAAAATGTTACTCATATAGCCTGTTCCTCTATCTCTAGGGCAGATTCTTCTATTTCTAATGGTCCTAGTACGTCTTCATTGAGTTTTAATCGTACTGTTGCAATGTATTTGGAAGACAAAAGCAAACCTGAAAAACCTTTGTTATCGGATGGTTGGCCCTAGGTTCTTGGTGAGATTGGTCATGTGTTTGTTGAAGGAGTTAAGCAAGTCAGGGTTGCTTTCACCAAGTATCGTCTTCGCACTGGTTTCAACATGGTTGTAACACATAATGAGCGTTCTAGGTTCACAGCTAAGTGTGCAGATAAAAAATGCGGCTGGAAATCTCATATGCATCTTTTATTGATGAAAGGAACGAAATGTTGCAGGTAGCTTTTCTGTGTTCTGTCATCTTATGCTTAGCATATGTTATGTTTTGTTACAGTATGTGTAACTTTGTACATATGATGTTTTTTGCACCATATTGTTTTTGGTTGATTTGTTTATATTTTGTATGAACCTCTTCAGGTCAGATCTTATAACCCTGAGCACATTTGTGGTGCTGGTGGGCGCAACTTGAATCAAAAATACTCCACCAGCTTCACGTCTAGTTTGATTGAGGAAGAAGTTCGAAAAATCCTCACAAGAAGCCTAAGTAGATTGCAGCTGATTTCCAGACAAACTATGGGATTACCATGGAGTACTATCAGGCCTATAATGGTAGGGAAAGGGTTTATGAGACGATTTATGACGACGATGTGAAGTCCTACTCGCACTTGGTACGATATATTGATGCTATAAGGGAAACCAACCCTGGTAGTGTGATAAAGTTTGAATTTGATCATGCAAAGAAACAGTTCCAACAGATTTTCATCGCATTTGCTGCATGCATCAAAGGGTACCGGTTTTTTCGGCCAATGGTATACTTTGATGCTACTTTCCTTACTGGTAGATTCAGAGGTTACTTGATGGCAGCTACTGGGATCAATGGTGGTAAAGGTATGTTTTTTTTATGTTTTTTTTCCGAACAACTTCAGTTATAACTAAGAAAATAGCATTTGTAACCTTAAGTTACACATTTGTTATAGCATGTGTAACTTGTATTTACACATTGTTTTCTGTTTTGTGAAACTTATTATTTTTTTCAATTCTACTCAATTTTTTATAGGATTTTTTCCACTTGCTGTGGCACTAGTCGATTCTGAGACTATCAACAACTGGGAGTGGTTTTTAAGGAATTTGACTAAAGTTGTTGGTGATGGGAGGCTAATCACCTTCCTTTCGGATCTCCATGAAGGACTCTTGCAGGGTGTTCCACTTATCTATACAGATTCGTTCCACAGCTTCTGCTACTATCATTTGACGACTAATCTTCCCATCACAGGATCAGATCCTAGGTACACGCTTGTGATGGGCCTTTTCCAAGAGGCGACATACGCACTCTCACACGAAAACCATGCCAAGGCCATACAGAAAATTAGAGACTTGAACTGCGATTGGGTGGATGATTACATCGAGACCATCCCACCTGAAGCATATGCGAATGCCTATTTCAAAGGTTTTCGGTATGGAAGAACATCTAGTACTCTAGAAGAATCACTCAATAGCTGGCTTGTGGTTCACAAGAAGATGTCTGCATATTCTCTTCTTGATTAGGTTAATAGAGTGTGTGTTTTTGTTGTTGTTTTTGTCTTCTATTTCTTGTTTTGTCACTTTATGTATTCATAAGTTTTTTTCCTTTTCAGATTAGGAAGAAAATAATGGTATTGATGGCAGAGCGTTGTGAAATTGGTGCTAATATGATGACTCCATTAACCCCAGATTATGAGGAAAATCTTGAGGATCTTCAAGATGAAGGTTTGGCTTGGGAAGTATTGGTTGCTAGTCATACCGTGTTTGAAGTTTTTAACGAAAGGACTCACATGGTGGACCTCGAACACCAGACTTGCACCTGTCAAAGGTTTGGTTTCTTATGTTTTTTTTTTGTATGTTCATTTTTTTGAAAGTTACAGGATGTGTAACTTCTAGTTACACTATACATATGTGTAACTGGAAGATACACATCCTGTATATGCATGTGTTACTAGCTGATTTTTTTTGTGTTTTATGATTTCCTTGTGTAACTAGCCGAGTGTTTATATCCTTGTATTTTGTTTTTTTGAAGGTGACGTGTATACGGTTTCCCTTGTGCTCATGCTCTTGCAGCCATACGGAAGATTAAACGTGAGGCTATTGATTTAATTTCACCTTATTTTACGAGCGACTATTTTAGGAAGACTTATCTGCATTGCATCCAGCCAATTCCCAACTACAACAGGCCTGTTGAAATTAAAGAAGATGACACCATAAACCCTCCTATCGTAAAGAAACAACCAGGTAGACCCCCAGGAAAAAGGATTCTAAGTAAAGGTGAGAAGAAGGTAAAGAGGAAAGTTCACTGCAGCAATTGCAAGGAAGCAGGTCACAACAGGGCAAGTTATAAGAATCCTCCGAAGTACACACCCCCTAGATTTAAGTTGAAGAAGTTCATTTCTGCAAGTAATGATTTTATGTGTGAATTCTTATTTTTCTTGGATTATTTGTTTTTTAGTTTTCTTCATTTTGGTTCTCATGGACCAAACATTTTTATTTTTCTGCAACGTTGATTATGTGCAAGGATTATTCACTCATATTTTATATTTTTGTGAGTTCACAGGTGAAATTCATTTTATTTTATTTTTACGTCTGATCAGTGGTCAAATGCTTGTGTAACTTTAGTTTGCACTCAAATATATGGTTGTGTAATCAGAAGTTACACTGTTGTGAATCCATGTGTAACATTAGGTTACAGATGATAAATGCATATGTAACTTTATTTTTATTTTTGATTTATTGTGTACATCTGATCAGTGGTCAAATGCTTGTGTAACTTTAAATTTACACTCAAATATATGGACGTGTAACCAGAAGTTACACTGTTGTGAATCCATGTGTAACATTAGGTTACACATGATAAATGCATATGTAAACTCAGGTTACACCTTCATTTACTTTACACATCAAATTAAGATGTGTAACTTTAAGTTACTAAACCTGTTGCATACTTCTGAAACCTGTAACATCAGAAAAGTTCTAACAAGATATTTTTGCAGGTCTAATAACAGCTTGTAGTTGACAAAAGTAAACAAGTTTTTAATTCAATGAATTTCAATCCAAAAGTATAGAAGTTTGCAAATCCAAGAACTGCTAAAATCTACTAACTGATGAAATTTAAAAGTTTTAACAACATATTTTGCAAGTCTAACAACGGCTTGTATCTAACAATATATTTGCAAGTATAGAATTTTTGTAATCTTAATGACTGCTTTACACATCTCTGGATGGATCTGAAATAATCTTGTAAAGCATGCTTCCTCTCACGCGGTTCACCTTGTCAGCCAACCATTTCACCATATGTGAGGTTGGTTTTTTGTCAAGCGGTTTATTCTTCATCCTTATCTTCATGTAAGTGCATACAAATAGAAGACAGTCAGGAATTGAACCTTGTTCGGGCGAAGCGAGATTTCTGGCTTTGTCATTCATCCCAAGAGGACAACCGAGTGTCAGTTCTGTAGTTATTGCAAATGCATATTTCTTGGCTTGCTGTAAGTGTTGATCCCTGAGTTCCTTAACGTCTGACGAGTTCATGTGGGACCAAGGTTTAGTGCTCGTCATGTCATACTCCAGGAGTGTGTAGTGTGTGTTGTTGTTGCACATTAGGGTGAAAAGTTCGACTGCATCGTTCTTGTACTTGAGATACTCCGTAGCAAGATTTAGAATCCAAAATTTCTTGAATTCACTGTAATTGTCCAAGTAAGATTTCTGCAAAAACCATTTGGAATATCAAACTCACATTTTAAATCAAAAGTTTTGAATGTACAAGTGATTATGTAAACAGAAGTTACACATAAGGTCTTGGGTTTTACACTAAAAACATAAGGATGTGTAACTTCAGATTACACATTATAACTGCATTTGTAACCTCAGATTACATATTATAACTTCATTTGTAACCTCAGATTACACAACACATTTTGCCGACATTAAAAAACTCTGAGCATGTTATCATAAACGCAATAATATTTTTAAATATTATAAATGCAATAAGATTTTAAATATTTCGAAGTACTTATTTATGCTTTTGGCGAGAGGAATATCGCTTTGTCATACTTGCTGTTTGAGTTCATCTTTGTCCTCAACCTGCTTATGTAGAAATCAAGGAATTATGACTCCAAGTAGGATTCTTCCTTGGTAAGCTGGAGCATTAATTCTCCACGTATATCAAAGAGTTGGTTGCCATCATCGTTGAACTCCATCCAAGCAATGTATCTACGTTAGAAAGAAGGAAACAATTAAACAACATAACAAAATCAAGTAGTAAGATACAAAATTCAATAAAACCAAGCATGAGTTTTGGTTATAGCTACTTACGTTTGGGGATGAGTGTTGAAATATTCAAGCACTTTATTCTTTCGATCGCCATCCATCCTTTCAATAATTAGGGAATCTTTCACATCCTTTCTCATTGTGCCGTCATCTTCTTCAGCAACCTCATCCATGCTTTCTTCTTCTACTTCTGGGACTGCGTCCATTCTTTCTTCTTCTACTTCTGGAACCGCGGCTATTATTTCTTCATTAACAGTCTTCTTAATCTTCTTTGACTTCCTTTCATACTGCTTCACACTATCTTTTTCAATTGTTTTATTCCTCAAAACGCGTTTCTGAATCAATCTTGGATGGCTTTGTTCATTTTCAGCTTGCTTGACTAGTTCTCCAACTGGTTTTGGAGTGTTATCTAAGCCAAGGCTAAAATTTAGTCCACCACTACCAATGTTCTCCTGAGTTGGAGCTGTGTAACAACAAAAATAAGCAGAATCAAAAAAAAGATTCGCACATGCTCAACTTTTGTAACCTGAAGTTACACTTGCCTTGCATAACATGCGTAACAAAAGGCTACACTTTCATTAATATACTTGGTATTGTATGTAACCTCAAGCTACACATGCCTTTTACAATGTGTAACTTGAACTTACACTTGCATTGCAAACAAAACATAAAGGAAAAAAAAAACAGAAAAACAGAAAAAGTTACACAAGGAATAGTGGTTACCGCTTGAGCTAGCTTCTGCATTCTCAATCACTGCAGGTCCATGTTGAGTTTTTTGATGTTGCTGACAATTGCATCTAGCATTTCAAAATATTCAACATTCGTCATATCAGCGGGGTTAGCTCCTAATCGCACCAACCTGTAGGTCTTAGGAATTTCACACGGAGTTGGCGGTGTTGTAGAGATTCCTCAAACTGTGTTGAAGCAAAACTATCATGAAAAGTTTCAGGTGTTGGCTGAGTTGGAGCAGTCATAACCAAACCGTCACCAACAGTTGCAGCTGTCTCCTCATTGACTTTTGCAGTTACATCATCACCTGCGCCTTTTCCTGTGCCCCATCCGCAACTCCACCTTCTGCAACTTTCTTCTGCGCCTCATCCGTAACAGGTGTCTCTTCACCATCTTTCTTCTGCTCCTCATCAACAAGATTTGAAGGAGTGGGCTTTTTCTTTGCAACGAGATTTTTCTTTTGTGGAGTCTTGCAAGTTGTCACACTCTTCATACTCGAACTATATGTCCTGAGTGGTGTTTTGCGCCCATCTGCAGCAGTTTGAGCTTGCAGAATTGTTGGCGTATTTCCAGCTGCTAGACTGATACATGGAACTGCACAAGGATTGAAATGATAAACTTTATTTATTTAGGAAACTGATGATGATGTTAAATTTTTTAAAAAAAAATTCAAGAAGAATATATCATGTGTAATCGACAGCTAAACATGCATATGACTTGGATACCTAGCATGTGTAATTTTTTGGTTGAAAATTTTGTTCATTTTGCAGCATGTGTAACTCCATGTTACACATGCATATGACTTGGATACTTAGCTTGTGTAACTCCATGTTACACATGCATCTAACTAGTGTAACCAGAAGTTACACATGCATATAGCATGTGTAACTAAGGATTACACATCCATATGATTTGTGTACTCAACAATTACCAAGTCTAATTTGCTACCTCTAGCAAAAAAATTCAGCAAACTATGAAAGTAAAAAGGTTCAAAGACCTTAGTGTCAACTAATTGGGTACCTCTACACATGTCAACTAATATATGATTATCACTATCAAGTTAAAGAAGCATATTAAAAATGAACAACTACTTACATTCTTCATGGAAGGAAGTTTGCGTGTCATCTTCCTCTTTCTCTTGCTCAGTCTCTTTTTCGGACTCTTCTTCTTCATGCTCAGTAGATCCATGCTCAGTACCTCCATGTCCTTGTCCACCATCTTCTTGTTGCATAAACTCTTCCTGGGTCACATCGTAAGGTTGAATTCCTATTGCTAGCATAATCTCGCAAGCTAAAATTTGCTTGTCGGAGACGTTCTCATCTTTTATCCCTGCTCTGGCAAGTTTATGCACTTGATCGAACATTTTTTGCTTTGCTTGTATTTGCTCTTTAAGTTTTCCGTTCTCAATTGTTTTCTCTCAGAGCCACCTTTGTAGATCTTCTTTGCTGGGTTCCACTGCTGCTATTCCCAGCTGCTTTTCAAGTTGTGAAAACTCTTCCACAAAGCTAGCAGTTGGCTGCAATTAACAGATGGAGAGGTTAACAAGAGATACAAAAATGCACGTGTAACCTAAAGTTACACAATCTAAATGTACAAAATTTAGTAGAGTTCACTGGTATCTGCATGTGTAACTTGAAGTTACACAAGCACATTTATAAGTGTAAGTTGAAGTTACACATGCCATATACACAGTATAATATAATTTACTGCTGGTATTTTTCATGTGTAAATATCAGGTACACAAGCTCTTTTGAATGTAGTAGTAAACAAGATATAAACCAAGTAATGGCAAACACTTACGGTGAACTCTGTCATGTTTGTACCAGCTATGTAAGCTGATATTACTTGCATGTCCCACCTACCAAGCCTCGCGAGCTTTTGTTCTCTGTTTTCAACTTTTTGGATTATTCCTGCTGGTGTGTGTTCAGCAAACAATATCTACAACATATAAACAATCAATCAATTTTATTAGTCGATCAGCAAAAAACATCTACAACTCAGCAGTAAAACTACTTGAAGTACAATCAAGCAAAAATATAATCTTTACCAGTAAGTATGACACACAAGCCTTTAAGTTTTAAGGACAATTTTCATTTTTATTATTTCATCAAACAAATGCTCGTGGACCAAATCTGGCCAGGAGACCTTGAGAACAGTTTCATAAGTTTCAACAATGGAAAGATACTTAACATTCACCGCGCTAGCATTTTTGTCGCCAAAAAAGAGCAAACAACACAAATAAAACCCTATCAAACAAACTACATGCTCATCATCAAGTGGCAATCTTTTCTTTTTCTTATTCATAACTTCTTTTATTGTCTCCATAATCTTCTTCTTGCTCACTGCTGTTGAATGTGTTGTTTGTTTGATATCAGAGAAGTACTTGTTGTATAATATGTTGTCATCCACTTCATTACGATCAAACCATTTTATCAACTTCTGACCTTTTCTGCTTCCAGTCCTTTTAATTCCAGTTATACCAACAAACTTTGCCGGTTTAGACTCTATAAGGTTTTCTCCAAATCTAAATGAACACGGTACTTCGCCATCTCTATCAAAGCAGTTTAAAAGCTTCACAACCCCATGTTTGTTAGTAGTTATTTGTTTCATGTTCTTTGGATTAGCAACATCGTATTCATCGTAATACATCATAACAAAATCACCGTAAGGCGCTTTCCTAAGATACCGAATCTCTTAGACATTCCTATTGGTTTTATTTCTTTCACCAAATTCTGAATTTCCTTAAATGAGTGTCTTAACTTTACTATACACATCACACAACAAAACAACAAGAATCAGTAAGTTTTGTACTCATCAAAAACATGGTACAAAAGCATGGTACAAAAGAATGTGTATCTGCCAGGTACACAAACTGACTGAATCATGCTATAATGTGTTGTGTGACGTAATCTCTAACAACATTTACAAGGTGTAACTCTAACTTACACATGCATATGAAGATGTAACTTCAGTTTACACAACCAAATTTTAGATATGTAACTACCAGTTACACAAGCTAAACACAACCTAAGGCAAGTCAGTGGTGAGATTTTTATGTGTGGTGTAACTTATAGTTACACATGCCCTATTTGTATAGTTAAACATTTTATTTTTGCGTTTATCTACCATTAATCCAGATCAGTGGTTTCACAATCAAGAATTCAGGTCGGTGGTGAGACTTTAATGTGCATCTTATAGTTACACAGGCTCATTTGGTATGTGTAACTATAAGTTACACAATCAGTCACTGGTAACTTATAGTTACACATGTCCTTGTTTGTATAGTTACATATTCACAAGTATTACATGAGAAATAAACATGAGACCATGAAAATCAATTTGTTGTATAGTTTTTCAAATCTTAGTACCTGTTATGGTAGGATCTTCTTCAGGGGGATTCAATTTTCCTCTCACCATTTTTAGTTCAAAAAAAAAATTTGATTCTGAATCTGCAGTTGATGTAGTAATAAAATCAAGTTAGTTGATTGCAATTCAACTTAGAGTTTTTAGGGTTTTGAAACAGTAACATATCAGAAATGAAATCCAATGAAATCAAATTACAATGAAGTAATCAGTCAAATCACATCCATGACTTACCTTTGCTTCTATTCAATTTTATGCACAAACGATTGTTCTTCTTCTCCGATCTGTAAAATCATCATTCAGAATGAGTTATATTCGTTGTAATCTCATTACAATGTTTTTCAAACCCTAGTTCAGTAATTTTTGACACACGAATTAATCAGTAACAACAAGAATCAAAACTAACAGATTCAAATTAAAACATACCTATTGTTTCATCATCGGACTATTTCATCAACATGAATCAGTAACAACGGCGATTTGGGTTTTGAATCTGAAACTGAATAGTGTTTAGATTTTGAATCTGAAACTGTTTCGATCTGTTTCTGTGATTTAAGGTTTAACGATTCAGCAGATGATGAATAGTTTTTGATCTCGATCTTTGTTTTGCAACAGATTCAGGAAGATTTCTTGATTTTTTTCGGTTTTTTTCTAGATCTGGTTTCTGTTCCAGGTGAGCGAGATTTGTTTTCTCTCTCCTGGAAATGAAATAATGGTGTCTCAACGAGAGAGAGGTAGGTGACGTCTCTTATATACCTGAGGCTAATTTTGTCACTTCAGCTTTCATTAAATTTATTTTTAATTCGGGACCTGGTTTAAAACTCTTTTAACTAGGGGCCTCATATTATGGGCTATCCATTGGTAGGGCCTTAGCCTAATTTTCCCTTTTAAAAATACCCTTAACATAGGAGGTACGGGTGTCCAGTAAATTTCTCAGTACTCGATCCAATATTCAAGAACAGACCAATGTCCAGTCCACTCATGAACGGATAGGGCGTCCACCCGCCAAATTGCGGGTGGATTGGTCGGGTTGGCGGATTGTACCACCCATGCTCCCTCTAGCATTTTCCTTCTTCAAATTCACTTGGAGATAGGAAGTACTCGATCCAATATTCAAGAACGGACCAGTGTCCAGTCCATTCATGAACGGATAGGGCGTCCACCCGCCAAATTGCGGGTGGATTGGTCGGATTGGCGGATTGTACCACACATGCTCCCTCTAGCATTTTCCTTCTTCAAATTCACTTGGAGATAGGACAAGTGGGTCCTTTGCTTAAAAAAAAAAAAGTGGGTCCTTAAATGTTTCAGACTGCAAAGTTCGTTCAATTTTACTGGTGCCCAAAACCTTGTTCACATGCCCATTTTTTGCTGAATAAAAAAAATGACACATTGTTTCATTTTTGTTCGGGCAAAAAACAGACAATGCTGCAGCTGCGAAAAGATGAGAATAATGAGCTTCTGAGGCATGGGGTGCAAGCTCTCAAAGACGCATCGTTTATATCGAAGACATGTAAACGATTACTGAATATTAATCAAGTGGCAATTATCTAAATTGGAAGATTAGGTCATTCAAGTTGACAAATTGAGTTGAAATTTTCTTGCTGAACAACGTGGAGATGCTACTTACATACTTGACAAAGTAAGAGCAAACCTGAAACTAAATTCTTTCCCAACTCTCTCAGATTTTTAGGAGCAATCCGGGAGAAATTTAACAAAGATGCTTGTCTACCAGGATCTTCTTACAGGTGATGAGCTTCTCTCGGATTCGTTTCCTTACGAGGAAATTGTAGACGGAATGTTATGGCAAGTTGAGGGGAAGTGGGTTGTTCAAGGAGCTGTTGATGTGAACATTGGTGCTAATCCTTCTGCTGAAGGTGCTGATGCTGATGAGGGTGTTGATGACACAGCCGTGAAATGTGTTGATATCGTCGACACTTTCAGACTCCAGGAACAACCAACTTTTGACAAGAAAGAATTCGTTGCATGCATCAAGCGCTTCATCAAGACTATTACACCCAAGCTGAGTGAAGAGGAGAAAACAAAATTCAACAATGGTATAGCGGCAGCAACCAAGTATCTTCTTTCAAAGCTCAAGGACTTGCAATTTTTCGTGGGGGAGAGCATGCACGATGATGCCACAATGGTGTTTGCATATTACAAGGAAGGTGCTGCTGATCCCACCTTCCTCTACTTTGCCCACTCTCTGAAGGAAATCGAGTGTTGAGCCCAGATCGGGTAGTCTATTTATTATGGGTCATTATCTTTTTTTCTCCCAGTGTTTTCTTTTTTTGATTTCAAGACTAAGAATAACTCTCTGGTGAATTAGAGAGCATGTCCTGGTCATGTTTAAATTTACTCTTATGAAACAGTTTCAAGGAAAAAAAAAAATTCTAATCTGAGTTTCAGTTCCATGGTTACAAAAAAAAAAAAAAAAAAGGTAGAAGTTAAAAACTGAAGACCCAGACTAACATAACAGAGGAACATGTGCATAGCATGGAATTCGAGTTTTATGGCGAACGTGTGTTCTCATTTATGTGTGCATGTGATATCCTTACATGGTCAGGTTACATACTACTATGACCTAAAAGACAAGCAGCACATGAAAGTTGAGTTTCCATATGATTTTGCTATCACAGATTTTACAACAAACTTGAGATTTTTACAGATAAACGAGCGCAGCTGAAAAGATTTTTAAGGTCCAAGACCACATATAAGGGATAATGACACTACATGGATAGAGAATGCATATTCTAAATGTCGGTGGTACTTATAGATCTGCTGCCACTCCATCGTCGATCTCAGCTTCTTCAGACAATTTTCCATGAGTCCATCTTCTCAGCATCTCCAAGGCAGCCTTAGGTTGGTCCATGGGGACCATATGACCAGCATCATGCACCTGTGCACACATGTTTTTATGCCTCAGTCATTTTAGCAAGAAATTCAATTTAACTAGTTGTCAGGTCTACCTAGAGAAAGCGAAACTGAAACAGTGATGAGACAGAGTGAGAAAGAGACCTTGAGGAAACTGAGAGGACCGCTGCTTTTCAATTGTCCTTTTACGGCACCATCCACCTTAAATGGAACAGTGGAGGCACCAACAAATTTTTGCTGACCGGACCATTTCATGGCATGCACCCACCTTGAGTTCCCTGAGCCATACAAAAGACCAGTATGAATACAGGCATTCAGATTGCTTCTTTATTATGCAAAGAGAAACAACTTGACGAGGATGTGTGATCATTTATAACTCATGAAAGCTAGCTGCGAACCACAAAAACTTACCAAGCCAGTTGCAGATAAGATCATACTCCCCAGCGTATATGAGCACCTTAATTCCATCCTCAAGTAGACCAGGAATACCTACTTCAAGATTCCTCATCCAATCCATCAGCATTGCCTGGTACACGGTAGGACTACAAGAGACGAACTCTATGTCCCCAACACCAAGGGCACTCCTAACAGACTTTTGGTTGAGGAATTTTTCCATGTTTGAGAAATCATAGCAGAGGCTTCCCTCACACTTCTTTCTAATATCGTAGTACTGTAAAGGTGAAGACATTATACGTTTAGTTTTTTATACAGGAATTTTAAGGATAAAAGATGGTTGACAGTACTGATTCTTACATTTCTATCTCCGGCATGACTCATTATCTTGTTAAATATGCCAGTGCATACAACGTATGAAGTCATACAAGCAACTTGACCACCGACCCCTGAAGCAGAAGTGATTATTAAACCCTGGAACTAAGCTAAACTATTGTTGAACTTATATGCATGTAGAAGGTACTAATGGCAATATCAGAAACAAGTAAACTTACCACCACCACAAAGCTTTATTGCTAATTCACAAGCAGGAAGCATCCGATTGATGCTATTGTAGTCGGATTGCTTGATTAGTCCATTGTCCAGTGCAAAATCAGTATAGGCTTTGTATTGAATTGCAGGGTCAGTGAGACCATTACCAATTGCAAAACCCTGTTTAAACAGTTTTTTAGTTATGTAGATCCAGGTACACAGAGAAAGGAACCAAGGTACAACCTTTGAGTAAATAAGAGTAGATATTGGTAATAGTCTAATAGACCTTGAGGTTTATGTGGAGTCCTTCTTTAGCTTTGTTTCCTTGGTGAACACGAGCAGCAAAAGCAGGAATGTAGTGCCCAGCATATGATTCACCAGTGATGTAAAAATCATTCTTTGCATACTGAGGATGCTCGGCAAAGAAGGCCTGAAATCATAAAGATTGCGGTGAGATTTCAATTCAAATTCATTTTCCTGAAATTTATGTCTCTCCAAATTTCAACACGATACAAACATACCTGTAAGAAGTCATATAGATCATTGCTCACACCCTCTTCGTTGTGACGGAGGTCACGGCTATCAGAACTATAACTAAATCCGGTTCCAGTAGGCTGGTCAACATATAAAAGGTTTGATACCTGCAGATAGAGATCCAGAGCAGTTAGACTCAACACAGCTTGTATAGACACACGAAGTAAACGCAATCAATAACGTTATGGTAATCATACCTTGTCCCAACCATACTCACTCCATACAAGAGACAAGTTCTTTGCAATGGTGAATGGACCATTCTCATAAAAAACAGCCAATTCGCTACTGCACCCTGGTCCTCCAGTTAACCATATAACAACAGGATCATTCTTGTTACTCCGTGACTCGAAAAAGAAGTAGAACATCCTAAAGAACAAAGACACCACAGTTCAGCACAATAAACAAAAACATTTGCAAAAGACAAACTTGAAATTTTTATCAATAGTAGCAATATTAAACAAGCCAATCCACACAATCTCTATGCATAAAAACCAAGTAAACTAGTACGTTCGCATCAATATCGGTGGCCGGGATTCGGCTAGTTCTCAATTTGCCACCGAATTGGCTTACTGAGATCACCTAATTGACACACTGATTCAAGATTACTAAAACAAAACCTAGTGGAAATGTGGAATATCAATTTAGCCAAGCACTAATCAAACTAACCCACCAAATCGAGACGATAAATTTATCGAGATTAAAACATGTTATCAAGGTTCTATAGTGGTATCCATATCTAAATTTGATTATATTCCTAAAAATTCAACTCAAAAATTTATGCCAAATAAAAATTCAAGGTTAAAAATCGTATTACCTAGCAGCATGAGAATGCTGAAGCTTATAATACCCAGCATGATGCCCGAGATCCTGAACAGAAACACCAGAATCAGCTACATTTGGAAACATAAACCGCTTCTCAACAATCTTCTTAGGCTCTACTTCATCATCCTTCGCGACAGCTTCAGCGTCTTTAGGGAAAAGATTCAGCTGTCTGATTAATTTCTCTGCATGAATCGAAGGGAAACTAGCATCTGAAGGTAGTCTAAGAACATCATTATCATCTAAATTCGCTGAACACAGTGGAGCAGCTGCAGACAGGACAATTAGAAGACTTAGCAGACATAAAAATGAATGATTTTTCTCCATTTTTTGCAGAATTGAGTGAGATTTAGGTAATGGATTTAAAGTTAGGATCAATTTATAGAGATTTTGTATTGATGATTTTGTTATAGATGACGCAATGACGGCAATGTGAGTTGAGTGAAAATGTGATTAAAGAAAAACTTAGAAGCAAAGGAGACAAAAAGAGCAAGGAAAAAGTTTTGCAGAAAGAAAATATTAAAGATACGTGAAATCAACGGTTAAGAATTTAGAGGCCCCACTTAAGACTGGGGTGTAAGTTACTGGTAAAGTACATGGAGTATTGTATCCGGAACGGTTACAACTAACATCTTGTTTGTTTGCAGCTGACTCGGCGTCTGGATCTGAGTCAACCTCTGACTCGGGCCGAGTCAGCAGTCAGACCGTTTGTCTTGCATTTTGAGTCAGATCTGACTCGATCTATGACTCAGACATAATCCCTGACCACCCATTTGAGTCAGGTAACAAAATACCCCTGACTCACGGGACCAAACCACTGACTCACGTTTTTTGAGTCAGATGAGTCATATCTGACTCAAAACAAACATATTGAGTCAGATCCAGATGAATCAGGTGATTTCACTCAGATCCAGACGACTCAGATGAGTCAGGAGTAAACAAACATAGTCTAAAATTCTTCCATTTGGTGATAAGTCTGACTTACATATATACAAATGTGTGTATCAAGACTTTGACGTAAATCATACGTGTTGGATTTTTAAGATGGTTACATCAAAGTTTGATGTATATTCTGTATATAGGTTGAACTCTTTCGTTTTGTTTTTGTGTGTGAGCCATTGATGGGAAATGAAACGTATACGCAAAGCTGAGATTGTTTGCTACACTTCTTCACTGAGCAAGCTCAAATTCAGAGCCGGGCTGTGTAAAAATGCAGAATAAATAAGTTTTTGTAGTCAATTGGTGGTAAGATGGTTTGTCCCTGCTAACTGACAGTGTTTGATCCAAAGAGGCTTTTTGGAAAGTTATAACGAATTCATCAGAGTGCGAGATACTCATGATGAGAGAAAGACAGAAATTTAGTTAAAGCCATAAAGGGCAATACGATAAACAGTTGCAGAAGAATCCACGGCATTCTGGGGGAGGAGAAATCCAAATGGATTTCGCCATTCCATTCCCATCAATTATCTTATCTGTTGTTACTCTGACAGAAAACGATCATCTTATAATAAAACTGCAGGCAAACAGAAAAGGAGCACATTGAAACCTGCACTACAGTACATAGAGTAATTATACTGGTGATACCATAGCTTACAAGTTTTAATCCACAGCTGAGGCACTCTTAACTGCCGAGTAGTCAATTGCCTGTGCCTCTGACATTAATCCTGTTAAACCTTATTTAGATTGTCACCAACATGTACAGAGCACTGTAAAATTGGGGAATTTCAGCTAGTTTCATTTTCTTTTGCACTACCAATAGGCCAATAAAGTGCCAACAACAAAATTGGAAACGGGAGAAAAAACTAAAAGTAAAGATTAAGGTTCCAAGATAAAACATGGAATACAATCAATGTTTGCATCAAAAAATATAAGTAGAATACATCAATGTTTTAAATAAAATCCAGGGTTCGGATTATATATCCTAGTCGAACCCCTCTACAATAAAGCTAACTACACTCCTCTGCAAAATAAGTTTTATAAATAAAGGTTTACATGAATAAGATCTAAATATTTCAGCTACATCTGTACTGCCTCAGTAACATATCTTTTGGAAAACAAATCTTTTGTTAATCAAAGAGTCCTTCCTCATGCCAGATATCAACTAAAAAATCCACCATCTCCTGCTTAATCAGAACAATATGTTAAGCATGTGACATTGAAGTCACTGCAGTAATATACATCCTAAACTTAAAAGAGTTCAAAAGGCTTACAGGTAACGGGATTCGTTGGGGAAATGGATCGTGGGTCAGAAGCAGATCGTCATATGTTAGAGACCAGCTGCAACAAAAGAGTATGTTACAGTTATTTTCAGAATTTCTGTATACAACCTGTGATTTGATTAACTAGACTATAACCGAAAACTGTGGAAACTTATAAAAAGTATCATATCCCGTATGTTTGAGACCAGCAACAAGAAAAGAGCATTTTCTAGTTTTTTTAAGTGGTTTGGAATACAACCTGTAATCTGATTCTTAGCCTATAAGATAACTCAAAATTGTTGAAACTTAATAAGTAGTATATCTCACCTTAAGACGGGATCTTTTGGCACTCTTTGGGTCTTTTGAGATCGATTCCCCGCCCAATCTTTTCTCATCTCTTGCCAAGTTTTTTCAGCTATAGATGGCCGTAATTTCAAATTCAATAGTCAGGTAAATGATCAGATGTATAAGAATGGCCAGAATATAAATACTAATAGAGTAAAAATGACAGGATTTAAACTAAAGGTGGTTCATAGCGTTACAATCATGGTGTTCAACAATTCAGCTTCCTTCAATAAGAGACATTTGGATGAGTTTTTCTATTACATCAACAATATGATCCAGCATCTAAGGAAATGCTCCTTATCATTTATATGTGAACGTGTGGAATACGAATACATGTAACTAAGGAAATGCTCCTTGTTAGCGTCTCTACAATGAAAAGCTATCTATGTGGAATATGAATACATGTAACTAAGGCAATGCTCCGTGTTTGCGTCTCTACAGTGAAAAGCTATCTGAGTGGGTTCACATGCAAGTGTTTTCAAAAACCAGGTCAAATGCTATAGAAACAAATGGGTGAAATATTGAGCTTCTGAAAGAAATGCACCTTGGTTCACAAATACTGAAGCATTGTCTGCGGGCTTTTTATCTTCACTAATAAATGTAGAACCCATCGAAGGCTGTTTTTCATGGGATCGAGCAACACTAACATCTTTATCCATCCTCTCTCGACTAAGACATTTTCCCTTCGCTAAATCTCCACAGTTCTTTGGATTGCCTTTCTTTCTATTGGCTGTTGTATCAACGAGTGATGCAACTCAGAACTTAGACAATTTCTGCAACAAAATGGTATATCCCTTAAATAGGAGAGACAAAAAGGAACCATTAACACAGAAAATAGGCAACTGCAAACCAACGTTATCCCACACAGTTCATATACACTAAAATCTAAAAGCCCAAGAAAAAATTGATTTCAGTGATCTAGTAGATAAACATATAATTGATCGCGCCCGACAATGAAGCATGCCTTCGAGTAACACCTCATTGAAGATGAAAACAAAACAGTACACCAGGACGGACAAAACTCTCCACTTAATATGTTAAAGTCCATCATGAACTGATGATAATCAGCCAACCGAATTTCACAACCACCTAGTCGCAATATCAACAGGAAGCAACTCAAAATCTAAAACTCCAATTACACACAAATAGTTTCTTTCAGATAACTCACAATCTAAGAAGCATGTTCTTTCTAGCTATAAAGTTATCCATACAAGACCGAGACGGCGGAAACAAAGAAATCACAACAATGTATTGATAATTCTTATGATGTTGTAGTCATTGTTGGCAGCATAAATTACAATATATCATAAATTTGTTCGCATTCAATCGACCGACAAACAAACACTAGTTCTCATTATCATCTAAATTCTCTGCAGAAGTGTTGGTGGAACTCTTTTTTTCTCTAAATTTTAATTTCCTACTCTCACATTCCTCTAAAGAAACACACGAATGACTCGTGTTCACAATCAGAAAGCCGATTTTGTATAATTCTTCTCACAGAATAAAAAACTATCATTAAACAATTAACAAAATCAAGAGATCTAATAAACTAAATAAAACGAGATTTTGGCTTTGAAACCATACCTGATTTGCGCAGCACGCCTTAGAAGATGACGAAGAAATTAGGTTAAAATAATGCAGGCAAAGAAGAATCTGTTTGAAGAAGATTCAAGAGAGATTAAGATAGATATACAGAGTTGGATTGCGAGATCCAGCCTAATATTTTTGGTTGGTCCAACAAAGACGTCTTTTTCTTTCTCTTTTTCCTTTCAATTTCCGAATTTCTTCTTGTTTCCTTTTTCACGCAATACAAATTTGAGTTATTGTATATACTCGATAGTCGTTTAATTAATGTACAACGTATCTAATTATATGAAGATCTTGATAATCCACTGAATGTACACCGTTAGGTTGAGATTTTCGACACGTGTACGGATGTTTGTTTGGGGAAACAGGATAGGTATTTAGTTTGGTGATGTACGAGGTGAAACGTGTACAGAATTGGACACGTTATTTGCTTGAGATAGGGATTGGATGAATGGATAAAGCTAAAAACACCCTGGAAATATAACTTAGAAAAAATGACCAAGCAGGAAACATGTCAAACTTGTTTAGGACAATAGTCAAAGAGAACTAGCAGGTATGGTTTCCCTAAAGGAACGTGATAAAAAGATAATAGGAGCATACCTCGTGTTGGCATGCGGTGATGATGCGGTATATTTTCAACTTTTGTGTCTTGTATAGCATCTCCAACTTAAGGGTTAAGGTGAGCTAGGAGTCCAGATTGAGTATTGAGCAAGACATTGTGAAAATTATTTACGATTTTATTTTGTACTCAGAACGGGTATTGAAGTAGCAGGTACATCAGCGAAAGAAGTTAAAAAGAATTTCATGTTATTTTAGATTAGGATGTAACTCCCCCTTCATGTATTAATCATAAACTGTTAATAGATAAACTTAGAGTTCATCTTCAATCCCCAAAGTAAATTTAGAGCAAATTGATGATGTGGAGTTAAGATCCAAGGTCATGAAGAAAGTCTAATCTAGACTTTTTACTTTACCCCCACTTATCCATGTCATCTTTCTTTATGACCTTTACCCTTTGTTTGTGGGTAAAAATGGTTTACCAGTTAAAGTGTTAAATGGTGGAGTTGCTAGATGCTAGATGAAGCAAATTGTCTAAACCTTTAAACAGATGCATTGCATAAGAGTGCTTTGAGTTCGCGAGACCAATTTATAAGACTGTGGCCTAAACCAAGAAATGGTTGTTTCACATTCAATTCGGTTACAATGGAAGGAACGTGGTCGATCTGTAGGGAGGGAAGCTGAGAAGGTGTTGAGATCAATGAAAATTGATTGTGGATGTGTTGAACTACTTTGAAGATGATTTCTATGTGTGAGACCAAGAGAAAGCTTATGCGTGTGAAAATGACAAGGTGTCATATGACTGATGGCTATTGTATGACTTGTTTTTATCATAGTTGAGGAACCTATTTGCAGCAGCGGTAGTTAACACATTGATCTCATGTAAGTGGAACTGTTGAACATGAGTGGAAGAGTAGAGAAGTGAGAATCGTGGTTGAACCAGTTTCGTTTCATTAGGGAGACTTGGTGGTTGCCAGACCACTACTCCATCATTATGATGAGTGAAGTATAAAGTATTTGCTGAAGCAGCAATGATACTGATCAATATGCATGGGTCTGATGAGTTTTCTGAATTGAGCATAAACCAATATATAGTTTGATGTGTCAAGCATTTGACAAGAAATCATGTGAAGATTAATAATGTAAATTTTAGCAGTAATTTAGGATATTCATCCTCGATGTACTATGTCATGACTGATTCAAATGACAAAGAAAAGAGATTGTAATATTAAAATATTAATAGATAGAGCAATGAAATATTGGTTGACAGACCAATGCAATATTGATAGTTGAATCAATGAGATATTGGTGGATGAACCAATTTGATCGAATATTGATTGCAAGATCAATATGAAATATTGCTAGTCAGAGTAATTAAATACTGTTAGTAGTACCAATTGATTTATTGATGAAAATACTAGTAGCATGACCAATAGATAATTGGTATTAGATGTAATTATAATTATGCTCGTTGATGTGGTTTTTATGTTGTTGTAAAAGTAGTAGTAAAGTCGTCGTTCACTCAGACTTGTGAAGATTCGATTTTAGATTCAAACTCAATAGAAAACTTAAGAAGTTGTTGTTATCAAGATTATAAAAAGCACCGAGACTCAGGATTCCACCATTGACAAATTAAGTGATTTAATCTAATCAATATTCATGCAATTCTTTGCGTTTAAAGTGATTCTAATATATTGCCTCTAGTAGATTTTTGAAGTAACAATTGTATACATCAAGTATGAAACATCAAAAGTCTTAAACTAAGCATGCTCCATCAAAACGAATCACAATCATTCAATAAAAATCAATTTCCCAATATTAGTTCCATGCAAATAATCATAAAAAAAATTGCAAGAATTAATTAAAATAGAAATATACCACCTTTCATGGAAAAATGGCTTCCTTCGTCGCCTCGGCTAAGAGGTTTAGCTCCTCATATTATTCACGTGCTCAAAATAGGTGTTCATACCTCAAAAGGGTGAAAAACAAGAGGAAACTAATAAAGCAGACAGTTCGCAACGTTTTATAGGAGTTACAAACTGACTGTTACAGAGAACTGTTGCAATAGGTGCTGTTACAGGAAACGATAGAAAATATATGTTGTTGAATAAAAGACTGCTCTGAAGGGTCTAATGTTCTTCGTGTTCTTCAGCAGCAGCAACAGAACTCGACTTCCTGCAACTTCGATTTCTCGACTCTGTGGTGTTCTAAACTTCCCCTAACTTCTCCTAAACTTTCATACCCTTATTTGGGACTCGAGCACGCCTTTTATACACCTCCAAACCATCTAGAACCCGATTAATTCTCTGTTTTCCTTCCGTGCAAGTCACGGCAGTAATTTCTTCCCACAATTGTTTGACGCGTTTCTGAGCTTTCCAACAAATCCCAAACTCTTCCTTAAATATAAGCGTATCTTAGCAAAGAATATCTTGCCTTTAGTCTCCCCGAAATTCCACAAATAAATGAAACAGGGACCCGTGAACTTCTTCCGCTTCTGTTTTGCTCCAACCCGAGTTCTAGCCAATTTGAGTTCAATTAAACGACTATACCAGGCCTGTTTAGGTAATTCAAGTCCATGCCATTAAAATCTGGTGATTGAATCTCGTTAATACCCATTCAATAATCCAATTCCCTAATCTGCAACAACGCTGCCAATAATTTTCCCTCCAAATCTCGTTTTTGAATTGTTGAAGATGACCTCCCCTTATCCTCTGATGGGGTGCGGATAGCATTGCCTTGGGTGTTGTGGAAAAATATGGGTGCTGAGGATAAATTTAAGCTATACATAGCCTGGGTGTTCCTTAGCCAATTCTGGGGTCCGTTTAGCAATTGTCCTCCGGGATTCCCCGCGCAAATTTTTGAGCCGATTTTTCCACACATGTTTATTTCTCCAAAAACACCTACAAAGACACAAAAAGCCATAATAAATACAAAATCGAGCACTAACAATATATACAATTGAGATTATATCAGACACAAAAATGTGTTTATCAAATACCCCCAAACTTATTATTTGCTAGTCCTCGAGCAAATCAAATTTAGAAAATAAAATCCTAACTCACTGTCGCAGGCATCGTCGATTGCATTTAGCGTATGCAATAAGCCTTTAAACCCCTAGGTGGCCCTAGTGGCCGAGTTATAGTCTCGGGAGGGCTTACCAGAGATATACCCACAAAACCTTTACTCCATACCCTAGCTATCTACGCAGAACCTTGGAAGGCACTAAAGAATCTCCTTGGTCGACATACTTATTGACTACACGAGGAAGTACCCTGATGCGAAATTCCAATTGTTGTACACGAGTTTGCACTCAAGCATACTAAAATTCATATATAAGTGACAGAGCTCTACTCAGATAGTCGCACTATGGACATCAATATCCGGAGTCAAAACTAATCACATGGATAGATCAAGAAGATGGATATAGAGAAAAACATAGATGGTTTTGATGTTTACTAAGTGAACGGCGTTTCCCATATCTGTCTGAAGGCCTCCGCCAAAATGAACCTATCCTAATGGATTGAGATACTAGTCTGACTAATATCAACACACTGGCATATAAAAGGGAACCAGTGGTCGATAACCTAATTCTAGGTCAACACAACTGGCATATACAAGGGTACCAGTGGTCGACTTTATTGAATTTATTCCTTTTGGTCAAATGGTCTGGTCTCAATTTTTTTTTTTTCATCTTTTTGTTTTTTTCATGGTATCTCAATCACTTTAATCCACCCTAGCATTGGTAACAACTTGAATCGTGAGCCCCACCTAATCACTTAGAGAAACATAGTTTAAAAACAAAACAACATCAAATAGAAGTGAAAAGGACTCAACGAGATATGGTGAAACTATCTGGCAGGTCCGGAGATATGTATAAAAATGAAGCGAAATGAAACGCGGGCCTACAGTAATACCGCAAGTGCACGGTCGTCAGTTGTAGCTCGTGCAAGTACGGGTCGATCCACAGAGACTGGGTGTGTTTGAAGTGTTCTAGCTATTTTGGGCTCCTAAATTGTCGTTGGTTAACTTATGAAGCCTTTTTGGGTTTTGGGCTTAGGGGGTTTGTTTTGGTCTTCTGGTGAGCTCAAGTTGTGCTCTGGGCTTTTGGGCTCAATGGGATTGAGCTAACAGTGAACTGTGGGCTTGTGGCTTAGTAGCAAAAGAGGAGTGTAAACAGTGGCTCTAGGCCAAATTGGAAGCAAACCAGAGAACAAAAGAATGGCAAAAACAGCAAAGATTAAACAGACTAAAAACTAAACAGCAAAAGAAAGACAGTGAGAAAAATGGTGGAAAACAGTGTGTGAAAATGTGAAGAAAAACAGTGATACTAGAGCTAAACAATGGCTGTGAGCCAAAGGCAAGAGTGTGAAGACAATACAGTTATAAGATAAAACAATGATGAGAACCTAGGCATACACTAGAGTGGGAAGAGAACCAGTTTGCTCACAGTCACTAGTGAGCACTAGTTTCTCCGCACTACTCAATCAACACAATGCTTCAAAGGTTTTAACTTATCATTCCATTACTCAACAGTGAACAACAACTAACAGTGAACTAAAGAGGGATAAAATACTAACATTAACAATGAACCTAGAGAATTAACAGTCACACTAACACAATACTAACAGTGACACTTAAACATGATACTAAAAATTAAACTAAATATGTATAATGTATCAAACAGGAAACAAAAATTTATCAAAACAGGGAACAAAAATTAACAAGGAACAAACATTAACAAAACAAGAATCATTGCTAAACAGGAAACAAAAATTGAGGTAAAAAAATTAAAATTTAAAACACAACAGGGAATTAAAATTTAACATTAACAGGGAATTAAAATTTAACACTAACAGGAAATTAAAATTAAAACACAAATTGCAATAAAAAGTGACAGAATTTAACAGAACTTGAAATTAAAATTGAAACCCTAAATTGAAATTTAATTGAAATTTAAGAACTGAAATTAAACCTAAACTAACCCAATTTTGGGGGAATCTCGGCTAGCCCAAGAACACCCCTCACACGTTCTACAAACCCATCTATTTATAGCACAACATTTCCCAAATTTCGAAACCCTAATTTTGAAATTAGGGTTTCCTCAATTTCAAAATTAACTCACCAAACTTGCGATTTGACCCTTCTTCTTTCGACCCATTCTTCTCCTTGGTCTCTTGCACCTTTCCCATGCTCCTATTTCATCTCTAGGTCACCTATTTCATCAACCTCTCACGCCTAGGGTTTCATGGATGAAACGTGAGAGATGGAGGGAATAGGGGTCTAGATAGGTAGGGAGTGATGATGTGGTGTTTGGTAGTGATTTGGTGGAGGTTAGGTGGTAGAGATGGTGGTGACAGAGGTGGTGGCGGACATGGAGAAGGTGGTGTACGGCTGTGGAGGAGTGGGAGAAGAAAGAGAAGAAGAAGAGAAGAAATGTTAGGGTTTCTTTTGTTTTTTTTGGGTTATATATCCTAGGGTTATTTCGGTGTGAGGCGAGTTCATTAAACTTTGATGTCTAGCGAGGAAACACGTTGGATGTGAAGATGGTTGGTAGATCTAACGGCGATAAATGAAGAGGCTCGTACCGACCGTCGGATGCAGAGATACAACGAAATAGACGGTGAAGATTAGATATAGGTTCTTTGTTGTAAAGCAGGGATTTCCGATTTGATGCACAGGCATAGAAGAGACCGTTGGATCTAAATGTGATCAAATCTGAAGGCTTGGAATTTAAGCGCTGTGGTGTTTGGCAGAGACTTCAGATTTTGATGCTCTATGAATGAGCGACCGTAGGATGATGAGTTGGATCCAATCTAACGGTTGAGAATTGAGACGGGTATGGATATAGAAAATGGGTTTGGGTAAGGTTTTTGGGCCTTGGGTATGCCAAGCCCATATCTTCTTTAAGAACAATTCTTCCTCCTTGAGCCCATTCCTAGCTTTTTGGACGTGCGCTCCATTCTTTGCGGCTTCCTTGCGTAATTTCTTCCGGCTTTTCACCACTCTTCAACTCTTTTCCGCTCCGCAAGTTATCCAGACTTTATTTATTACCTAAAAATGCAAAATTAAGTAAGAAAAATATTTATTCTTGAAAACAATGAAAATACAGAATATGGGATAAAATGTAGAATTACTGCACAAAAGATGAGTTAAATGCCAACAAAAAGGGATAAATATATACAATATTTGGCACTCATCAAATACCCCCAAACCTGAATTTTACTTGTCCTCAAGTAAAACAAAACTAAGGAAATCCTACCTATACCACTGTCGCTGGTCTCTCGAATGCATTTCGTATGCACTAAGCCTTTTAAACCACTAAGTGTCCCTAGTGGACGAGTTGAAGTCTCGTGAAGGTTTGCTTAGAACGTACCTACAAAGTTCTAAGTCAAAATAAGCTCAGATTCCATCAAATGTGACATGTGCAAAACAGTTTAAGCTCACAGCAAAATGGAGATGTCAATCTAGCTATCAAAGGCACAATCCTAGCACTGATAACAAAAAAAGACGTGATAAGAGTGTAAAGTGTATCTACACATGTGTAAAGAAAGATCTGAAGTTATGACTACTAATCACCAAGAGATAGTTTCTCAGGCTACGAACCAAGGTCGAAATCTAGCTAGCTGTCCGGACTTTACGAGAATTGTGAATGAGTTGGAGGTATTTCACAATTACTCGCGTTGTACATCAATGGCATACACCCTCCTTGCTTATTACAATGAAACAACAAAATGACTCTTTACATGACTCTTATTTACATTGACTATTCTCTTTTTATTTTTAGAACAAGAGATGATGGAACTGATAAATACTTGATTTTTTTGTATTTTTCTGATATTTTTTTCTCTTTTTTTTTTTTTTTTTTCTGAATAAATATATCGTTTTTTTTTTTTTTTTTTTTTTTTTTTGAAGGAAACACTTTTGATACATATACAAAAGGAAACAAAAAAATACATGACACTTTGCAAGAGGTAGCCCTTTTTGATGCACCCAGTTAAATTCAATGGTTGTCTTTCTTAATGTAACCTCCACCTTCTATCCCAACCAACCAAAGAACAAGCTAGTCAAGTTTCGTTCAGTATTCTAAAGTGATTGGCAATCGTAACTTCCTATCAAACACCTTGAAGATCGAGGCCATACATGTATTGGTAGATCGTGCGCGTGCAAATTTCTTATCACAATGTGAATTGTGCTAGAATCAGGGTGCCTAAATATCTAGACTAAGACTCCTAATAATTACATATTTGCACAAGAGTCAACATTTCAAGGTAAATGAGCTCCAGTTTTTTGATTTTTCATTTTTTCATTTTTTATTTTCATTTTTCATTTTTTTTTTTCGGAATTTTTCAATTTTTTTTTTTTTTTTCAAAAAGAAGAAGGAGTTCGTTTTCAATTATGGAAAATTATCATGGTATCTACTCTATACCCCCAAACCTAAACTAAACATTGTCCTCAATGTTTCAAAATATGGAAAGAATTAAAATGCAACATATGGAAAGGGACATGAGTAGAGTAAAAGGAGAGAGAATACCCGATTTCGGCGAAAGCAGAATTAAAACTCCGTTATTCAAGGCAAAAATCCAACATATTTCAGCCGAGATCATATTGGATTAGCAAAATATACAAAAGGAACAAAAGGGTTTTAAGAAATCGTATCTACTGGATTATATACAAAAAATTCACCATACACCAAAAGTCTAAAGAGTTGAGGATCAACCCAAAAGAAAAAGTGTAGAGACATAGAAAGTTTCAAAACACTAAAATTGGACTTAAATGGGAGTGAGAGTGAAAAACCGAATGAATCACCCCTAAACCAAAATTTTTCAACAGGTTTACTTTTAAGCACAAAATCTTTTAATTTCAGGGGTTCAGGATTCAAAAGGTCTAACTCATAATGGACTGTTTTCGGGATAGGCAAAGAAATGCATTCCAACTGTGTCTCTTTAAAAGTGTTATATTTTGAAGCAAAATAGTCCAAGAGGACTTGGGAAGCACACAGTTCCAATCCTAGATTGGGAATCTTCAGAAAAGTTGGTTTAAAATTTTTGTTACAACCAAATCTAGGTTGGGTGGAAGGCCATCAGATTGTGACTTAGGTAGAAGAATAGGCATATCATTATCAATCAAATCAAAATCTTCTAACTCATCTACACATGTCACATCATGCTCACAATCATCAATCAAATTGGCAAGATCACAATCAGAATTATCAACATCATCAACAGATTGATTTTCATGCATCGGCAAATCAGGGGAAACATCACATGGAATACTAGAAGAAATATCATGCATTAAGGTCGGGGCAGAGAAGCCTAATGTATTTGAACCCAAAGGTTCCATAACATTTTCAGTATAGACATGTTCTTCTAACATAACATCATAATCATCATCATCATCATGATAGGGATTTTGCAATCTAGGATAATTTTCAATCCTAAGGTCGGAGCTATTACAAGAATAAAACTCTAATTCATGGGGGTGACTCATATCATGTGGTGTTGTTCCTGTTTCCCTAACGGATTCCCATTGATGGGTTTTCTCTGCAATCTCGGCTAAAAAATTCCATGCATCATCCACAGATTTATCAATAAACTCACCATTACACATAGACTCAACCATGGTTCGAGATTTAAAGTCTAGTCCCTCATAGAGGATGACGACAAGTCTCCACTTCTCAATTCCATGGTGCGGACATTCGCTCAACAAATCATTAAAACGTTCAAAATAGTGAAAAACAGTTTCCTCATCCAATTGGACAAAACAATTGATACTTTGACGAATAGCGATGGTCCTATGATGTGGAAAGAATTTTTTGAAAAATAGATCTGTGAGTTGGTCCCAAGTGTTGATTGATTGTGGTCTCAAACCGTAAAACCATGTTTTGGCCCTTTCCTTTAAAGAAAATGTAAACAAACGCAATTTCAGAGAGTCTTCGGACATATGATCAGGTTGCATAGTCCGACAAATTTGTTCAAACTCTCTTACATGAGTATAGGGGTTCTCAGAATCGAACCCTCGAAATATAGGAAGTATTTGTATCATGCTTGCATTTATTTTAAAAGGGTTATTGGTTTGAGGTAATACAATACATGATAATGGAATTTTTATTGACGGATACATGTATTCATGGAGAGCACGAGGTTGGCCCATTTTGAAAAGACACAAAGCCCACTATTTGGTTTTAATGGGTTTGGATTTTTGGGAAAAATTTGGTTTTGATGGGATATATTTGAAAAAGAAAATTTGGTTTAAAAAATGGGAGCAAAGAAAATTTTGGTTTTTTTTTTTTTTTTTTTTTTTTTTTTTTTTAAAAAAAGAAAATAGAATTTGGTTTTTTGAAAAGGAGCAAGCCCACTGTTTGTCCTCTAATGGAATGGAAGGCTGCGGCCTACGAAACACTAAGTTTTAATTTTGAAAGTTTAATTTGGCCCAGTTGGTTAAGGCCCGACGTTTGTTTTAAAACTTTGGTTTCGAGGTCCACTCTTGAGTGGAAACAAGCCCACAATCGGTTACAAGCTCAGCTGGGTTTAAACCCAGAGTCCAAAATACAAGTCCAATGAAAGAATTTAAACAAGCCCACAAATTAAACAAACAAGCCCACAAATAAATTATTACAAACCCAACAGAAAATAAGAGAAGCCCAAAAATTGGCTTTAATATTACAAGCCCACAATTAAAAAAATTGGAAGCCCACAATTCGGGTTCTCTTAAATGGGTTACCTTTTAAGCACAGCCCAGCTGCTCTGATATTGTTGCAAAAACCCAGTTGGGCTTTGGTTCTTTTCCTTAGTGGCGTCCCAGCAGAGGAAAAACAGGTTCAGAACAGCAGGTCCAACAGCAAATGAAGTGAAGCAGATGCAGATGCAAATGCTATGCAGTGAAATGCAAAAAAATAGCTAATAAAACACAAGAAAAAACACAGCACCAATCCCCGGCAGCGGCGCCAAAAACTTGGCAGGTCCGGAGATATGTATAAAATGAGGCGAAATGAAACGCGGGCCTACAGTAATACCGCAAGTGCACGGTCGTCAGTTGTAGCTCGTGCAAGTACGGGTCGATCCACAGAGACTGGGTGTGTTTGAAGTGTTCTAGCTATTTTGGGCTCCTAAATTGTCGTTGGTTAACTTATGAAGCCTTTTGGGGTTTTGGGCTTAGGGGGTTTGTTTTGGTCTTCTGGTGAGCTCAAGTTGTGCTCTGGGCTTTTGGGCTCAATGGGATTGAGCTAACAGTGAACTGTGGGCTTGTGGCTTAGTAGCAAAAGAGGAGTGTAAACAGTGGCTCTAGGCCAAATTGGAAGCAAACCAGAGAACAAAAGAATGGCAAAAACAGCAAAGATTAAACAGACTAAAAACTAAACAGCAAAAGAAAGACAGTGAGAAAATGGTGGAAAACAGTGTGTGAAAATGTGAAGAAAAACAGTGATACTAGAGCTAAACAATGGCTGTGAGCCAAAGGCAAGAGTGTGAAGACAATACAGTTATAAGATAAAACAATGATGAGAACCTAGGCATACACTAGAGTGGGAAGAGAACCAGTTTGCTCACAGTCACTAGTGAGCACTAGTTTCTCCCCACTACAATCACAATGCTTCAAAGGTTTTAACTTATCATTCCATTACTCAACAGTGAACAACAACTAACAGTGAACTAAAGAGGGATAAAATACTAACATTAACAATGAACCTAGAGAATTAACAGTCACACTAACACAATACTAACAGTGACACTTAAACATGATACTAAAAATTAAACTAAATATGTATAATGTATCAAACAGGAAACAAAAATTTATCAAAACAGGGAACAAAAATTAACAAGGAACAAACATTAACAAAACAAGAATCATTGCTAAACAGGAAACAAAAATTGAGGTAAAAAAATTAAAATTTAAAACACAACAGGGAATTAAAATTTAACATTAACAGGGAATTAAAATTTAACACTAACAGGAAATTAAAATTAAAACACAAATTGCAATAAAAAGTGACAGAATTTAACAGAACTTGAAATTAAAATTGAAACCCTAAATTGAAATTTAATTGAAATTTAAGAACTGAAATTAAACCTAAACTAACCCAATTTTGGGGGAATCTCGGCTAGCCCAAGAACACCCCTCACACGTTCTACAAACCCATCTATTTATAGCACAACATTTCCCAAATTTCGAAACCCTAATTTTGAAATTAGGGTTTCCTCAATTTCAAAATTAACTCACCAAACTTGCGATTTGACCCTTCTTCTTTCGACCCATTCTTCTCCTTGGTCTCTTGCACCTTTCCCATGCTCCTATTTCATCTCTAGGTCACCTATTTCATCAACCTCTCACGCCTAGGGTTTCATGGATGAAACGTGAGAGATGGAGGGAATAGGGGTCTAGATAGGTAGGGAGTGATGATGTGGTGTTTGGTAGTGATTTGGTGGAGGTTAGGTGGTAGAGATGGTGGTGACAGAGGTGGTGGCGGACATGGAGAAGGTGGTGTACGGCTGTGGAGGAGTGGGAGAAGAAAGAGAAAAGAAGAGAAGAAATGTTAGGGTTTCTTTTGTTTTTTTTGGGTTATATATCCTAGGGTTATTTCGGTGTGAGGCGAGTTCATTAAACTTTGATGTCTAGCGAGGAAACACGTTGGATGTGAAGATGGTTGGTAGATCTAACGGCGATAAATGAAGAGGCTAGTACCGACCGTCGGATGCAGAGATACAACGAAATAGACGGTGAAGATTAGATATAGGTTCTTTGTTGTAAAGCAGGGATTTCCGATTTGATGCACAGGCATAGAAGAGACCGTTGGATCTAAATGTGATCAAATCTGAAGGCTTGGAATTTAAGCGCTGTGGTGTTTGGCAGAGACTTCAGATTTTGATGCTCTATGAATGAGCGACCGTAGGATGATGAGTTGGATCCAATCTAACGGTTGAGAATGAGACGGGTATGGATATAGAAAATGGGTTTGGGTAAGGTTTTTGGGCCTTGGGTATGCCAAGCCCATATCTTCTTTAAGAACAATTCTTCCTCCTTGAGCCCATTCCTAGCTTTTTGGACGTGCGCTCCATTCTTTGCGGCTTCCTTGCGTAATTTCTTCCGGCTTTTCACCACTCTTCAACTCTTTTCCGCTCCGCAAGTTATCCAGACTTTATTTATTACCTAAAAATGCAAAATTAAGTAAGAAAAATATTTATTCTTGAAAACAATGAAAATACAGAATATGGGATAAAATGTAGAATTACTGCACAAAAGATGAGTTAAATGCCAACAAAAAGGGATAAATATATACAATATTTGGCACTCATCAAATACCCCCAAACCTGAATTTTACTTGTCCTCAAGTAAAACAAAACTAAGGAAATCCTACCTATACCACTGTCGCTGGTCTCTCGAATGCATTTAGCGTATGCACTAAGCCTTTTAAACCACTAAGTGTCCCTAGTGGACGAGTTGAAGTCTCGTGAAGGTTTGCTTAGAACGTACCTACAAAGTTCTAAGTCAAAATATAAGCTCAGATTCCATCAAATGTGACATGTGCAAAACAGTTTAAGCTCACAGCAAAATGGAGATGTCAATCTAGCTATCAAAGGCACAATCCTAGCACTGATAACAAAAAAGACATGTGATAAGAGTGTAAAGTGTATCTACACATGTGTAAAGAAAGATCTGAAGTTATGACTACTAATCACCAAGAGATAGTTTCTCAGGCTACGAACCAAGGTCGAAATCTAGCTAGCTGTCCGGACTTTACGAGAATTGTGAATGAGTTGGAGGTATTTCACAATTACTCGCGTTGTACATCAATGGCATACACCCTCCTTGCTTATTACAATGAAACAACAAAATGACTCTTTACATGACTCTTATTTACATTGACTATTCTCTTTTTATTTTTAGAACAAGAGATGATGGAACTGATAAATACTTGATTTTTTTGTATTTTTCTGATATTTTTTTCTCTTTTTTTTTTTTTTTTTTTCTGAATAAATATATCGTTTTTTTTTTTTTTTTTTTTTTTTTTGAAGGAAACACTTTTGATACATATACAAAAGGAAACAAAAAAATACATGACACTTTGCAAGAGGTAGCCCTTTTTGATGCACCCAGTTAAATTCAATGGTTGTCTTTCTTAATGTAACCTCCACCTTCTATCCCAACCAACCAAAGAACAAGCTAGTCAAGTTTCGTTCAGTATTCTAAAGTGATTGGCAATCGTAACTTCCTATCAAACACCTTGAAGATCGAGGCCATACATGTATTGGTAGATCGTGCGCGTGCAAATTTCTTATCACAATGTGAATTGTGCTAGAATCAGGGTGCCTAAATATCTAGACTAAGACTCCTAATAATTACATATTTGCACAAGAGTCAACATTTCAAGGTAAATGAGCTCCAGTTTTTATGATTTTTCATTTTTTCATTTTTTATTTTCATTTTTCATTTTTTTTTTTCGGAATTTTTCAATTTTTTTTTTTTTTTTCAAAAAGAAGAAGGAGTTCGTTTTCAATTATGGAAAATTATCATGGTATCTACTCTATACCCCCAAACCTAAACTAAACATTGTCCTCAATGTTTCAAAATATGGAAAGAATTAAAATGCAACATATGGAAAGGGACATGCTGAGTAGAGTAAAAGGAGAGAGAATACCCGATTTCGGCGAAAGCAGAATTAAAACTCCGTTATTCAAGGCAAAAATCCAACATATTTCAGCCGAGATCATATTGGATTAGCAAAATATATACAAAAGGAACAAAAGGGTTTTAAGAAATCGTATCTACTGGATTATATACAAAAAATTCACCATACACCAAAAGTCTAAAGAGTTGAGGATCAACCCAAAAGAAAAAGTGTAGAGACATAGAAAGTTTCAAAACACTAAAATTGGACTTAAATGGGAGTGAGAGTGAAAAACCGAATGAATCACCCCTAAACCAAAATTTTTCAACAGGTTTACTTTTAAGCACAAAATCTTTTAATTTCAGGGGTTCAGGATTCAAAAGGTCTAACTCATAATGGACTGTTTTCGGGATAGGCAAAGAAATGCATTCCAACTGTGTCTCTTTAAAAGTGTTATATTTTGAAGCAAAATAGTCCAAGAGGACTTGGGAAGCACACAGTTCCAATCCTAGATTGGGAATCTTCAGAAAAGTTGGTTTAAAATTTTTGTTACAAACCAAATCTAGGTTGGGTGGAAGGCCATCAGATTGTGACTTAGGTAGAAGAATAGGCATATCATTATCAATCAAATCAAAATCTTCTAACTCATCTACACATGTCACATCATGCTCACAATCATCAATCAAATTGGCAAGATCACAATCAGAATTATCAACATCATCAACAGATTGATTTTCATGCATCGGCAAATCAGGGGAAACATCACATGGAATACTAGAAGAAATATCATGCATTAAGGTCGGGGCAGAGAAGCCTAATGTATTTGAACCCAAAGGTTCCATAACATTTTCAGTATAGACATGTTCTTCTAACATAACATCATAATCATCATCATCATCATGATAGGGATTTTGCAATCTAGGATAATTTTCAATCCTAAGGTCGGAGCTATTACAAGAATAAAACTCTAATTCATGGGGGTGACTCATATCATGTGGTGTTGTTCCTGTTTCCCTAACGGATTCCCATTGATGGGTTTTCTCTGCAATCTCGGCTAAAAAATTCCATGCATCATCCACAGATTTATCAATAAACTCACCATTACACATAGACTCAACCATGGTTCGAGATTTAAAGTCTAGTCCCTCATAGAGGATGACGAAAGTCTCCACTTCTCAATTCCATGGTGCGGACATTCGCTCAACAAATCATTAAAACGTTCAAAATAGTGAAAAACAGTTTCCTCATCCAATTGGACAAAACAATTGATACTTTGACGAATAGCGATGGTCCTATGATGTGGAAAGAATTTTTTGAAAAATAGATCTGTGAGTTGGTCCCAAGTGTTGATGATTGATTGTGGTCTCAAACCGTAAAACCATGTTTTGGCCCTTTCCTTTAAAGAAAATGTAAACAAACGCAATTTCAGAGAGTCTTCGGACATATGATCAGGTTGCATAGTCCGACAAATTTGTTCAAACTCTCTTACATGAGTATAGGGGTTCTCAGAATCGAACCCTCGAAATATAGAAGTATTTGTATCATGCTTGCATTTATTTTAAAAGGGTTATTGGTTTGAGGTAATACAATACATGATAATGGAATTTTTTTGACGGATACATGTATTCATGGAGAGCACGAGGTTGGCCCATTTTGAAAAGACACAAAGCCCACTATTTGGTTTTAATGGGTTTGGATTTTTGGGAAAAATTTGGTTTTGATGGGATATATTGAAAAATTTGGTTTAAAAAATGGGAGCAAAAGAAAATTTTGGTTTTTTTTTTTTTTTTTTTTTTAAAAAAGAAAATAGAATTTGGTTTTTTGAAAAGGAGCAAGCCCACTGTTTGTCCTCTAATGGAATGGAAGGCTGCGGCCTACGAAACACTAAGTTTTAATTTTGAAAGTTTAATTTGGCCCAGTTGGTTAAGGCCCGACGTTTGTTTTAAAACTTTGGTTTCGAGGTCCACTCTTGAGTGGAAACAAGCCCACAATCGGTTACAAGCTCAGCTGGGTTTAAACCCAGAGTCCAAAATACAAGTCCAATGAAAGAATTTAAACAAGCCCACAAATTAAACAAACAAGCCCACAAATAAATTATTACAAACCCAACAGAAAATAAGAGAAGCCCAAAAATTGGCTTTAATATTACAAGCCCACAATTAAAAAAATTGGAAGCCCACAATTCGGGTTCTCTTAAATGGGTTACCTTTTAAGCACAGCCCAGCTGCTCTGATATTGTTGCAAAAACCCAGTTGGGCTTTGGTTCTTTTCCTTAGTGGCGTCCCAGCAGAGGAAAAACAGGTTCAGAACAGCAGGTCCAACAGCAAATGAAGTGAAGCAGATGCAGATGCAAATGCTATGCAGTGAAATGCAAAAAAATAGCTAATAAAACACAAGAAAAAACACAGCACCAATCCCCGGCAGCGGCGCCAAAAAACTTGGCAGGTCCGGAGATATGTATAAAAATGAGGCGAAATGAAACGCGGGCCTACAGTAATACCGCAAGTGCACGGTCGTCAGTTGTAGCTCGTGCAAGTACGGGTCGATCCACAGAGACTGGGTGTGTTTGAAATGTTCTAGCTATTTTGGGCTCCTAAATTGTCGTTGGTTAACTTATGAAGCCTTTTGGGTTTTGGGCTTAGGGGGTTTGTTTTGGTCTTCTGGTGAGCTCAAGTTGTGCTCTGGGCTTTTGGGCTCAATGGGATTGAGCTAACAGTGAACTGTGGGCTTGTGGCTTAGTAGCAAAAGAGGAGTGTAAACAGTGGCTCTAGGCCAAATTGGAAGCAAACCAGAGAACAAAAGAATGGCAAAAACAGCAAAGATTAAACAGACTAAAAACTAAACAGCAAAAGAAAGACAGTGAGAAAAATGGTGGAAAACAGTGTGTGAAAATGTGAAGAAAAACAGTGATACTAGAGCTAAACAATGGCTGTGAGCCAAAGGCAAGAGTGTGAAGACAATACAGTTATAAGATAAAACAATGATGAGAACCTAGGCATACACTAGAGTGGGAAGAGAACCAGTTTGCTCACAGTCACTAGTGAGCACTAGTTTCTCCCCACTACTCAATCAACACAATGCTTCAAAGGTTTTAACTTATCATTCCATTACTCAACAGTGAACAACAACTAACAGTGAACTAAAGAGGGATAAAATACTAACATTAACAATGAACCTAGAGAATTAACAGTCACACTAACACAATACTAACAGTGACACTTAAACATGATACTAAAAATTAAACTAAATATGTATAATGTATCAAACAGGAAACAAAAATTTATCAAAACAGGGAACAAAAATTAACAAGGAACAAACATTAACAAAACAAGAATCATTGCTAAACAGGAAACAAAAATTGAGGTAAAAAAATTAAAATTTAAAACACAACAGGGAATTAAAATTTAACATTAACAGGGAATTAAAATTTAACACTAACAGGAAATTAAAATTAAAACACAAATTGCAATAAAAAGTGACAGAATTTAACAGAACTTGAAATTAAAATTGAAACCCTAAATTGAAATTTAATTGAAATTTAAGAACTGAAATTAAACCTAAACTAACCCAATTTTGGGGGAATCTCGGCTAGCCCAAGAACACCCCTCACACGTTCTACAAACCCATCTATTTATAGCACAACATTTCCCAAATTTCGAAACCCTAATTTTGAAATTAGGGTTTCCTCAATTTCAAAATTAACTCACCAAACTTGCGATTTGACCCTTCTTCTTTCGACCCATTCTTCTCCTTGGTCTCTTGCACCTTTCCCATGCTCCTATTTCATCTCTAGGTCACCTATTTCATCAACCTCTCACGCCTAGGGTTTTGGATGAAACGTGAGAGATGGAGGGAATAGGGGTCTAGATAGGTAGGGAGTGATGATGTGGTGTTTGGTAGTGATTTGGTGGAGGTTAGGTGGTAGAGATGGTGGTGACAGAGGTGGTGGCGGACATGGAGAAGGTGGTGTACGGCTGTGGAGGAGTGGGAGAAGAAAGAGAAGAAGAGAAGAAATGTTAGGGTTTCTTTTGTTTTTTTTGGGTTATATATCCTAGGGTTATTTCGGTGTGAGGCGAGTTCATTAAACTTTGATGTCTAGCGAGGAAACACGTTGGATGTGAAGATGGTTGGTAGATCTAACGGCGATAAATGAAGAGGCTAGTACCGACCGTCGGATGCAGAGATACAACGAAATAGACGGTGAAGATTAGATATAGGTTCTTTGTTGTAAAGCAGGGATTTCCGATTTGATGCACATGCATAGAAGAGACCGTTGGATCTAAATGTGATCAAATCTGAAGGCTTGGAATTTAAGCGCTGTGGTGTTTGGCAGAGACTTCAGATTTTGATGCTCTATGAATGAGCGACCGTAGGATGATGAGTTGGATCCAATCTAACGGTTGAGAATGGAGACGGGTATGGATATAGAAAATGGGTTTGGGTAAGGTTTTTGGGCCTTGGGTATGCCAAGCCCATATCTTCTTTAAGAACAATTCTTCCTCCTTGAGCCCATTCCTAGCTTTTTGGACGTGCGCTCCATTCTTTGCGGCTTCCTTGCGTAATTTCTTCCGGCTTTTCACCACTCTTCAACTCTTTTCCGCTCCGCAAGTTATCCAGACTTTATTTATTACCTAAAAATGCAAAATTAAGTAAGAAAAATATTTATTCTTGAAAACAATGAAAATACAGAATATGGGATAAAATGTAGAATTACTGCACAAAAGATGAGTTAAATGCCAACAAAAAGGGATAAATATATACAATATTTGGCACTCATCAAATACCCCCAAACCTGAATTTTACTTGTCCTCAAGTAAAACAAAACTAAGGAAATCCTACCTATACCACTGTCGCTGGTCTCTCGAATGCATTTAGCGTATGCACTAAGCCTTTTAAACCACTAAGTGTCCCTAGTGGACGAGTTGAAGTCTCGTGAAGGTTTGCTTAGAACGTACCTACAAAGTTCTAAGTCAAAATATAAGCTCAGATTCCATCAAATGTGACATGTGCAAAACAGTTTAAGCTCACAGCAAAATGGAGATGTCAATCTAGCTATCAAAGGCACAATCCTAGCACTGATAACAAAAAAAGACATGTGATAAGAGTGTAAAGTGTATCTACACATGTGTAAAGAAAGATCTGAAGTTATGACTACTAATCACCAAGAGATAGTTTCTCAGGCTACGAACCAAGGTCGAAATCTAGCTAGCTGTCCGGACTTTACGAGAATTGTGAATGAGTTGGAGGTATTTCACAATTACTCGCGTTGTACATCAATGGCATACACCCTCCTTGCTTATTACAATGAAACAACAAAATGACTCTTTACATGACTCTTATTTACATTGACTATTCTCTTTTTATTTTTAGAACAAGAGATGATGGAACTGATAAATACTTGATTTTTTTGTATTTTTCTGATATTTTTTTCTCTTTTTTTTTTTTTTTTTTCTGAATAAATATATCGTTTTTTTTTTTTTTTTTTTTTTTTTGAAGGAAACACTTTTGATACATATACAAAAGGAAACAAAAAATACATGACACTTTGCAAGAGGTAGCCCTTTTTGATGCACCCAGTTAAATTCAATGGTTGTCTTTCTTAATGTAACCTCCACCTTCTATCCCAACCAACCAAAGAACAAGCTAGTCAAGTTTCGTTCAGTATTCTAAAGTGATTGGCAATCGTAACTTCCTATCAAACACCTTGAAGATCGAGGCCATACATGTATTGGTAGATCGTGCGCGTGCAAATTTCTTATCACAATGTGAATTGTGCTAGAATCAGGGTGCCTAAATATCTAGACTAAGACTCCTAATAATTACATATTTGCACAAGAGTCAACATTTCAAGGTAAATGAGCTCCATTTTTATGATTTTTCATTTTTTTTTTTTCATTTTTCATTTATTTTTCATTTTTTTTTTTCGGAATTTTTCAATTTTTTTTTTTTTTTTCAAAAAGAAGAAGGAGTTCGTTTTCAATTATGGCAAATTATCATGGTATCTACTCTATACCCCCAAACCTAAACTAAACATTGTCCTCAATGTTTCAAAATATGGAAAGAATTAAAATGCAACATATGGAAAGGGACATGCTGAGTAGAGTAAAAGGAGAGAGAATACCCGATTTCGGCGAAAGCAGAATTAAAACTCCGTTATTCAAGGCAAAAATCCAACATATTTCAGCCGAGATCATATTGGATTAGCAAAATATATACAAAAGGAACAAAAGGGTTTTAAGAAATTGTATCTACTGGATTATATACAAAAAATTCACCATACACCAAAAGTCTAAAGAGTTGAGGATCAACCCAAAAGAAAAAGTGTAGAGACATAGAAAGTTTCAAAACACTAAAATTGGACTTAAATGGGAGTGAGAGTGAAAAACCGAATGAATCACCCCTAAACCAAAATTTTTCAACAGGTTTACTTTTAAGCACAAAATCTTTTAATTTCAGGGGTTCAGGATTCAAAAGGTCTAACTCATAATGGACTGTTTTCGGGATAGGCAAAGAAATGCATTCCAACTGTGGCTCTTTAAAAGTGTTATATTTTGAAGCAAAATAGTCCAAGAGGACTTGGGAAGCACACAGTTCCAATCCTAGATTGGGAATCTTCAGAAAAGTTGGTTTAAAATTTTTGTTACAAACCAAATCTAGGTTGGGTGGAAGGCCATCAGATTGTGACTTAGGTAGAAGAATAGGCATATCATTATCAATCAAATCAAAATCTTCTAACTCATCTACACATGTCACATCATGCTCACAATCATCAATCAAATTGGCAAGATCACAATCAGAATTATCAACATCATCAACAGATTGATTTTCATGCATCGGCAAATCAGGGGAAACATCACATGGAATACTAGAAGAAATATCATGCATTAAGGTCGGGGCAGAGAAGCCTAATGTATTTGAACCCAAAGGTTCCATAACATTTTCAGTATAGACATGTTCTTCTAACATAACATCATAATCATCATCATCATCATGATAGGGATTTTGCAATCTAGGATAATTTTCAATCCTAAGGTCGGAGCTATTACAAGAATAAAACTCTAATTCATGGGGGTGACTCATATCATGTGGTGTTGTTCCTGTTTCCCTAACGGATTCCCATTGATGGGTTTTCTCTGCAATCTCGGCTAAAAAATTCCATGCATCATCCACAGATTTATCAATAAACTCACCATTACACATAGACTCAACCATGGTTCGAGATTTAAAGTCTAGTCCCTCATAGAGGATGACGAAAAGTCTCCACTTATCAAATCCATGGTGCGGACATTCGCTCAACAAATCATTAAAACGTTCAAAATAGTGAAAAACAGTTTCCTCATCCAATTGGACAAAACAATTGATACTTTGACGAATAGCGATGGTCCTATGATGTGGAAAGAATTTTTTGAAAAATAGATCTGTGAGTTGGTCCCAAGTGTTGATTGATTGTGGTCTCAAACCGTAAAACCATGTTTTGGCCCTTTCCTTTAAAGAAAATGTAAACAAACGCAATTTCAGAGAGTCTTCGGACATATGATCAGGTTGCATAGTCCGACAAATTTGTTCAAACTCTCTTACATGAGTATAGGGGTTCTCAGAATCGAACCCTCGAAATATAGAAAGTATTTGTATCATGCTTGCATTTATTTTAAAAGGGTTATTGGTTTGAGGTAATACAATACATGATAATGGAATTTTTATTGACGGATACATGTATTCATGGAGAGCACGAGGTTGGCCCATTTTGAAAAGACACAAAGCCCACTATTTGGTTTTAATGGGTTTGGATTTTTGGGAAAAATTTGGTTTTGATGGGATATATTTGAAAAAGAAAATTTGGTTTAAAAAATGGGAGCAAAAGAAAATTTTGGTTTTTTTTTTTTTTTTTTTAAAAAAAAAGAAAATAGAATTTGGTTTTTTGAAAAGGAGCAAGCCCACTGTTTGTCCTCTAATGGAATGGAAGGCTGCGGCCTACGAAACACTAAGTTTTAATTTTGAAAGTTTAATTTGGCCCAGTTGGTTAAGGCCCGACGTTTGTTTTAAAACTTTGGTTTCGAGGTCCACTCTTGAGTGGAAACAAGCCCACAATCGGTTACAAGCTCAGCTGGGTTTAAACCCAGAGTCCAAAATACAAGTCCAATGAAAGAATTTAAACAAGCCCACAAATAAAACAAACAAGCCCACAAATAAATTATTACAAACCCAACAGAAAATAAGAGAAGCCCAAAAATTGGCTTTAATATTACAAGCCCACAATTAAAAAAATTGGAAGCCCACAATTCGGGTTCTCTTAAATGGGTTACCTTTTAAGCACAGCCCAGCTGCTCTGATATTGTTGCAAAAACCCAGTTGGGCTTTGGTTCTTTTCCTTAGTGGCGTCCCAGCAGAGGAAAAACAGGTTCAGAACAGCAGGTCCAACAGCAAATGAAGTGAAGCAGATGCAGATGCAAATGCTATGCAGTGAAATGCAAAAAAATAGCTAATAAAACACAAGAAAAAACACAGCACCAATCCCCGGCAGCGGCGCCAAAAAACTTGGCAGGTCCGGAGATATGTATAAAAATGAGGCGAAATGAAACGCGGGCCTACAGTAATACCGCAAGTGCACGGTCGTCAGTTGTAGCTCGTGCAAGTACGGGTCGATCCACAGAGACTGGGTGTGTTTGAAATGTTCTAGCTATTTTGGGCTCCTAAATTGTCGTTGGTTAACTTATGAAGCCTTTTTGGGTTTTGGGCTTAGGGGGTTTGTTTTGGTCTTCTGGTGAGCTCAAGTTGTGCTCTGGGCTTTTGAGCTCAATGGGATTGAGCTAACAGTGAACTGTGGGCTTGTGGCTTAGTAGCAAAAGAGGAGTGTAAACAGTGGCTCTAGGCCAAATTGGAAGCAAACCAGAGAACAAAAGAATGGCAAAAACAGCAAAGATTAAACAGACTAAAAACTAAACAGCAAAAGAAAGACAGTGAGAAAAATGGTGGAAAACAGTGTGTGAAAATGTGAAGAAAAACAGTGATACTAGAGCTAAACAATGGCTGTGAGCCAAAGGCAAGAGTGTGAAGACAATACAGTTATAAGATAAAACAATGATGAGAACCTAGGCATACACTAGAGTGGGAAGAGAACCAGTTTGCTCAAAGTCACTAGTGAGCACTAGTTTCTCCCCACTACTCAATCAACACAATGCTTCAAAGGTTTTAACTTATCATTCCATTACTCAACAGTGAACAACAACTAACAGTGAACTAAAGAGGGATAAAATACTAACATTAACAATGAACCTAGAGAATTAACAGTCACACTAACACAATACTAACAGTGACACTTAAACATGATACTAAAAATTAAACTAAATATGTATAATGTATCAAACAGGAAACAAAAATTTATCAAAACAGGGAACAAAAATTAACAAGGAACAAACATTAACAAAACAAGAATCATTGCTAAACAGGAAACAAAAATTGAGGTAAAAAAATTAAAATTTAAAACACAATAGGGAATTAAAATTTAACATTAACAGGGAATTAAAATTTAACACTAACAGGAAATTAAAATTAAAACACAAATTGCAATAAAAAGTGACAGAATTTAACAGAACTTGAAATTAAAATTGAAACCCTAAATTGAAATTTAATTGAAATTTAAGAACTGAAATTAAACCTAAACTAACCCAATTTTGGGGGAATCTCGGCTAGCCCAAGAACACCCCTCACACGTTCTACAAACCCATCTATTTATAGCACAACATTTCCCAAATTTTGAAACCCTAATTTTGAAATTAGGGTTTCCTCAATTTCAAAATTAACTCACCAAACTTGCGATTTGACCCTTCTTCTTTCGACCCATTCTTCTCCTTGGTCTCTTGCACCTTTCCCATGCTCCTATTTCATCTCTAGGTCACCTATTTCATCAACCTCTCACGCCTAGGGTTTCATGGATGAAACGTGAGAGATGGAGGGAATAGGGGTCTAGATAGGTAGGGAGTGATGATGTGGTGTTTGGTAGTGATTTGGTGGAGGTTAGGTGGTAGAGATGGTGGTGACAGAGGTGGTGGCGGACATGGAGAAGGTGGTGTACGGCTGTGGAGGAGTGGGAGAAGAAAGAGAAGAAGAAGAGAAGACATGTTAGGGTTTCTTTTGTTTTTTTTTGGTTATATATCCTAGGGTTATTTCGGTGTGAGGCGAGTTCATTAAACTTTGATGTCTAGCGAGGAAACACGTTGGATGTGAAGATGGTTGGTAGATCTAACGGCGATAAATGAAGAGGCTAGTACCGACCGTCGGATGCAGAGATACAACGAAATAGACGGTGAAGATTAGATATAGGTTCTTTGTTGTAAAGCAGGGATTTCCGATTTGATGCACATGCATAGGAGCGACCGTTGGATCTAAATGTGATCAAATCTGAAGGCTTGGAATTTAAGCGCTGTGGTGTTTGGCAGAGACTTCAGATTTTGATGCTCTATGAATGAGCGACCGTAGGATGATGAGTTGGATCCAATCTAACGGTTGAGAATGGAGACGGGTATGGATATAGAAAATGGGTTTGGGTAAGGTTTTTGGTCCTTGGGTATGCCAAGCCCATATCTTCTTTAAGAACAATTCTTCCTCCTTGAGCCCATTCCTAGCTTTTTGGACGTGCGCTCCATTCTTTGCGGCTTCCTTGCGTAATTTCTTCCGGCTTTTCACCACTCTTCAACTCTTTTCCGCTCCGCAAGTTATCCAGACTTTATTTATTACCTAAAAATGCAAAATTAAGTAAGAAAAATATTTATTCTTGAAAACAATGAAAATACAGAATATGGGATAAAATGTAGAATTACTGCACAAAAGATGAGTTAAATGCCAACAAAAAGGGATAAATATATACAATATTTGGCACTCATCACTATCATGTTATTTCTAACAACTGAGCTCTGTGCTTTTATGAATAAACTCTTTAGATGTTGCATCTAATCAGATTGGTTCCTCAATTCCTACAATCAAAATGCTTCCATCCACTTAGATTGGTTTGTGTCATCCTTAATAGGCATAATTTCTAGGCTCTGGAGTTTATTAATGCAACTAAAAAGTTTATCCCATACCCCCAAACTTAAATCTAACATTGTCCTCAATGTTCTAAAGATGAAATTAAAAGCATGAACAAGGAGAAACTGTTACCATTGAAGCAAAAGAGTTAAGGAAAGATATTACCGTGTTGCATGAGATTGGGTTACCTCCCAAGAAGTTCTAAGTTTAAAGTCTTCATCCAGACATCAAGTTTCATAAAATGTCTAGTTACCTTTCAAATCATATATCAGTAGTCGAAATAACTGTGGGTCATCAAAACCAAATAAAACTGCCACTAATATGAAGCAACTGTACAAGATCAGAAAAAATAACATAAGGAGCACAACCTCATTGAAAGTTTCTTGCAAGACAACTGGATTTATTTGGGGCACCCATTTGGGCTTCATATGAGTGTCTTGAAAAACAGGTTCATCCGAAAAACGGGACTTTAATAGCTGGATTTCCTTCTGGACAGTATCAGGAGGATCGGGTTGAGGAGTCTGAATAGACTCAAGTGATACCTCATATGCAGTAGGCTCGAGTCCCAAGTTAGGGACTTCTACTGGGGATAATTGACGATCACTACCCCCAAACTTAGAATTTTTGGTGTCTCTAAAAAGACTAGTTACAATATTCCTAATTTCTAGACCATCAGGTTCCTGAAAAAGGTCAATTGCTTTCTCTGAATTATAATGAGGTGGTTCATCCTCTAAATTCTTTTGAGGTATACTAGCTGTAGGAATTATATGTTTCATATCCTATATGATCAACCCTAGAGTTTCTTTATTGTCTTGAAGCACGATTTCTGGCCTGCTGTCCTGATCGGATGCTATAATCACATGCAAAGTCTTAGATGGCCCTAAGAATGCATATTTAGGGTCCAACTTAGGAGGCTCTTCTAAACAAGGGACTAAGGTAGACTCAAAAGCTAGTAATGGTTCGAACCTAGCTTTCCATTTATCAGTATCTAACATAGGAATAGAATCCAACATAGCATTCACTTGTTCAATGTTGTTATCTTCGTCGAAATCCATGTTAAAGTGGGCTAGACAACTCTCTAATGGATCTTCCGATATGAGGTTTGGTAATGACTCCTGAATTAAGGTTCCTATCATGTTCACCTCTTCAATGCACGTGTCATCTATCTCAGAATATAGCTTATTGACATTAAAAATATTCAACTCCATAGTCATATTACCAAAAGATAGATTCATAATACCATTTCGACAATTTATGATCGCATTAGACGTAGCTAAAAATGGGCGACCTAAAATCACAGGTATTTGGTTCTCTGGGTCAGGGATAGGTTGGGTATCTATGACCAATAAATCTACTGTGTAAATAAACTTTTCGACCTCAATAAGAACATCTTCTATCACACCACAAGGAATCTTGACAGACCTATCAGCTAACTGCAATGTTATCTTGGTAGGTTTCAATTCACCGAGCCCTAGCTTTAAGTACACATGGTATGGGAGTAAGTTCACACTGGCTCCTAAGTCAAGTAAAGCTTTGTGTACCATGTGTTTTCATATCGTACAAGCAATGGTAGGCGCACCTGGGTCTTTATATTTAGGAGTTGTGGGGTTCTAAATGATCGAACTTACATGACTAGCTAAAAAGGCTTTTTTAGGGACACTAAGCTTTCGCTTTCGCGTACACATATCCTTAAGAAACTTGGCATAAGCTGGAAGTTTCCTAATTGCTTCTAGTAACGGAAGGTTTATGGTAACTTTGCTAAAAACCTCCATTATGTCATTAAAGTTGGATTCACTCTTTGTTGGTACTAATAGATGTGGAAATGGGGCTTTAGGCATAAAATAGGGCCTTTCAAGAGCCGAATTAACATCATCAGAAACTTTATCAGTCTCCTCATCTATGGTTGGTCCTGAAGGGTGAACTACAGTATGCTCATTATTGGGCATGGTTACTTGATTGTCTACTACTCTGCCACTCCTAAGGGTTCTAACAACATTCAATTGATTCGATGGTTTTGCACCTACTTCATGAACTCCTCTAGGATTGGGATTAGTATGACTACGGAACCTTCCGTTATCTCTCTCACTTAAGGTCTTGGATATTTGGCCGACTTGAAGTTCTAACTTAGCAAGATTCTGAGCATTAGTTTGAAAGTTATGCTTGGTTTCCTGTTGAAAACTAACTTGGCTCTTTAATAACATGTCCTGGATCTAAGATAACATATCATGGCTCTTTCTTAATATACTAAGAGATTCCTCTAAGCTCGTTATTCTATTCTCTGAAGAGTTCTGAAACTGACTTGAAGAGTTCTTATCTAAACCAAAACCTGAGGGAGCATTAGAATTACTAAACTGACCTTGACTCTGGCCCTTAAACCACGAAAGGTTCGGATGGTTTCTCCAACCAGGATTATAGGTTCCTGAATATGGGTCAAACTTCTGACGGTTATCGAATCTAGTGTTATTATAGAGAGCATTGGCTTGCTCTTCATTATTCTGGCCTTCCCAAAAAGGCTCTAATATACCACTAGTGTGACCCACTTCTAAAGCTTCTAACCTTTTCGCTATAACAACAATTTTGGCATCTGATTCAAAGTTTCCTTCCACCCTATTAATGTTTCCTCTGCCTAGAAGAATTGTTTTCTGGGGTCCCCTATTACTTTCCCATTGTTGGGTCTTTTCGGCGATTTCATGCAAATATGTCATCGCATCATCAACTGTTTGGTTTTCAAACCCAACTGTACACATAGATTCTACTGTGGTTGTAGTGGGATAATCTAAACCCTCATAAAGGATCTGAACTAACCTAACCTTTTCTAAACCATGATGAGGACATTGGGCTAATAGATCATTGAACCTTTCCAAATACCTATACAGGGATTCTCCCTCATGTTGAGAAAATGTGCATATTTGCGTCCTAATAGACGATGTTTTGTTCCTAAGGAAAAACTTGTTCAAAAAGGCAGATGTAAGTTGTTCATATGTTTCAATTGATCCGGAAGCCAAACTATATAGCCACGATTTGGCTTTATCTTTCAAGGAAAAGGGGAATAACCTGAGTTTCAAAGCATCATTATCAAGGTTTCTAATTTTTAGGGTACTACAAATTTCCTCAAAGTCCCTAACATGAAAATAGGGGTTTTCATTTTCTTTCCCTAAAAATATTGGGAGCAACTGTAAGGTTTCAGGCTTAAGTTCATAATTTGCTTCAGTTTCAGATAACCTGATACACGAGGGACGAGTAGTCCTAGTAGGGTTCAACAAAGCTTTCAAAGTTCCCATTTCTTGCACTATTGGAATATCAGGGATTTTCTCCTCAAACGGACGTTCAAAAACGAAATCTTCAAGAATCGGGCTTTCTAAATTGAGGTAATCGAGACGCTTAGAACTACTAGGTTTCTCTTTAACAAATCTACCTAGGGAGTCTCTTTTACGGTCAGGCATGCAAAAGAATAAGGTAGGGAATTCTATGCAATCACAAAACAAGGCTGACTCAACCAAATCAAACCTATTGATTTCTAGCAAACAACAAGCATGATGGCTCCACTTAGATTGTTTCTAGAACAACTTCTATTCTTTCGAAAAGGAACTCGTTACAATCTGAGAAAACCTCTCTGGAATCAATCCGAGTCAAAGTAAGTTGAATAGAGTCGAGGGAAGCTCGTTGGAGCTTTGATACCCAAGGCCTCACCGGTATTACAAGGCGGCGCAGTCACGCATTCAACTCACAGAAACCATCATGAACTTCGAAGTATGCTCAAAAGAGTAACCAATATTTTTCGAACGACTTTACTATTAAGCTCTTTACCCTATAGGTCTCGTTCTAGTCAAAATTTTAGGCTTAGGTTCGTGTTTGGTTTCATTTTCCTAAGGCGGGCAAGAAGAGAGCGGTGATGAAATCCGAACCCTTATCTTGTATGGCCAGTCCTTGCCCTTTACTAGGAAATTAAAGCAGTCGTTTTCAAGTCCTCAGCATATATGCAAACGAAGGAATACAGTAAACCCGCTGACAGGGGATTCACGGGTATTTCGAAAAACTTACCTCTCGTACCAGACGGGCGAAGAACCGCTGAAGTCAACTCGGTCCACAACTCCTATGTCATGTACGAACCCAAGGGGCCGAGGCGATATCGTAATCGTCGTCCTTCTCTGCACACAGTTTATATTTAAACTACCCTTCCGTAGGGTTTAAAATAATGTCCCAAAGTTTAAAGTCCAAAGTGTCCAAAAAGAAAAGAAAAATTACAAAAATTAAAAATAAACCCTAATACAGTTTTTTTTCTAAAAAAGGAAAAAATAATAAAAAATCCTAAAAACGAAACAAAAATAAAATTGTCTTCTTTTCAGTTCTTTTCGCTTTGTCTCTTGTTTCAATCCCCAAGGTCTTTAGTCTCCAATTTCTTTTTGATTCAAAACCTGCAATAAATAGACAAATACCCAAAAACGTAAAATAGAACAAGAAGAATAAAACTAAAACTAAAAACAAAAACAAAACCTAAAATAAATCTAAAACCCTAACCTAAACACAAATCCGCGTCGGCGGCGCCAAAAATTGATGTGGTTTTTATGTTGTTGTAAAAGTGGTAGTAAAGTTGTTATTCACTCAGACTTGTGAAGATTTGATTTTAGATTCAAACTCAATAGAAAACTTAAGAAGTTTTTGTTATCAAGATTATAAAAAGCACCGATACTCATGATTCCACCATTGACCAATTAAGTGATTTAATCTAATCAATATTCATGCAATTCTTTGCGTTTAAAGTGATTCTAATATATTGCCTCTAGTAGATTTTTGAAGTAACAATTGTATACATCAAGCATGAAACATCAAAAGTCTTAAACTAAGCATGATCCATCAAAACGGATCACAATCATTTAATAAAAATCAATTTTCCAATATTAGTTCCACGCAAATAATCATAAAAAAATTGCAAAAATTAATTAAAATAGAAATATACCACTTTTCATGGAACAATGGCTTCCTCCGTCGCCTCGGCTAAGGGGTTTAGCTCCTCATATTATTCACGTGCTCAAAATAGGTGTTCATACCTCAAATGGGTGAAAAACAAGAGGAAACTAATAAAGCAGACAGTTCGCAACGGTATATAGGAGTTACAAGCTGACTGTTACAGAGAACTGTTGCAATAGGTGCTGTTATAGGAAACGATAGAAAATATATGTTGTTAAATAAAAGTCTGCTCTGAAGGGTCTAATGTTCTTCGTGTTCTTCTTCAGCATCAGCAAAACTCGACTTCCTGCAACTTCAATTTCTCGACTCTGTGGTATTCTAAACTTCCCCTAACATCTCCTAAACTTTCATACCCTTATTTGGAACTCGAGCACGCCTTTTATACACCTCCAAACCCTCTAGAACCCGATTAATTCTCTGTTTTCCTTCCGTGCAAGTCACGACAATAATTTCTTCCCACAATTGTTTGACGCGTTTCTGAGCTTTCCAACAAATCCCAAACTCTTCCTTAAATATAAGCGTATCTTAGCAAAGAATATCTTGCCTTTAGTCTCCCCGAAATTCCACAAATAAATCAAACAGAGATCCGTGAACTTCTTCCGCTTCTGTTTTGCTCCAACCCGAGTTCTAGCCAATTTGAGTTCAATTAAACGACTATACCAGGCTTGTTTAGGTAATTCAAGTCCATGCCATTAAAATCTGGTGATTGAATCTCGTCAATACCCATTCAATAAGCCAACCCTAATCTGCAACAACGCTGCCAATAATTTTCCCGCCAAATCTCGTTTTTGAATTGTTGAAGATGACCTCCCCTTATCCTCTGATGGGGTGCGAATAACATTGCCTTGGGTGCTGTGGAAAAATATGGGTGCTGAGGATAAATTTTGGCTATACATAGCCTGGGTGTTCCTTAGCCAATTCTGGGGTCCGTTTAGCAACTGTCCTCCAGGATTCCCCGCGCAACTTTTTGAGCCAATTTTTCCACACATGTTTATTTCTCCAAAAACACCTACAAAGACACAAAAAACCATAATAAATATAAAATCGAGCACTAACAATGTATACAATTGAGATTATATCAGACACAAAATGTGTCTACCACTCGTCATAGCATTAGATAGTAAAACCTAATATGATGGTCGGATGAACCAAGGAATAGTTGAGAGATGACCGACCATTGGTGACAAAGGGGACCAACCAATGGTAGATGAGGTACCATCCATGTGGTATATGGATTATTTTCCAAGTTGTATGAAGAAGATTTACCAAATGGACCACAAATGATTGATTAAATGGTGCATGGAGTAACAATTAATGATATAAGGAGGAACTGGCCCATTGGTGGAAAGAGGACCGACCATTGAACCGGTCATGGTGGTGTGCAGACCAACATGGTGATTGCATGTCCATCCCTAATTGTTTCGGTATTTTTGGTGGTCCGTCAAGCATTATTTTAGTATTTTCAGAAGATTTTGATCTTGACTGAAAGATCTAATTTTGGTTTAAAGACCGATTAGGATTTTGCTTTAAAGACCAATATTTTGAAATATTAAAATAATAATATTCAATATATTATATGATGTAAAACCTAATGGTAGCGGGACCATTTGCTTTGTAAATCATATGGTATGTTGAGCAAGATTTGATAAGATATGGAATAGTAATTCTAGTTCTATCCTCCTCTTTCCTAAAAAAAAAAAACTATAGAACTTGCTCAGATCTAGTCCTTTAGGCTAGATCTAAGCAAGGATTTTTAGTTTTTTATGAATAAGAATAATCTCATTCGTGTTTTTAGGTTTTATTTTTTATTTTTATTTTTTATTTTTTATTTTTATTATTTTTGGTTCTATGGGCACATTTCTTCGCTGTTTGAGCGATCTTTTCTTCGTCTTTTGGACGATTTTCTCTTCATTTTAATAGTGATTCTTTCAAATCTCCATGGTGTTTCTTGGCTTTCTATTCTCGATTTATCAAGAACATCAATAATTCTACTCTGCGTCGATTTGGATTCATCTTCAACAAGAGGGATTTAGTGCACCCGGATTCGTTTGGATCTACAAGATTTTGGGTAAAATACTTCATTTTATTTAGAGCATCTCTTATTGAAGAAGATAATCATTTTAAATGGTCTGAGTTGATTCCGGTTCACACCATCATTCATCACTGCTACACCCACAAAAATTGGATGTCTTTGCGGTTCATGGCTCTTTCTCTTCGCGGTGTACTTGCAATTGGTGTCGTCATTTGTATTTGGGTTTTGATTAACTTGTATTTTGGTGTTTTTGATAATCTTGAAATCATGTAATCATCATTTTGGTTAGAATGAATTGAAAAAAAAAAGAAGATAAAATATGGAAATATCAAAGAGTTTGATTTAAATAAGAAGTCCTTGATAAAAGAAGTAAAATAACTAAATAATTAAAAGGTGAAAAAGGTGGGGGACGGTGGGGAGCCGATCCCAGGCGTATTATTTTATTTTATTTTATTTTGTTTCCCGTTTTCCTTAATTTGATTAATATTCTGTATCCTCTTTAAACCATGTTTTGAGATGTTTTTTTAGAACATTATTGTTGAGTATACCCGCGGTATTTTCTAGGGAATAACCAGTCCATATGTCCGAAAGGAAAATATTAATTATTAATTCATGGAATTGTGTCGACAAAAGCCACAGATTGAAGTAATAAAATATTATGGTGAAAATAAAATATTTTATAGGAATTCAATTGATGAATATAACACTAAAATTAATTAATGAGTTGATATACACTAGTAGGTAATCTATCTATGAGCATCGTATTGATTGGAGAATGAGGAACGGGATGCTAGAAATAGCATACTCGATCTAGTATATATTCGGTACAATTATGAGACATCTGGGAAGTGTTATAACAAACACCAGTAATGTTTTAATTAAAGGCTTAACAAGGTGAGTTTTGGATACATAAGAGGATGATGATTTTTACATGAAATCTTAGTCGGGAAATACTCTAATATTTTCGCCATATATTTATGCTTTGAAGAGGTTACGTGATCGATCGAAAATGTATGTAACAGGGTTGTATTTTAATTCGCTTGTGGAATATGAGATATGAATTTTATTTCAATTCTCTTGTGGAATATGAAATATGAATTTGTTTCAATTCTTTTGGTGAAATATGAATATGAATTTTTATGTTTCTAATGTCAGTTCAGAGATGCATTTAAAATTCTGATATTTCTAGGTGATTTTTTGGTTTTAGCCTTCGTCAACAATTCTGTTAGAGCACTGCTCGGTCGAAATTGCAAGCGTTGAGATTTAGACTTCACGACATTCATCGATTGAAGATGAAGAATTCTACTAAGGGGAGCTTGTGGAACTTCATCAACAAAAGGTATATGGAGACTTGAACTCATCTTTCTCAGAAGTCTATTTCTATTTTATCTCCTATTGAGACAAAAATTGTATAGCTATATAGACTTTACTTTATACACATTTGATATTTCGAGCTGAGTTTAACTCGCTTACATATTTCTCGAAATATGTCTTGGTAAGCTTTCGCTTTAACTAAGTTCATCTTTTATTCTTGACGAAAGTAAAAATATGATCATGTGAAAATCGCCTGGCAACATCTTATATGATTTGTGTGAGACAGTCACTTGATGTAGACTCGGAATGTTTCGTATTGATCATTTGATCACTTGAAAATTTCTTTGAAGCTAATAGTTTGCCTGAGACAGCTAATATCGTCTTCTAAGAATGTTTCAATGATTAAAATGGGAGTTTAGAATCATTAACCATTGATTGGATATATGACAATATGCGTACTTGTATGCTAACTGTTGCAAGTGTATTCCAAGTCCGGGAATTTAGTATGCATACCCGTATGCGTACTGATTCAACAGTTGAAGTCCGGGAACTAGAGTATGCATACTCGTGTGCGTACTGATTTCAACTGAGTTAAGTCATAAACAACAGTATGCGTACCCGTTTGCATACTGGCGAACAAGACCAAGTCCGGGAACTTAGGTATGCATACCCTTTTGCATACCTGAGTGGGTTAAGTTCTAAAATCGGCCAAGTATGTTTACATACTCATGAAAAAATATATTTATATAATAAGGAATGAAATCCTTGCAAATCGTGTCTATAATGTTCAAGAATTGATTCGAGTGAATCAAAATCGATTTTGCTTCAATTGTGTCTTGTATACTTCTATGAGAATATAAACAATTGAACAACTCTAGAACTAGTTTGATTTGAAATAGTTGTGATTAAGATGAACAAGATTGATATGAAAGTGTTCATATGACTAATTTAGGTTAACTATTGTTGAGCCAACTAAATGTACATGTTTAGGTATGGTTATGGTTACTCATATCTAAATGAAGGTACATTTCATTTGTGTGTAATATTCCAAGACCATGGCTTGAATCTAATCAGGTTTTCATCTAACGGTGAATATTGAATGCTTTGTTACCAAGGTAACATTGATTGTAAACCCTGATTTGAAAACTTTATAAGGGAGAACTGTAGCAACTGGGAAACAAAATCCTCACACCTCCTGTGTGATACTAGTTGCGACTAGAGTCGACTATCCTTTAACCTAGGTTATTTTAAAAGCATTATAGGTTAACGACTTAAAGACTTCATTGGGATTCTGAAGCTAGACCCAACTATTTTCTTTGTAGTTGCGTATTCTGATCTTACTTTGTTCTATCATATTGAGTACTATCGTCTATAAGATTTGCTCGAGATTTAATCTCCGATAGGTAAGATATAAAAAGTAATCACAAAGCTCTTCGTCTCATTCTTTGTGATTCCACAATATCTTGTTCCGCTACCATACAGTTAAGTTATTGTGAGGTGATTGATATTACTAGGCTGTTCTTCGGGAATATAAGTATGGTGTATCAATTGGTTCATATTCACCTTGATTTATCAAAAGACGGAACAAAAACTCGTAGATATTTATCTGGGAGACAGATTTATCTATTCAATAGACTTTTCTGTGTGAGACAGATTTTTTTATCAAGTCTTCGACTTTGGGTCGTAGCAACTCTAAGTTGTGAGTGAGATAAACAAAGGGAATCAAGCGCCTAGAGTCCTGCTAGGATTCAGAGGCGTAAGGAACGCAATTGTACCTTAATCAGTGTGAGGTTGGTTAGGGCTCAACTACATTCCAGTCCGAAGTTAACTTGTAGTAGGCTAGAGTCTGTAGCAGCTTAATACAGTGCGATGTTCAAATCTGGACTAGGTCCCGGGGTTTTTCTGCATTTGCGGTTTCCTCGTTAACAAAATTTCTGGTGTCTGTGTTATTTCTTTTCCGCATTATATTTTTTATATAATTGAAATATCACAGGTTGTGCGTAGTTCAATCAATTAGATAATCCAACATTTGTTTGTTGATATAAATTGATTGACACTTGAACATTGATCTCTGGTATCGTTCAAGTTATTTCTCATATCAATCAGGCTCACAGAACTATTTCTGTTCGATTGCAGATTGTATTGAGAAATTGAGATATAACTCTTGGATATATTTTTCTTGATTGAGTCTCACTGTCTAGTTGATTCTCTTGGAATTATATTGGAATTGGTCCATATAGATTTCCTAAGCGAAATATTGGGTGTGGTTGTTAAACCCCCGCTTTTTCAAATTCATCAACACCCTTGTATTAGAGATGGAACCTTAGAATTTATTTCCACTTTGAAAGAAATTCCTGTCATTTGGTTGGATCGAGACTCATGATCAAAGATCTTTAGCTTTCCAACAACAGAGCTTTGGGAAAGTGTTGAAAGATCATTTGCTTCCATGATTACATGCTTCTCAGACTTTTATCTAGATGGTTCTGAGAATCTTGCATGATATATCTTTTTCCATAAATAGTTTTTCCTAAGGATAAAAATGCATTGGAAATCTCAGAATGTTTGAGGTGAAACTCCTAAAACGTATTGTTATCATCCATACGAATGTTTTCCCAATCAGAAGTGAGTGTCCGAAATCTAGCTTCTTTTTATGATATGTTACTTTCGAGTACAGTTTCAAGATTATCACAAGCATCCTTGGATGTTTTACGCATGGATACATGATGTTGAATGTCTTGGCTTACTGCATGTAGTATGGCATTCAACATCCGAGTTCTGCTTGGAAAGAACCTTTTCCTCTTCGGTGTATGAACCTAAGATTTTAAAATCAGCTTCTGAGTTTGCCACTTTCGATCTTACATATTCCATGATAACTAATACCTAAGTATTGAAGTCTTAAGATTCAAGAAAAGACTTCAGTGAAGACTTCCACCACAAATAGATGGTATAGTCAAATTGCGGGTACTTTAACTGAAATCGGTTTGTGTGAACTTAAATTCATTATATTAGTAGATTAGATCACACTAAACACAAATTGTTAGATCTTATCGTTTTTTCCTGCTCTGGTACCAATTGACGAGGATACCAAGTAAACCACAATGTTTTTGTATCAACCTATCATAGACACACCTTGTATAATCTTATAAAGACAATAAATGTCAAAAGACTATTTCATCAAGTTGTACACTTGGTATATAACGTAAGTTCGAAACTGAACCAATCTATGGGATCGTTCCAAGTGTTTGATTAACGTACGTTGGATTTTTTTAATGAGGAATACTGCAATGAAGAAAATCCCCATGACCTAGTCCAGTTTAAATACTCTCAAAATTAAGCCGCTATAAAAATTGACTACCGCAACTTCGTATAGTTGAGACCAAGTAAAATACTCCTAGTTACTCGGTTCCTTTAGCATCCCTACGCCTACAACCAACATGGTCTATGCACCTAAATCCCAAGGTGGAGTTCACCATCTCAAGTATTTTCACCCTCTTTGAAGACTTAAGCTACTCAACTCCTTTGGACCGTAACCCAAAACAGTAAAGGACTAACCTATTTTACTAACCTCCCTATCAATCTCAAGAAATAAATCAGAGATAATTTGAGTATAAAGGATATTCCATTTAATCAATATAAACTTCTTTATCGGTCTAGATCGAATGAGACAAAGACTATCGAAATAATCAATGTTAGTTTACAAACTATCAAAGCGAATCACAAATAGAAATAACTATAGATAGATTTCTGATCAACACAACAAGCCTGCTGTCTATCAAGATAAACTGCTTGTCGAATCCCATACAATCAAGTGTGCTAGAAGCATCAAAATTAAAGATCGATCAGAATACCAAAAACAAAATCTTCTATCCTTCAACCTTCAAAGTACCTGCACAAACAACTTGATTCCCACTAATGATCGGTCATACACAGAATGAAGTCTGTTAGAGCACTGCTCGGTCGAACTCGTAAGTGTTTCTATCTCAAGCTTGTTTGTCAAGTTTAATTGATAAAACTATAGTCTTGATTTCTAGTCTACTTATAGCTATGTCTTGGATTAGGATATAATGTGTAGTTGAGATTTAGACTTCACGACGTTCGTCGATTGAAGAAGAAGATCTACTGAGGAGAGCTTGGAGGAACTTCATCAACAAAAGGTATTTGGAGACTAAAACTTATCTATCACTCAGAAGTCTATTTTATTCTATATTCGAATGAGACTAAGTCGTATAGCTATATAGACTTTTACATTATACACATTTGATATTTCGAGCTAAATTTATCTCACTTATCTATTTCTCGAAATATGTGTTGGAAGCTTTTTGATTTAACTATGTTCATGATATTTTTGACGAGTTTAGTTGGAAACAATTTATTTGTTGGAAACTAAATATTAAGTCAAAATATGATCATGTGAAAATTTCCTTGAAACATCTTACATGATTTGTTTGAGACAATCATTTGATGTCGACTTGCAAAGTTTCATATTGATCATTCGATCACTTGAAAATTACTTGAAGCTAATAGTTTATGTGAGACAACTATTATCTTCTTCTAAGGATGTTTCAATGATTGAAATGGGAGTTTAGGACAATTAACCATGCCTGGACACAACACGGTATGCATACCTAGTATACGAACTGTATTGTTATGATTCAGGTCCGGGAACCTTGTTTACGTACCTAGTATACGAACGGTTTTACCTGTAAAGTTCTGGGAAACTTGTTTGTGCACCTAGTATGTGAACGGTTCTACCTGAGTTGGATCCGGGACAGCTGTTTGCATACCTGGTTTGCGAACGGTTGGACAAGGCCAAGGTCCGGAGCTGTTATTTGCATACCTGGTTTGCGAACATAGTGGTTTAAGTTCTAAAATCGGTTAGGCATGATTCTCATACTCATGAACGAAATTTATGAATTAAGGAACGTAATCCTTTCAAACCATGGCTTAATATTCATGAATTGATTCTTGTATAAGTACTTTGTACAATTACGAATCAATCCAATTTTGTTTCAATTGGTTCATATATATTTCTATGAGATAGTGAACAATTGAAAAACTCTATTTGAAACACAATTAGATTCATTTGATTATTTTTCATGATTGATTGATCATCATATTTGATCTAGAAGTGTTAGATGAATATGGTTAAGACAAAAGTGTTCATATGGGTAACTTCGGTTAACTGTTATTGAGCCAACTCAATATACACGTTTAGGTACGGTTACCCATATTTAAATGAAGGTATATTTCATTTGTGTGTAACAAGCTAAGACCATCTAATGGTGGAGATTGATTACTTAATTTTAAATCAAACTTAGCTTGAATCTTAAATCAGGAGTTCATCTAACGTTGGATATTTAATGCTTTGTTACTAAGCTATCTTAGCTTTGATTGTAAGCAAACCCTGATTTGAAAGACTATATAGCAACTGGAAAACCTAATCCCGACACTTTCTTGTGTCCTAGTTACAAACTAGAGTCGATTCTCCTTTAACCTAGGTTTTTCCGTAACCCTATTAGGTTAACGACTTGAAGACTTCATTTGGGATTCGTCAAGCCAGATCCAACTATTTTCTCTATAGTTGCGTATTCTGATCTTACTTGTTATATTGTGTTGAGTACTATCTTTTGTAATATTTACTCGAGACTTATCTCCGATAGGTAAGATATAAAAAGTAGTCACAAAGTTCTTCCTCTCAGACTTTGTGATTCCGCAGTAACTTCTTCTACTACTATATAGTTAAGTTATTGTGAGGTGATTGATATTTATAGGCTGCTCTTCGGGAGTATAAGACCGGATTATAAATTGGTTCCTGTTCACCTTGATTTATCATAAGACGGAACAAAACTTCATAGGTACTTCTGTGGGAAACCGATTTATCTATCAGAATAGACTTATCTATGTGAGACAAGTTTATTTACAAGTCTTAGACTTTGGTTCGTAGCAACTCTTAGTTGTGGGTGAGATCAGCTAAGGGAATCAAGTGCACAGAATCCGGCGTGGTTCTAGAGGCGTAAGGAACGCGACTGTACCTTAATCGGTGTGAGAGTTGGTTAGGGCTCAACTACCCTCTAGTCTGAAGTTAACTTGTAGTACGCTAGTGTTTGTAGCGTCTTAATATAGTGTGGTGTTCAATCTGGACTAGGTCCCTGGGTTTTTATGCATTTGCGGTTTCCTCGTTAAAAAATTCTGGTGTCTGTGTTATTTCTTTTTCATATTATATTTTTTATATAATTAAAATATCACAGGTTGTGCGTAGTTCAATCGGTTGGTAAATCCGACCTTGTTTGTTGAATATAACTTGATTGACACTTGGGAATTGATCTTTGGTACCGTCTAAGTTATTTCTCTTCAATCAGGCTCAAAGATTTCTATCTGTTTTATTTGCTGATTAGATTGAGAAATAGAGATAAAGCTCTTTGATATATCTCTTGATTGAGATCGCTTTTAAGTTGGTGCTCTCGAAATTATATTGGAGTTTGTCCATACAAATTGTCGAATGAATTATTGGGTGTGGTTGTTATACCCCGATTTTTCAAAGTCTGTTAACACTGGATGATTACTAGTCCTATCTTCAGATATTGAATCAATAAAGTCAATCCTAAATCGTCGATCCTTGAACTAGTTCGAGTGGCCTTATATCAGAAGATAAAGGATCACATAATAAACAAACTAGATCTATCAAGGTTGAACTTCACCATCACTCAATCAAATCAATATTCTAAAACTAAATAACAACAACATTTAGTTTCCCACCAATGGTACTACTAAAAACTTTAAAAGAAGGCCGCGTAAAAGATTTCATCTAATTAGGACACTTTCATCTATCGACGAGTATTATAAAAATAGTACTAGTGGGATTCCATACAAACGGTTAGGCTGTGTATCACATGATGAGTTTGTAAGAATTTAATCTTCACTATTTATAGTGTAAAGACCAAGGCTTGTTTGGACAACAAGGAAGTACCATATCTGAAAATACTAAAGATATTCAGTAAATGATTATTTTTGGTTTTGACAATATTCCAACTATTATCCAACACACATACCGAAATCTCTCTTGGATGACAACTAATATTAGCTAGCATAAAACATATACTTTATTAATATAACAACAACAAATATGCTATCCTCTGGGGTATGAAAATAATATAAATTCAAATATCAAAAAGATATTTAGAATATTTTTGTTTTGGGATCTCTCCTAGGGTATCAAGGAAAATACTTGAAGATTAAGCAATAAGAGTTAACACATGTTCAAGATACTATGTCGACATCTCCTTTATAACCAAATACATTTTCGATAGATACGTTAACCCTAAGATGGTAGACAAACCGAAAATGCATATTTGGTTAACTAAGGATTGGTCCTACTAGAGATCCATAGGACCGGTCCTAGTAGAGATCTTTAGTACGCGTGCTAGTAGAGATCCTTCGCAAGGAATCAGTCACATAATATATGCTTTGACTCCTTTTCAACCACTAAACAATTTTAGGAGGTATACTTCCTTAAACCGTGTAACTAAACATAGTTTCTGAGGTATGGAATCAATATGAAAGTTCAACACACTAAATAATAACGAATTACCGATTAATATTATATGAACTCCAAATAGATAAACTTACTTTGTAACTCCATATGCCAAAGTTGTATGAAACACATAGTATATCGTTCCTTGACGCTTTGATCATAATAGAATTACCAAGTCACCAATACTAGAGACAAGTAAACAAACTCTGTATGTTATGGTTTCAATATAAACCGGCTTGAAAGAAACATAGATAGGAATGAAACAAGTCAAGTCCGTGTTACTAACCTCGGACGAAAGAATGATGTGAATACATCTTCAGGTTTTTCTGAGTAACACAGACAAGTCTCAATATTTCTATGTTCCTAGTCTAACCTAACGAAGTTGACTGTAGCGATCAAATCAAGCAGTTTCGAGTTTTGGAACTAAAATATGCACCAAACTTGACATTCTAACACTTGGTAGGTTCAACCTAGCAATACTATAGCAATATTGAAAGTTATCTTGATTGCAAATATGTGAACTGTTTGTGAGTGAATTAGGATATTTTCAACTCAGACAAATATCTTAAGTCGGTTCCTATTGACGAGGCAACTACGATATTTGATTTCCAAATTTCATTTTACTCTTCCTATAACAAAAAGGTTTGCATTCCATTAACAAATGACCATTGATTGGCCCGATCACGGTGTAGATTGGTTCGGTTTTAGCCATATCGACATAAAATCCAATACATGATTTATTTCATGTTTGACAGCTGGATTCAATGGATTGTGGATGGACAGATTAGATGCAGATGAATCCAACGAATTTCTTTAAACATGGATCTGAAATATTTTTGAACGCGTCAATTGTTTAGTATTTTTCACGAGAAAATGACCTTAGTTTTCACCTTTAACCTTAAAAAAATCAATAACTACACAAGTAACTCGACAATAATTATACATTAGCCGTAAAAATCCTAAGTCGAGACTGTGGTCATAGTTAAGACTCGGAACATAATACATTTCTCATATCAATGTTGGATCTGAAATCATGCACAAAGCAACACCCTGCTTATGAATTTCTTTAGCCCTTATAACTTACGATAAGAATAAAGCTAAATATAGCCAATCAACTAATTCCTGAAGTATTCTAACATAAATAGAAAATGTAATGCTGGATTAGACCATCTTTTTTTAAATATTACTACAGAACTTGAATATGAGTTATGCCATATGAAAGGTGACCTGGGTGGTAATAACTTTCGCTATAGTTAAATAAACCTATAAGCTAAATATAACACCAATGGAATTAATCCAGAAGACATAACATGAATATATATATTGGATAATGAGTACTGAACTAACCTCATAATTTAAAAACTCCTATCATACCCTCAACTTATTGGGTATTGTGGTCAGTCAACGAATTATTGAATATCTGACATCCATATCCAAGTCTACACCGAAATTTATGATATTATCCGAGGTTTCGGATATCGGATACACATTTATATCTTACCGAATATTTTATCATTATCGAATACGATACAAAAATACCAATATGTTTTAGGATAATTATCAGATATCGGATAACATAAATATATGTCTTCAAAACTATTATTATAAGTCAAATTTACCATATGTTTTTAATGTATTGATGATTTTGTTTGAAAAGAAACGATGGTATAACAAATTCATCGAAATTAATTTGGTGTTGGAATTGTGGAATCATGAAAAGAAAAGTGATTAAATACATACAATCAAAGCATATGTTATTTTGATTTGTATATAGTTTTAGGATATTATTGGATATCTACTAGTCTTAAAGGAACAAATAAGGAAACAAATTTCTGATTTTTGTTGGATAACGAAAAAAATTAACAGCTACGAATACATAATGACCCTTATCATTTCGTTAATAAACTATCATCAATGGTACTAGGTGAGAGTGTGCAACGAATTTTTAATCCCGCACTTACATCCAATCCAAAAACCATTGGGTTTCAAAGATACCCCTGCGTCCAATACATTAATACACGAGGGTACTCAACCGTAAAAAGTTGGATGTGCCAAGTTGGGTCGACATATTAGGTGACAAATGTTCAACCCTATCATTTTTTGGGCACCACTCTATTTTTGTGGGGGACCATTCTCCCCATTTTATTAGATCATTTATAAGTAATTTGGAACACCCCTTATCAATATATATTTTTTAATTACCAAAATATCCTTTTTAATTTATTATTAGTTGAGATAATAGATTATGCTAGTAAGATTAGACTATATATTAGATTTAGTATTAGAGTAAGAGAATTAAGATTAAAGATCATTTAAAGGAAAAGAATGAGAAGAAGATTTTTTCTGAAAACTTTTCCAGAAACTAGGTTTTGATATTCTTGTATTTTAAAATGAGTGATTTGAAATCCATTTTTGAGGAATGCGAATCCCCAATCTTCATAATGATCTGGTAACGAGTGATTTGTGAAAATGAAAACTTCTAACGGATAAATCGGAAAAGTAGTTATAGGTTCGGTTAGGAAAATAGAAGTACAGGTATCCGAACATCCTCTTTAATGGAGTTTTAGACTAGGTTCATCAAGAAAACACAGGAGTGCAGGTAGTCGAACGTCCTCTTTAATGGTGTGTCAACTAGGTTCAGCTTGGAAAACTCAAGAACCGCTAGCCAAGTTTCTATTTTGTGTTTAACAGAGTTATGTTCGGCAATGTGGAGACCATCATGTTCATAGACGAGCCACAGATAAAACCAAAACATACATTTACAGAAAATTCGGCTAGGATTTCTTTTTCTGAAATAGCCGACGATACATTTACAGAAATTTCGGCGAGGAATTTTCTCTCTCGAAATAACCGGTTGTTCTTCATGTTCGGCTAGTTCGACTAGAGTGTTTCACAAAAATCCTAACCGAACTCCTCTATGCAACTTCAATTTTTGTGATTAGTACTCAATTTATCAATCACAAATGTATAAAAAAAGCTATACAAAATTCTAAAATTCGGATTTAAAACGATTATGAAAACGGAAGAGAGAACAATAAGAGAAGAGCAGAGTTTAAAATGAAAATATGTTAATAGAAAGAATTGTGTTTTTATGTTTGTGAACTAAAGTTTTAATCATGTTATTAGTTTTGGATCAAGTTTAGATTAATTTAAGTAAGAAATCACTAGGTCATTTACTATAATTAGAACATCCCTTGGCTCATCACAAAGGTGGCCTAAATGGATAAGGGATCCCAAAAAAAAGCATGGTGCCCAAATACTCGTTCTAAATTTATTGCCAATTATGTTTGCTTAATTTTAAACTTTTCAACTCGTTTAGCTCTTGCGCTAAGAGATGAGTCAGATGACCCATTATGTTTGTTTTGAACCGTTAGATATGGGTTTACCTAAGAGTTTGAGCCCAACAAAAATTTCTCAAATCTCAACTCTCTAGTCTCAGGACTCAAGAGGAGAGTATCAAAATTGCACCATATCCACACTATCTTTATGCTCGGGTGTGAATGACCCATCAATTCTTCAACATGATTGATGCTACGAATTTGTGATCTAGTCAAATGATGATTTCAAAGGGAAAATGACATCTTCCAAACCATCAACCACCTTAACTTTCCCCATTTTCTCCATGTTCGATACGTTCCTTAGTCCATTATTGCTGCAACAACAACTACAATATTTATGGATTGGTCTAGAATGGATTGGTCTAGAGCTAGTACAATCGAAGGCCTTTCCATGTATAAAATATTCGTGTTACTCATATCCATTACAGGTGTTATGAGTATTATGACCATTTTCCATCAATGATGCTACTGTATTTCAGTTAGTTGCTCGGTTCACACATGACAAAAGAATGTTAATACGACAACTGTAGTTGTAAGAAATCTTACGCCTACACTTCACTGTAACTGATTCAATCTCTAAGTGATCATTATGAATTCTTGTTTTATTAACTAAAGATTAGGAATGTTTACAAGAATGATTCAAGTATTACAACAATTCTACTTGAAACCTAAACTCACTTTCTCTTTCTTCCTATTTCTTTTCCAAGAATCATCCCAGAAACAATGACTCTCTCCTTTATATAGGATTTTACATAGTGGATGACAGCTGAGAATCCCATTATTTTCGGGATCACTATGCGATATATTCGGTCATATAAAATCGCTCATCTTCTCATAACATACTTCTTTGCATGATTCTTCACACTTTAGTCGTGACTTTGCTAACATCATCTGGTGCGTCATCTCAACTTTGCTGTGTGCGACGCCCTTCGCTTAGGTTGTATTCTTTACTTCGCGTAGTTATTAACGTGTGCGATATTTAACTCCTACATTTGCCTCTTCTCATGTTGCTTATTCTTCAAAGTGAGCGATATGAGAAATTCTACTCTTGCAAATCGCACATGCTTGTCTTTTTTCGTTTTACTTTGCCGACAGTTTTCCATATTTCAAGCTTTCCTTATGTACGTGTGTCCTTTAAACCACTCATCTTTCGACACGTCTTTTTTAACCGTCCGTTTTTATCCGTTGATTTTTTCGCATTAATGAGAATAAATCTTGAAAAATGGGTCGCTCTTTCCTATGTATTCTCTTCTACCTTTGTCCTTTTATTTCTTTCACTCTTCTTCACCTTCTCTGCAATTTTATACTCTTCGTTCCCATTCTTCAATGACTCCTGCTGGTAAAAAGATGGAGATTGAATTTAACAGATTAAAAACTGACTTCATCCAGAGGGGTTATGAACTCTCTCTTCCTCCTTCATATAACTTCGCATCCAAACTTAACCTTGATCTAATCAAATCTGATCAATGGAATAATCAAAAAATCATCGTTGCATTAGGTCAACTTCAGTTTTTACCAATTCCATTATATAACCCTGAGATTCCTCTCTTCTATAGATTCTTGATGACGAAAGATTCGCACGAGGAATATTTCAATTGAGTGGTGATGCTATTAGGATACCATTAGAGTATGCGCGTTGCACAGCTGGTCTTGGAAATTCTTATCCTGATGAAGTGCGAAAAGAGGGTCATTGTGATAAAATTATAGATCCTGCTGAGTATACTCTCGAAAATTTCTTTAAGAACTATTACGTCACTGTTATGAAGAGTAACATGACTAAATGGGCTATTCACATAAGGAGAATGGATGGTATCGCTGAAGATGAAAAATTTATGCGAGATGTTGATTGGAATTCAAATTCTAATCGCGCTGCTCGCAGATCCAATAATTCTAGCTGGCTCAATTGCCCTGTCATCTTAGAAGGGTCCTTTGTATCTGGTAAAGCTGCGGATGGTTCTGACAATCCTCTACCCGAATATTTCCCTCTTTACCAACCTTGGGAATTTAAATTACTCGCAAACGAGGAAAAGAAAGTAGCGGTATGTGATCCTCTTGATCCAATTTGTAAATTCTCATAACTTTCCTTCTCTTATTATATTTTTTTTATGCAGGATGCCAAAAAGGTCAATATTTCGCGCAAGGTATCAGCTTCGCAGAATAAGGAAGTAAGAAACACACTTTTTAAATTTAACAATATTGTTGCCTCTGTTTCTTATCTTGATTATTTGCGTAGGTGAATGACAAAACTTTAGGCAAAACTCTAGGCAAGAGCACTCCTAAGAAACCCACGTCAAAATCTGGATCCAAGAAAACTTCATTAAAAAATGATGTCTCTAGGAAGCGTGCGAGATATGATTCTTCCTCAAGTTCGGAATCTTCAGATGAAGATACTTTTGTTTCTAAAGAAGAGGTATCGATCGATTCGTGTCTAAAGAAGTTGTATGATCTTTTTTCTGGAGATGCTTTTTCTATACTCGAGGATGATGAAACAGATCGTGCCTTCAAGATGATCTCAAGGATCTGTACTGCTTCAGATTGGGGAGATCGATCTCTTCGTGGAGATGCCTCTGCAATAAACCCAGATTTTCAATTTGCGATGAATGACTTGGTAATATTCTGCAACATTTGTCTTTTATCTTTTCCTTATTATTTCTTCTTTTTCTTACAATGTTTCTTTTACATTTCACAGAGTGCTCGCATATCTTATGCGATTTCTTTAGACAATGAAAGAAAGCTTCGCAAGTTGCAAGATGAGAATGCCACACTGAAACATGAGAAATCTATTCTTTCGGATGCGAATGCGAATCTTACAGGCGAGAATACGAAACTTAAAATGAGAATTTAACTAATTCTCAATCGGTTCTCCTAACTCAAGAAAGAAACAAGGAACTCATTGGTATGCAACTTATACTTTCGTACTCCTTTTCTTTTATGTGATCGTTCACACTTCTTACTTAGTTATCTTCGCAGACCTGTATGACCTTTCAGATGAAGCGGCTAATCTTCCCGATGCTGAAATTCTTTTAGAGCATCTCAACTCCTCTTTAAATAATTATCCTACCCAAGGATTTGAAAACCTCAGCTTAGAAGAGTTAAGACTAAAATATACCTCTATTAGAGAACGCCATAAAAGTGCATTATCCACTGCCAATAATTTTAAACGACGTTTTGATGAGGAGAGAGAAGCAATTCAAGTATTGGAGGCGAAGAAGAATAAACTTATTATTGAAAAAGATGAGATCACTCTTAGGGGTGCGAAAACACTAGAACAATTTCAAGAATCCCTTATTGAGGTTAAGATAGAATGTGATTCAGCTTGTCGTGAGAGGGACCTTCTTATTGAGGAAAAAATTTTAATTCGGTCTCAATTCCTTATAGAAAGTGAAGCTGAGTTTAACTGGGCTGCTAGAGTTCTGAACGATGCTAGAAATAATCTAGGTGTAAATGTTAGCCTTCACATTGAACATTCTACACTGTTCGCAGACATTATTTCCAATTATGAAGGTCATTTGTTGTTCTTTGATCTTCATTCATATTCTTTAGGAATAATTGTCTGTTATCTCAACTCTTTTGTTGATGCTTCGCAGAGAAAGAGAAGGAATATCAAAAGAGAGTTGCAGAGCTAGAAACTCGCTTGGCTGCTAAAGAAGAAGAATCATCTGCTCGTAACTCAAAGTATCAGCAATTGAAGGAAAATTGGTTTAATTTAGTCCAATACAATAGTAACGATGTTAATCGTTCTCGTGAGGCTGTTGTTAAAAGAGTTTGTCTTGAGAATGGTATTCCTTTGTCGAAATACAACTTTCTAGCGATTCCTGAAAATATACCCATTCCTGATATCCAAGTTACTGATGGAGAAGAAGATTCCGAAGAAGAAATTAGTGATTCTGAGACTGAGCGAAATGAGGGAGATGAAAATTGATTGCTTCTTCTTGTTGTAACAATTCTTGTAAATTCTTGTAAATTCAGCTTTCATCTTTTTAATATGATTCTTCTTTTCTTCGCTTCATATTTATGACTTCTTCATATGCATATAAGACTATCAAAATGGGGCAAACAACACTTCTTTTGCATTCCCATTCTTGCCTCTTGTTATTTGGCAGATCTTGATAGACCAAATATGATTGGTATCCTTTATCATGAACTTCTCTTGGTGCGAGCATATTTTAAACGTTATGAATAATTTCTTTTCTTGTATTATCTATGTGGTCTTATTTTTTCCTTCCTATGTAAAGGTCTTATGTTGCCGCTGTTTATGTGCGACGAAATCACAGGAAGTCTTTACACCATAGTGTATTGACCCATTGATCTCGTCTTATCATTTTCTTGTATTATTTCCTCTTCAGGTTAATTCGCGTAAATATCACAAGTCTTAATACTTGTATGAGTTAAAAGTCTTGCGATATTTACGACTTTTGACACAATTCAGCTCCCTAATGGAGGGTGCCGTCCTTATATCCCCCTGGCTTCCCCTTCAAGGAAGCTTACCTCTATCGTGTTAAGATTAAATCTCTTCCCATCCGGCTTTTCAACAACCAGTTGATTTCGCAATCTCGCATACGCTACCTATAGGGTTTATGGCATTAAGATCGCACCCTGAGTGGGGTATCTTCGGACCGAGTGCATCATAGTCAGGACTTGTCAAGAGTGGCAAGGTACGCTCCAGACGTCCCGGGCACTCTTGACTCAACCGTGTACCTAGACGTCCTGATCGAGTTTCTGCACTCCTTAGGAGAGCCTTTCTCACCTTAGGCTCTCAATTTAAGATTACTATCTTAGACTGAAAATTTAAGGTATCTCTCCCGGATGGGCATTATCGTTTTATTCTCACCCCAAATCTCCACAACTCAAGTTCCGGGGTCGGTGTAACCTTCCCTTGAGTCATGACTTCTAGGTTTCTTCAACTATGACGTGTGATAGGTCTTACTATATTGCCTCTTGCATATAAGCGATCTAGGGTGCACGCCACATTTGGATTCCTAGCCAATCTGATAATAAATATCATTTTCTGTAGCCTTTTATAAAGGTCTTATTATAAAGGTTTCTCTTTTTGTTTTCTTATTGAAATTTTCAACAATCCATCTTACAGATGGGAATGCCTATGTTACTCCTTAGTACATAAATGCTTTTATCGAATCATCTTGCACAAAGAAAATCGGATCCACTATTTTAGTACATAAAATCATTTTTCTTCTTCACTTCTTGAATCTTCTTAAGTTCGCATATGTTTTCAAGAATATTCATTTGCATAACCATTCAATTGGCTGTGTACGAAAGTCAGTGCACCCTTCAATTTTTGATATCTTGCCTCTGTGCTTTTTCTTTCCATAAATTTTTTGTTAATATTGATTAAGATTCTTTATTCGCAGAAGAATCTATTCCAACACTTCACATACTTGTTTCCCCAACTTCGTACACCGCATCAACCATTAGTCTCTCTGCTCTTTGACTATCCACTGCATATGTTTTCCAATTTCGTCGTTTGAATTCTCTTGCTTCGCATTTGTCAATATCAATTTCTTAGCAATTTTTACTTTCAATTGTATCTCCTCTTATAATGCCAACACCCTGAGGTAAAGGAAACTTAATGCATTGATGAAATGTTGATGCAACAGCTAATATACTATGCAGCCAAGGTCTTCCAATGAGAGCATTATAAGGCGATTCGACATCCACTACGCATAATGTGATATCTGTTGGTAAATTTTGTAAAAGAATTCGCATAGTCACTTCTCCCTTTGGTTTATTTGCAGAACCATTAAAGCTATAGATTTTGTATGTTGAAGGGACTAATTCATCATCTCTTCCACCCATGGTTTTATATGTATGATAAAACAGAATATCTACAGAACTTCCAGTATCTATAAGTATTCTATTTATCGCCCATGTGTTTCTCTCGTTTTCTTCCTCATCTTCTTCCGATGGCTTCAGATTAATTCCCAATCGCACCACAAATGGACATTCATGTGATTCTCCTCCTCCTAGTGTTTCATCTGCGCTGAACGAGATTTTATGCTTTTGTCATTCTTTCAAGGGTGATATTTTTGCCAGGTTAAGAATTTTCCTTCCTTCAGCATCTCTCGCATATACTCGACTTAAGATATTATCATGAAAATCTTCTATGTTTCTGAACGAGTGTATGATCGAGTTACAATATAAATTCTTTGCCTTCGCACCCACTTCAATAACAAATGTACTCATTTCATTCTCCTTTGCATATATATTTACTTGAGGTTGAGGTGGTGGTGGTGGTAAATTCCTTGTCTGTTTTAGTAAGAAATGGTCCAACTTTCCTTGCTCAATCATTCGCAATATAATCTTCCTCACATTTCTACAGTTGCTTGTTGTGTGACCATGGAATCTATGATACACAAAAAATTATTTACTCCTCCTTCCTGGTGGTGGCTAATCGCCTACATTATGTGGTTCTGGAATATCATCCATTAGGAGAGCAGCTTCCCATACTTTATCCACTGTAGTGTTCAACTTCAGCAAATTTATCTATTCTCACACTATTCTTCTAGCTTTCTTGTTATACTGTGTTTGCTGTCCTGCAGAACTTCCTGGTTGAACTGTATCATCACCTCCATAATTTTGGAGTTGCTTGTCTCTATACTCTTTATTAAACTCTGCTTGATCTGCACTGCCCATAGCCACTAACTTTTGTTCCATCTCTGCATTATTCCTTCCTTGAGTTCCCTGCGATGTACTCGCAACATCATTTGTCATCCTCGGAAGTAGACTTGCATTTCCACCTTTCAGATCAGATATTGCAACTGGGTAAGATTCTATCTCTCTTTGCTTTTCCTCAAGTGCTATGTATTCTTCTTGAAATTCGCGCAGCTCCGACATTGTTATTGTATCCTTTATTCTGAAGATTTGGGTATATAATAAATCTGTTGCAAAGAGAGCATTAATGAATGCGAGAATAAGATGTCTCTCATCCACCCGTCTTCCCATTTCACTACACATTGTTCTCCAACGTGTCGTTAGATGCCGCAAACTTTCATTTGTTCTTCTGCGAAGTCCAAATGCAGTCTCAATCCCTGGTCTTGATAGATTATTACTTATGTATTGCCCCAAAAAGACATTTTGTAAGTGATGAAACGAACCAATGGATTCTACAGGTAGTCCTTCAAACCACTTCAAAACTTCACTTGCTAAACTTGCAACAAAATATTTGCACATTACTGCATCATAATTTTCCCACTGCAATAAAGATCTTGCATAAGCTTTCACATGTTGTATCGTACATGCACTTCCATATGCTTCCTTCGTCTATCATTTCTTCGATTAGATTGGCTCTGTCATGAAGAACTCCTATTGGATCTTGACCTTGAGCGTGTAGCACTTCTTGACCTTTGTTCTTGTAATCTAAGATTCTCTTCTCGTAAATCATCATTTTAACGGATTAGATTCGCACGCTCTTCTTCTTCTCTCTTTCTTTCAATTAGTAATCTTTGCCTAAGCTCTGCAATCGTTATATTTCCTTCACTCGCTGTAACTGGTTTTCTTTCCCAATTCTCTGTCATTCCTATGTGGAATTCGTCACCGCAGTATGGACACTCACTCTGTCATAATCTATATCATTATTCCGTCCTTGTTCTCGCTGTGATCCAATTGTAATTTTTTTCCTTTGATGTTCTTCCATTCTTTCCTCTTGTTTCTCAAGATTTGTAATTCGTCTTCGTTCAACAAGTCTGTTACTTCTTCTAGTTGTCATTCTTTGGTCAACAATAGACTCGATCCTTACCATTTCTAAATTTTTAGATCTCACTTTTTTCCTTAAAATCTATGATATACTATCAGGAATTATCATCCAGAGCTGTCCTCTAGGGACAAAATGTAGTTGTAAGAAATCTTACAACTACACATCACTATAACTGATTCAATCTCTAAGTGATCATTATGAATTCTTGTTTTATTAACTAAAGATTAGGAATGTTTACAAGAATGATTCAAGTATTACAACAATTCTACTTGAAACCTAAGCTCACTTTCTCTCTCTTCCTATTTCTTTTCCAAGACTTGTCCTAGAATCCTCCCAGAAACAATGACTCTCTCTTTATATAGGATTTTACATAGTGGATGACAGTTAAGAATCCCATTATTTTCGGGATCACTATGCGACATATTCGCTCATATACAATCGCTCATCTTCGCATAGCATACTTCTTCGCATGATTTTTCACACTTTATTCGTGACTTTGCTGACATCATCTGGTGCATCATCTCAACTTTGCTGTGTGCGACGCCCTTCGCTTAGGGTGTATTCTTTATTTCGCGTAGTTATTAACGTGTGCGATATTTAACTCCTACAACAACCATAGGGTTGGTTGCTCGGTTCACAACTAGAATAATGTGACGCAAGTGTTCCTGTTTTTATCAATTAATTTTGGTCTAGTAGCATTTAAACAGTTTATATTAATGTTTTTTTTTTAAAGTATATTTATGTGATTTGATTTATGAGATTGACACATTATCTCCCCGTATCAAACCAAATTTTAGGCCACCACTGTTTAGTCAATTACTTAAGCTGGTTGATGAAAATGTCAAGTTCCGTACAGTATCCTTAATGCGTGAGATTTTTTTCTTCTTTTGATACTTTGTGATGCATGAAAATGTAAAATGAATATTGATGGAACTGAAAAATAATTGCACATTCTTGGCTACATAACTAAAAGAGTTGAACCCATAACTCATTCTAACAAAATTCAATGTGTCGGTAAAAGACGTGATCCATATGTTGGGCTTTTTGGCCTTAGAAACTAAAACCATGGAGAAAGTTACTAGGTATGTGTGCATTGGCTTTGACACTTTTGCATTTTTTACGGTAGGAATTGCACCTTCTAGATGCTAGTGTAAAAATTACTGGGAATAATTTAAGCCATCCCCAAGAAAATAGTTAGCATTTTTGGAAGAATGGTTCTTGACTTGCCATGCGAAATGTCGTAATACATGACATCACATCTTACAGTTTGGTGGCTCTGTGAGCACTGAGATCGCGGGATAGGTCTAAGTATCACAATCAATATTCACAGTAAGCTAAGTTTATATCGTTGGTACATGATTGATCGGAATTAAGTGCTACGCAGTCGGATTAAAGATGAAAGAGAACAATAACGTAAAGAGCATAATGTAAGTACAACAATGTAGATGACACGATGATTTGTGTAATTCAACATAAATGCCCACATTCACAGGGGTATCGGGAGATTTTCACTATAAGGTCAAGGAAATTACAAAGTGAAAAGACAAGGTAGAGAATAATTGAAGTTTTCTTGTTATGAAAAGCTTGAGTTACAAGCAGGTTTTCCATGTGACTAAATAGGTAGAGATCCAAAAACAAATCTACAGGTAATAAATATCTTTCCTAACTAACAAAATACGTTGCCATATATACAACATACACAATAAATACATATTTCCTAATATTCCCCTCAAGCTGGAGCATGGAGATCACGAATTCCCAACTTGCGAAGAAGAAGCTCAAACTGAGGACGTCCAAGAGCTTTGGTGAAAATATCTGCAAGCTGAGCAGTTGTACGAACATGAGAAGTAACAATAGCACCGGACTGAATTTGATCGCACAGTAATGACAACCAATCTCAATATGTTTGGTGTGTTCATGAAAAATAAGATTCGAAGCAATATGAAGAGCGGATTGACTATCACAGTAAAGGCGCATAGGCTGAGAGTGAATCACACCTAGAGATTTCAATAATGCTTTTATCCATGTGAGATCACCACAAGTATGAGCCATGGAACGGTACCCGGCCTCAGTAGAAGAACGAGATACCGTATGTTGCTTCTTTGTCTTCCAAGATATAGGTGAGCCTCAAAAAAAAAAAGTACCAGTGAGGACTAAGAGGGCAAGAGGCCCAATCAGAGTCACAATAAGCTGTAAGTTGATGAACACTATCCTTGCATAAAACAATCCCTTGACCCAGATGACCCTTTAGATAACGAAGAACTCGGAGTGCATCTTCCTAATGAGCAACCCGAGGAGACTGCATGAATTGTGAAAATACATGCTCCGAGTAACATAATTCAAGACGGATAATAGTCATGTAAATCAACCATCCAATAAGCCGACGATACTGAAATGAATCAGAATATAAAGGTCCATTATCTAGAGCTAAGCATTGATGTTGATCAATAGGTTAAAAAGCTGGTTTGGCTCCAAGAAGGCCAGTTTCAGAAAGTATATCAAATATATATTTTTATTGAGATAAAAAAAACCATTAGCCCCTTAAGACATTTCAATACCAAGAAAATACTTGAGATAACCCAAGTCTTTCATATGAAAACACCAACTTAAATATGCTTTAAAAGCAAAAATAACAACAATAATCAAATCATCAACATAAAAAAGTACATGAGTGAAGTTCTCACCTCGTCATAGAGTAAATAGAGAGTAATACTGTACAAACCCAAAAGACTTAAAGGAACCTGCAAGCTTAGCAAACCAATTCTGTGGAGTTTGACGAAGACCATACAAAGATTTATGAAGAGGACACACTTATCCCGGAGAAGTAGTCGTATAACCTAGAGGAAGTTGCATATATACTTCCTCCCTCATCAAAATTTCCATGTAGAAAGGCATTGTGAACATCCATTTGATGTAACTCCCAATCACGAGCAATTGCAACTGCTGAGAATGTTCTAACAGAAACCGTTTTAGAAACATGAGCAAATGCTTCATGATAATCCACTCTTCAACTTGTCTATTACCAAGAACAACCAATCAAGCCTTATACCGGTCGACACTGCTATCAGAATTATATTCAATTTTGTAAACCCGTTTACAACTAATAGCCTTTTACCCTGATGGCAAATCAGTAATGGATAACATGCCATTCTTATCAAGAGCACCAATTTCTTTATACATAGCTACACGCCAACATGGATGACAGACAACTTCAGCATAGCTGATAGGTTTTTTAAAAGTGGTAATGGCCTCCAAAAACCGAGTATGATTAGCAGAAAAATTAGCACAAAAGAGATAATTAGTAATGGGATAAGGCGTACCTGAAGATGGTCACGGGTGAAGAGTGGATGAACCGGGGTCTATAAATTTAGTGGTGTTACACACATAATCACGTAACCGAGTACTAGGAACCCTTGAACGAGAACTACGTCGAACATATGAATCATCATTCACAACTGAATTATCCTCTTTGTGTACCTCATCCGTAGCAGAAGGTAATACTTCTAACACCGTGTTGTCGGGTAACAATGCATTGTTAGGAAACTGCGAATCACCTGGCACAATCTGCAGAACGCCACCAAAGGAAGCAGCTGACCCGTCTGTGACTGTGACACTGTCTGACGAAGATGAATATCCACTCCCCCTGACATCCGGAAGCTCAATAGAAACACTATTGTTCGCATTAGACAACAAAATATTTGTGTCTGACTGTCCTGTAGTAACATCCACCATTTCGTCCAAGCCATATTGACAATATGCATTGGTACGGTATAAGAGAACAATTGCATAAGGAAAATTTATCTTCAAAATTAAAGAAAGCTACGTCAAAGAATTGTTTCATTTCCAAGTCAAATAACCGCCAACCCTTTTTTCCATTAGGATAACCAAGAAAGATACATCTCCAACTTCGTGGATTAAACTTATTACGATCATGAGGCACAATATGTTATCCGAATATGAGTATAAATAGGAGGCTTCCTATGTAACCATTCACACGTAATAAATATTTGTCATAACTAACAAAATACGTAACCATATATATAATATACACAATAAATACATATCTCCTAATACAAAGCTAATTCAAATGGCTATCAGTAATAAGATAAAGGTTGGAATACAAAGTTGCTACTCTTCTCTTCTTCCCTGTCCAAATTTACTAACCCTTGTCCATGGATGGAGCTGGGTATTTATAAAGTCTTCAGGGAGGTCCCACCGATACAGCTGTTGTGCCCTTTCTCGACCACTGTGCGGAAGTATGTTGCTTTGGGTCGTCGATATCCGACGTTCCTTATGCGGTATCTTCTTCCTCTGACGATCTGCGTCTTAGATAGCACACAATGACTTCCACGTGTTATCTGCATGTTGCACTAAATGCTAGTAGTTGGTTCGTCCCACGCTTAGACAGATGTCTACGATATCTTGTCTTTTCAATGTCAGTTGGACCACATCTGTTCGTCCATTTTGAGTCTATCTCGAGATGTGATAAAATAAATTTTTGGGATGTTAATATGTTACAGATGCATATCCTATTCTGATGTACCCTAATTGTATGGCTTCCATGTGTTCATCTTAGTTGCCATATGTAGGGTAGTGATATTGTTCCTACAGGCTCAGCTGCATTTGACAGTTATGCTAGCTTGAAACCACGTCTCAGAAGAGTTTCCAGGGGAGAAAATTGAAAGTCCCCTCAGCGAGTATAAAAGGATTCTTTTTTTTTTAAACAAACTCTACTGAGAAACTTACTGATAGAACTATACAAGCGATCTTTTGTTGGTTGGTTTTTTTAACTTTCCCTTTCATAACTTGATGTTGAAGGGTATAGACGTATAGTGAATCTCTTTATGATCATGCATCCGCGATTAGAGGGTTGTAAATTACGTTTCGTTCTCAATCAATTTAGGACTTTCCAACGCCCATAGCTACGTATGCATACATTCCAACTTGTCACTTAAGTGTGATGATTCATCTTCCCGGTGCCAAAGCAATGCTCGAAACATAGATGCCCATGTTCGATATTTTTTTTTATTTTTTTTTATGGTAGTTTCTTTTCTGGGAGTTTCTTTTCTGGCGAATGAGATGCAATCGAAAATGGCAACATCACGGTAGGAATATCTTCTCTTATCGGAGAATCCTTGTAATTATTCATCGCCAATCACGCCCCATGTTGTTCGTCGCCAATCATGTCTCTCATCTTTTGTCAAAATAAAAAAGAAAATCTCATAATACAAGCAAAATCTCATGGAAATAGATTGATTCATATTTCTTTGTATCAACCCATGAGTGACATGCTCTAATGACCCACCCTTATTTAATTTTATTTATAATCACTCTAACTTGATCTAAATTAATGATGAAAAATAGCCTCGGAACAAAGATCTATCAACAACAATGATGATTTCTCTACATGCATTTTGGATTTTTCACAAAGTTCAGCAGAACTGCTTTTTCAAATTTGTTCTAAACCATAAATCTAGTGTTGGACATGTTTTTGGATAGAAGATAGGACAACAGTCGTCCCCATATATGCCTTTTGTTATAAACTGCTAGAAGCATTCGGCAAAAATGAATGAAGATAGTTTATTTAAAGAAAGTGAGTCATATTTAGGATCACAAAATTGGTTAAAAAGATCAAAATCAACAATTTCTTGGTCCTGGATAAAAAAGACATTTAGATTTTGACACTGTTTAAATGGACAAAAAAATAAAAATAGCAAGGATGTAAACGGTTTCATTCTACCCACTTTCAAATATTTTTTTTTTTTTAATTTACATCAGGATGCATCCAGTTTCATCCTTACTATTTTTTAAGTTTAAGTCAGCATGAATCCAGTTTCATCCTTGCTATTTTTTTGGTGTCAATTTCACCCATACTAATTTTTACTCGTCCATTTAAACCATGTTTCAAAAATATTTGGACAAATGACCCATTTTTCGATTTATGATCCCCACCTAACTAGACTAGCATCAAGTAAAATGGGATTTTCGTGATTTTTTTTTGTATTTAGTTTAGCTAAAAGATAGCCTGTCATCGAATTCGGCTTGTATTTGGTATTGTTATTTTGCACCAAGTGTTAATATCCAATGAAATGCTAGGGTTCAAAGTATATATTTAGGAGCTGTGACACGCACACCTACATAGACATTTTAATTACCATTGAACGGTAAACTCATCAAGCTGAATTCAAAATAATTATGAAAATAAATAGGTGAAACACAAAATTAGTTAAAAATATCAAAATCAACAATTCCTAGGTGAAATGGCCAGTTAGATTTTGATACTGTTTAAATGGACAAAAATGTAAAAATAGGCAGGATGTAACCATTTTCATCGTGCCCATTTTTAAATATTTTTTCTTATTTTAAATTTACACAGGATATATCTAATTTCATCCTTACTATTTTTTTTAAATTTAAGCTAGGATGAAACCGGTTTCATCCTTACTATTTTTCTTTTGACCATTTTACCCAAATTATTTTTTACTCGTCCATTTGAACCGTGATTTAAAAATATTTCGACAAATGATTCATTTTCCGTAATGATCCATTTTTCGTAGTTGAAAATGCGTCACTTCACTAAGGAAACAAGTTGCTAATAGTTTATTTGTCAGATTGTGAAATAAGACGTTATCTATCAACTTCAGGTCGAATATTATCTTTGTACAGACTAGGACGTAGATAATAGGATCCGATCGACGAATTAATGATATTCGGTTGCTTGAGAAGCAATCAATAACTTATAGAGTTTGATATTCAATGGGTGCGTGGGATTAATAATACTACCACAAAATAGAGCAATTGACATCATGAAAAAAGGCTATGATCCTATGACACTAATATGAGTGGCACTAAAATACCTATTAATGTCACTAATCAGAAATCCATTAACATCACGAAAATATGCCATGACACCACAATCCTAGACTAACAGTAAAACAGCCCCTAATTTGTCAAAGAAATCATAGGCTGATATAGTTTTGGAATTGACTTTCTATATCTAAACCTTTTGTTGCATATCTATATCTACGCATAGGATAGGAGACAATCAGCACTTATGAACTCATGACTGCTGACCAACTTGATTGGAGCCTGATAGTAGTAGCCTTTAATACATATATATCGAAATTAAGTAAACATGATTATCTCCACCAGCAACATATGAATTAATCAAGAAAAGGACAAAATACATCGTCATACGATCATTGTATGTACATCATTCATCATCCATCACGTGTACAGAAAAAGACACGGGTAAGGCATGCAAAGCGAGACATCAAAACACGATAGCAAACATCTCATCAGAAGATGCCATCGGTCAGCAGATCTGACGGTCAGGGACAGAGGATCACAGAGGAATGATAGCTCAGAGGAGCACCAGATAATACCCCTTGGGTGTTAACACACCCAATCCCGAGGAAGATCCCATATAAACGGCCGAGAGGAAGTTTGGCTGACACAGATGTGACCAGACAAAGAGACACTTGTCTGACACGAGCAGACATCCATCTACCCGCATTAAATACCAAAGAGATATACGCGTGTCAATCAGTTCGTGGAAGAGGCGAGGATAACCCTTCGTATTCAAGCTCAGGCCGCGACATATGCCGAAGACCTATGCGTAGTTGGCACAAAGCACAAGAAGATAAGATTACAACGGCACCTCAGAAATGGGACCCACATTCCAACCCAATAAATACTCCTTTCCACTAAGAGAGGAGGGGTCGACCATTTCGGAGAGCAATTATAGGAGAATATAGGAGAGAGAGAAATAGGAAGAGTAAGTGACCCCCCTACTTCCGCAGACCCATGTATATTCTAAAGTCATTCGACTATCTTTATAACCATTCATTACATAGTGAAACACCAACCCCCTGGATGTAGGCCTTAGTGCCAAACCACGTAAATATGTCTCATTTACATTTCAGCACCTTACATTCGGCATTAAACATCATATGCTTTATATTTATACTTGATTCTTGGTTTATTCCTTTATATGAACATTATTTATGATAATATCCGACTAGACAATGACAAGTCCGAAGGCTTCCAGTCGATGAATCGATATAATCATCCCCGTTACGCATACGACGTACGATTCTAGAATTAGGACGTATGCGAATATTGTTTGTGAACACTTGGATGGATTCGTGATTTATGTGTTCACAATCATATGATAATACAAATTAGGAAGCGTAGGTGTTAAGACACATGATAATAATTCGCGTTTTAGAATTATTAATAACTTTACGTGGATATACATTTCAGTCTTAGTATTATGGAGCATACCAACATTGAACAATAATTAAACTTACTACTTGATGTTAAAATTAGCGGTCCGCGAGTTATAATTCCGGAGGTGTCACCGTCCTTTCACAAAAAATCCATCAAAACAAAAGTAACACAAAAATCCCATCAAAACAAAATTAACACAAAAACCCCATCAAACAAAATTAACACAAAAATCCCAAATTTAAATGTTGGTTTCATCAAATTTTATTTTAGTTTTATCAAATTTTATGATGAAACCAAAATAAAATTTGATGAAACCAATATTTAAATTTGGGGTTTTGGTATCGATTTTTAAAAATTTTGGATTTTTGTATCAATTTTGTTTACGATGGAGTTTTAATGCATCCCAAAATTTGAATGGGGTTTTTGTACCACAGATTTGGTCACGTTGAACTTTTATGACTAGTTTTGTTTAACGAGAAAAAAACATTGACATGCATGTTCAAGAGAGTTGGGTTCCCATGAAAAAACAGTGCGGCGGTAACACAGTTCATGTTTAAGATCTTGATAAGTCAATAAATTACCCAAATATCTGGGCTTTTGACTTTTATCTTTAATCCTGTTAAGGAAGATCTTGCTTTACCAAACCACACATAATTTCTACCCGAATTTTTTCAGTAAAATATTCTTCTCAACTTTTAGTTTTATATTTTAGACTCATTTCCTTTTAAAACATTGGTCTGGAATTCGTCAGTGCTACCAGAGGTGACGTTCTTTGTGTGGTTAGCAATACAAAACTCATTGCCAACAAAATCCATGCAGGTGGTGAATAATTACTGTGTACTGGGAGACGATGAAGTCGAGGATCCAAAGCATGCGCGTTACTTCACTGTGCCTATTCGTGCAACGTTACTAATAGGGTACCAATTTACTTGGGGGCGTAGAAAATTAGCAGCCATGTGTCGTAGGCAGTTTGTAAGTTTTATCGTGGACTCTTTTGGCCTTCGGTGGATGATGTTGCTTCTTGCGAAGGCGGTTTGAAGGCAGACCAAAGAAGGTGTAATGTGGGAACATGAAAGGAGCGTAATGGGAAAATTCTTGGGGGGACGTCATAAGAGTAATGATGAGCTAATATTGATGAGCTTGGGTATTGTTGTTTAGCAAGAAAAAAAGAAGTTGGTTGTCTATGAAAAATCAAACTGGTTTGGGTGAAGAGTGGGTAATTTTTCTCTTGTATTGTCAACGCTAGAATTTCATTCAAGTTTCACCGACAGTCCTTAGGATCTTAAAACACAAAATTGGTTAAAAAGACCAAAATCAATAATTCCTGGGTGAAATGGACAGTTAGATTTTGATACTGTTTAAATGGACAAAAATGTAAAAATAGACAGGATGTAACCAGTTTCATCGTGCCCATTTTCAAATATTTTTTTTTATTTTTAATTTACACAGGATGTATCAAGTTTCATCCTTACTATTTTTTAAATTTAAGCTAAGATGAAACCAGTTTCATCCTTACTATTTTCTTTTTGGCCATTTCACCCAAACTATTTTTTACTCGTCCATTTGAACCGTGATTTAAAAATATTTGGACAAATGACCCATTTTCCGATCTTAAAAGGCTTTACTAAGCCAACGTGCAGTACATTAGTAATATAAGGATCCAATGGCATAACTTTCCTTTTTTGAAAGATAATGCAATGGCATTACTTAATTAATAAAACATGACTAGATTAGGGACACTAATGATTATAATTATGAACCTAATGATATAAATTAGGAAGAAGAGATAACTAACTTTGCTTTCTATTTATAAAGTGATAATAAACATATTCATCAAAGTCATTTCTAATGTAGATGGTGGCATTTTACTCCAGCAATATACTGTAAAAGGCATGCACATACTGATGTTTTAGACCGGTCATGTTTTATACTGCTAAAGACAAATTTGAACTTCATATGCAAAAGGCACATTTGCAGTGGATCTATTCTACGGCTACCTTTGTATTTGACTTTTGCAAGGTACATTTGTACTTCATTCTTCAAAAGAGGCACTAGATATACCTGCATAATCATGGGTCGGCACCTATACCAATAACGTTTGATAATTACACTGGTCTAAGATCCATCGCTCATAAATACGCAGAAAAACATGAGAATCGAAAACCATGACTGTCGCTTCATAAACCATGTCTTGGTTTATATTTGACCAGTCCAATTCCTACGCACATTCAAGACTTCGCGGGAACAAGTTGTCGCGATAATTTGGTATGGTAAATTGACGGCACCGTCCTTTCTGTGGTTACACTATACGTACTAAGTTACTGCCAATTATTATCATAACCCACTCATTTGTCAATCTTCCGAACTGTTGAATGGACTATGACTCTTACCCACACGACACTGTGAGCTGCAACGAGAAGCAGCATATAGATCAATACCCAACAACGTCAACACTGTTAAAGAAGCATGTGGTATATTCGAATTCAGGTTGTCATTACTGATCAACTAGTTGCAAGTCCAATTTAGTTCCCATGCATACAATACTAAAAAGTAACCCTCATATGAACACATCACACCCTTTCTCCCATCTAAAATTCGTTAACTCAGCAAGCTAGATTCACCACCAACAAGTGGGGTACTGGAAACAAATGCAGTTTGAATTGAATTTTGATGACCCATATATTGATAAAAGAAACAAGAGAGCATAGCTTGCTTCAAGCCTTCAATACTTGCTATTTGCACCGATGTTGTAGACAGCCCATCTAGCCAGCTGATTATAATTAATCTACGACCAAAATATAATAAATTTAAACCCTAAAACTAAAAATAATATATTTTTTTGGAAATATGGATCCCACACGAAAACCACAGTCATATTAGATCGAGCAATCTACTATTGTTTTTTTTCTTCTTATTAATTAACCATTATATCAGCAGCTGTTTACAAGTCTATTCATCCCGGGAAGGTCAAATATCATTTTCGTTTTTCTTTTTTTTTTCTTTTTCTTCTCACAATATCAGGAAAAAGGATAATTTGTTTCCTATATATCACCATCAAAAAGTATTTATCATCATCACAAAACTGTAAGTTATTTTTTGTCTGCATCTAACTTCCAACCCCATGCATCATCAACCTCCTTATCGTCTCCTCCCATTGTATGTATGGTGGGCCAATAAATCTCTCCCTATTTATACCAAGTGATCAACTGTGGTACTGCAATACCTTCCTCTTAAACCCTATACCTATTACAGCTCTTACTTACACTTGAGTAACATCTACACAACCAACAATGTCTTCTCCTTCTTCATTCACCAGTGCAATTCTCCCCTTTATACTTTCTTTCTTTATCGTCACAGCATTTTTCATGGTCCCTTTAACCAGTGCACAACCTTCACCTGGATTCTCCCCTAGTTCCAAATTTAGGAATATAGGCTTTTTCCAAGGCTTTAGAAATTTATGGGGTCCTCAACATCAAAGAGTCGAACAAAATCAATTAACCATTTGGCTTGATAGGAGCTCAGGTTCTTATCACTTTCACCCCCTCATTTTTTTTCATCTTGTAACTAAGCTTGTTTAACAGTAGTTGTATCATTTTTCTTTTTTTCATTTGAGCTCATTTTTCTTGATTGGTTTCATAAAACAGGAAGCGGATTCAAGTCAACTCAAGCATTCCGGTCGGGTTACTTCGGAGCCGCGATCAAGCTCCATCCTGGTTATACGGCAGGAGTCATAACATCTCTTTATGTAAGCATGGACTTTTTTCTTAATTCTCCTTAATTGGTATCACTTCTTTTCATTTTCTTTCTATACGTTTTGAGATGAATTTGGGGAATGATATGTGTATAATTCAGCTTTCCAATAACCAAGCTCGTCCGCGAGACCACGATGAAGTTGATATCGAGTTTCTTGGAACGACACCGGGAAAGCCGTATACTCTGCAGACAAATGTGTATGTAAGAGGAAGTGGAGATGGAAGTAAGATTGTAGGAAGAGAAGTGCAGTTTAATTTGTGGTTTGATCCAACTGCAAATTTCCACCACTATGCTATTCTCTGGTCTCCTAGAGAAATCATGTAAGTTCAAGAGTTTGGTCTAGTAAATTTGGAGGTTACCCCTTAATAGTTTCCGGGGACCATAATTCACTTCTTTGAGCTTGGTGAAAATAATATTTTTTTTCCAAATATATTCTAATTATTACTTGGCGGGTTTACAGATTTTTGGTAGATGATATTCCAATAAGGAGGTACAAGAAGAAGAGTGATGCAACTTTTCCTTTGAGACCAATGTGGGTATATGGCTCAGTATGGGATGCATCATCATGGGCTACAGAAGGTGGTAAATACAAAGCCGATTACAAATACCAACCATTCTATGCAAGATACACGAATTTCAAACTTAGTGGTTGCCCTGAGAATGCACCAAACTCATGTAGTGCCGTCTCAGCTTCGCCAAATCCGGCCGGTGGATTGAGCCGTCAGCAGAACTTGGCTATGCAATGGGCTCAAAAGAACCATATGGTTTATGACTATTGCAAGGATTCAACAAAAGATCATTCTGTTACACCAGAGTGTTTCATGGCTTAGTTCTCTTCACCATAGCAAGTCATATTTGCTTCCCTTGGTCTATCTAAAAAATACATACGAAAATCATCATATACCTGCAATTCTGTATCAATCATATACGTAAACCAGTTCTTGGAAATTCTTGGGATGGGTCCAACTTGTTGAAGAGTTGTTAAGCGTCCAAGACTCCGAAGACTTTATACTTTTTTTTTTAATGTTTTTATTTTAATGTGTAACTATTGTTGTGTGCATTATTATAAAAAGAAGTGGTGTGTAGTCTTACGAATCCGATCATCTATTTCGTCATCCCACGGCACGGATCGATCGGTTATATATTGTATATAGACGTCCGTCGGATTGTTGATTTTCTGATCTGGCTAAGCTTCCATAACTTAAAACTTCCAAATGCATTTAAAAAAGAAAAAAAAGAAGGAAAAACGTCCTGGATTTTCTAAACTTTTGTTAGGCTTCTGGAGAACAAAAATTTGATCCCTTAATTACTATTGGTTTCCTTATTCCTTTCCCAGCGTGGGTTGCTATTAGGAGATACGTAGTGTTTGGGCTCAAGACTGTGTCTTGAGACCTACGTAATCGGTCTGGATTCTGAGATCAAAGTGGTTAGTCCATGTAGATGGTCCGTCTAAGTGAGTAGCAAACTTGAGACTCACGTAATCGATGTCTAGGGTTTGTGTCTTGTAAAACAAGTCTGGTCTTATATAAGTTACGGCGTGATGAATGAAAAGAGAGAGAAGAAATTACCAAAAACTTGACATGGTATCAGAGCCAGTTGAGAATCCTAAAAGAAAACGATGGGTGATGAAGTAGAATCATCAACCAAAGGAAAAAACATAGAATGTGATATGCAGAAGAAGAATCCAGTTTACCATCTAGGGTCGAGTGATGGTCCAGGCATCATCATCACGCCGATTGTCTTGAAGGGAACTAACTACGATGAATGGGCTAGAGCCATAAGAAGATCATTAATAGCTAAAAGGAAGTTTGATTTTGTTGATGGAACAATCACAAAACCTGAAGATCGTGACCAGTTGGAAGAGTGGATTGTTGTCTAGTCAATGCTTGTTTCATGGATTAGCAACACGTTAGAATCATAAATTAGATCGAGTTTGGGAGACTATGATAATGCAAACTTTTTGTGGACACAGTTGAAGAGAAGATTCTGTATTGTAAGCGGAACCAGAATCTGTCAGCTGAAGGCTTCGTTGAGTGAGTGCAAACAAAAGAAAGCAGAAGGTGTAGCTGAGTACTTGGGGAGATTTAACAAGATATGGGATGAGATGGTCACATACATGAAGGTACCTCAGTGCAAGTATGGTAATTGCACTTGTAATATCGCAACACAGGTCAGTATGTTGAGAGAAGAAGATTTTATGCATTATTTTTTAATTGGATTAGACTCTGTGTATAGTTCCTTGCGTGAAAAACTGTTGGCTAGAGACCCGTTGCCATCAATAGATGTAGCATACCAGACAATGGTGAATTCGGAGTGTCTGCGTATAGGAGAAGTAGCTATGTCAACAGATGTACATGACAATGTGATGGCATTCAGGGTACAATCTGATCAATGTCAGCTCAACAATACATATGATCCTAACAAGTATTGCAAGCACTGTGGCAGAGACGTACACTCAGAGGACGGGTGTTTTCAGCGTATTGGATACCCAGAATGGTGGGGAGACAGACCTAGAGGCGGAAGAGGATCTGGTCGAGGAGGTAGATCCAGTGGTAGGGGGCGTGGTGGCACTAACTTTACCAGTGGCAGAGGTGGTAGAGGACAGGGAACTGGCAATCAGGTTCGTGCGCACAACCTTAATATATCATATGCAAGGCAGTCAGGTGTAGCGTACTCATCATAAGGGTCAGGTTTGACCGGAGTAACAGCAACACAGCTTCAACAGGTGCTTGAGTTTTTAAACTCAAGAAAGTCCACGCCTCAGCTCCAAGGTAAGAAGAATAAAATTGTTTGGATTGTAGACACGGGAGCTACAAACCATGTCACATATAAAAGAGATGACATGATAGAGATGAAAGATATTAAGGCATGTACTATTGGAATTCCAGATGGGAAGTATGCACTTTCTGAGAAAATAGGAACCGTTATTCTTCCTGGGGGTTTGAGACTAGAGAATGTGCTTTATGTGCCTCAGATAACTTGTAACTTAATTTCAGTTACACAGCTTATTGATGAGATGAGATGTATTATTCAATGTACTAACAGTTTATGTCTTATACAGGACCGGTTGACGAGGAGGATGATTGGAGTGGCTGAGAGACAAGGTGGACTATATATTTTCTGTGGTGTGCCTCAAGTTGAAGTTATGGATGTGAGTGAAGATACATATAAGCTGTGGCATCGACGTATGGGACACCCTTCAGAGAAAGTTTTGCAAAAGTTACAAGGAGTGAGTAGGTTAATAAAGAAGAATAATGATGCTTGTGATGTTTGTCCACGAGCAAAACATCATAGGAGTAGTTTTGCTAGCAGTCTCAGTAAATCCAGTTGTATTTTTGAGTTGGTTCATATAGATTTATGGGGTCCATATAAGACTCAGTCATCGTGTGGAGCACAATATTTTTTGACAATAGTAGATGATTTTTCAAGAGGTGTGTGGATTTATTTGTTTCGAAACAAAACTGACGTTGAACAGACATTTCTTAACTTCATTGCTCTTGTGAAACGTCAGTTTAGTAAAGAAATCAAAATTGTTAGAAGTGATAATGGAACTTAGTTTAATGCATTGCGTGGATACTTTCGAACTAATGGGATGGTGTTTGAGACATCCTGTGTCGGTACACCACAACAGAATGGAAGAGTTGAGAGAAAACATCAACATATAATGAATGTGGCAAGAGCTTTGAGATTTCAAGCCAATTTGCCAATAAGGTTTTGGGGGGAATGTGCGTTGACGGCTGCGTATTTAATTAATAGTACGCCTACACCTATTCTAAATAATAAAACTCCATATGAAATTTTGTTTGGAAAACAGCCTCCATATCATCAGTTGAAGGTGTTTGGATGCTTGTGCTATGTACATGATCAAAGCAGTAAAGGTGATAAGTTCGCGAGTATAGGAAGAAGGTGTGTCTTTCTTGGATATCCGTTTGGTAAAAAGGCATGAAAAGTATATGATTTAGACACGAGACAATTTCGGGTGTCAAGAGATGTAAAGTTTTATGAACATCAGTTTCCGTATAAGACTGATATGCATGGTGTATCAAATAAGACGTCTCAGTCGAATCCAGGTTCAACTGAGGAGATTCTGTCGAGGTCTGATACTTCATCTGAGACCGATCTGACTGGTACTTATGATGAGACAGATCAGTCCAGTCCTGCTGCGTGTTGGAGGGATGATGAAGACAAGGAAGAAGAAGTATTAGCAGCTCACAACGATGCGATGAATCTGCCTGTTGCTTCAACTGAAACCTACGATGCTGGTGATTCATCTGAGACCGAAGGCGCTGGTGACTCAACTGAGACCGAATGTGCAGGTGACTTAGTGCACATTGATAGTCCGAAACAACATGAAGAAAACGTTGCTCCTAGCAATGATGTAACAGTTGAAGGTGAGATGGGAAAGGAAAGCGTCAGAAGATTCCTTCTCGTAGACTAAAAGGATTTGTGACGCACACCATACGAGAAAATAGTCCACCTCATCCTCATTCCACACAATCATCATCCTCAGGTACGCCTTATCCTTTGACATATTATGTTAGTTGTGATAATTTTTTTGCTGTGCATAGGAAATATCTTGCATCTATCACAGCTGGGTCTGAACCGCGCAACTTCAAAGAAGCTATGAAGCATCCAGGGTGGCGGAAAGCAATGGAAGCAGAAATCCGAGCATCGGAAGAACAAGGTACATGGGAATTGCAAGAATTGCTGTCGGGCAAGAAATCCCTAGGGAGTAAATGGATCTACATAGAAAAGTATGATGAAAATGGGAAGTTGGTACGGTTAAAAGCAAGATTGGTTATCTTTGGAAATCATCAAGTTGAAGGATTGGATTACAAAGAGACATTTGCACCAGTAGCAAAAATGACATCGGTACGTACTTTTCTAGCCGTTGCAGCAGTTAAACATTGGGAAGTACATCAGATGGATGTGCATAATGCATTTCTTCATGGGCACTTGGAAGAAGAGGTGTATATGAAGATACCACCTGGATTTGCCAAAGGTAATCCTAATATGGTGTGTAAAATGAAGAAATCATTATATGGTTTAAAGCAGGCTCCTCGTTGTTGGTTTGCCAAATTATCAACAGCCTTGAAGAAATACGGTTTTCGGCAGGCATACTCAGACTACTCTCTTTTTACCATGACCAAGGGAGAAATGCAGCTTAATGTTTTGGTGTATGTAGATGATTTGATTATTGCAGGGAATAATCTAGTGGAGATTAATAAATTTAAATCATACTTGGGACAATGTTTCAAGATGAAAGATTTGGGAAAATTGAAATATTTTCTGGGCTTGGAGATAGCTCGCAGTAAACAAGGTTTTTATATATGCCAGCGGAAATATGCATTGGATATTATCATGGAAACAGGTTTATTGGGAGCAAAACCTGCAGAGTTTCCAATGGAAACTAATCATCGACTTGCTTTGGCGAAGGGAGATTTGTTCAATGATGTGGAGAAGTATAGAAGACTGATTGGTAGACTGATTTATTTGTCAGTGACCAGACCCGATCTTACTTACTCAGTGCATACGCTGTCACAGTTTATGCAACAACCGAGAATAGAGCATTGGGACGCAGCACTTCGTGTGGTTAGATATTTGAAGAAGAATCCTGGGCAAGGTATTTTGTTGCGTTCTGATAGTACTCTAAGTTTACATGGGTGGTGTGACTAAGATTGGGCAAGTTTCCCTTTGACTAGACGTTCATTAACAGGATGGTTTGTTCTCCTTGGGAATTCACCGGCGTCTTGGACGACAAAGAAGCAACAAACTTTTTCTCGGAGTTCCGCTGAAGCAGAATACAGGTCCATGGCGGCAGCTACATGTAAGTTGAAGTGGTTGAAACAATTACTTGGTGATTTGGGGGTTCGTCATAGCATGGAATGAAGCTCCTTTGTGATAGTCAGTCAGCATTATACATTGCTCAGAATCCAGTTTTTCATGAACGAACCAAACATATAGAGGTGGACTGTCATGTTGTCAGGGATGCTATAATAAAGAAGATTATATCACCTTCTTACACTCCTACGGCGGTGCAATTGGCAGATATCTTCACCAAATCCTTAGGGAAAGCACAATTTCAAGGTCTTTTGTCCAAGATACGTAGGGATGCATTTGTGACCTGCATGCTCCGTCTTGAGGGGGGTATTAGGAGATACGTAGTGTTTGGACTCAAGACTGTGTCTTGAGACCTACATAATCGGTCTGGATTCTGAGACCAAAGTGGTCAGTCCATGTAGATGGTCCGTCTAAGTGAGTAGCAAACTTGAGACTCACGTAATCGGTGTTTAGGGTTTGTGTCTTGTAAAACAAGTCTGGTCTTATATAAGTTACGGCGTGATGAATGAAAAGAGGGTGAAGAAATTACCAAAAACTTGACAGTTGCCATAATCATTCCTAATTGCTGGTATTCTCTGTTTGCACATGGAACAAGGGGGTATTCTCTCAGACAAATATATGTTCCGGCACCCATTATTGAAAACATCTACGTCAAACACTTGGGCCCCTCAAGTACGTTAATCAATCTATGCAACCGTAATAATTGAGAACATCCAGCAGGGAAGACAAATTAAAGTTCATTTTTCGAGCTTCAAGCGAACGGAGAAAATTAAGAAACGTACGGAGAGATATATTGTTTGCACCCAGCAAACATCATGGTGTGTTCTGTGTCGGTTAAATAGATATTATTGGGTTTTTCTTAGATAAATTGTAAGATACAGTAAAACCTCTATATAAGAATATCTTAGGGACCACAAAAAAATATTCTTATACGGAGGTTATTCTTATATGGAGGTATACCTTGAATAGACCGAAAGAAAAACTTTTATACATGCACTTGAGAAAATACACATATATACATTGGAAACACAAAAATATATCTAGAAAAATATAAACTCAACTTTGAGACCTAAAATTGACCAATGAAATTATATAAGTGAAAGATAGTACTGGAAACTAACCAATGAAATTATATGAGTGAAAGTTATTTGTAGTAAATTGTGCACAAAAAAAAGCAACAAATCTACTTTAAAGCCAAATGATTTTGTAAAATGGTTACAAGAAGCTCTTAATCTTAAACTTTGATGCATGACAAGACCTATAGTATTTATATTATAATGTCAATTATTCTTATACGGAGGTAGGTTTTTTAAGATGGGACCGGAAAATTTTATGACTTATTCCAATATGGAGTTTATTCTTAAATATAACTGGCCCAAGTCGGGACCATAAATTTTTATTCTTATATGGAGTTTATTCTTATATGGAGTATTCTTCCGGAGAGATTTTATTGTAATTAAGTCCTAAAACCTAAAGCTCATATTTGGTCCGCATTATTTTTTAATTTTTTATTTTGGGTAAAAGTGACCGTTAACCTTATGTTTGTCGTGATTAAGTACCTTAATATAATTTGATTATTTATTCTAATCTAATTTAATATTTTTAATTAAAAAAAGTTAACTTTTAAGCCAAATATTTATTTCCAACGAAATTTAAGGTGTGACGACAGGGACACGGTCAACAAAATACCAGCACTTTCTTAAGGAGCCACGGCGGGGTTGTAGGCCTGGTCCCAGATGTGATCATTTTCCAGACCCTCTTACACACCCATTGCAAGTTCACCTAAGTGTCTGCTGGAGTGACCAAATGTGGTGATGGATTAAACTCAGAATCAGTTTAGGTTTCAAGGACATTCCACGATCAAAGGATTATAAGTTGATGTCAATCCTCACATGCAAAGACTCGAGTGGAGTTCAAGTTGATTAAATTACAATGGATTTGTTATATGAACGGCTGAAAGTAAAACCAAGACTCATAGAACATCATCCAATATTGGATGATATAATAAAGTCAAAATTATGAAGGCACCTCCATAGAAATTACCAACACCCCCCAAAAATTACAAGCACAAAATACAGAACAAGCTTGATCGGACTACTCAACAACGGTTTTTTCAAATTCGCTTAAACAATGAAACGACATGCAAGCCAGAGTGACTATCTATCTATCTATATATTATAAAAAGAAGTAGTGTTTGTGTAGATTGACAAATTCGACCATCGATTTTGTCATCCAATGACGAGAATCATGAATTGGACGAGAGATATTTTTGTGCGTCGGATCTCCTTGATTTCCTGATATTATCGGGTCCCTTAAATATTTTGGTTTCCTAATTTGTCGCGGCCCGTTGATAATTTCCCGATATACATAAACATTCCGCCTATACCACTTATATATTCTCCACCCCGCAACCTTAATTATTCTCCACTTATATATTCAGAAAAGAGGAGGACTTCTCACTCGATCTTGCTGTCAAGAGTTGCTAGACCTGCTTGCTAAAAGAACACCTGCTTATCAACTCAATAACTTCAATCCTCATGCCGGTATTGGTGCATGTGGAGGACTACACGTAAATCATAATTAATATTAGTAAAGGAGATTCAATACGCTAAGGTTCACGACAAACTTAGATTGGTACTTCCCCATTACGGTTGATTTAGCTCAGTTATATTTTTCTTATAAGATATGTATTAGGATTCTATTTACAGAGTGGTTTCTAAATTAACTACGTTTAGAATGTAGGAAACACGGAAATAAAAAAGAATATATATATATATATATATATATATATATATATATATATAAATTTTAGGAAGTTAGGAATATAGGAAACCAGTAAATCAAATTTTAATTCGGAAATTACATTTGACTCGATTTTCTAATCCACGGCCGGGGCCGTAGGCCACGGCTGCTATGACTCGACTGATTAAACACGACACGATCATTACATGTTGACTAAATTATAATACATGGACTATATTTGACTCTAGATTTTTTAATCCACGGCCGGGCCGTTGGCCTCGGCTGTTATGACCCTACTGATTAAACACGACACGACTTTACATGCTGACTAAATTTTATGTGAGGATTGACCGGTCGACCGAACAATAAACAAAAACTTGAAAAAGGTTGAGTCGTGATACCTAGTCTATATTATAAAAAGAAGTGTTGTTTGTGTAGACTGATAAATCTGACCCTTGATTTCGTCATCCCACGGTGCGGGTTGATTTGTTATATGTCCTATATAGACGTCCGTCTGATTCCTTGCGATTTAATTATTTTGGACGACGTAGATTATGCCACGGCCCTTGCCGAACCTAATATCAAGCTAGACATGGGTCTGACCCTAGCTTTTCCCGACCACCAAATTAGGAAAGAATATAGGATTCCTTATGTGACTGCCGACCATCTTGGAGTGAATAATGATTCGTACTTTATACTACTTACGATAGGTTTATTTAACTCATGCGATGCACTCTGCGTTTATGTTTTGCTTTTTTTAATAATTCAATGAACTCTTTTTTGTACCCTTTGCTATTACTTCGCTGGTATGGATTGAAAAGTATATCTCACGTTCAAATGTGGGGCGCCCACTCACTAATGATTTCATTGCCGAGTTAATTGATCACTCAGGGAAATGTGTCTTACTGTACAACCCAGAAAAAACTACATGTAATTACTGGGGATGGAGCAGCTAATTATTGTAAGAAGTTTGAGACTCTATTTAACCCCTCCGCAATCCGTCATAATGAAACCGAAGTTCTTTTTCAGAACAAATGCCAAACCACGGATGAATCTATAGAATCAGTGAGGACTCTAGCGTTTTTCTTTTTATAATGCGGATCCCTTCTACAGTAAAACAATTTTTACTGTTAGGGGTTTTGCTGCCTGTCAAACGAAAAAATAAAAAAAAAGGTAATTGTTTATCTTCTTCGTTACTCAAAGAAAATTTAAGGGACCGAGTCTAATTTGATCAAGCCTACAAAATATCGGGGTTTTTCCTAATCAAGACTAATTTTACTACGAGATTATATTTGATTATAATTCATGGCCGGGGCCATAGGCCCCAGCTATTATGACTAGAATAACTAAACACGACCCCGATTATTACGGTCTGATTACAATTTCGTGTGAGGGTACTGTCTGGCTAACCAAACAGTAAACAAAACTCGAAAAGGTTGAGTCTCTCGCCTATAAGCTCAAATAGAATTTAAGGGTGTAACCGCGTCTAATTTGACAAAACATCAGGAGGTCTGTTTTATAGGTTCAATACTCTAAATTTTAACCTAATCACGGATAATTTTATTGCGGAGACTATATTTGACTCTAGATTCTTTAATCCATGGTCGGGGCCGTAGGCCCCGGCTACTATGACCCGACTGACTAAACACGACTCTGTTCATTACAGGATACTTATCAGTAAACAAAACTTAAAAAAAGTTGAGCCACGGCCGTAGGCCGGGGTGATACCCAGTCTATATATATATATATATATATAAGAATTGAAACTAAATACTCTCACCGTAGGCATCACAATTTTGCACATTTAAATGGCCAAATTCATTATTGTGATTTCTTTTTCTTTCTATTTTTGAACCCTAATTTGGGGCATACAAGATAATTTGGAGGAATACATAATAAGACAAAAAAGGGGTTGGAAATAGTATTTCTAGGCTATCCCTTATCCAACCTATTTTCATATATGCCAAATTACCCTTATGAGATTAGTGTTAATTTAATGTTAATCTGATTAATTAGTGTTAATCTGATTAGTTAGTTTAGTGTTAATTTAGGATCATAATTTTCTTTTTAAAGATTAGTGAGTTATTTTTTTAGAAAAAGAAGAAGGAGGAAAGAAGAAGGAGATGAGGAATTTTTTTTTCTTTGTGATCTTAGTGATTATTGAGAGATGTGTCATACAAATTCGAGTGAGGAAGATGAATCTTCATCACGTAAAGCTATGGAAATACACAATTACGATGGATATTCAGACATGGCTTATTTGTTGGATTTTGAAAATGATTTTACCCAAACTCAACCTTTTTCTCAAGCTCAAGATGATTCCTTTATTGAGCCAAACCCCGAAGACGAGTACATGGATGAGGAAACCAATGTTAATAATAACAGGTATGGTTATAGAAGTTGTTTAATTTCCGTTTTGTAGCTTTATTTCACCAAAAGTTATGATTTTTGTAACTAGTTCGGCGCAACAGATTAAGGTTCGGCAGATAATGTGTATGCCGAACCATCAAAAATAAGAACAATTCGGTTTCTGCGATTGAGAAATATATACGCCGAACTTTCATTCAATTATTTTCGCGCCAAATAATTTTCATGGTTCGGCTCTAATGCAATGTGATTATATAAGCCGAACCGTATACAAAAAATTATATGAGTTACAGTGTAATGTTCGGCTTACACATTATCCAGCCGAACCATAATTTTTGTTTTTATAAATTTCAAGTGTTATGGTTCGGTTTATAATATTAGTGCCCAATAGGCCGAATCCATGTTTGAGAATAGGTTCGGCTTTGGAAATCGAACACGAACTAGCCGAACCGTGAGATCGGCTTTCATAGAGTACTGCGTGTTAGCCGAACCTGACCCAAAACCTGTGCGATATTGTTGTAGATTGTTCCTGAAATGGAAACTATGGAGGATCAACCACCGCCTGTTGATGTCATTCATGAAGATACTAATGATCACTTCCAAACTGACTTGGTAGGTAACGTAGTTTATGTTTTTATTAATTTTCAAATTTGTTGTATGCAAAATCATTAATAAAACTTAAGTTTTGTACTTGTGAATATGTAGACGTGGAAAACCAAAGAAGAAGTTGTTAAATGGGTTGAGGAACATGCTTGGAAAATCAATTGCGTCCTAGTTAAAGGTAGACAAAGCAAAAAGGAGCGGGTTGAGATGGTTTGTGAGAGGGGTGGGAAGAAAGTAAGCAAGAAGAAAAAAGGTAAGCCATATGTTGGAAGACCGGGAAAAAATATAAGACTAAAGTGGAACATAAATGAAAAAGTTTTAAAAATGAATGAAGATATGGATTGCAGTCATAACCACCCACGTCCAAAGGATCTTCATGGACATTATAGAGCCGGAAGACTAAAATCTCATGAATATGCGGAGGTAGATAAAATCACACGAGCACGTATGACACCCTCTAAAATTCTTAGCAAGTTGAAGGCGGATGATAAGAATAACAAGACTACGTTGCAACAAATCTATAACGCGAGAAGTACTTTGAGAAGAAAGGATTTGCAAGGTAGGTTGGTGATGCAACAATTATTGTGGTTGGCGAAAAAGAAGAACTATGCTTGACAAAAGAAATTGGATGAATTTGGCCATGTGACACACCTTTTTATTGCCCATCCGGAATGCGTAAAGTTGGCGTTATGCTTCCCACAAGTTCTCATATTGGATTGCACTTACAAGACCAATAAGTATGAGATTCCCTTGATGAACGTTGTTGGTCATACGTCAACCAAGTCACCTTTCACCTTTCACCGTTGCTTTTTGTTTTTTTCATGATGAGTTGAAAGAAATATATGTATGGGAATTGGAACAAGTGAAGTTAATCTTCCGGGAGGATGCTCTACCAAAAGTCATGGTAACCGACCAAGAGGCGGCATTGATGTTTGCTATAAGGAAGGCATTTCCGAACGCGCAAAACTTTCTTTGTACCTTTCATGTATGAAATAATGTTAGGAAGAAATGCCAAGGGATAATCCAACCGCTCAAGTTGAAAAAGCTAGAGAAGATTGCTACATTACCGGATGGAGAACGAGAAGTGAAGAAGAAAGAATTCAAGAAAGCATATGAGGCTAATGAAAGGATGTGGGCATGTTTCCACAATGATTGGGAAGCTTTGACTTGGTCCATAACCGAAGAAGCGTATGAAGAAAATGTTGCAAAGATCATTGCGAATTGGGGCGTCAAATACCCGGAAATCATTATATATTTACGCAAGCAATTCTTGGATACCAACGCACATTTGTTAGTGCATTTAAAAACCGCCACAAGCACTTCGACAACCAAGCTACAAGTATTATAGAGTCGTCTCACTATCGTTTGAAGAGGAATCTATTTGGGTGCGTGGACACGTTCGTCACGGTGTTTGACGCAATGGAAGACTATTTCATGAGTGACGTTATGAGAATTGGAACGTTATTTGAAAAAAGTCTAATGATGAAGCATGATGAATTCCCGGATGATAAGTGGCTCCGGGGACTAACCCACATGGTCTCTCATTTGTGCATTGGTGGGCCCGGGAAAGCGTATAAAATTGAAGCGAAATGAAACGGGCCTACAGTAATACCGCAAGTGCACGGTCGTCAGTTGTAGCTCGTGCAAGTACGGGTCGATCCACAGAGACTGGGTGTGTTTTGGAGTTTTCTAGCTATTTTGGGCTCTAAATTGCTATTGTTGGGCTTTGGGTACCAATGGATTTTGGTAACCAATGGGTTATGATTGTGCTTTGGGCCTTTGAGTTCTTTGGGAATGAACTGGGCTTTAGCTTTAGCCTATCAGTAAACTAGGCTTTGGAGAGAACTGTAGACTGGGCTCAATGATCTTGAAGTGCTCTTGGGCTCAGTGGTTTTGAAATGAATTAAACTGGGGTTTTGATGTGAGCTAAGCTTTGATTGAGTTGGGCTTTCACAGTGAACTGGGCCTGTATTTAACCTTAAGAGTTTACAGTGGGATTAAAGCAGAAGAGAAGTGACAGAGCTGAGAGCAAAGTGGGCAGTAACAAGAGAGCAGTGAACAAGAATGGTAAAGAAAGACAGTGAGCAAACAGAAAGTGACAGTGAGGAAGTAACAAAGTGAAACAATGTATGTACAAGGCCAACATGAGAGGGTATTTACAGGGCAGTGACAAGAGAGGACTGGTACTGTGGACAGCACAGGCAAAGGAAGAGAGGCACAACAGCAGCAGTAGGGTAATGCAGGCTGGGCAGGGAAGCAAAACAGGGCAGAACAAGGCAAAACAGGGCAATATATCAAAGGGAAAGTGGACAATGGAAATGGAGATAGTGTCATTATATACAATGTGGCAATATATACAATGATAAAACAACAGTGATCTACATGTGCATATTAACAATGGCATGGCAGTGATAAATCAAAGGAAATGGCCAAGGGCCAAAGGCAAAGGAAGAACAGGGCACAAAACAGTTATAAAAACAGCTATAAAAACAGTGATAAGAAGCCACAAAAACAGATAGATAACAAAGAAGAACAGGAAAGATGCTAGGCAGTGGCTGTTTTTGGTTAAATCCTTGTCCCTAATGGAGCTAGGTGGAGGTTCTAGCCTGCCTACGTTCCAGGGCATACATAAATGGAATGGAAAGATAAAAAGCTTGCTCAACTGTTTACTCCTAGCATTGACTGTCTTTTGACAGCACAATCAATCACAAGCACAGTTGAGCACTAATTTCCTCCATTTCTCAATCAGCTCAATTTACATGAATTCTAACCTAAACTTCCACCACTAACAGTGAACAACAAGTGATAAGAAAGGCACAAAACAGCAAACAACAATGGAGATAAACAGTGAAGCAAAGACAATAAAATGACAGTGTAATAAACCAAGGCCTAAGCCAAGGGCAGTGATGTGAAGAAAACAGTGAAGTAGAAATAAGAAAACAATGAAGACAAGAGGATGATCACTAGGACAGTGAAGTAAAAATATTTATTCTTGAAAAAAATGAAAATACAGAATATGGGATAAAATGTAGAATTAATGCACAAAGGATGAGTTAAATGCCAACAAAAAGGGATAAATATATACAATATTTGGCACTCATCATGCATTGAACTTATAATGAAGGAAGTGGATTTGATGGAGAAAATGGATGCTAACTCCCAAGAAGAGTGTGTTTGTAAAATGAGCGAAAGCATGGGAATTCCGTGTCGGCATGAACTACTTCGGTACAATGATTGTCTTATACCTTTTGAGGATATTGATCCTCATTGGAAACAATTGAGTAATGATCCTATGCCCGACGAGGACGATGATGTAGAGATTTGGAACACACCTTATGGAAAAAGGTTGGCCGAAATGTATCGTGGGATGTTGCGACCTCAAAAACAAATCTTATGGGACAATATGATGCCAATCCTCTATCCTCACACCCAACAAGGTATATTCGAACCGGAAAAGGGGCCACAAAAAGGTAGGCCACCCACGAAAGAAAACCAAAAGAGCAGAGAGCAAGAGCGTATGCTCTTACTACCAAAAAACCCACACCTACCACAAGGGATCCATGCGGGGTCGAGTACCATGATGCAAAGTACGAAGAAGGGAAAAAGGCAATAGAGATGTTAGACAAGATGGATGAAGTGAAGAAACGTGGTCGACCGAGCAAGGATAAAGGTGAAACAAGTAACAAAGAAGTTAAGAATAGTGGTCCTCTATGTCCTCCCCCATTGGAAGTAGACGTCAAGCTTAAGGGTAAGATGTTTCCATCTCAACAAATCGAAACAACAAAGACGACTCCGGTGCCCAAGCAAAAGGAGAAGAAAACCATATATGCGGAAGGTAGAATGAAAGGTCCCAAAAGAGATAGTTTAGGGAAGTGTTTAATACCTTCTAATATGATTTAGCGAAACTACTTGGATAACCTACCCGAAGCCATTCATGAGTTTATTATATCCATGGACGATGTCGAAGGGGATGGCAATTGTGGTTTCCATGACACCGCGGAACAACTAGGGCCTTTTAAAGATGGGAACCATCCGGTTTCCCAAGGGGACGAAGTAAATCATATTCGACAAAGATTGTTACAAACACTACGCCGAAACAGGGACTTCTACAAGTCAATGATGCGAGGTGGCGGAGACCACGGGGTCGCACACGAGTTCATTAGTTTTGAACGGCGTTTACATGGGGATGCCGTGATCACAAGAGACCATTGGATGAAAATGCCGATATGTGGGTTTTTAATTGCGGAGACCTTCAATTGTGTTGTTCATTATTTTCCGAGGGCCGGAAGTTGTTACACCTACGCGCCGCCAACAAAACCTTGCAATGAGAGTGTGAAAGATAAAAGACTTGTTATTGCATTTGTTCAAGGCTGCCATTATATCGGTCTTAAGCTTAGACCCGGTTGCCCAATACCTCCCTTGTGCCCTTTAGCCTTTTGGCATGTTTTTAAAGAAAATTACTCGATGGATTGGTGTGAAAATTACGCTACGGAGATGGAGCTTTGGAGAAGTTTGCATCCACCCGGACTAGTTTGTCTAATGGATGACGAGGATGAAGAAGATGTTTTTGAGGATGATGAAGAAGATGTTTTTGAAGATGACGAAGAAGATTTTGTAAGGTTAGGATCACCCTAGTAGTTAATCTAATACATGACGAAGAAAATGTTGTAAGGTGTTTTGCATTTTGATTTCATTGGATGCCTAGGTTGATATCAAATATTGAATGCTATATAATGTATCCTAAAGCGCATCTTATGAAATGAATATATTTTTTGGTTTTTTAACTTGTTTGTTGGTGCAAAGATTTGAAGAAAGAGAACTTTTAGTGTATGGTTCGGCTAAACCGCAGAAATATATTTAAGCCGATAATTGTAATTTCAACAAGGATGATGCTAATTCCAGGTTCGGCTTAAAGATGACCATCGTTGTGTGCCGAACTAGCATGATGCTAATTTTCGCAACATACAATGTAATGTTCGGCTTATTAGTAAATATAACTAATGAGCCGATCCTTTGTTGGGTTCCCAAGTCCTATGGTCCGGCTTCAAGTTTTTTTTTTTTGTGCCGAACTACACTGAAGCACATTTGCGCAACATACTATAATGTTCGGCTTATTCTTTATATTCAATAATAAGCCGATCATGTGAAGATCTCAAATATGTTATGGTTCGGCTTATATGTAATTTAGTTATGTATCCGAACCATATTAGTTGAACCTGCAAATAAAATTAAATTACCTAAATTGTTTGAAATCATAAAATCACCATTACAAATTAACCATTGTAAAATCACTAACCATTACAAAGTAAAAATTACAAGATTTTAATAACCAAAACGAGTGATGACAAACTTCCTAAGGATGTTGTAGTGAGCTTGGTATTTGAAATTTTCTCCTTTCCATATACGCCATTCCTCTAGAGCTCGAACAACAATCTCATCATCTGTTTCACCTTTAAGCCGATATCGATTGACAATCCGAATCATACCTATGAAGTCCCTAACTTTATTTTTAATTGTTTCGATTCGAAAAAACAATGATGTCCTATCACGGTTGTTAGGATTACATGTTTCATTGGTGAAGGCTTCATGAATTCTGACCAAGTAGTATATAGACCCTTTACCCGTCGCTCGACACCCTTCTCCGGATAGTACGTTACGTAATGTTTGCAAAAACACAAATCTTCTTCTAGAGTATACTTAGGACTAGAGGCTGCCATTTTGTGCTTTCATAATGAGATTTCATATGTGGCTATATATACACAAATGGATTGTACTATTTATAACGGCTATATTTTCAAATGTTATTTAAACCTATATGGTTTGGATAATACGGCTTTTATATTACAAGCCGAACTACAGTTAACGTACCATCTCCAACGGCTAGTTTTTAAAATTTGAAAAACAATAGGGGTTTGGCAGACAAACATTTTCATTTCAAAGCCGAACCTGAAATTTTTTCGACCATTTAGTGTATCTCGGTGCAAAGGTCTCTAATAAATCTCAGAATTCTTCTCTTCAACCATCTGTAACATATTCTCTTCAGCCATTTATATCAACTTAAGGTTAGCATACTAATTTACAAGATTCTAGAATATTCTAATATTGGCAAATAGTTCGGCTCTTTATAAAATATCCGTTTTAGCCGAACAGGATTCCTTTGGTAATTATCGAGTGCCAGAAATTTGGTTCGGCTCTAAACTAAGATGGATTTTCGTGCCGAACTTAACAATAAGAGAGCAGTCGAATGTTATAGTGTAAGGTTCGACTTATACACGTTAAACACTTATAAGCCGAGCTTTTTACTTAGCAAATTGTAAAAGGTTCGGCTAATACGTATTACATATTTATATGCCGAACTTTATATTGTAACTTAAATATAAAAACAACATTAGATAAAAAGCATAGCATTTCACTTAAACATAAAAGCATAACATTGTAGTTAAACATCAAAACATTTTATCGAAAACCAAACACATAACATTGTTTTCTTCAAGTAAATAAAATTGTGCTAAAATCAAACATTACTTAAAAACCAAACCATAAAAACCTAGTGTACTTCAATTTGAACATAATCACCTATTGAGCACCACCGCGTCTTCCACCACCACGACCTTTTCTAGCACCACTTCCACTCGCACCTTCACCTTTGTTGATTACTCCAACCCAACGGTTGTACATATATTCTTGCTCTTCCACCGCCATATCCGCATTGCAATCAATTTTTTTCTTCATAGCCTTCAACACGTCGTTGCCCCCAGCCATCTGATAAAATTTAGTTAAAATATATAAGCAACAATAGACAAATATATTGAAAACAAGTTTAAAAGTATGCACTCAATATACCATAGTTCGGTAAGACTTTGAAACATCTTCAACCATGCCCTTTGTGTTCTTCCTCGTCTTCGGCTCCACTTCGTTTTGTGTTCGCTTTCCCCTCTTACCATCTACCAAATCTTGACTTTCCCTATTAATGATTAAGGGATGTGAAATTTGGTTATACCGATCTATATAAGTCGGGTCAACTTCACAAGGATCGTCACGCAAATCTTCTAAGCCAACCCAACTTAATTTGTTATCTTCCAATTTATCCCAACAATCAATGGTAGGATCGGGATCATATTCGGCATTCCATGAACTTTCCGTACTCTTTGTTCCCTTAGAACCCTTGGGCAACAACTTAAACTTTGATTCCTCTAGCACCGGAATCGTTTGGATAAATCCATATTGACGGAGTACTTAACGGGGATCAAATACTATAAAGCCTTCGGGATAAAACAATGGCCCATAGTACATCCCCAACGACATATCTTCATCCTCAACAACATCATCATCTTCTTCATTCTTTTTGTATGGTTGAAATACAACTTGTTCAGCAGTCAAAGAGTCTAAGTTTTCTCTCAAAGATATCAAGATTTCCTTTTTATTCCTCTTCTTATTTTCCTTGAAACTCCATTTGGCCGAGGTAGGGAATGTATCTACCCATTTGTCATCTTCCTTGACTAAATTCAAATCCGGGAAATGGTCATATATCCATAACTACACCAACAATATTGAAAACAAAACACAAAACTTAATTATTAGGATCAGTAGAATTGGATCATGGAGGTTGTCAACTTGGGGAAACAGAAGCAAGTTCGGCTTATGTACAAAACAAGGTTTAAAGCCGAACCCCTACAAGTTCGGCTCAGGATATTGAAATCGAAACAGCCGAACCTACAGAAAAGTAGGTTCGGCGTAAAATAAACCAAAATTGAAAGCCGAGTTTTTTCTTGAAAATGGAACTACAATGTGTAAACTTACTTGAAGCATTGTGAAATAACCTCCAATGTTTATACTTGTTAACCTAGACGTAGTTACAAGTTGCTCGAATAGGAAAGAAAGGGTCGTGGTTCCCTAAGAGTACTTGTGGCAGCTTTTCAAATCCTTTAACAATTGAAGGTATTGAGCATTAACCTTGTTCCCACTGTTATCGGGAAATATAACACTTCCTAAAGTATGCAACAAATATGTGGTAGCAGTGCGCATAGCTGTGACCTCGTCCATAACCAACTCCCCCTTTGAAATTTTCTCATTTGTGTCTCCAAAACACTTTTTCAGAGCAGTGAACTTGATTTTATTCAACTTCTTTGTGCTAGAATCCACAAACTTCACCTCTTTAGCAGCGCAGGAAAACTCCAATCCTGTTTTTTCTTTTGGCCAACCAAGAGTTTCCTCAGCAAGTACATACAACTCATCCCAAGTCATTTCATAAACCGCTGAGTAAACATTTTTCCCATGCGTTCTAAGACCACTAATCTTCTGTGCATCATCTGGAGTGATTTCCATCTCGCCAAAGGGGAGATGAAATGTGTAAGTCTCCGGACAAAATCTCTCACAAAAGGCTGAGTTTGTAACTGCATCAAATTCCTCTTGTTCACAGAAAATAGCAGGCCATAAACCTGATCCTTGTACTAAATCCACCACCTCAGGAGCCTCTTTGAAAATATCCCAATGTGCGGCGCTTTGGTGTCTAAGTACGCGGACTGCATCCCTGTGATCCGGAGTCTCGATTAAATTTTCTTCGCCCATGACTCCTTGTAGCCAATCAACACTCTACCACCATCTTCAGGGAGACCATGGGGAAAACCATCCCTGCGAGGACGTATCATATTATCCGGATGAGGAATGTGCTTACCTGTCTCCCTTGATGTAACAACTTTCTCTTGTTCTTGTTCTAGTTCTTCTTCTTGACCTTCCTCACCAACATCGTCATCATTTTCATCCTCTTGTTCTACAGGCAAAGAGCAAGTCATATCAATTCCCCTTTTCCCTGCATGTAAGTTCTTTGTGCCACCACCTCGAGGTTTGGGAGTTTTTGAGTTAGAAGGAGTCACTTCCATTGTTCTCCTTTTGAGCTTCTCTTTGAATTTTCCCGGATGGGTGTTAACACAAATTACAAACCTTAATTAGTTTTCTAAATTAAATAAATATGATAACTCACGTATAAGTGGACAAGTTTACAGGAACCTTTTGGCCATACACAGTGTAAAGTTCAGCACATACGATATTTATCAATATGAGCCGAACAAGGTGCCCAACAGTGTTAGCCATGGTCACACAAAAGTTCAGCACATTCGATATTTATCACAATGAGCCGAACAATGCACCCAACAGTATTATATCGGTTATTAAATAATGGTATTCAAATTCGGCTGATTATCATATAAATATTTTTGAGCCGAACTCAGTGGTTCGGGTCATACGATATTCAAAATATAACAAGCTTTCAGCCGAACTGTTCTTCGTCTGTATAAAATAAAAATTCGGCTGCTAAAATTCAGCCGAACACTACTCTGAAACTAACAAAAACCTAGACGAATCATCGATTACATGTAATAAATCAACGAAATACGCAAAAACAACCAATGGGTTTGTGGGAAATACCTTTCTATGTGCAATTTTAAAGAATCAGCCTCTATTTCTCCCTCTCCCACACCAATCGATTCACTATCCTCTTCATCTCCATCTTTTCCAAAAACCATAGATTGAGATGCTCCAGAAGCAACACCAGGATTCGACACCGTATTTCTAGGGCATCGCTTAACACGAGGTGCCATGTATTTATTTAATCGAGAACTTAATCGAACAAAGAAATTTTAAGAATTTTCAGAAATTTTGGAGAAGAAGATGAGAAGAAGAGGGAGAGAGAAGTTTTTTTGGTTTTTAAAACTTTAAATATTTTTCTTTAAGTAACGGATTAGTGGATTAATGAGGAAGTTAATTATTGGGTAACGGTTAATTAGTGGGAGGGTAGTTAATTAGGGAATGGGTTAATTAGTGGGAAAGTTTTAGGATTAGAATTTAATTAAGTGGAAGGGTAGTAATGTAATTTAAACTATGTAAGGGTATTACAGTAACTTTAGCATCACTAGGACACCCCTTATCAGTTTTCATTAGATGGCATCATAAATCTGTATGCCCCAAATGAGGGTTCCTATTTTTTTGTTTTTGTAATTGTGCTAAATAAGCATCAATCAAAAGTAAAGCCCAAACAACCCATTAGGAAAGAAAAGGTAAAAAACTAGATCCTTTAAGTCTAAATTCATCTTTTTTGGCCTGAGCTATATGATAGAGGGCCTTTTGATGATTCATAGCCTTTTGAATCACCCAAATCCGAGGTCCAGAACTCAAGATATGTCCACTGCAGGTCAACTATAGTATGTTTGTTTTTTCCCTCTGTCCAGAGGCTAATCTCTGCCGGCCTCTGTGTAGTAGTGATCCTACTAATTTTGGTATTTGTTTTTTCCACTACCCGTATAAAGATAGAGGTAAATCTCTATTTGTATGAAAGAAATCAGACAAGGTGTTATCTTTGAACCCGTACATCTACTATAATATGAAATGACTAACATACCTTCAAGCAAACTTGTAATTTCTTTTATTTTTTTGTCCTTAATTCCAAACTAATTTTCCCCACTCAATTTTCGTTCTCTTCCACCGTGCGCTATTCTCTACTATTGTCGTTGCCGCCTCTCCTCCACCTCCTCCTCTGACATTCCAAATGTAACTCGAAAAAGAAGAATGAATCTAGAATTTTAGTTAGATTATATGCTCAAATCTTTGCACTAATTATCATACAAATTTGGAACTAATTAGATGTGCTGAGTATTCAAACGGAAAGAAGATCGGCTACAAATGCAAATCAAACCCTAGAAATCAATCAATTTCTTCTTCTAATACTACTCATGATTTCTGAATTAAATGATTGTAAGCAAGCAATAACCACAATTAACATAATTAATCCCTACCATGGATCTGCAGAAATAAGGGGTACAATCCCCATAATGGATGAGCGGAAAAAGAAAAAAAGAAATGGGTTGCTCTACATTTGAAAAAGAAAGGGATGGATTCGAAATGGTAAAACAATGGAATTGTTGAAGGAGAAAATGATTACAGAAACAAACTTGAAGAGAATATCGAATTTTAAAGGGATAATATAGGAAATATATACAATAGCCTATAATTGAATAAATTTATAAAACCACTGGAAAGTGGAAAAAAAAATTCATATTTACATGCACTAGGTAGAGGCAATTTACAAAAAAATAGTGAGAGAGCTCTGCTAAACAACCTCTATCAGATAGTTTCAAAAAACAAACGTGTTGTTAGTATTTTGGCATTTCTCGTTCGAAACCTCTATTTTTCTTGTTACCTAGCCTCCTGCTCATCATCAGATGCGAAGAAAAAATATCAATATAAAAAAGATTATCCTTAATATTGAGAAATACTTGGGAATTCCTTTTTCACATTTAAGTCCAGGACTGAATTTTTTAATTATTTAAGTAGTCAGTTTGATAAGCGGGTAGCTAAGTGGAAGGGTAAACAACTCAACCAGGCAAGCAGGTTTTTCCTGGTTCAAAATGTGCTTAAGACTTCACTTATCTATCACATGAATACCTTTACTACCCCTAACAACAATATCCACTAAATGGAGTAATCCTTGGGAGATATCTGGTGGGGTAAAACTAATCCTGATGGTATTTACTTAAAGAAGTGGAATAAAATTTGTATGCACAAGCTTTAAGGTGGTTTAAGTTCCAAGAACCTTAAATATGTTAATTTATCTTTGCTTGCTCAAATAGTCGTGAATGTAATCCACTCTCTAAATGACTTGTGGTTCAATATTCTAATAGTAAATATTTCAAAAAAATTTCTCGATCCTCTTCATCATTGAAATAATAAGATTGCTCCTGGATATAGAGAAGCATTTGTTTTCATCTGAATTTCGTCATGCAGAATGCGATTTGGGAAGTTCAGAATGGTGACAACATATTGGCATTTTGAGATAACTGGATACATAATGATGTCCAACTTCTTTGTCTAGCCTACCCAAATTCTAATTATCCAGTTTCTGATTTTATCGATAAGGATGCCAATAATTAGAAAACGAATATGGTTAGCACTTTATTTACTTATCAAAATGCTCAGCCATTTTGAATATTAGAATCCCGCTTTCGGGATGTGACAAATTCATTTGTCCATTCTAAAAAAATGGACAATTTACTGTCAAGTCTGCCTACAAATTCATTTCAGATCAGATACAGTATATGCATAACCCCCAAAACGTAAATCACATCTACAAAGACCTATGAAAATTACCTATGATTCCTAAAGTCCATATTTTTATATGGAAGTGCTATGAAAAGATGCTGCCAGCTAAGAGTTCATATGTAGGTTTTCTACCAGTCAAGATATCTATTGCGGTATGTGTGGCTCAGTTTTCCCCGAATCTCTAGAACACGTAGTTCTTCATTGTCCTTTTACACAAACAGTGTGGTGCTTAACTCCTTATCGTAACCTTTCCAATCAAGATTATAAAAAAACCATAAACTTGCAAGATTGGGTGGTAAATTGGTTAATTAACAATTCTCTCACGAATAAAGCTACAATTAATTATAACAAAACCATAAGCTTGCAAGATTGGGTGATAAATTGGCTAATTAACAATTCTCTTAAGGATGAGGCTACAGTTGTCTTTTTCATTATCTGGAATATACAGAGAGAAATATATATTTTATTTTTCAAGGAAAACATTTAAATCATCATACTACATCAAGACTAGCTCTTAAGCTAGTGAATGAAATAGATACTTAGCTAAGTGTTGAACTTATCCATTTGTGAGAATTCTACTGTTGGAAATAATTTAAATTTGATCACTACTACTCATCATGAAGACTGTATAATTGTGTATGGTAATGCTTCCTACGACGGTAATATTATTTTTTTTCCGCGACTAGTCTGGAAATGAATGATATTGCAGGGAATAAAATCGGTTATAAAGACATCCTAAGGTTAGCTTGAAATGTTGAAGAGGCAGGCGAAAGAGAAGAACAAACAAAAGGTATGCTTCATCAGTGATTCACAACTAGTAGTATAGGATTTTTAAATTCTAATAATAACCAGCTATTTTGGTATAACGCTTCAATTTTTGAAGACTGTAAGTTGATTTTCATTTCCGTTAGTTATTTTAGTGTTGAGTTTTGAAAAATATATGACTGATTTTGCTGCCAAGCACTGTAACATAATGAGAATGTAGGATGAGTGATTGAGTTTTATCCCAACTTTTCTCTCTCATTAACTGTTTTACTTCTGGTTCAGTGAAATGTTTTTTTTAGCAAAAAAAAAAAAAAAATCAAAGAAAAAGTGAAATGGTATCTATTTTTTCTCTCTCCAACGAAGACCTCCTCTAAGGCTAACCCCTATGGGCTAGATTGAACTGCTAGATTGGCCAAAAAGTGTTGCAAATTAAGAAAAAAGTGTGGGAAAAAAGTTAATGCTACTTTTGGATACTTCTCTTTCCTGGCATTTGCTCGCAGTTCAACTAGCAGCGAGATTGAAACGCTGAATGGTTCGGCGCTCAGAAAAATCACAAAAATCTAACGGCTGAGATTAAAGCGCTGAATGGTTCGGCACTCAGAAAGTGACCCAAACGCTGAATGGTTTGGCACTCAGTGGTCCCATATGACGTGGACTGCTAATCTCTCTGCTAGATTAGCACTCCTATAGGACTTAAGAGGTTTCCCTATCTGACATGGATAGCCAATCTAGCAGCTAGATATCTAACCCATAGGACTTAGCCTAACTGAATATTTCTCTTCTCAGATCGGCTCTACTGGAGATGATCTGAGCAGTTCAAGCATCATAACTCGTTCTCTTTCGTCCTGGTATATTGTCTGCTGTTAAAAACTTAAGTTTTAGTTACAGTTTGGTTACATCATCAGAACTGTTATTGTTTGCAATTTTTATGATTTTTCTTCATCGATCTGTGGATGAATATGCAGGTATGGGCTGTGATTTTTTGCAGGGAAGAAAGCAATCCACACAATCATATTTCGTTTCTACCCCATGAAGAAGACGAAGCAAATCCAATGGATCTAGATTCGGCTTCATCCCCACCCCTTTTTTCACCGTGTATATATGGTGGTGGTTGGGATTTATTTTTCCTTGTGTTAGTTTTACGTGATCTTGATGCTCTGGGTTGTTCTAGCAATCTAGTAGTTTATAGATCTGTTTTTTCTTTGTTTATTAAGGTTAGTTTTAAGACTTACTGGTCTTCCTGTCTACTTGTTGTTGTGGGGGATGTGTTAGTCTCACTGATGGTGTTCTTATGTTCGGGTCGCTGTTATTTCGACATTTGCTCTAAGCTTGGAGCTGATCTTCTCCAACAGGCTCTGATGCTCCGACGACTTCTCCGACGAGCACTTTACTTTCCAGAATATGATCTCTTATGAGTATCTACTTTATCGGCTACTGAAGATATTGAGCAAGCAACAAGAACATCAACAACTAAGAAAACAAAGGTAAAATCAGGAAAATCAATATCATCAAAAAATTCAACGATTATCAATTGTTAGAAAGTCTCCAACGCCGAGTCGGGTCGATTCATCCCGATCCAGACTTCAAAAGACCGATTCAAGAAATCTCTGTTACTTTAGCTCCTTCTACAGAAGACTCAGATAATGTTTCTGTTACTCAAGACATTGCTCCCTTTACTCAAGACAATGTTACTGCTCATGTTACTTTGAATTAGTGGTAAAACACTTTTACTATAAAAACCTTAGTTCATGTAAGCTAGGCTTACATGTTTTTGAAATCTCGGGGTTGGATTTGATCCAACCACCGTTTTATGCAGTCAAACAAATTAGTTATGATTCAAAACTAATTAGGCTCTGTGATACAATTTGGTCCTTTAGGATTTCTGAAAAAGATTTTAAGTTCGCAAACTTAGGATGGTTAGTTTAGCATTGGTGGAGATACTATGAATATGATGATTGTGTAATGATATTAAAAATTCGTGTAACTGCTCCTGATTTTCATAATTGGCTATTGTATTATGTAATGTTCTGGAAGTTCCCTGGTGTTTATGAAAATTAAAAAAAAAATCAGACCTTCGCTACTTTGGCAAGCGCTAAGAGATAGGCCCAACATAATTTCTCAAATCTCCGCTAAGAGCAACTGCAATGGTGCGAGTATAACCAAAGATCAAAGACAAAAAAAATGACCAAATTTGAGTTTAGTCTGGTGTGTGACGCTACGGGTAGAAGACTAAATTTGGTCGAGCGTGCACTATATGTTTGCCTGGTGTGGGGCGTAAACTATACGTTCGCCCGATGAAATTCCAGAAAACTAAAAACAAAAAACAAAAAAAACAAAAAAAAATAAAATGGGGCGGAGGTATAAATCCCGCCTCATATATATAAAGTGTAAAAAAAAGAGTGGGGCGGAGGTATAAACCCCGCCCCACCCAAAAGAAAAAAAAATTGGGGCGGAGGTATAAAGTACGCCTGGTGTAGGGCGGGGACTTTATGCACGACTGGTGTGGGGCATTAACTATACACCCGCCTGGTGGTGGGGCGTTAACTATACGTTCGCTCGACTATGTTTGGTTTTGGTCTTGATCTTGGACCAAATATAGTTTGGAATTTGGTCTTTGGTCCGGATTTTAATCGATATTCTGTCCGCTGTGTCTCGTTTTTTGACCAAATATTTGATTATACTCGCCCACTGTCGTTGCCCTAAAGACTCAAGACTCAAAATAAAATGCTCCATATCCGCACCTTCTTTATGATCGGTGTTAATGACCCCATCCACTCTTCTACGCGCATATGTAAGATGTTGATGCTGATTTCAAATGATGATTTTGTGATCATAGTCAAATGATGATTTCAAAGACAAAATGACATCTTTCAAATAACCATCAACCACCTTAGCTTGCCCCATTTTCTCCATATGTTTTGGTACGTTCCTCAGTCTATTATTGCTGCAACAACAACTACAAAATTTATGGATTGGTCTTTGAGCTAGGACAACCCAATTGGCCTTCCCATGCATATAATATTCGTGTTACTCATTATCATATTCGTATACCAAGTGTTATGACCATTTTCCATAAAGGAGGTATACTGTATTTCGGTTAGTTGCTCGGTTCATACATGACAAAACTTAATGTAAAACACGGCAAGTTGCTCGGTTCACATATGACAAAAAAATGTCAATACGACAACCATAGCGGTGGTTGCTCGGTTCTCAACTGGAATAATATGACGCAAATGTTCCTGTTTTTATCAATTAATGCATATTTTAAGTCGATGATTTGATTTATGAGATTGACACATTATCTCCGCCGCGTATCAAACAAAATTTTGGACTTTATAGCCAATTATTTAAGCTGGTTGATGAAATTGTCTAGCTCCGTACAGTGTTCTTAATGCATGATATTTTTTTTTTCTTTTGATACTTTATGATGCATGAAAATTTAACACGAAAGTTGAACTAAAAAATAATTCAACATTCTTGGCTAATTAACTAGAAGAGAGTACAACCCCCCCATTATTCGTTCTAACAAAACTCAGTGTGTCGGCAAGACATAATTCATGGTTTTGGCCTTGGAAACTAAATGCACAAAAATGAATTAAATAATAATAAAAAAACAACACTAAAATTATTTCTTAGACTTTATGCATTATTTTAGTTTAGCGAGTTCACCTGAAAAAAGTTATTAGAATTTAAAACTAACTAATTGCTTCAAAAAAAAAAAAAAAAGAATTTAAAACTAGCTTCAATTGTCTGCAAAGTGATTCTTAACATACCATGAGAAATGCCGCAATGATATGATATCACATCTGACCAGTGGATATTTAGGTACGAGGGGTTTAGGCTTAAAAAAGAACACCGGGATTGAGCCCTCATTAATTTGGGAAGCTGGAGGCTAGAGCCATGCCAAGCCATGCATGTATTCGCACCATCGCCCCTTCATTAGGGGTGTAAATTGGGCCGGGCCGGACAGCCCGACCTATTTATTAAATGGGAAGGTATAGGACGGACCGGAACATCTCTTATCCATGAAATTAAAAGGGCCGGGCGGGCAGGGTTATTTATCTACAGTTAGTACCCATGGCCTACCCAAGCCTGTTTTGTAATTTGGCTCGGGCGGGTAGGCCGGGAGGGCCTTGAATATTACAAACAAATATATATATATTATACATATATATTGTTAAAAATAAAAAAAAATAGTAATGATACACACGTTTTACTTAAAATTAATAATCAAATACGAGAATTGAGATGGGAATAAGATAAACCAAACTTTCTATAATTTTTCCTGAATTGAATCATCAGAAAAGGAAACTGTCTTAGATTTTGCTCAATATTTTCTCTATATGGTTAACAAAGTTAGACTCCAATGGAATAAAAGTTAAGAAATACATATGAAAACTATGAGGGTTGACCGTATTAAGTATATGTACCAAGTATATTCTAGGATAAAACAAATGAGAACAGTCACTTAGGCTAGGTAAATGGATAACACTGGCGGGCTAACATGGCGGGTAGCATTGACGGGATAATAGGGAGGGTATTGGGCCGGGCAAAAAAATTTGAATTGTGGCCTGTGCCCGCCCTCTTATTTAAATAGGTTAGGTCGGGCCAGCCCGTAAAGGACCACGGTCACCCATGGGCTGTCATGGGACAGGGCGAACGGTACTGGGCCTCGGGCTGCCGGACAAAATTTACACCCTTACCCTTCATCATGCCGCTGGCTCTGATTGCCAGAGATCAGTGACTGCGTAGCCTGACCTTCACACCAACTTAAAATCACACCACTAGTGAAAATTAAAATTTCTCGCCTTGGGTGTAGAGCGATTTATAGAATTACAAAGGTCTATTTTTGGTTAGTCTCTTTTTTGAGGTTTGAACTTTCCCTATCGCGCGTAATCCACAACTTAATGTTGAAGGGTATAGTGAATCTCCCTTTCATGATAATGCATCCGCGATCAGAGGGTTGCAAATAACATTTCGTTCTCAATCAATTTAAAACTTCTCAACGTCAATGGTTACGTATATATGATCCAAATTTTGTTTCATACACTACTACAAGCACATAAAAGTGGCAACATCGTGGTAGGAATATCTTCTCCGATCGGAGAATCCTTTCGATTATTCATCGCCAATCATATCTCATCTTTGGTTCGTCGCCAATCATGTCTTATATTTTGTCGAAGAAAATCTAATAATACAATCAAAATCTAATGGAAATAGATTGATCCACATATATCTCTATGTATCAAGCAATGAGTGACATACTCCAGTGACCCACACTATAACTTAATCAAAAAACTATTGCCAAATATCAACCATAATCATCAAGACAGTGATGATAAGTAGTACTTTATCAAATTTGTTCTAGTGTGGACATGTTTTTGGATAGAAGATAGGACAGTAGTCGTCCACATATATATGCCTTTTTGTTATAAACTACTAGAAGCCTTCGATTGATCAGAAAACAACTATGAAGATAGTTTATATAAAGAGACAGAGCCATATTTAGCATCCACCTAACAAGGGCATCAAGTAAAATTGGGACTCTCATGATCCTTTTGTGTTTAGCTAATTAATTTAGTGTACAGGATTGCGAGTAAGCAAATTTGGCCTGTTAGATTGCGACCGATGTTACAGAGCAACATGGCAAAACGACTATAGGAGTTTACCAAATTTCATGGGGTTACCAACTTCTATATGATCGAAGTGTGGTTGGTGGTGAAAACAGGTAACCTGTGAAATTTGGTACCCTCACGGCAGCCTTGCAACTCAGGCAATGTGCAAGTATGTTACATTTGAAAATCACATGAGGTTTCATGTAAAATAATCCATCAACTTCAGGTTGTATGTAGTTTTTCTTTTGTAGTGTAGGTCGTAGATAATAGGATACAAGTAACACCTCTACTCATAGAGTCATAGAGAAATAAACCTTGATATTCAATGGATGAGTGGGATTAAGACTCCATCTTATTAACATCATGAAAATATGCTACGACACTAATGTTAGTGGCACCAAAAGATCTTATCATTTATAGTACTCGTATATTATAGATCCATTAACATCATGGAAACATGCTGTGACGTTAGAATTATAGATTAACAGTAAAACAACCCCTATTTTGTCAAAATAATAATAATTATAGGTTAACATAGTCTTGGTATTGACTTTGTACATATATATTTGGGTTTTGTAATCTATACCTACACACAACACAAGAGACGATCACACTTACTGCTAATCACTTTGAGATTAAGAATAGTTAGTCATTAATACGTACATATCAAAGATTAAAGTAAACAAGATAATACTCGTAGTATCTTAATAGTAGTCGTTAATACATGCATATCAAAATGAAGTAAACGATTATCTCAACAACCCGAAAATGCAATCAGAGAAGAGGACAAAAGACATGGTCATACATGGTATTCGTTGTATGTCTCTTCATAAACAGACATACTTGTACTGACGGATTTTTATACGTACGCTACTGATGGCGACTATAATTTTGATCCTCCCTTGTTAGTGGCAATCGGTCTCAACCAAAAGAGTTAATCACGGATTAGTCTCGGTCAGTTAGTCTCACTGACTCAACCAACATACATGTTTATTGAGCCAATGTACGGCTAGATATAATCCGAACAAGAATCCCCTATCAATCTCCTAACCAACGAATCCTTTAGCCATACGGAGTTTGATAATTAATCCTCGTCGAGTTTATAATTCCCTGCAGCAGTTGAGTAAATATTTGGCATTCCATGAAAACCAGTAGTACTAAGAATGGATGCAACTTAACCCAGTTCGGTCAAATCGTTAACTGACACTAGAAATATAGACTAAATTGACTCTGTACATAATTTAGTCTTATTTTAATTCATGTTCGTAATCTATACCTATCTACACACAAGAGACGATCATCACACTTATGAACCCATGACTGCTAACCACTTTGCAACAGTAGTTACTCATTAATACATACATATCTAGAATCACTAAGTATACAAGATCATCTCCACCAAAAAAATGCAATTAAATAAAAGGACAAAAGACATGGTCGTACTCGTATATATTGTTGTATGTTTTTTCCGTTAGTTATTGAAGACTAATTAATTATTTTTTAAAGTCAGTCGTGATTATTTAGGGAAGGGATTTCCTAAACCGGATAGAATTCTTGGTGGCCAAGTTTGTAACCCACATAAGTAGGTAATTAGGCCTTATAGAATTGTATCGTGTAGAAAACGATTAAGAGATCGGTGACGGATTTCTTGTATAGCTTTTAGGTCTAAAGCTAGGGTTTCGTTGTGAGAGCATATTGGTGAGGAACAAGAGACAAGGTTATCGTCTCGAGTAATTGTTGCGGTGTAACCAAGGGTTTGCTGAGATTCACACGACGCTGTAATCGTTTTTCTTCATAGTGGATTTGAGTTGGTGCGGCTCAAAGTGGACGTAGACAATATATACAAGTTGTATGTATTGGTCGAACCACTATAAATCTTGTGTCTTGTGAGTTGATTTATCTTTCTCGTATTATTATAGTTGCTTGTGCTTGGTTTACTTATTATTCATCATAATATCTCAAGATCCGTTATTCCGCGGTTGTCAGTGATTATTCCCTAAGAAAATCCTGACAACTGGTATCAGAGCTCGGGTTAAAGCTTTAGGGTTTATCGTAGTACGATTTGAGTGGGAGTTATGGGTGATAATAACGAAAGTACGGTAGCTAGAGTTAAAGTTTTTAATGGGAAGAACTTTGCGTTTTGGAAGTATCAGATGGAAGACTACCTATATGAGAAAGACATTTCCGATCCATTGGGTGGAGTTGCGAAAAAGGGAGCACGCTAAGACGATGAATGGACAACTCTTGATCGCAATTGTGTAGCCTTGATCCGTAGATGTATAACAGAGGAAGTCTACAATAACGTACAAGAGGAAACTAGTACGAAGGTTCTTATGGATAAACTTGAAAAGTTGTATCAAAAGTCATCATCCTCGGGGAAGATTATGTTGTGTGAACAATTATTTAATCTGAAGATGCAAGAAGGCGAAACGATTTCAGCACATCTTGGGAAGTTTAATTCGATTATTTCTCAGCTTTCAAAAGTTAGTATTACTTTTGATGATGAAGTTCAAGCTTTACGGTTGTTGTCGTCATTACCAAAGAGTTGGGAGACTGCAAGGACAACCATAAGCAATTCTGCAGGGAGCGAGAAGTTGAAGCTTGATGATGTGCAACAAAGGTTAATTGCTGAAGAGGAGAGAAGAATAGAACAAGGTTATGTTTCTAGTTCTTCAAGCTCGGCTTCAAGTACGCATGAAGAAGATAGAGGCAGGAGTTCAAATAGGAACAACAACAACAAATCCAAATGGAAGTCTAGAGGGAAGTCTAGAGGGAAGTCTAGGAGGAGATCTCAATCTCGACCTAGAGGTGTTGTTGAATGTTGGATGTGTAAGAAAGTAGGACACTTCAAGCGCGATTGTCCGGAAAACAAAGGTGTTAATAATGGTGGAAACAAAGGTAATCAAGAAGAGGTCAACGTAGTTGCAGCTGCGGAACCGATGAAGGTCCTTGTTGATAACAAGAAGGTGATTACGGAAGGTTTTATACTACTCTATGAGAACAAGCAAGATGAGTCTTGGATTATAGACTCGGGAGCTTGTTTCCATGCAACGGGTGATAAGAGTATTATGATATCTTATAAAGAAGGATACTATGTCCAAGTATTCTTAGGTGACGGTGAAGCATGCGACATCATTGGTTTGGGTGATGTGATCTTGAAAGTCAACGGTTCGACATGGAAATTGAAGGATGTACGACACATTCCAAATTTGAAGAAAAACTTGGTGTCTGTGGGCCAAGTTTGTGATGATGACTGTGAAGTTGTGTTAACGAAACAAAATTGGGAAGTAAATAAAGGTGCTATGGTGTTAGCTCGAGGAGTTAGAGTCAATACCATATACCGGACTTCAGATGGAACTACTTTAGCAGTGGCTAGTAGTGGTGAAGACACTAACTTATGGCATAGAAGATTAGGGCACATGAGTGAGAAGAACATGAAGATTCTATGTTCGGGAGGATATCTACCTAAGGTGAAGTCTGTTGATATGAGTTTTTGTGAAGACCGTGTTCTTGGAACACAAAAACGGGTTAGTTTCCGCAAAGGAGGAAGAGACTTGAGAAGTGCAAAACTTGATTTGGTTCATACCGATGTATGGGGACCAATTGATGTTGCATCTCACAGCGGATTCCAGTATTATATAACCTTTATTGATGATCACTCAAGGAAGGTGTGGCTTTACTTCATGAAGAATAAGTTCGAGGTGTATGAAGTGTTTAAGAAGTGGAAAGCTTTGGTTGAAACAGAAACAGGTCTGAAGTTGAAGTGTCTAAGGTCAGACAACGGTGGTGAGTATGAAAAAACAGAATTCTTACAGTTATGTGCTACAAATGGAATTTGTTTGGAGAGGACAGTTCCAAGGACACCACAGGAGAATGGAGTAGCAGAACGTATGAATTGTACATTGAATGCACGTGGAAGGTGCATGAGGTTGCAGTCTGGTTTTCCCGAGACCTTCTGGGCACATGCAACAGAGACGGCTGCTTATCTAATTAACAGGACACCTAGTAGTCCATTAGATATGAAGATACCAGAGGAGGTTTGGACTGGCAAAAAGGTAAATCTTTCCTATTTAAAAGTTCTTGGTTGTGTTGGTTATGTTCATCTTAGTCCCGGTGAGAGGTCTAAGATAGGTGCTCAAGCAAAGAAGTGGATATTCCTTGGTTATGGAATTGACGTTTTTGGGTATAAACTTTGGAACTATGAGGGTCACAAAGTTATTAGAAGTAGAGATGTCACTTTTAATGAGAATGAGTTGTACAAGGACAGGAATACAACACAAGTTGAAGATGTCAGGTCAAGCAACGTCGATAAGGAGTTGTATATCGATATTGATGATGTTTCTGGAAGAAGTGTGGAACAAGAAGAGCATCATGTTGCTCATGGCAGAGAAGTACAAGTTGAAGAGACTTCTACTGCATTGGGAGTTATTCCTACAGTTTCACAAGAAGTATGATTATCGTCAAGAACTCCTAAACCAAACCCAAGGTATGCTTTGAATTATCTATTACTTACGGATGGAGGCGAACCTGAAGATATTAAGGAAGCACTAGCGGCTGATGATTCAGGCAAGTGGAAACTTGCTATGGAGGATGAGATAAATTCACTTGATGAGAATGGATCTTGGGTGTTAGTAAAATTACCAAGAGGTAAGAAGGCGTTGCATAACAAGTGGGTTTATCGGATGGAATCTGAAGCAAATGGAGAAATTCGCTACAAAGCGAGGTTGGTTGTGAAAGGTTTCTAGCAAAAACCTGGTGTTGATTACAACGAGATATTTTCTCCAGTTGTGAAAATGACTACTATTCGAGTATTGTTAAGTCTAGTGGCTTCTGAAGATCTCTACCTTGAACAGTTGGATGTAAAAACATCTTTTCTTCATGGTAACCTAGATGAAGATATTTACATGAAGCAGCCACAAGGATTCATAGTAAAAGACAAAGAAGAGATGGTGTGCAAGCTAAAGAAGAGTTTGTGTGGTTTAAAACAAGCCCCGAGACAGTGGTATAAGAAGTTTGATAACTTCATGCATAGAAGTGGTTACTCACGATGTAATGCAGATCATTGTTGTTACTTCAAAAGGAATGGTTCTGACTACATCATATTACTACTGTATGTTGATGATATCTTGGTTGCCGAAACATCTCTACAAGAAGTTGAGAATTTGAAGAAACAATTAGCAAGTGAGTTTGCTATGAAAGATCTTGGTGAAGCAAAGCAGATTCTTGGTATGAGGATCATAAGAGACAGAGCTAAGGTTGTACTTATGCTTAGTGAGGCTGAATATATTGAACGAGTGTTGAAAAGATTCAATATGGAGAATGCTAAACCAGTTAGTTCTCCACTTGGAAGTCAAATTCGTCTTTCAAGTATGCAGTGTGCGAAGACAGATGAAGAAAAGGAGTACATGTCTAACGTACCATATTCTTCGGATATTGGGAGTCTAATGTATGTTATGGTGTGCACGAGACCGGATATTGCACATGCAGTGGGAGTAGTGAGTAGATATGCAAGCAACCCACGAAAACAACATTGGGAAGTTGTGAAGTGGATTCTCAGGTATTTGAGAGGTAACACAAACGTACCATTGTGCTATAGAAAAGGTGGTTCTATCTTGAGGGGTTATGTGGATGCAGACTTCGCAGGTGATGTAGATAAAAGGCGAAGTACGACCGGTTATGTTTATACTATGGAGTCAGCTGCAGTGAGTTGGAACTCACGTTTACAGAAGTTGGTGACATTATCTACTACGGAAGCGGAGTACGTAGCAGTAACAGAAACGAGCAAGGAGATGATTTGGTTACGAGGTTTGTTAGATGAGTTGGGAAAGGAACAACGAGATAGTGTTCTGTTTAGCGACAGTCAAAGTGCTATACATTTAGCCAAGAACTCAGCCTATCATACTAGGACGAAGCATATAGATATCCGTTATCGTTTCATTCGGGATCTCTTAGAAGAAGGAGAGTTGAAGCTCGAGAATATTCTTGGCTCGAAGAATCCGGCGGATATGTTTACCAAGGGAGTTACATCAGACAAGCTAAAACTCTGCAAGGCTTTAGTTGGTATCTCAGAATGAGGATCTGGGAGGGGAGCCGCACTAACAAGGAAGATGTTTTAGCACCGTCAATCCAAAGTTGAAGAATGGAAGACAATCAATAAGTCTTCAAAGTGGGAGATTGTTAGTAATTGAAGACTAATTAATTATTTCCTAAAGTTAGTCGTGGTTATTTAGGGAAGGGGTTTCCTAAACCGGCTAGAATTCTTGGTGGCCAAGTTTGTAACCCATATAAATAGGTAATTAGGCCTTGTAGAATTATATTGTGTAGAAAACGATTAAGAGATCGGTGACATATTTCTTGTATAGCTTTTAAGTCTAAAGCTAGGGTTTCGTTGTGACAGCATATTGGTGAGGAACAAGAGACAAGGTTATCGTCTCGGGTAATTGTTGCGGTGTAACCAAGGGTTTGCTGGGATTCACACGACGCTGTAATCGTTTTTCTTCATAGTGGATTTGAGTTGGTGCGGCTCAAAGTGGACGTAGACAATATATACAAGTTGTATGTATTGGTCGAACTACTATAAATCTTGTGTCTTGTGAGTTGATTTATCTTTCTCGTATTATTATAGTTGTTTGTGCTTGGTTTACTAATTATTCATCATAACATCTTAAGATCCGTTATTCCGCGGTTGTCAGTGATTATTCCTTAAAGAAATTCTGACATCGTTCATCAATAGACATGCTTGTAGCGACGGATATCAATACGTACCCTACTGATGGCGACCATAATTTTGATCCTCCGTTGTTCGGGGCAATTAGTCTCAACTAAAAATAGGTAATCCCGGATATATCTCGGTCTCAACCTGCACTTCTTACATGTTGATTGAGCAAGAGTAGGACTAATAAGGGCTGCTATATAACACAGTCGGATTAATTAATCCTAACTATTTTCCGGTGATATCTATAATCTTATTACGCATAAGTTACAGAATTCGGGCTTTTCACTTTTATATGTCTCGACTCCTGTTAAGGAAGATCTTACTTTACCAATCATCACACATAATTTCCATCCAGTTTTTTTTATATATTTTCTTAAGCATTGTTGTTTAGCAAGAAAAGAAGCTATTATTTGTATATGAAAGATCAAGCAGGTTGAGGGTTGAGTGAAGACGAGTGGGAAAAAAACATTCCCATGTAACTTTTCTCTTGTATTGTCAACACACAAGTATCTCTCATTGCACTTACCGACAGTCCTTAGGATCTTTAAGGCTTTGCTAAGTCCTCGTGTAAGAATTGAAGGATCCAATGGCATTACTTTGTTTTTTTCTTTTCTGAAAGATAATTCAATGGGATTACTTAAGTAATAAAAGCATCATTGAATTAGGACCCTATAATGATTATAATTAAGAACCTAATGATATAAATTAAGAAGAGTTAACTAACTTTACTTTGTTTATTTATTAAAAGAGATATATTGCATCAAATCAAAGACATTTCTAATGTAGATGGTGTGTTTTTACTCTAGTAATATAGGGTTGCAGTTGGCACATCATCATCATCCTATGCCTTGTCATAAAGATCCTTTTTGCGAAACAGAAGATTTTATACTGTACTACTGCTAAAGAATGTATGAACTTCCTTTGAACTTCATCTGCAAAAGGCACATTTGTAGTTTTAATGGATCCACGCCTTTGTATTTGACTTTTGCAAGGTGCATTTGTACTTCATTCATTCTCTTCATTCTCCAAAAGAGGCACATATATACCTGCATAATCAAAGCATACACATCTGTCGGCACTGCAGTGGCACCTCCCAGTAACATTCAGCTTTAGGAATAGAAAAAAGAAGGTGCATTTCATCGTGAAAAACAACAACAACAACAGAGAACTTGCAATGTACAAAATTTTAAACCCTGGTTTTTATTCAGTAAAATGCAAAAGAACATAATGGCAATGCTACTATAATTGGGATTCTTTGCCATAATGGACCATTCACCATTGTTTTAGACATTAAAATGTCTTTTCCTTCCCATCACGTACGAAACAACTTGGAATTGGCACGAGCATTTACTTCAAGTAGATGTGAATTTAGACTGGTCCAAGAACCATGACTCATAAATACCCAAATCATAAAACTAATTGTCGATGATTTGGCACACATTTGACTAGTCGCCTAGTCCATTTTTTACGCACATTCAAAACTTCTTGTTGCGCCAATTTGGTGTGGTAAATTGACGGCACCGTCCTTTCTGTCTATGGTTCCACTTACTATACGTACTAAAGTACTCGTACCAATTATCAAAGTTTGATTGCTCATTCATGACCCGCTCATTTGCTTGATGACAAAAATATAATAAGGGTTTTTTAGTTTCTCTCAAACTGTTGTATGCGGAGACCTACACAGATAGCCGCAATAAAAATAAGCTCGTCGGTACTGTCATGCAAAACACTGTCCGAGCTTATGATTATATGGAAAATTGAATTGTTTTACATGGATTTGGTCAATTCCAACAAGAAAATAAATTTGCTTAGTCATGCTAATTTGTAATTACCAAACAACTACTAGCAAGTCCAATTTCCTATATACAATACCAAAACAGTAGTAGCCTCATATGAACACAAACATACCTTCATTAGTCAGTTTGACAAGATAGATTCACCAACAAGTAGGGTGGAGATAATGCAGTTTGAATTGAATTCTCATGGCCAAAATATCTAGAGAAAAGAGAAGAAAGAGCACAGATTGCTTGAATACAATTCCTATACTATTTTTCATAATATCTTGTTATGACAAAAAAAAAAAAGATAACTTCCTATCACCACCACCAAAAAGTATTTATTATCATCATCATAAAACTGCAAGGTATTTTGTGTCTACGTCTAACCCCCAACCCCATGCATCATCAACCTCCTTATCATCTCTTCCCATTGTATGGTGGGCCAATTAATCTCTTCCTATTTATATCAAGTTATCAACTGTGGTACTGCCATACCTTCCTCATAAACCCCAGCTATCCTATAGCTACTACCTATAGCTCTTAAGACTTGAGCAGCATCTGCACAATCAACAATGTCTTCTCCTTCTTCTTCTTTCATTAATACAATTGTGCTCTTTATACTTTGTTTCTTTATCATCACAACTATATTCATGGTCCCTTTAACCAACGCACAACCTTCACCTGGATTCTCCCCTAGTAACAAATTTAGGACTATAGGCTTTTTCCAAGGCTTTAGAAATTTATGGGGTCCTCAACATCAAAAACTTGAACAAAATCAATTAACCATTTGGCTTGATAAGAGCTCAGGTGTTTATCACTTTCACTCCCTCATTTTCTTTTTTCATTTTGTAACTAAGCTTGTTTAACAACAATTGTATATGTAACTTTTCTTTCTTTCATTTGAGCTCATTTTTGTTGATCGATTTGATGAATCAGGGAGTGGATTCAAGTCGAATCGAGCATTCCGATCGGGTTACTTCGGTGCCGCAGTCAAACTCCATCCTGGTTATACTGCAGGAGTCATTACATCTCTTTATGTAAGAATCACTTCTTGTTTCTTTTCATTCTTCTTTGTATATGTTTTGAGATGAATTTGGGTAATGACTCGTTGATTTATATATATTTCAGCTCTCGAACAACGAAGTTCATCCTGGAAACCACGACGAAGTTGATATCGAGTTTCTTGGAACGACGCCTGGAAAGCCGTATACTTTGCAGACAAATGTGTATGTAAGAGGAAGTGGAGATGGGAGTAGGATTGTAGGAAGAGAAGTGAAGTTTAATTTGTGGTTTGATCCAACTGCCAATTTCCATCATTATGCTATTCTCTGGTCACCCAGAGAAATCATGTAAGTGCAGTAGTAGTATGATTTCATATTTAAAGTTGGGTCTAGAAAACTTGGAGGTTACCCCTTAACAGTTTCCAGGGACAATAATTCACTTCTTTGGTGAAATTTCCAAATATTTTCTAATTATTACTTCTAAATTGTGGGTTTTCAGATTTTTGGTAGATGATATTCCAATAAGGAGGTACAAGAAGAAGAGCGACTCAACTTTTCCTACGAGACCAATGTGGGTATATGGCTCAGTATGGGATGCATCATCATGGGCTACAGAAGGTGGTAAATACAAAGCCGATTACCAATACCAACCATTCTACGCTAGATATACGAATTTCAAACTCAGTGGTTGCCCTGAGAATGCACCAAACTCATGTGGCGCCGTCTCAGCTTCGCCAAATCCGGCCGGTGGATTGAGCCGTCAGCAGAACATGGCTATGAAATGGGCTCAAAATAACCATATGGTTTATGACTATTGCAAGGATTCAAGAAGAGATCATTCTGTTACACCGGAGTGTTTTATGGCTTAATTCTCTTCATCACCATTCCTAGTCAAATTTGCTTCCCTTGCTCTCTCTAAAAAGATCACATACGAAGATCATCATATACCCTGTGATTCTATATCAATCATATTCTTAATCTTAAACCAGCTCTTGGAAATTCTTGAGATGGGGTGTCCAACTTATTGAAGAGTTGTTAATCGTCCAAGACTCCAAGGAGTTGATACTTTTCTTTTTCTTTTTAAAAATTGTTTTTTATTTTGGTTTGTAGCTATTGTTGTGTGCATAATTATTATAGTATGGAGAGAGCAATTAAGGGTGGAGTGATGCAAGGAAAAAAAAAAAAAAGAAGAAGAAGAAGAAGAAAAAAATGAAGCCCATACAAAGTGATGAGGTTGTATTAAGTGTACCCATTTCTTATATTTTTAAATAAAGTTTCATTATTTTTTCTCTTTTTGTATATATGAAATGCATGAAATTAGGAAAAAAATATATGTAAAAATAACCAAATCATTTCCAACAGGGAGTTAGTTGATGGAAATTATTAAGATTACAAGATCTTTGAAAGAAGAAATAGAGCATGTCAATGCTGTTGATTTTAAGAAGATAGTGATTTATTGTAAGTTTAGCCAATATGTCTTAATCAAAATATTTTCAATTAATTGAAAGAGGGATTTTCTTAGTCAAGCTTTTATGTTTTACGTCTATTTTCTTTCTATGCTTCAGAACAAGAAAAGAAAAGTAGAAGCAGATTCTTCTTAAATTTTTATACTTCCATTCAAGTTGGAGAAGCTTTTCCTAGTAGCCAATTTAAATATTGGAAAACACTTACGGCAGATCTTGCAATAAAAACCTTGCTGATATTACTAATCGTATCTCAAAAAATGACCCTCTATGTAGAATCCTAAAATGTTGCAGTATGGGTTTTTGACATGTTCATTAATCATTAAAATCTCATATAGTATCCCAATATGTGATAAAGAGACATGGAAACTGAATAGTTTAAAGTACTTTTCTTTCCTGTTGTAGATTTCGCAACCTTTACACGATCAACTAGATCTGTGATCATGTCGATCTATTTCGCCTTTCTAACATTATTTTTTTGATCTAAATAGTTTTGTCATCATCCCTGTTTATAGTGTATTGGCCTTTTGCGATCGAGAATAGTAGACATGAGATCAATCATGCATACTCAATTATCAATCAACGCCCAAAGTTGCAAAAAGTGCACGGATGGGTCATAATGCTACTTGCATGTGTTCGGTCATAGAAGATCCAACTTATAGCCACCATACATATTTGCTTCAAACAAACATAACCAGAACACTACTTGCTCGATCGTTCCAAATTCAGATTCCACATAGGGATAAGCTCTCACATGCCCATCTCTTTCTCAGCTCTCATAGGGATAAGCTCTCATAGGGAGAATTTTGGCGGTTCATTGCGTTACGTTATAGAGCAGTTGAGTGATGCTTGTGACAACTAACTGAAGTAGTAGATATATAGATAATACTGTTAGGATTTCCGGATCATATTTTTTGTTTTTCATATTGGTGTTTTCTTCTTCGTGGAGGTTTGGTTTGCTAAGAGGCTTGTGGCAGAAGTAGTAGTAATCGTGGCATATTTCCGAACTTGACAATAAGTCATGTCAGGGGTGTCAACATCCCACAAGTTATATTCAACCTTCCATTTCATTTAAAGTAGAAAAAATCTTCACCAATTTCACTACCCAATATCCATTAAACTATGTGTCAAGAATTGCTCAATCTCTTCGGTCCCTTTCTCATTGATTAATTAAGTATTTATACAAGACTCAAATACTTGAGACTCAAGACTCAAATATCTTATTACCTAATACAATTCTGAGGCCTACCATACGGGACTTAAGAATAGAGACCAAGCAAGACTTTCCTATATGTGGTACCTTCAATATCGGTCTCAGATTTTCTACCAACTTCGTTGGTGATTATACACGTACCTTCCATATCAGTCTCAATGTTACGTGTCTTAATACCCTCCCTCAAGACGGAGCATGCAGGTCACAAATGCCCATCTTGGATAGAAGACCATGAAACTTAGCTTTTCTTAATGATTTTGTGAAAATATCCGCCAATTGCACTGTGGTAGAAGTCTAAGATGGCGATACAATTCCCTGTACTATTGCATCTCTGATCAGATGACAATCCACCTCTATATGCTTGGTACGCTCATGGAAAACTGGATTCTTAGCAATATGTAATGCTGATTGACTATCACAAAGAAGACTCATTCCTTGTGCATGCCGAACTCCCAAATCCCGAAGTAACTGTTTTAACCACTTTAACTCACACGTAGTAGCCGCCATTGAACGGTATTCTGCTTCAGCTGAACTTCGTGACACAATATGTTGTTTCTTAGTCTTCCACGACACTGGCGAATCCCCAAGAAGTACAAACCATCCTGTTAGTGAACGCCTAGTTAAAGGACAACTTGCCCAATCTGAATCACACCAACCTTTCAAGTTAAGATTACTATCAGAACGCAACAGAATTCCTTGTCCAGGATTCTTCTTCAAATATCTAACCACACGTAGTGCGGCTTCCCAATGCTCCAATCTTGGTTGTTGCATAAACTGGGACAAAGTATGCACTGAATAAGCAAGATCTGGTCGTGTGACTGACAAATAGATTAGACGTCCAACCAGTCTTCTATATCTCTCCACATCTTTGAGCAAATCTCATTTTGCCAAAGCAAGACGATGGTTTGTCTCCATTGTAAATTCTGCAGGTTTTGCACCCAATAAACCTGTCTCCATGATAATATCCAACGCATATTTTCTCTGGCATATGTCGAAACCCTTTTTACTACGAGCTACTTCCAATCCTAGGAAGTATTTTAATTTTCCCAAATCTTTCATCTTAAAACATTGACCCAGGTATGACTTAAACTTTGTAAGTGCAATTAGATCATTACCTGCAATAATCAAATCATCAACATACACCAGCACATTAAGTTGCATCTTTCCCTTGATCATAGTAAAAAGAGAATAATCTGAATAGGATTGACGGAATCCATAATTTTTCAACGTTGTTGACAACTTTGCAAACCAACACCGTGGAGCTTGTTTTAAGCCATACAATGATTTCTTCATCTTACAAACCATATTAGGATTACCCTTGGCAAATCCTGGTGGTATCTTCATATACACTTCCTCTTCCAAATCTCCATGAAGAAATGCATTATGTACATCCATCTGATGCACTTCCCACTCCTTAGCCGCTGCAACAGCTAAAAACATGCGAACAGTTGTCATCTTTGCCACTGGTGCAAACGTCTCATTATAATCTAATCCTTCAACTTGATGATTTCCAAAGATTACAAGTCTCTCTTTTAATCGCACCAACTTCCCGTTTTCATCATACTTCTCTGTATATATCCATTTGCTTCCCAGTGCCTTCTTACCGGGTGGTAATTCTGTTAGATTCCACGTTCCTTGTTCTTCCAAGGCTCTTATTTCTTCCGCCATAGCTTTCCTCCATCCTGGATGCTTCATTGCTTCTCTGAAACTCTTAGGCTCAGACTTTGCAGTTAGTGCTGCAAGATAAGTTTTATGTACTGCATAAAACCTATCACAACTAACATAATATGTCAAAGGATAAGGTGTACCTGAGGATGATGATTGTGTGGAATCGAGCTGAGATGGACTATGTTCTCGAATGGTGTGCTTCACAAATCCTTTTAGCCTACTAGAAGGGATCTTCTGACGCTTGCCCTTACCCATCTCTTCTTCATCCATGACGTTATCGTGAGTACCAACATCCACTTCTACAACAGCATCCTCAGTTGGTTGTTTCTCCATGTCACTGTGTACTTCCACAGTTACACCTTCTTCTGCGACTGTGCTTCCCTCATCGTCGCTGTACACTTCAACAGCAACCTCCACTGGACTGGACTGACCAGAAGTATCTTTCTCAGCAGAGTTTTTAATCAAACCACCAGACGTATCGGTCTCAGTGGAATTATTAAAATTAGACTGATTCATCACAGTCGTATCATCCTTATTCAACCCACGTTTCAAGTTCGGCTCATATGGAAACTGATTTTCATGAAACTTCACATCTCTCGACACCATAAATTGTCTTTTGTCTAAATCGTAAACTTGCCACGCCTTTTTACCAAAAGGATAGCCAAGAAATACACATCTCCTTCTTCTACTCGCAAATTTATCTCCTTTACTGCTTTGATCATGCACATAGCACAAGCATCCGAACACCTTCAACTGATTATATGGTGGTTGCTTTCCAAACAAAATTTCATAAGGAGTTTTATTGTTTAGAATAGGTGTAGGTGTACGATTAATTAAGTATGTCGCGGTCAGTGCACATTCTCCCCAAAATCATATTGGTAAACTTGCTTGAAATCTCAAAGCCCTTGCCACATTCATTATATGCTGGTGTTTTCTTTCAACTCTTCCATTCTGTTGAGGAGTACCTACACACGAAGTCTCAAAGACTATCCCATTAGTCTTAAAATAACCACGCAATGCATTAAATTCAGTTCCATTATCACTTCTAACAATTTTGACTTCTTTGTTAAACTGCCGTTTTACTAAAGCAACAAAATCACGAAATATTGATTCAACCTCAGTTTTGTATTGAAATAAATAAATCCACACACCTTTTGAAAAATCATCTACTATTGTCAGAAAATATTGAGCTCCACTTGATGAATGTATCTTATAAGGTCCCCATAAATCAATATGAACTAACTCAATAATACAATTGGACTTACTCAAACTACTAGAAAAACTACTTCGACGATGCTTTGCTCGTGGACAAATATCACAAGCATCATTATTATTCTTTATTAACCTACTCACTCCTTGTAACTTTTGTAATACTTTCTCTGAAGGATGTCCCTTACGTCAATGCCACAGCTCATATGTATCTTCACTTACAGCCATAACTTCCACTTGAGGCACACCACAGAAAATATATAGTCCACCTTGTCTCTCAGCCACTCCAATCATCCTCCTCGTCAACCGGTCTTGTATAATACATAAACCATTAGTACATTGGATAATACATCTCATCTCATCAATGAGTTGTGTTACTGAAGTTAAGTTACAGGTTATCTGAGGTACGTAAAGAACATTATCAAGTCTCATTCCACCAGTAAGAATCACATATCCTATTTTCTCAGAGTGCGCATATTTTCCATCAGGCAATCCAACTGAACATGCCTTAATATTTCTTACGTTAACCATGTCAAGAAGTTCACACGTGACTTGATTTGTTGCTCCTGTGTCAACAATCCAGGATGTTTCTTTCTTTTTACCTTGTAGATGAGAATTGGTCTTTCGTGAGTTTAAATACTCCATCACCTGCTGAACCTGTGCAGCTGTAACTCCTACCAATCTTGATCCATCAGATGTTGACGCACCACTTGTTTGATTTGCAGCTGATATATGTAAGTTATGTGCATGAACGGTGTTACCACCTTGTCCTCTGCCACCTCTTCCGTTTGCATTCCCAGTACCAGTACGTCCACGTCCTCTTCCTCCTGTTCTACCTCCTCTTCCATTCTTTGGTCTGTCTCCCCACCATTCAGGGTATCCAATTATTTTAAAGCAGCCATCATCAGAGTGTCCTTGTCTGCTGCAATGTTTACAGTATTTGGCTGGATCACAGGTGTTGAGAAGACGTTGATCAGCTTGCACCTTGAAAGCCATGACATTCTCTTGTACGTCTGAAGTAACACCTCCATCTCCGATTCTCAGACGTTCTGAGTTGACAATCGCTTGGTATACAACATCTATTGATGGCAGTGGATCCCTAGCTAGCAGTTGTTCACGCAAAGAACTGTAGACAGAATCCAGACCAATAAGAAAATAATGCAAGAAATCTTCTTCTCTTAACACACTTACCTGAGTCGCAATATTACACTTGCACAGTCCACACTTGCACTGAGGTATCTTCATATAAGTCACCATCTTATCCCATATTTTGTTCAATCTTCCATAATATATAGCAACTCCCTCCGTTTTCTTTTGTTTGCAATCACTCAAGGATGCCTTTAGCTGACATATTCTGGTTCCACTCACAACACAGAATCTTCTCTTCAAGTGTGTCCATAACAGACTTGCATCATCATAGTCTCCAAGAGTTGATCTAACTGAAGCTTCCAACGTATTATTGATCCATGAAACTAACATTGAGTGAACTGCAATCCATTCTTCCAACTGATCTGGTTCTACAGGTTGTTTGATTGTTCCATCAACAAAACCGAATTTTCTTTTGGCTATCAATGACCTTCTCATTGCTCTAGCCCATTCATCATAGTTAGTTCCTTTTAGAACAATCGGTGTGATGATTATTCCCGGTCCATCACTAGATCCCATATGATATACTGGGTTCTTCTTCTGCGTATCATATTCAATCATCTTTCCTTTTGATGATTCTACTTCTTCAACCATCTTTAGGGTTTGAACAGTTTCATTTTTTTTTTTTTTTTTAGGGTTTAGGTATCGTAACTGGCTCTTGATGCCATGTAAAGAATTGCTCAATCTCTTCGGTCCCTTTCTCATTGATTAATTAAGTATTTATACAAGACTCAAATACTTGGGACTCAAGACTCAAATATCTTATTACCTAATACAACTCTGAGACCTACCATACGGGACTTAAGAATAGAGACCAAGCAAGACTTTCCTATATGTGGTACCTTCCATATCGGTCTCAGATTTCCTACCAACTTCGTTGGTGATTATACATGTACCTTCCATATCAGTCTCAATGTTACGTGTCTTAATACTATGTGCACAATCTCTCTATTTTGTTCGTTTTAGCATTATTTTCTTGATGTTAATAAGTTTGTCTCGTGTTTTTTCTTCCGGTTTAGTCAATTGACAATTTGTGTGTACGATAGTAGACATGAGATCATCCATGTGTATGTTCATTTATCTCTATGCCTATCGTTGTAAAAAAAAAAAGGTTCGGATGTGTTTGGTCATAATAGTAGAACCTTACAAGTTTGCTTCAAACAAACATAACTAGAGAAACACTGCTTGGCTTCATCAAATGTTCCAAATTCAAACTCTACGGATAGATAAGTTCTCACATGCCCCATAGGCCATATCTCTATTTCATTGTTGTATTGTTGTCCATATAGAAAGAGAATTTTGGCGTTTCATTGTGTTCCTTTATAGAGCGGTTGAGTTGGGTGATGCTTGTAAGTTGGAAAACTGTTAAGATTTCTGGATCACGTTTTTCATTTTGTTTTGATACTGATGAGTTTTATTTGTTGTTTTCCCTTCAAGTTTTTGGGGTTTGATAAAGGATTGTGGTCGAAGTAGTAGTTATCGTGGCATTCTCTAAATTCGACAAACGTTAATTTGTCAGCCTTTCATTTGATCACCCATACCTCCATTGAGAATTGATGAACACGCGTGTTGATAAATAAAACATGGAGCTGTTTTTTTTTTACTCCTACATAACCGGTACGTTCATACTTCATATCATGCTAATCAACGGAATTAGGAAGCGTAACTAATTGACAAACTGTTAAGATATAAAAATTCTTTCGAGAAGATTGTCAACATCCGACCTTAGCTCAGTTGGTAGAGCGGAGGACTGTAGTAGTAGCCGATAATCCTTAGGTCACTGGTTCGAATCCGGTAGGTCGGAAGGAAATTCCATCCTGCTTTTATTCGTCTAAGCACAATAATTTTCTGACATATATTAATTTACAAACTATGAATCTAATCAAGTTAACATTCGAATAAACTTAAAGGGGACTGCTCCGATATTATAATCCAGTTATCAAGAAATACGGGCTTGTTCAGAGGCAATCATCTTCCACCAAATCAGAACCTTTTAAGAAATTTTTTAACCGAAGTTAGGGCCTCGAGGCAAATAAAAGAGTTGCAGCTTGTCTTCACTTACACAACCAAGTAATCCTCTCTCTGAAGTACCCGAGTACTTCACGTCAAGAATAGCATTCTGATTTCGGTTAAGACTCTGGGAAGTAAATAATGATGGCAACTCCCGCAAGCATAATCCACTAGTTGATTCATCTCCATATGCAAACAACGGGTTGCGATTCTCCAAATTCAAAATAACCGATTTTGGCAGTCGAACACTATTTACACACGTCAATGTAGACCCTATGTGGTGATAACTGTTGCCACCTACTCTTTTGACAAGAACATGAGAACCAGTTACTCCTTGTCCGCGGCCAGCAGCTGAAGGTGATAATGAAGTCTGAGTAGCAACCACATCATTTGCTGTGTGAACTCTAGGACGAAATGAAGCCACAATATCATCAGTAATGGGACTATAAGCAAGCGATATACATACTCCTTGATTTTCCAATCCAGGAACCACGATTGGCCTTTCTCCAGGAATACCAGTTTTCCACACACAAGGGCCAATAGAAGAAGCAGTTAGGACTGATCTGCCACCATTATGAAGAGGGGAGTTGTCTGGAAGAGAATGTATCGTATGAATAGGGTGAGAGGTGAGACCGTTCATGGACTCCACAGGTCCCGATGTTTGGCGCATGTCAAACAACAATAACATTCCATTCTGCGACAATTATCAACAAAAGAAAAGACCAAGAAGGTTAACACTAATTCCACCATTGCAGAAGCTTGAGAAATTGGTAGATACACAGACCTGCAGTCCAGTGTACATGTGGTGTTCACTGTCAAGATCCCATGAACAAGACCAAGCGGGAGCCTATAATATAGATATATAAAATAGTTAAAAGACCCTGATAATTGTACTGTTGATAAGTGACGCTTAATTTGATGAAATAACATATGGCTTAAGATAAGAAGCAAGCTAAAGAACATTCTTTTTCATATACCTGAATGACAAGTTGTGATCAGATAAATAGTTCAAATCTCATAGTTACTTTAGAATCATAGAGATAGTAACAGAAAGAAGGTGTAAGACTTACTGGCAATTCATATTTGATAACAAAATTGTTCCTTTCCATGCTGTAAAACAATCAAAATATTCAGCACAATTATGGCATTGAGAATAGACGGTACAGTACAAAATTGTTAATGAGTTTAGTAAAACCTGAGAATAGATGCTTTCTTCCCCAATGAAGCACAGAGTGCAAGTTTACCAGAAGGGGAAATATGCAAGTCCTTAACAGCTTTTGAGCCAGGAGGAAGTTTTATCCTCTCACTTTCATAGGGATGCAACAAGCTAATCTGCACCAAATTCAATATCGTGTGCAGTGGTTTCAGTATTCAGTACTGTAAAATGCAATGATTTTGCAAATTAGTTCTCACATTCAACCAAAAATTTACCTTGGTAAGCACATGCTCTACATCCATTGCATGTTGTCTTTGCGCTAGAAGTAGGATATCATGAGAGAAATCCATATCGAATACCTTTCCACCATCTACTGCTAACTCATCCTGCAAAGTTAAATCTGTTAGACTAAAGCTAGTAAGGATGTCAAGGGTTTTGATTTACTAAATTAACAAAGAAAAAGATAAGGAAACAAAATACAACTAATGTATTGTATCCAATCAAAGAAAAGAAATGTCAGCCCAATCCAGAATTTTTGTTATAATGCTTAAGCATCACTCTAGGAACAACATGGGAACTGAAAAGAGTGTAACTAACGGGGTTCACTTTTCTCGGCATTAAAATTGAAAAAACATCGGTATTTAAGTAACTGCTGTCACAATCTAATAAACATACGAGGCAAATGTTGTGATGAGGTCAAGGTTCTACTTGGTAAACAAAACAAAAAACGAAATTTGAAGTAAAGTGAGTAATTGGCTAAATTTCTCAGTTATTAAGAATTCTCAAAAAAATATATAAGCAAGGATACTTAAGTGACACATGAAATTTCTCCTTCACGGGAGAATTCATAGAAGTTAGTCATGCAAATCAGGAAATTGAATCAGAATGAAAAGGCTATACAATCCATGACGTACCATTAATTTAAATCTGCAAGGGGGATAACCTTGTCCGGTAGCAGGATTTAACCCAAGATTGCGTCCTACATAAATATCACAAAAGTTAATTAACCAACTACTACCAATGGATACATTCTATCCATTCTTGACTCCTCATTTCTTAAAAATCCAAATTATTCCTAGTTTAGAAATTGTTTTAAAGAGAGTAGTGCAGCATGCTTTAGCACCATATATATTTTCTTCTTTCCTCCCACTAAATGAGGATTTTATAATGTATAATACATAATGTGTCTCTGCTATGTCTCATGCTCCAGTGGGAAAAGAATCTTAACTTGGAACAGGCCCAACACGTTGGATATAAAATACAATAAACCTTACTCATTTGCAGACAAAGGAATAATACCATTTAACATCTGCTCCGAATTGCACCTCACTGATCTAATACCCGCATCTCCCAGTGATGTATTTTCCACGCGTTGCCGCTTCTACAAAACCAAAAGTCAAGCCTACAGTTTGAGATAAAGAGAAAAAAGGCATGCCTAACAGGAGAATAGAAAACATTCTTAAAATAATACAAGCAAACATTTACAATGAAGGCAGAGACCCTTCAAGAAGGGTAACTGAATTTTATTGGAATACACAAAAAATCCACGATTCCTCTTTACCACTCTCTCTTTGTTCCAAGCTTCCTTGTCTTGCTTTATTTTCTCCTTCAAGTCAGCTATCTGCATGCACAATGTGAAGGATAAGAGTGACACTAACCAAGGATTGATCAGAATGCTAATATTAATATCACTATTAATGAAAGGAAGTAGTCCTATACAAGATTGTTAGCCGGATATACATGGTAAAGGCTGCACAGATATTTTTAGAAGACTATGTTGTCCTACAGTCAGTTGCCATACCTGCATCTTAAGAAAATCATTTTCAGCCTTAAGAGAGTGAAGTTTCTGCAGAAAAAGAAAGAAATATTAACAAAACCATAACATCTTGTGAACAACATCTGGTAATATGAATCCCAGTTCTGAGTCTTCTGACCTGTTCTTGCGCTCCATCAGTAACAACCAATCGCGAAACATAAAGCTTTATTATATTCTTCACCGTACACTTACTACCACATTGAGGACACTACAAACATACAATAAAATGAAAAATGATACTGTCAATACTTCAAAAAGCAAATTGAATAACAGTTAACTGACTATTATCTACAAAAAGTAAACAAGAACTACCTTTGAAGGACCTCTCCTACTTTGTTGAATCCATTTCTTTATGCAAGCTAAACCATATACATGTCCACACGGAAGACAACTGTAACTCAAACACCATATAAATCAATAAGATAAACAGACTACACGAATACTAGAACGAAGCAAAATTTTAGAATCCGAAAAGACAAAATTTGTGATTATAACAAGAACAAATTAGCAATGATTAGATTGAGAAGGGAAAATATCGAAAAAACCTACAAAATCAAAATTTATTTAATTTTTCCAGCTCAAAACCCAGAACTAACCAGTTATGACCTGAAATGATGGTGGAAAAATGGGTAACCCCAAAACAATTGAAGTTATCAACGAAGTATAGAAATAAAAATTCGTAGTATACCTAACTTAATGATCAACTTCAAGTGACCAAGGCTCCATATACCATCCATCTTGATGATACACAGATGATCCAGAGGACTTGCTAACAAGAAAGATATCTATGGTTGAATGCAGAAATTCCTGCTTTTTCTTTGAAACTATCAACTATGCTGTGAAAAACTCTATCACAGTAATTGCTGCAAATCTCTACCTAACTGTTGTTGCATTTCGTCTTCCCCTTTGTACTGCAGTGTATACACCCTTATACACGGTTTTACTACCTTCCCCAAATAACAAATCCTAGAAGTGAACTATCATCGGATAGACATGCTTCTTTTAAGGAAAACGAAAATCCAAGTTCTAGAAACCATGGCACTAAACCATCCTAGATCACGAATATTACTTGTTAGGAAACTCTATGGATTAGAAACCCTCCTGAACTAACCAGAGATACTCCTGTGCTAGTTTATCTACTGCTAGAACAACCTTTGTGTTCTTTATGCAGCCTATACCATATAGATTTAAGGTAAAACTCTCAGACTTCGTATGAATAAAGTTTGTTATACATTTGCAAACTAACCCAAATTTTAAATTCTAACAAGAACAAATCAACATTGTTTAAATTACAAAGTAAAAACCCCAAGAACAGCCACAAAATCACATTTCTTGAATTTATCAGGCTTTAAATCTAATATTAATCATAGATCTGGACGGTGGTGCAAAAATTGCGTAACCCTAAAATTATTAAAAACTCTCAAGAAACATAAATCAGAATCATATATACCTCAATTGATGATCACCTTTAGATGAAAAAGGGCCATGCAGATACCACAACATTCGCCATCCATCTCAATTCCTAAATCACCGTGACTCTGCTTCACTGATTCCATATTGAAACTTTCAACTATGCTGTAGAATTCTATAATACAATAATTGCTGGTAATCTCTACCTTCCTACTGCTGGATACACGCCCTCGCACAGGGTCACTACCTACTAAACTAACCAGAGATACTGCCGTAGTAGTTTATCTACACAAACAAATCCTAGAAGTGAACTATCATAGAATATACACACTTCTTTTTAGGAAACTCTAAGTATTAGAAACCTAGCGAAACTCTAAGTACTAGAAACCCTAGCTTTAAACCACCCTAAATCAGGAATAATACGCTGTTGGGAAACTCTATGAATTCGAACCCCTCCTAAACTAACGAGAGATACTACCATCCTAATTTATCTACACGAACAACCTTCTTATTCTTTATCAAATTACAGGCTTCACAAACACAAAGTCTTACACACTTACAAAATTAACCTAAATTTCAAATTCTAACAAGAAGAAATCAACATTGTTTAAATTACAAAGTAAAATTCCCGAGAAAAGCTATAAAATCAAAATTCTCCGGTTTATCAGACTAAAAACCTAGAATTAATCATACATCCAAACGATTATACAAAAAATTGCGTAACCTTAAAATCATTAAAAATTCTCAAGAAATATAAAATTAAAAAATAATACATACCTAACTTGATGATTACCTTCAGATGACCAAGGTTCCATACAAATCCCACAACATACGCCATCAATCTCACTTCCTAAATCACCATGACTCTCCTTCGTTGACGCCTTACATGTTTCTCCCTCTTTTTTCCCACAATTTTCTTCTGAATCTTCAACATTAACCACTTCCGACGGAACAGCAGGTACTACTACCTCTGGTTCTCCCTCACCTTCCTCTTCCTCCTCTTCTTCTTCTTCTTCCTCTTCGGTTTCACTTGCTCCACTTCCACTTTCAGTTTCACTTTCATCTCCTTCACTTTCAGTGCCTTCTACTACCAATCCATCGACAAAAGGAGCGTAATCGGGGTCCATCAAAACCCTAATCCTCTGAAAAAACCCCCAAAATCTTGAGGATAGATGTATTCAGGAAATGAATCTCTCTCCGGATCTTTAAAAGAAAGGGCTCGTTTTATTCATTGGTTTTTAATTTGACGATATTGCCCTTGTACCTTGTAATTTTGACTTTGCATTTGCGTGGGAAAAATATTAACGGGGCGTATTACAAATAAGAAAAAATTATGGATTACGGAGATGCTGACGAGGTTTTCCTATAGGCACTTGTTTATTTTGTATGAGCACACACTCAAAATCAACAATCAACAAAAATGTGAGGCACGCTGAAAAATATCGCTATATTTTCCCCGTGACGCTAATTGCCGGTCTGTATAGAGTTAAAATCTAAAAGAGGAGTTTGCGGAATATAGACGAAGGGAAAGTTATAGAAGGCATGGAATACAAAACTTTCGTCAAAGCTCATTTGAACTTGATCTCCCATATAGAAGCTCGTCCTGTTCTTTTTCCCCTTGCTCTTTCTCTACAACTGCCGTCTAAGCTTCTGAAAGGCATCTCTTTGTGATTTAAGGCCTCACACAGAACTGATGGTTCTTCTTTACCTGTCATTGGTTGGTTTGGATTTCATAATCAGTATTCAAAAGATAAGTCAGCAGTTGAATGTATTGTGGAAATTTAGTTGGAGGTGAATTGTACCATTAGTACTGTCTTGTGCCTTCTTGTTTTCCATCCGTTTAGCAGTCTCGGCTACACCCAATTTCATAAACATCAGTGGAGGTAGCTAACATATGAATTCTACAGTGAAATTTGGAAAGTGAGAAGAAAACCCGATTCACCTTTAATCTTGCCTGCAAACTTCCTTTTTTTGCTAGCCCTCCTCCGTTTTCGCTCAGCTTGTGTTAGCTCTGCTTCTTCTTTGGTATCTCCTTTGCCAGCAAATACCTCCTCGGGAGCCAATATGGTCACATCAGAGACTACCAAAGGCGCAATCTGCCGATATAGGACAAAACTTTCATTATCCAATACCTAGTTTTAAATCATAGCATTTACACCCACTAATCTATTTTTTCTAAGTTTGATTTCTTACGAACGAGTGAGTGGGCCCTTACCTCTTCCATTGCCAAAGCAGGAACGTTAACTTGTATTGACATGTCTTCGATAATCTGTTAACAGATACTAAATAAATATCGAGATAATTATGGTTGATATCGCTACTATGCTCAACCGAAAACTTTAACAACCATACCGGCTTAGGGGTGAAGTGGAAATGGGATAGAGCATCCAACTTATAGCAGAGCTTTTGGAATAGCAGACTTGCCTGGCCATAGTAAAAAAACACATAGAATTCAACCAAAACGCAAATTAATATTGGAAATTCAGCTAAAAAAAGGCACGTGAAGAGAACTAAAAACATAATGATTCCTTATTTACACCCAGATTCCCATATATTACTGCTGCTAACAAAGAACAAATGAAGTTTATCATAGACATGAAATACTAGACTACCGCAATCCACAGCCAAATGCATGTGCATTGTGAAAACATGTAAATCTTCACCAGACCAATAAGCATTGATTCTTCTTCTTAATTATAGAAAGAAGTACACAAGTTATTGATTTGTGAATTTGTTGGCAACAGTCTAGTCTCCATAAGTACCTGAACAGAGAGACTGAAGAGCAACCTTAAGCAAGCATATTATAACTTTACGTCAAGATATTAAAAGGACAAATGTTATGTTTTAGACCTCTTTCTTTCGCTCATCTGAGAAAGACTCTGGCACCAGACCTATCTGCTGCAAATATTCGTTCTGCACGGAGGAAAACAAACGTTTACTTAATCTCAAAACCATGCTAGTAACAATGTAGAGCATAGTTACCCGAAGACAGCCACACTGAGTGCTTTGGAAGAAGAAAAACTAACCTCATAACTTTTATGAAGCCCCTCTGTGTTCTTGTTTTCATCAATCTATTTATACTCTTTTGGGGCCGCAGACGGTAAACTTGGTGCCTTTTGCACATCATCAAAATGCCCCTAGATATTCAAAATAATTAGGCACCAATTTGATGCTTATAAATTCCCCGCGACAGGAAAAAAGAAAGAAAAAAGAGTACAGAACTAACTCATACACATAGCTGATGATAAATATCAGAAGTTCTAAACCCAAATTTTCCTTAATAAAAATTCAACTGCTTTCACGAGCATCACCAATTTTCATGATCATAAAGCTTTGTAAACCTCCTTAGTTTCAGGATTCGCAAAAGGGATTTGGCATCGATATATTTACCTCAAGAACCCTTTTCTTTATCAAATCTTCAAGGGATTGTGTGACCTCCTCTGTGATTACAGGAGCAGGTCTTACATTGTGCTCGAAATCTAGATCAACTTCAAGTGCAGTATTTTTTCGCCTTTCTTTAGCAGTAACCTGCCATCAGAAATAAATAATGGATTATATCTAAAACCTACAAATCCTAACAAGAGCGAATCAATTGAGTATTATGGTCTTCCTTATAAAATCAACATAGCTTACCTCTCCTAGCATATTCCATGACTTGGTCTCCATATTCGCTTTCTCCATCTCTTCTATTTTAGCACGCTGCTTCTTTTGTTCTTTTTCATAGGTAGAAAGACTTCCTTCCTTCTGCTAACATAGAGAAAAGAAATCCAAGCTTTATCTGAATCAACGTGCTAACAAGAGAAAGAATGACAATTTATTACAAGTTTTCACTATTCCATGCATATCAGAAAGGATAAAAACCTGATCTTCAAAGCCCTTGTCAAAATCATCCTCATCCTCTGAGTATGAGCCCTCCACTCCTTCATGAGAATCAGACTTTCTTTTTATACTATCTACCTTTTTGGCACCAAAGAAATCTTCATATCCACAGAAAACAGTTCTAATAGTTCAGAACTTTCACAAAACATTCGATACAAGCAAGACATGGTAACATGTTTCACCATCCAAAGAAAATAAATATTCAGTTAACAATAACGGAACATACTAAGAAAACTTCCATTACTTTATCTTCGGAAACATTTGAGACAAAGAGTTGCCCTGTCTAGTACATGGTGAAAGAAAAGCCTTAATCATTTCTATCAATATAAACCCAGTTTGAAGAATTTTGTCTTTTGTTGTGTGTTGGGTAATTTGGAGGGAAATAAACAGAATTGTTTTAGGAGGGAGAACTAAAACTAGGGATGAATTGAACTACTTTTGGTTATCAAGTCCACCACCATTATGTTATGGTGTTGTCATTTAGAAATTTCAGAGGATGTTCCAACTAATAAAAGTCCACTTCAGTTGGAACACTAACCTGATTTTACTAACATTTGTGCACTATTAAAACAAGGTCAACACTTGTGTTTACTATAAAGATTAAGTGGATCTCTATTAAACGAAAATTGTAAGGTCGAGAATCAAAATTGTAATAATCAGTTAGGGAACAAGAAGGACCTGGCGTTTCCCATCTCATCATCGGCATCAACTCCGAACTCTCTAAGCTACAAAAGATGGGGGGAAATGCATATTAAACAAACAAAACACCATACTGGAAACTTAAAGCCAAATTTTCTGAATTGAAGCTAGACACTAACTCAAACTAATTTTACTACCTCAAACCTATTCCAATTTCGGAAGGAGATACTCAATTAATCATATTACTAAGTTAGGGCTTAGGGTTTAAGGTTTCATATCAAATAACATAAACATTACAAAAATCAAAACACTAAAATTAAAATACTTCTTAATTGATTTTTACCTCATCAGAATTTGTCACGCTATATTGGATTATGTAAAGATGTAAATAATGAATTACATGTATCTGGTCTTATATACAAGAACCAGAGATATAACAGGAAGTAACTTAGCTTACACGACAAGTAATGTACATAGATACAGATATATGACAGATATACAGCAGGTATATATGGAAAGGGAGATATCGCATAGATATATCAGGAATATCTCGTAATACCCCCCTCAAACTCAACATGGGATAGAGCACATGTTGAGTTTGGAAATTAAGAGCTTGAGACGCGCAGAAGACAGCGCCTTAGTAAAGAGATCAGCAGGTTGCAGCTCAGAAGAAACAAAGGATAAGTTGATAATCTGTTTCTTGTACTGATGACGTACAAAATGACAGTCAATTTCGATATGCTTGGTACGTTCATGAAAACCATCATTGTGAGCAATGTGAATAGCAGCCTTGTTGTCACAGTACAGTGGAGTTGGTTCTGACAGAGTAACTCCCATATCCCCTAGAAGCCATCGCAGCCAAACAATTTCTGAGGTTGAGTGTGCAAGAGCTCTATACTCTGCTTCAGCACTAGATCGGGAAACTACGTTTTGCTTCTTACTTCGCCAAGATATTAATGAACTACCCAGAAATATGCAATAGCCTGTAGTTGAGCGTCTATCTGTAATATCTCCTGCCCAATCTGAATCTGAATATGCACGAAGGCAGAGATCAGAAGTGGACGAAAATGTAACTCCTTGATACAATGTCCCTTTGATGTAACGTAAGATCCTGAGTACAGCTGCATAGTGAGTGGATCGCGGAGCTGCCATGAACTGACTAACTATATGCACTGCATGACTGATGTCTGGTCGAGTAATGGTTAAGTAGTTTAGACTTCCCACAAGCTGGCGGTACAAGGTAGGATTAGGAAGGAGTTTTCCATCAGAAGGACTAAGCTTGCTATTCAATTCAAGAGGTGTGGATGCAGTTTTATTATCCGTTAATCCAGCACGTTGAAGAATATCTGAGGCATATTTTACTTGAGAGATGAAACAATCATCAGATGAGTGATCAACTTCTAAACCAAGAAAGTAACGTAAGGAGCCTAGATTCTTCATTTCAAAACATGAACTAAGATGAGTTTTAAGAGCATCAATGTCTTTCATGTCATCACCTGTAATGACCATATCATTTACGTAGAGGATTAGAGTAACCATACCCCTTGCAGTGGAACGACTAAACATGGCTGAATCATATGCACTTTGAGTGAACCCGAATCGTAGAACAGCATTGGAAAACTTTTCAAACCAAGCACGAGGTGCTTGTTTGAGTCCATAGAGAGGTTTACGAAGCTTACGTACTTGATTAGGAGAGTGAGACATTCCAGGTGGAGGTCGCGTATACACTTCTTCTTGAAGATCTCCATGAAAAAAGGCATTTTTCACATCCATTTTATGTAGATTCCATTTTCGAGCAACAACAACAGCAAGAAGAGTACGAACTGTAGTCATACGAGCAACAGGGGCAAATGGTTCTTCATAGTCGATACCATACTCCTGAGTGTATCCTTGAGCAACTAGACGGGATTTGTATCTAACTATCTTGCCGTCTGAGTCAGTTTTAATTTTGTATACCCATTTACTTCCAACAACAGACTTTCCTGGAGGTAGCACAACCATATCCCAAGTATGAGCTTCTTTGTGTGCAACTAATTCGTCCATAGAGTGTTGCCAGACTGGTAGTACAGATGCTTCCCTGTAATAAGTTGGTGCATGCACAGATAAAATCGATGATAATGAACAATGATAGTCTGCAAACCTGACTGGTGGTCGACGATTTCGTATTGGTAAAGTAACATTGTCAGATATAGGATCCCCTTCTTGAGAAGCTGCGTCAGGATTAACCATAGAGTGATCTTGTATAGCTTCTCTATTTTCAAGAGGAGTAATATCTGTGGAGGGAAACTGAGTGGATGTTGATGGAGAACTGGACTGAGACGTATCCTCAAAGGGATCTAGATAGGAGAATTGTTCTAAGTTGGGAGATTTACTAGTGGGGAGAGACCAAAAGGGTATATTTTCCCAGAATGTAACATGTATGGAAACACGTAGTCTTTGACTCTCTGGATCGTAGCAGCGATAACCTATTTTTTCTATGCCATAGCCTAGGAATACACATACAACATTCTTTTTGCTAAGTTTGGTTCTTTCTCTCTCAGTAAGAAGAACGAAGCAGGTTGACCCAAAAACACGAAGCTCAGAGTAATTTGGTTTCTTGTTGTATAACCGTTCATATGGAGACATTCCTTCTGTAACTATGGATGGAATACGGTTTATTGTGTAGACTGCAGTCAGGACTGACTCACCCCAAAATTTTGATGGAACTGATGCTGACAAAAGTTGTGTTCTAGCTGTCTCTATGATATGGCGGTGTTTTCTCTCTGCAATACCATTTTGATGTGGAGTTTCAGTGCATGATAATTGGAGAAGGGTACCTTCTGTTGCAAGGAATTCTTTGAAAGGAGTTGATATATACTCTCCTCCTTGATCAGCTCTGAATGTCTTGATGGTTTTTCCGAATTGGGTCTTGATCATTCTAGAAAAGGTTGTGTAAATTTTTAAAAAATCTGATCTAGAACTGAAAAGATATATCCATATGAAACGAGAGAAATCATCAATGAAAATAACATAATATAGTGCTACTCCCTTAGAGATAATAGGAGATTTTCCCCATACATCTGAGTGGATGAGATCAAAAGGTTCGACAGAATGAGTTATACTATTATTGAAAGGAAGAGCAGTTTGTTTTCCTAACTTGCATGAGATGCAATAAGGTTCTTTATCAACCTGAATAGTTCCTAATAATCCACTATTTATCATATGAGTGAGACGAGAGAAAGACACATGGCCTAACTTAGAATGCCATGACATAAAAGGAGACACAGACGGAGAAAAGGAATTTGCAGTTGCAGTTGCAGCAAGCTCACTCTTTGACAGTCTAGGGAAACCATTCTTTCGAGAAGGTACAATCTTCCTACTCTACGGCCTATCCCAACAAGCTTCTCTGTCTTGGGATCCTGTATCACACAGCCAGAAGAGAAAAAGTAAATGTTAAATCCCTGATTACATAATTGTACAATTGATATAAGGTTCATTCTTATCTTTGGAACAAGTAACACATCAGATATATGTATCTTGTCAGAGATTTTAATCTGACCAATATGACTGGCAGCTAGTTCAGATCCATCTGCAGTTTGGATTGTAGGTATAGTAATAGGACTTTTCTACTCAAATATTCTAGAATCAAATTTCATATGGTTAGAGGCACCTGAGTCAAGAAACCAACCATTTGAGAAGCTACCTGCGGAAGTAGATAGTGCAGATGCTGCTGTAGAGTTATTGTTTCCCATTGAAAGTGCCTGTTGGAGCATTTATTGTATGTCAGCTAGGTTATTTGGTATAGATGCAGGTGCTGCATGAGTGGATGGTGCAGGTACATATCCAGTTCCATTAAACCTTCTTCGTTATGTCATGTTTCTGGAAGATGGTGAGGTGCAGTTTGCTACTGTATGTCCTGGTTCCTTGCAATAGTTGCACTGAATTGGAGAACTTGATTTTTTTTGGATTCTTTGAGAAACTTAAGTGTGAGGTCCACTCTGCACTGGTGTCATAGTGCAGTTCTTGGCTAAGTGGACTGATTTCTTACAGTTGTAGCATTGAGTTTGTGAAAAATCACGAGATGTCTTCTGTGTATTGAAGTGATTGTTAAAGTTTGCACGTGAAGGAGATGCAAACACGGCTGGTATATCTGGCTTGATTATTTTTCGAGTTTCTTCAGTGATGAGTTCTGACAATGCAGCCTCAACAGATGGAAGAGGTGATCGATGTAGTATTGAGATTCTTACAGTCTCAAAATCATCTTTTAATGCCATTAAGAGCTGAACTAGTCGTGATTCTTCTCTGTATTTCTGCCATACCTCTATGTCAGCTGTCCAGTTGGGTTCCATAAGTGCTAACTGGTTCCATATAATTGACATCTCAGAGTGGAAGTCTGAAACATATTGTTCTATTTGTTGGTTCATAGATCGGATATCTTGTTCTAGCTTGTAACGTTGAGCAAAATTAATTTGGGTATACCTTTTTGAAAGAAAGTCCCATGCATCTTTGGCAGTTTCAAAACCTGTAAGCTGCATGCTTATGGAAGTTACAACTGTGTTGCTTATCCAGGTTAATATCTTGTGATTGTTGACCTCCCATCTTTCAGCAGTTTCTTCTCCAGCTTCTTTTCCTTTCTCAGTGATAACGACACTAGTTGCAGGCTTTTTGGCTCTTCCATCAATATATCTCCACATGGCTTTTCCCTTGAGAAAACTTCTCATTAAGAAGGACCAATGATTGTAGTTGGTTCCATCAAACTTCACAGTAATGGGTTGATAATCTTCACGTGACATGTTAAGTGATAATGAAAGAGGATACGTGATACTAGGGTTTGAGTTTTATGATTCAAGTACTGATTATTGGTTGTTGTTTGTTGCAGCGGAAACACGATTTGATTTAGGGTTGAGAGGAAACTGGCTCTCTGTCATGGTATATTGGATTATGTAAAGATGTAAATAATGAATTACATGTATCTGGTCTTATATACAAGAACCAGAGATATAACAGGAAGTAACTTATCTTACACGACAAGTAATGTACAAAGATACAGATATATGACAGATATACAGCAGGTATATCTGGAAAGGGAGATATCGCATAGATATATCAGGAATATCTCGTAATACTCATCACCATCCTCGTCTTCATCCACGCCAGCATACTCCCTAGCTTCATCATCTTTCATATACTCCTTCATATCTGTCATCTTCAAAAACTTATCTTCGATACCTTCACCTTCCTCGTCATCTTCACCATCCTCATCTAAACTACCGCCAATCTCCTCAGCATCTTCCATATCCTCATCTGAATCACCACTCTCGTCATCTTCCTCATCAGAATCACCACTCTCACCATCTTCCTTATCAAAAGCCCCACCTTTCTTCTCTATTTTCCTAATCAATCCATCAAAACCCTTTGAAATTTCATCTGGGTTTTTCTCAAAATGCTTAAATTCTCGTTTAAGATTCAATACCAAGTGATTCGACTGAGTATCAATTTGTTGCCATATTGGTTCAGCATCAAATCCTTTAACAAGTAAATTTTGAAAAGGAGATTTAGGGCAAAATGGATGAAGAGAAGAGTACAATTATTGTGAAGCTAATCGAGTGGCTTGAGATAGAAGACTATTATTGGGCGTCACATTCCATTAGAGGGGCGTCACCTAATAGGACAAAAACGGGTCACCCATAAGTAATATCAAAACCCCTTATCTCAAATAATTTTGTAACGACTAAACAACCCTTATTTAGTTAATTTTAACTTAATTTAATTAGATAAAAATTAAATTAATGAATTTTATTATATACTGAATTCTGAGACAAAGTTTTTGTGGGAAGAAAAACTGGCCGTAAAATAAACTTCTACGGTTGGAAATAATCCAAATCTAGACGTAAAAATCACTTCTACGGTTGGAAATATTCCAAACCTGGACGTAAAATCACTTCTACGGTTGGAATTAAAAGATAATTGGACATCAAAACAGATTCTACGGTTGGAATTAAAAGGAACATGGACGTAAAATGAGCTTCTACGGTTGGAACTAATTCAAACCTGGACGTAAAACTACATGTAAATAAAATTCTACGATTGGAATTAATCCAAACCTGGACGTAAAATCACTCATACGGTTGGAATTAAAAGAAAACTGGACGTAAAATCGGATTTTATGGTTGGATTTAAAAGAAACCTGGACGTAAAATGAGCTTCTACGGTTGGAACTAATCCAAACCTGGACGTAAAATTATATGCAAATAAAATTCTACGGTTGGAATTAATCCAAACTTGGACGTAAAATCACTTCTAGTTAAAGGATAATCTAGACATTTTGTATATGTGTTAGAATATCCCATAACCACTTTTTTGGACATTAAGAATCCAAGTGAAGCCCCTCTATTGGAGTGTGACGCCCCAATAATAGCCTTCTTGAGATAGAATTGGAGATGGTGATAGAAACAATGGAGGGTCTACTGATTTTAATTCTTTTAGTGTGATGTTAATTTTTTGAATGATGCTGTAGTAATGAGGTTCAAACTCTCGGACTTGTGAAGATTAAATTTAAAGATTTAATAAAATTTTATACAAAAATATTAACAAAGTGGGCGAGAGGTATGAGAAAACAACCAAGACACTGATTCCACTATTACACATGAATTAGTGATGGTAATAATCCAAAACTCTGATTATCTTTTAAGTCCTTTATATCTTAACTCACTAATAATCAAACAAATTCTCAAACATCAATTGTATCCCTTAAGCATAGATTATCTAAACAAAGCATAACCTATCTAATTGAATCAAAACCGATTAGGAAAATTACGCAAACAATTTAAAACTCTGCAAAAGCATTGATTGAGTGAATTATAATTAAATATTAGAGAAAATAAAATAGTTACCAATTATTCATGCGTAAATAGCTTCCTCATTGCATTGGTTGTGGGAGAATTAGCAGCTCATCATGTTGGAAATACGCTCAAAAATCATTATTATTGCTCAAAGGGTGTTTACAAATGATGAAAAGGGAGAAATAATTCAAAACCGGGTTTGTAACAATTATATATGTTACAAACCAGAGAACTACGACCCTCGGCAAATAAGACTGTCCCGCGACAGTAACAAATAAGACTGTCACTGTAAAGAATAAGACTGCCAACCGACAGTCTCTGAAACTGTAGCAAAATAAGACTGCCCGTTGTGGGTCTTATGTTCTTCGTGTTCTTCACCAGCAGCAGAAAAATGGCAGCTCTGTAACTTGATTTTTTTCTTCTTCTCTGGCTCTCCTCAGCCCCCAACCTCTCGACGCCCCTTCTATGATACCTTGTGAACATATCTATACGTTATTGCGACATTGAATCTCCTCCATTAACTCCAAATAATCTTCATTTACTCGGGATATTTTCTTTCTTTTTTTTATCAATGATTTTGATTTTTACGCATCTGCAGCTGGATTAAATTTCTTATAAATCTTCTTAACGTTCCAAAGTGTTGATTAAGGCTTCCAAACACGTGCATTACACGTTTAGATTCACCACAACTCGTGTAAGCTCATGTTTTCCCTCCAACTCCCTGTTTGAATTAAACCAAGTTATCCAAACAAATTTGATTGAAACAAACACCCATACTAGCTTTTTTAGGACATATCACAACTACCCATGAAGTTTCAGCGATTGAATCGCACAAAAAATCCTCCAAAATCTGATCGAAAAATCTGCCTGTGAAAAGAAATATTTTCCCGCCAAAATATTTTTTTGAATTTGTGAAGAAGGTCACCCCTTATCCAGTGGTCGCCCCTTATCCATTGATGGAGTCCGAATAACAAATGTCCTTTGGGGTGCCTTAAGTAATTTTTCTGGGGTGTTTCCAGCATTTTTTCTGGGGCGTTTTTAGTCTCTATCCTGGGCTATAAAACACCACTTTTCGAGCCAATTTCGCCGCAAGAGCTTATTTTTCCAAAAACATCTACAAAAACATAAAACAACACAATAAGTATTTAATCGAGTCTAACAATATACAGAACATTGAGAACAAAATAGACACATAAATGCGTCTATCAAATACCCCCAAACTTTTTGCTAGTCCTCGAGTAAAACTAAAAAATAAAACCGAGTTAATCTCGGGAGGGTTTACCAGAGGTGTAACCACAAAACCATTACTTCTAATTGGTCACAAGTATCCAAAGAGCTATGAGGACATACATATTCTCAACCTATCTCCAAGTAACTAGAATGCCAGAGAAATTAAAGGTGTCAGCTCTAAAGCTGGCTGAAGAAAAGGGGAGACACATCCGCAACACTTCTAGATAAAGAGATATCCGCTACACAGCTAGATAAACATTGTAAGATGCGTCCGCTACTTTACAGCTGGATAAGATTAGGAGAGAGACAAAGATGAGAAGGACATCTGCTACACAGCTGGACTAATTACGTGTGATGAGTTGAACCAGTGCTAGAAAGATCTTGTGCCATATGGGAAGCGGACTAACAAACCAAATGTATCTTTCTTCGACTCTCTCATAGTGCTCAGTAGAAACAACGTCCTCTTCGGTCTTCAACTGTTGATGATAAACTATCGAACCTCATAGAACCTTGACAATTAACTCTTCTCTTCGATTTCTTGCTTGACTTATAAATTTCTACTTCCCTTTGGCCTTATTGAACAAAACGTAACGATGATTTTTTTTCATTTTTCATTTTTTTCATTTGTTTTTTTTTTTTTTTTTTTTGGAAACAAAAATTACAAGACAACAATTTACATGGCCATGAGAGAAGGACTTTCAAAACTTGGATCTTCGCAACTTGTGATGTCTTGGTATCGTGGATTCTAACAACTTATATCATTTTCTCTTATAACTTCAACTTTGATTTTTGAATTATTCTTTTCTATTGTTGCTTCTAAACCTAAAACGTCTTCAACTTTCTTCATAGATTTTGATGTCGCTCCGCTTGTTGATGATGATAAGTTTCTACTGAGAGAGAGTCGCAATCCAGTAACTAAGACTACATTGTGAGGTTTCTTTGTCTTTCTGGCATTTCCTGACCTACTTGCCTTTCCATCATGTATGGTTAGGTCCATCACGGTTACCCTCTAAAAGGAACAAGTTCTCTCCTGAATTTCAAGGATCTCAATGTCTTTTTCTCTAATGTCTCAAAAGGTTGTTATCCCTAGCATTCCAATTTCTATCTTTTCGGTGAGAAACAGTATGTAAACTTAGCTAACCGGGTACCATGTGACGCTAGAAGTTTCAAAAGTGCAACTAAAAAGTTCTTCCCCACCCCCAAACTTAAATCTAACATTGTCCTCGATGTTCTAAAGATAAAATTAAAAGCATGAACAAGGAGGAACTGTTACCACTTGAAGAAAAAGAGTTAAGGAAAGATATTACCATGTTGCATGAGCATGGGTTACCTCCCAAGAAGTACTAAGTTTAAAGTCTTCAGCCAGACTTAGGAAAGGATTAGTCAACTCGAACCGTATAACAGTAGCCGGAATAACTGTGGGTCTTCAAAACCAAATAGAGCTGACCAAAGGAAACTGCAGTAAACCAAGAAAATGAACAAGACTAGCATGCCCTTACCTAGTTCCTGATTAAGACAACTACATCTAATTGTGGTTCAGGTTCAGGTTCTATAAAAGGGTCTAAATATATTTCTTTAGGCTGCAACTCCTCAAAAGTGAGATCCGAATTATTAGGTCCTAGAGTCTGTAAAAACTCAAATAAAAATTTAGAAGCACATAATAATAACCTAAATAATTGAGGATCCTCTAAGTCAATCAGGTTTGACTTACAAAATTGACCATAGTGAGGGTAGTAGTCATTCTTAAGAAAATGTGTTGATTCTAATTTCCTAAAGCATTTAGGTTTAGTCTCACAACTAAAAATTCGACACATTTGAAATATAAACGTTCCCACATTTGGAAGAAAACTATTTGGTGGGAAAACAAAGTCAATAAGGGTATCATAGCCTGGGCAAACCACATCAACCATAGGATAGGTATCTAATGACTGAACTTCTTTCTGGACATTATTAGGTTCGGGAAAACGTGTATGGAGATAATCTTGTACGATGGTTGAGGCACAAATGTCAAGCGCTACACGAGGGAACTTTCTAAGAGTTAAAGGTAAAGCACAGGGAGAATGATAACCACCCCCAAACTTAGAGTTTTGGGTGTCTATAGGTATACTAACTACAATTTCCCTAATTTCTAGATCATCAGAATCCTGAAAATTGTCAATTGCTTCTGTTAGGTTATACTCAGGTGATGCATCCTCACTCATAATTAAAAGCTCTACGAGTTCATCTTCTTCGTCTAAGACTATTGTTTCTAAATCGCTAGACTCTAAAACATTATTCTCAGAATAAACTCGTTCCTCTAAATCATTATCGGCTTTGTAAACAGTAAATACTACATCGTCTAAAACGAGGGTATCTCTAGTCAAATCCTCGTCATTTTGAATATGTGAATAATTATTAAAATTATTTGGATTTGAAATAGAAATAATATTATCATTGTAAAGCTCAATTGGAGTATCCATTTCCTGATCAGTATTCCTACATAAGTATGATTCTCCATCAACACTATCCTCATCATAATAACATGAAAAAGATCGAACCTCATCAAAACAAGTAGTGCTACCAATTCTAACATTGTTATCTTGATTATGTAAATAACTATCTTCATTCTCAAGGGTATTATTGGATACACTATATTGGAAATTCAAGTAATTTCGAGCAATTCTTTCGTTCGTCTCAGCTATCCGCTTGAGGTGGTCTTCTAAAGAAGGTTCACTCATTATTGTAGTTCTTTCGTCTATAATTATACTATTCATCTCAGCTAAATTACGCGTCGACTCAGCTAACTTCCTGAGGGACTCTTCTAAAGGAGGAATAGGAACAGAGGGATCATAAAAAGGACTACTTTTCACTAGTTTGATTGTATCCTCTAGAGACGAAGAACTAGTACTATAATCTTCTTGCTCGTAATACTGATGCATGTGTGGATAGTAATTGGGCTCACCAGGGTATGACCCATATCCTTCCAAAGGATGGTGTTCCCAACCAATATTCCCAACATGGTCATAAAAAGGATGATGTCCATATTCAAATTCAGGTCGATAATCATTGTATTGGCTTCTATCATACCATTTCGACATTCTTAATTGTAAGGGAATTCTACACAATCACAAACAAGGCTGATGATAGACGCATTTATGTGTCTAATATAGCTCATTTGTATATATTGTTAGTGCTCGATATCGTACTTATTTGGTTATTTTATTTATTTGTAGGTGTTTTTGGAAGAATAAGACTTTGTGGCGAAATTGGCTAAAAATATGGCATTTGGACCTCCGTAGATAGCATACCGGAAGCTCCCTGAAGTGTACCGGAAGTACCCCAGAAATACCCCGGAGGAACCCCGAAAAAGTGCGGAAAACATCCCAGAAAAATTGCTAAAGGCACCCCTAATTTGGATAAAGGGCACCCCATTTCAGGGCATGTATTAAAGGGACACCGGAACTGGATAGGGGGAGGTCATCTTCAAAGTTTCAAAACTGGATTTTGGCGGGAAAAGAACTCTGCAGAAGAACAGTTTTAGGGGTTCGACTTTGAGTGAGTTTTAAGGAGATTCAACATTGGATTTTCACTGGGCTGGACTTCCTAGACTATAAAAAGATCAGTATAAGCAATTTAACCCAACCAATTGGGCTGGAATAACCGGGAGAATGGATCAAAGTCCAAACAGGACAGTACCGTGTTGTTCACTTTCAAATATTTGTGAGAGATTTGTGGAAGACTTTTACGCTAGATAACTATGCATCTAGTCTTGTTCAAGTCTTAAGAGAAGTTTGGAGCGTAATAACTGGCCAGAGGACGCGTACAAAGCAACAGAAAAGAGATTATTCTCTCAACTGCTCGAGAAGAAAAAAAGAGAAATACTCTCGGATTTGCACGAGAATTTTGGTTCTGTTGGCTATATAAAGCATTGCTTCGAGTCTTAGAGGGGTTAGAAAAGTTTGGAGAGAAATAGGAGAGAGTTCAGAGCCGAAACGAGGAAGATACCATTGATTGTTGTTGCTGCTGCTGCTGTTCAAGGAGGAAGACAAAGAACGAAGTACAGACGCTCCTGGAGCGTCGTTCTTCAATAGTACCTACAGCAGCATAACTGTGTCGTTATTTTGCTGCAGTTCAGAAGTATCGTTTACAGGCAGTCTTTTTTCGAACATTGTAACAGTCACGCTGTAACATTTATACAGCGTTGCAAAAATTCTGTTAAACACCATATCATCAATAAAAACATCTATTTAGCCATGAATTTATCTTGTGAGTGTGTTTTTGGGATGAGGAGCTAAACCCAAACCCAGGGGTGACAGAGGAAGCCATTCTCACAATAATTATGTCGTAATCTCTATTTTATTAATTTATGCAATATTTTTATATGATTGATTGCATTGATAAAAATGATTTAAATGGTTTTTATTAATCAACTGTGTTTTCCCTTGATAATGCATGCTTAGTTTTAAACTCTTGATGCATTATTCTTGTGATTAACATTTGATATTTTGGAAAATCTGCTTTTGGCAATATTTAGAATCAACCCAATTATTTAAATTGCATAGTAAAAAAATATTAGATCACATAAGTATTGTTGAATGGTGGAATCTTAACCCCTATTTCTCAATAAAATTTTACGTCAGTTTGCTATTTTCCTAAATTTTATTTAAATCTAGAAATTTTGTTACCTTCACAAGTCTGAAAAGAACCTTTTTACCACTACAACTACAACCAATTTGAAAAAACCATCAGCTGACTCGACCAAATCAGACTTATAAAATCTAGCAAACAACAAGCATGATGGCTCCACTTAGATTGTTTCTAGACCAGCTTCTAACCTTTCGAAAAGGAATTCGTTACAATCTGAGCAAACCTCTCTGGAATCAATCCTAGTTTAAGTAAGTTGAATTGAGACGAGGGAAGCTGCGAGGAGCTTTGATACCCAAGGTCTCACCGGTATTATAAGGCGCCGCAGTCACGCATTCAACTCGCATAAACCATCATGAACTTCAAAGTATGCTCAAAAGAGTAACCAATATTTTTCGAACGACTTTCCTATTAAGCTCGTTACCCTATAGGTCTCGTTCTAGTCAAAATTTTAAGCTTAGGTTCACGTTTGGTTTCGTTTTTCTAAGGAGGGCAAGAAGGAAACGGTGATGAAATCCGAGTCCTTATCTTAATTTGGCCAGGCCTTGCCCTTTACTAGGAAATTAAAACAACCGTATTCAAATCCTCGGCATATATTCACCTTAAGGCATACAATAAAACCGCTTCCAGGGGATTCGCGGGTGTTTCGAAAGCTTACCTCCCGTACCAGACGGGCGCAGAACCGCTGAAGTCGACTCGGGCCACGACTCCTATGTCATGTGCAACCCGAGGGGCCGAGACGATATTGTAATCGTCGTCCTTCCCTGCAAACAGTTTTATATTTAATGTACCCTTCCTTAGGGTTTAAAAAAATAAAAATAATAATTGTCCAAGTCCAAAGTCCAAATAAAGTGCAAAAGAAAATAAATTAAAAAAAATAATAATTACAAAAAATGGAAGGTCTCTAAAAAAAATAAAAAATAAATAAATTCTCTCTTTTTTTTTAATTTTTTCTTTCGCTCTTTTTTTTTTTTGCTTTGTCTTTTTCCTTCTCTTTTAGTTTTAAGCTTTGATTCCAAGTCTTTAGTATCCAACTTCAAACCTGTAATACAAAGACACACCCAAAGAAACGTAAAAAGAACAAATGAAATAAAAAAAATCTAAAAACTCTACCTAAGCACAAATCCGCGTCGACGGCGCCAAAATGATGTTAATTTTTTGAATGATGTTGTAGTAATGAGGTTCAAACTCTCGGACTTGTGAAGATTAAATTTAAAGATTTAATAAAATTATATACAAAAATATTAACAAAGTGGGCGAGAGGTATGAGAAAACAACCAAGACACTGATTCCACTATTACACATGAATTAATGATGGTAAATAATCCAAAACTCTAATTATCTTTTTAAGTCCTTTATATCTTAACTCACTAATAATCAAGCAAATTCTCAAACATCAATTGTATCCCTTAAGCATAGATTATCTAAACAAAGCATAACCTATCTAATTGAATCACAACCGATTAGGAAAATTACGCAAACAATTTAAAACTCTGCAAAAGCAGTGATTGAGTGAATTATAATTAAACATTAGAGAAAATAAAATAGTTACCAATTATTCATGCGTAAATAGCTTCCTCATTGCCTTGGTTGTGGGAGAATTATCCGCTCATCATGTTGGAAACACGCTCAAAAATCATTATTATTGCTCAAAGGTGTTTACAAATGATGAAAAGGGTGAAATAATTCAAAACCGGGTTTGTAACAATTATATTTGTTACAAACCAGAGAACTACGACCCTCGACAAATAAGACTGTCATGCGACAGTAACAAATAAGACTGTCACTGTAACAAATAAAACTGTTGGATTACAGTCCTGAAACTTTAGCAAAATAAGACTGCCCTTGTTGGTCTTATGTTCTTCGTGTTCTTCAGCAGCAGCAGAAAAATGGCAGCTCTGTAACTTGATTTTTTTCTTCTTCTCTGGATCTCCTCAGCCCCCAACCTCTCGACACCCCTTCTATGATACCTTGTGAACATATCTATACGTGATTGCGACATTGAATCTCCTCCATTAACTCCAAATAATCTTCATTTACTCGGGATATTTTCTTTCTTTTTTTATCAATGATTTTGATTTTTACGCATCTGCAGCTGGATTAAATTTCTTATAGATCTTCTTCACGTTCCAAAGTGTTGATTAAGGCTTCCAAACACGTGCATTACACGTTTAGATTCACCACAACTCGTGTAAGCTCATGTTTTTCCTCCAACTCCCTGTTTGAATTAAACCAAGTTATCCAAACAAATTTGATTGAAACAAACACCCATAATAGCTTTTTAGGACATATCACAACTACCCATGAAGTTTCAGCGATTGAATCGCACAAAAAATCCTCCAAAATCTGATCGAAAAATCTGCCTGTGAAAAGAAATATTTTCCCGCCAAAATATTTTTTTGAATTTGTGAAGAAGGTCACCCCTTATCCAGTGGTCGCCCCTTATCCGTTGCTGGAGTCCGAATAACACATGTCCTTTGGGGTGCCTTAAGTAATTTTTCTGGGGTGTTTCCAGCATTTTTTCTGGGTTCCTCCGGCGCATTTCTGGGGTGTTTTTAGTCTCTATCCTGGGGTGTAAAACACCACTTTTCGAGCCAATTTCGCCGGAAGAGCTTATTTTTCCAAAAACATCTACAAAAACATAAAATAACACAATAAGTATTTGATCGAGTCTAACAATACAGAACATTGAGAACAAAATAGACACATAAATGCGTCTATCATAGTGCTTCAGGACCTCCTTCTCCTTCGTTTTCAGGAATCACCATACTTTGCTGTATAGCTCCCTCTTCTCTGTAAAACCCTAGGTTTTTTGTTGATCACAATGAATGGAGAAATATACAGCTCGGATGTTCTTCTTTCTTCCTGAAATTCAATGTAGGCGCCTTATTATATGGCGGCAATGAACCCTCGATGACCCCAGCCATTTGGGCCGAACCACTACCATCTGAGCCAGGCCAGGACATGCCAGTCCAGCACCTTTCTTATGGGGTACATTAGTAACCAATAATCAGTCGTCCAACCGAGTCTTCCCGAAATTTCACGCAAACATATTGAAATTTCATATTCATTATTTTAAAAAGGTATGAGGTTTGTGTCCATGATAGCCAGGACTATCAGACGGACGTCGTTTATCGAGGGCCATCATCCGAAGGCCGGAAAGCTCCGGATAGGGTTTTTCAATGGACGACTAGCAAAGTTCTGGTTGATTTGGGTGAACCATATATTGGGCGGGTTTAAACTCTAGCCTTTTCTCTCTATTTTCCACCTCCAGCCGAGCAGTAGAGTTAGAGAGGTTTCTTCTTCAACATACTCGGTTTTTCTTGGTTCTCTGGCACTACCACCACCACAATTACCCCAGAATTTATAGTTCTTCTCCTTCACCACAATGATTCGAAGTGAACCACACATCATCTTCTCCTTTTTTTTGTTGATTTCAGTTGGTCATGGATTTGCTAGGTAAGAAGAGATTTTGGATTTTATTAATATTTCAGAAATTAAAACCTAGGGTTTCATATATCTGGGGGGTAAATTTGGGGGATTTTAAATATATTATTATAAGTTTTATGTTTGTTGTGTTAACTTGCTAAGAAATACCTATTTATCAATTTCTTATATGATGTTTAGGGTTTTTTAATTCGTTTTGATTTTTTTTTCTACAATTTTATTAATGAGTTTTTGCAAATTTTTGGGTAATTCAATTCTGTTTTTGCAAAGCCAGTCATCTTACTAGGGTTAACAGTGCCTTCATTAGCTTCTTACAGATTGATTCCATACATGAATCTCCTAATTATCAATTATTGCTCACAATTGAGTATGTGTTTGACACCTGAATCTATAGCACTGTTAGCAAGTAGTAAACATAACAAGTGATCTTTTATTAGATAAGAGTTTAGATTTACTTCAGTTTGATCTTTTAGTGTTTATGTCCCACAAATTATTGCAGTTAAAATATATTGGTTCAAGCACTCTAGAACTATGGTTTTAACTCTTCCCTGACTTGGCTTAGATTATTTCAAATTCTTTGAATTCGCCCAAGAAGTTACTTATTTAACTCCTGTAGTACACTTGATATGAGACGGTTGGACCAAGTCAGAACTGTGCAACATATGGAAGTTCAAGTAGCATGTCACTTATTTTTTTCCAGGCTTTTATATCCAGCTGAAGCATTAGAAAAACATTACGGTATATTTTCAGTGAATTTCTCAATGTTGTTCTAGAAACTGTTTAAGGAAGAAAATATACGTTTTTCAAAACCACTAAAAACTTGCAGCTTGAAACATTCATGTATCTTTCAGTGATTGTCCTTAACATTAATCACTGAAAGAGGGCTATGATGGTGCAAATAGGGTGGTGGAGGAAATCACTGAATGGGGGCTATGATGGTGCAAATAGGATGGTGGAGGAAGCTGTTGTTGCTGGTGACGATGGTCTTAGCGTTATCTTTCAGTGATTTCCCTCAATGTTGTTCTCATAATTAGGTTTACCTATATGAGATTCCACATATTCGGTGAGTTTCTTAGTATAGGTTTACCTATGTTTCCCCTCTAAGGTCGTCGAGTGTATAGCCTGCCTTTTACTGTTCCACACATGTATCCAGACTGCTAATGTTTTCATGTGAAACGCGACCAAAACCAAAATACTCATTGAATTGGTTGGTGTTATTTAGTCTGCCCTGCATGTCATAAGAAAGTTCTTGAGGGTGGTGGTGACCTGTGGTGGACCAAAATGCCCGTCGAAAGTGGAAATTCCCAGAGCAAGGTTGACATTCTGGAGTATATATTGTAATTGTCGTGTTTGTTGGAGCGTGTCAACCCGTTATTCTATGAACATGGTCATCCCGTCCCATTTACAATGCAAGTTCCATTACACCGGCTGGATTCAAATTATCACACATGAGCTAAACTGTTGTTGCTGCTTGGAAATTGCGGTTGATATTTCTAATTACAGATCGAATATAAACCTAAACAGGGGTTTCGTTTGCTGCCAAACTCGGTAATGTAATGGTTGAATTGGTTTTAGGAAAAAGTCCAGCTAATAATTTAAAGTTATAGATGTTTGCAGTGAAAGAAATTTACAAGCTAATATTATGAATTGCAATGATCTAATCGTATGAATTAGAACATATGGGTATAGCTGACTAATAATAATTACTTTTTTTTCGTGTTGCAGGAAGATGATTTGAAAGAGAGAAGTCCAGAACATGAGCTTGCGGAGATTCCATTAGGAGGATTTCATCAAGCACGCTCTAACGGAAGTTGTACGAGCTAACAAGAATAGGTAATACTCTATAGTGTGCTTCTGTTTTTGTTCAATAAATTTCATTGTCTAATAATTAAGTTTTTTCATTTTTGGTGAGTGATAAGGCCAATGGAAATCAGTACCTAAATATTGCTCCCCTTTGTTTCTTCTCTCTAGGTTAAACTTATGAATATTTGTTTTATGGTTTAGAAAGAGAGACGGATGGAGCTAAAGTCAGGGAAAATTGTGTTGTAGATGTGGTTGCTAATGAGTGGAAGGATGAGAGCATGCATATTTAGCCGGGGGTTAAAGATCAAAAGTTTTTGCAGGTATTTGTTTCTCTTTGAAGCTGATTAGACTCCGTGATCTTATCTATTCATTACTTGCATTTTTTTTCATTTTAATTTTTCTGAAACTAGCGTTGTAAGTGTTTTAGATCCTATCTGTTAGTCATATTTTTCGCTTGGTCTTAAGATAGAACACTAGATAATTAACTTTATTTGATACATATTTCTCATTAGGATAGGTAAATGGTACTATTCACTGGTGACACGATGCAACTAAGAGATACATATTTTTTGGTCTGTATCGTTTCAGTAGTTAGTAAATAGTTAACAGTTTAGCATTGTGGCATCCAGACTTTAATTAAATTGGTGCATCTCTGAATTTATATGTAATCTAATTAAATTATAGTAAATCGCATTCAAAGTACTTATCTTCTGTGAGTGATAAATATCGAACTCAAATGTCTGACTGATTCATGCATATTATAAGCATGATTATTAACAAAGAAATTTATGGTAATATCATTATGTAATGTCAAAGCTAACCAAATCTTCATAAAAGTTCAGTTGGTTAAATTAGAGTATACCAATCTGTATAATTCAATTTGTTAAATTATAATGTACTGAACTATATAATTCATCCAACCCTCTACTAGCAATATGTTTAAGTTTCCGCGAAGTAGTTTGTGAACCGTATCACCTAATTAGTCTCTTTAACCAACACATTAACGGATTATTATCTGACTTTATCGTTGATTTAGGTAGTCGTAGACAAAGTCTGTTTGATCAATGCGCCGGTGCAGAGACGGCAAGCAACATATCTCATTGCTGGAAGCAGTGTTTGGATAGGTAAAAGGTACGAGGTTTGTGTCCATGATAGCTGGGAAAATCAGATGGACGTCGTTTATCGGGGGCCATCATCCGAAGGCTGGGAAGCTCCGGATGGGGTTTTTCAATGGACGATCGACTAGCAAAGTTTTGGTTGATTTGGGTGAACCAGCCGTGCAGTAGAGTTAGAGAGGTTTATTCTTCAACATACTCGGCTTTTCTTGGTTCTCCGGCATTGCCACCACCACAATAACCCCAGAATTTATAGTTCTTCTCCTTCACCACAATGATTCGAAGTGAACCACACATCATCTTCTCCTCTTTTTGTTGATTTCAGTTGGTCATGGATTTGCTAGGTAAGAAGAGATTTTGGATTTTGTTAATATTTCAGAAATTAAAACCTAGGGTTTCATATATGGGGGTAAATTTGGGGGTTTTTAAATATACTGTTATAAGTTTAATGTTTGTTGTGTTAACTTGCTAAGAAATACCTATTTATCAATTTCTTATATGATGTTCAGGGTTTTTTAATTCGTTTTGATTTTATTTTTTTTGTTTCTGCAATTTTGTTAATGAGTTTTTGCAAATTCTTGGGTAATTCAGTTTTGTTTTTGCAAAGCCAGTCATCTTACTAGGGTTTACAGTGCCTTCATTAGCCTCTTACAGATTGATTCCGGACATGAATCTCCTAATTATCAATTATTGCTCACAATTGAGTATGCATTTGACACCTGAATCTGTAGCACTGTTAGGAAGTAGTAAACATAACAAGTGATCTTTTATCAGATAAGAGTTTAGATTTACTTCAATGTGATCTTTTATTGTTTATGTCCTACAAATTATTGCAGTTAAAAAGATATTGGTTCAAGCACTCTATAACTATGGTTTTAACTCTTCCCTGACTTGGCTTAGATTATTTCAAATTCGTTGAATTCGCCCTAGAAGTTACTTATTTTACTCATGTAGTACACTTCATATGAGACGATTGGACCAAGTCAGAACTGTGCAACATATGGAAGTTCAAGTAGCATGTCACTTATTTTTTCCAGGCCTTTATATCCAGCTGAAGCATTAGAAAAACATTACGGTATATTTTCAGTGAATTTCTCAATGATGTTCTAGAAACTGTTCAAGGAAGAAAATATATGTTTTTTAAACCACTAAAAACTTGCAGCTTCAAACATTCATGTATCTTTCAGTGATTGCCCTTAACATTAATCACTGAAAGAGCGCTATGATGGTGCAAATAGGGTGGTGGAGGAAATCACTGAATAAGGTCTATGATGGTGCAAATAGGATGGTGGAGGAAGTTGTTGTTGCCGGTGACGATGGTCTTAGCGTTATCTTTCAGTGATTTCCCTCAATGTTCTCATAATTAGGTTTACCTGTATGAGATTCTACCTATTAGGTGAGTTTCTTAGTACATTTCATATAGGTTTACCTATGTTTCCCATCTAAGGTCGTCGAGTGTATAGCCTGCCTTTTAATGTTCCACACATGTATCCAGACTGCTAATGTTTTCATGTGAAACGCGACCAAAACCAAAATACTCATTGAATTGGTTGGTGTTATTTAGCCTGCCTTGCATGTCATAAGAAAGTTCTTGAGGATGGCGGTGACCTGTGGTGGACCAAAATGCCCGTCGAAAGTGGAAATTCCCAGAGCAAGGTTGACATTCTGGAGTATATATTGTAATTGTCGTGTTTGTTGGAGCGTGTCAACCCGCTATTCTATGAACATGGTCATCCCGTCCCATTTACAATGCAAGTTCCATTACACCGGCTGGATTCAAATTATCACACATGAGCTAAACTGTTGTTGCTGCTTGGAAATTGCGGTTGATATTTCTAATTACAGATCGAATATAAACCTAAACAGGGGTTTCGTTTGCTGCCAAACTCGGTAATGTAATGGTTGAATTGGTTTTAGGAAAAAGTCCAGCTAATAATTTAAAGTTAGATGTTTGCAGTGAAATAAATTTACAAGCTAATATTATGAATTGCAATGATCTACTCGTATGAACTAGAACAAATAGGTATAGCTGATTAATAATAAATTACTTTTTTTTTTTTTGTGTTGCAGGAAGATGATTTGAAAGAGAGAAGTCCGGAACATGAGCTTGCGGAGATTCCATTAGGAGGATTTCATCAAGCACGCTCTAACGGAAGTTGTACGAGCTAACAAGAATAGGTAATACTCTATTTTGTGCTTCTGTTTTTGTTCAATAAGTTTCATTGTCTAATAATTAAGTTTTTTCATTTTTGGTGAGTGATAAAGCCAATGGAAATCAGTACCTAAATATTGCTCCCCTTGGTTTCTTCTCTATAGGTTAAACTTATGAATATTTGTTTTATGGTTTAGAGAGAGAGACGGATGGAGCTAAAGTCAGGGAAAATTGTGATGTAGATGTGGTTGCTAATTAGTGGAAGGATGAGAGCATGCATATTTAGCCGGGGATTAAAGATCAAAAGTTCTTGCAGGTATTTGTTTCTCTTTGAAGCTGATTAGACTCCGTGATCTTATCTATTCTTTACTTGCATTTTTTTTCATTTCAATTTTTCTGAAACTAGCGTTGTAAGTGTTTTAGATCCTGTATCTGTTAGTCATATTTTTCGCTTGGTCTTAAGATAGAACACTAGATAATTAAATATATTTGAGACATATTTCTCATTAGGATAGGTAAATTGTACTATTCACAGGTTACACGATGCAACTAAGAGATACATATTTTTTGGTCTGTATCGTTTCAGTAGTTAGTAAATAGTTAATAGTTTAGCATTGTGGCATCCAGACTTTAATTAAATTGGTGCATCTCTGAATTTATATGTAATCTAATTTAATTATAGTAAATCGCTTTCAAAGTACTTATCTTCTGTGAGTGATAAATACCGAACTCAAATGTCTGACTGATTCATGCATAGTATAAGCAGGATTATTAACAAAGAAATTTATGGTAATATCATTACGTAATGTCAAAACTAACCAAATCTTCATAAAAGTTCAGTTGGTTAAATTAGAGTATAGCAATCTGTATAATTCAATTTGTTAAATTATAATGTACTGACCTATATAATTCATCCAACCCTCTACTAGCAATATGTTTAAGTTTCCGCGAAGTAGTTTGTGTTTTTTTTGGAGAAGATAAAATTCATTCATTAGAGAGTGCTGAGCTAGCACTAAAAGAAACAACACACAGCTATTCAAACTGGACAACACAAAACGAGTAAAGGGGAGTGTAAAACATGGAACAGAAAAACATTTCCCCTACTACATGTTTGAAGCTAGTTACTACTTAAAAACCTCCCAACCGTGTATGAAATCCACAAACTTAAAAGTAGTTTGTGAACCGTATCACCTAATTAGTCTCTTTAGCCAACACATGAACGGATTATTATCTGACTTTATCGTTGATTTAGGTAGTCGTAGACAAAGTCTGTTTGATCAATGCGCCGGTGCAGAGACGGCAAGCAACATATCTCATTGCTGGAAGCAGTGTTTGAATTCCTTCTCATTTGCGGATTTCACTATGTTAGTGACCTTGATAGCATAGAATGTAAAGTATCTTGAACCTTCTAAACTGGGTGTCGCAAGGATTACAAATTAATGAATATCGCTCAGAGGGTACATAGGAAAAGGTAGAGCTTGGCAGAAGCACCGACTGACTTTGTTCTTTTGTTTGCATTACTATACTCTCAAGGGTTATTTGTCCCATTAATATGCATTATTTTTCCTAAATTTTTTGTCAGTTAACTCTATCACATCTTTTCCAGGTTCTCTTGACTTCTTCCAAAGTGGTACTATCTGCTGATTCTGCTCTACCCTCTGCATTACTTGCTGAATTGCAGGTGCTAAGAGATGAAATAATTATCCACTATCAGGCGCAGCCTAATAGCGGGAGGTACTGCAAACAGGTACTACTGACAAGTAATTACTCCCTCCGTCTCGTCTCTAAAAGATAGGCAGTGTATAATTTGCAGTTAGGAATCTCAACGGAGTGTTCGGAATTCTTAAGTGGGTCTGAAATTTTTGAAGTTTATTAGTTAATACTTTCTTATAACTTGGAATAGAATGTCAAATAATATAAAACATAAATATTACCCATTTAAGAGATGATAAGCTTGGACCTACATGTAGACGTAGTGATTTGGTATTTCAAACATGATTTCTTCTTCTTTTGTTAAACGTGGTCTTTCAGTTTACAGATTACTCCTTTTGGTACTATTACTTTTAGACCAGAACTTGGTGTACTTTGCTTTTCTCCTGTTTGGATTGTTGGCATACATGAGATGTTATTCCGGTTATCGACACAAATTAGCATGTTTTTGATTATGGCATCTTCTTTACCTGCACAGCATCATATATCAGGGTCATTCAAATTACCCCAAGAAAATTAATTCTAGATTTCCTTGCTGTCGGCGATCAACTGTGCAATTTTATATATGTGACGATCCATGGCTCCAAGACTCTCGACTTATTAATGATATCTCTTCTTTTGGCATTAACTACTATGCCTTAGTCTTGGAGAGTTAATCCACATTTCCTTCGCACACCCGTCTTCTATGCCCTGTCAACATGTAAGTAGAATCACATATGGACACTTCATTGTGTTATATAACTACAGGAAACCGGAAATTCGAAAATGCTATTCAAGCTACTTTCTTAAAAACCTTGATTTCCTTTCACGTTTTTGAATTCCATGATAAGCATTTTAGAAAACCCAAGCTTGATGTCCAGAAGTCTCATTTGAAACTTCAAAGTTCAAATCCAACAATAGCACATGGGTTCTATCATCGCCGGAACTGAACTCTCTCTTAGCTTCCTCTATTATTTTTCTGTTTCAGTTTTATGTTGGTTTATATATGCAATATACATAACGAAGATTAAAAGGCAACTCTGTTTGCCTAAGGTTATAGTACTCAAATTTTGTATTGATTTTATTTTGAGCTAATGGTGTAATTTAATGTATGTCCTCCATTTGTTGAAATTAATGGTACAGGTGTTAATGTAGGAAGATGCGTCGTTTTTGCTTCCAGTGCTTAGGACATCACTGGGTTGATGAGCATTATAATTGAATTTATGTTAATTTACAACGTTGGTGCCTAGGTGTGCTTCTTGGTGACGTTATGGTATTGCAATGTGTTTGATGTGTCCTGCACCACCTATGATTTGCGTTCTAAACTACAAACAAAAATGGTCAAGGGAGAAAGTGGATGGCTTCTGATTCTTCAGTGGGTCAGCTCGGATTTATAGTTCCACTTATATTGGTCCATGGCCGCTGAAATTTACAGCAGTTTGGGTATATGATTGTTTGCAACTTCTATATGTTGTATCTGTCTTCATGCTTTTATGGTTAGTATTATCTCACTCAATCTCAACATTGTCTAATCCTTAATGCAATGGTTATTGTAAAAGCTTTTGGAGTGCCATTTCTGTCTTGCTTGCTTTTCTAAATTATGATATCTCCTCTGACAGGTATGTACTCTGCAGTCTGCACGGTATTCGCCTCAATAACTGCGGTCATGGAATGGAGCAGTGTTCTCTGTTCTACTATGATTCATGCTTGAGTAGAAGGACTATGCTGGCCACACATATGGCTTACAACTTTAATGGTCTTTATGGTTCCTCCCGTTGTTTGCAAAGGAGGAGTTAGAGAACAAACCTGCATTTCAAGATCCATATTGCGTCGAGGGCTTCACTGAAACAAAAACTGATACCAAATCACACATGAAAGCTATTTGTTGAGTACATAAATGAAAATTTTGCTTTTATGTGCATTTGTTAGTTTATTTTTTTGCCTAAAAAAATAACAAAATAATTCACTTCAATGATTATAAACTTATAATTTAATCTTTCCAGCACTGAAATTCTCTTTAATGTCATTATAGCTCATGGAGAACTTCATGGTAGTGACCGAGAAAAGCGTCAATTTCACCCATGGTTAACCCGTCTAAATTGAATGCTTTATTGTATTGTCCGGGTATGTATAGCTGCTGAAAAAGCGGATTTAACAACACCACCCAATATTTCGCTTAGCAATTTGTATGGACTAACTCCGAAACATTTTCTAGAGAATCAACTAGACAGTCAGACTCAATCTAGGTAAAAGTATCTCAAGAAGTTAATATCTCTCTCTTGTTTTGATTTACTCAAGCTAACAGAAATCAGCGAGTCTATAATCAAACACAAGGAACGACTTGGACGGTACCAAAGACCAATGTCCAAGGATCAATCAATATCAATCAACAACTAAAGGTCGGATTTCCAATTGATTGATTCAAATGCACAACCTGTATTATTTCAATTATATAAACAAATATAATGCAGAAATAAAAATAACACAGACACCAGAATTTTGTTAATGAGGAAATCACAAATGCAGAAAAATCCCTGGACCTACTCCAGATTGAATACACAATGTATTAAACCGCTACAAACATTAGCCTACTCCAAGCTAACTTCGGGCTGGACTATAGTTGAACCCCAATCAGTCTCCCACTGATCCAAGGTACATTTGTACTCCCTACACCTCTGATCCCAGCAGGATACTGCGCACTTGATTCCCTTAGCTGATCTCACCCACAACTTAGAGTTGTTACGACCCAAAATTGCAGGCTTTAACAATAAACAAATCTGTCTCACACAGACAAGTCTATCAAAGGATCAATCTGTCTCCCACAGAAAAACTCTAAACGTTTTTGTTCCGTCTTTTAATAATAATGAAGGTGAACAGGAACCAATTGATAATTCGGTCTTATATTCCCGAAGAACATCCTAGATTAATCAATCACCTCACAACAATCTTAATCGTATGGTAGCGAAACAAGATGTCGTGGAGTCACAAACGATGAGACGAAGGTGTTTGTGATTACTTTTTATATCTTGCCTATCGGAGAACTCTCACGATCTCAAGCCAATCAATATGATTGTACTATTACGATAAAAGATGCAAGATCAGATCACACAACTACGATAAAAGTAGTATCGGTCTGGCTTCACAATCCCAATGAAGTCTAAAAGTCGTTAACCTGGTTTTAGAAGAAGAAGAAAACCAAAGGTTAAAGGAGAAACGACTCTAGCACGCAAACTAGTATCACACGTAAGGTGTGGGGATTAGTTTTGCACAATACTAGATGTCTCCTTTATATAACCTTTCAAATCAGGGCTTTCCCTTAGTTACAAAGCAATCAATATACACCGTTAGATGAAAACCTGATTTAGATTCAAGCTAATATTTCTCAAAACCTGATTTAGCTTGTCATACACAAATGATTGTACGCTTCTAGGTTTGTTAACCGCACCCAAACGTGTACATTGTTAGTTCAACAGTAGTCTACCCAAAGAGGTTAACCATATGAGCGTTTCATACCAACCATGTTCTTCTTCACCATAACTAGTTCAATTGACTCAAATGAACTAGTTAAGAGAGTTGTTCAATTTCAAGAAAATCTTATGTAACTACACAAGACACAATTGAAGCAAATATGATTTGATTCACTCGAATCGGTTCATGAACTTTAATATCCACGGTTTGCAAATGCATTCCTTAGTCTTTTAAGATTAAGTTCAGAAATCATCTTTAGATATATAACCTTCTCAAGTTCGCAGACTAGGTTCGTGGACTTAAGACACCGGATAGAGTTTACAAACTCCAGTAGAAATTCTCGGGTTCGAGAACTACACTGGTTCGCGGACTGGGTTCGCGGACTTGGCTCACGCAAGTAGTTTGTCAACTCCAGCAGAAATTCTCGGGTATGAGAACTTCGGTTGTTCCTATTCTTGGACTTGGATGCAGCGTTAATCGGGAGTTAAATATATTACAAAATCTACCGATTATAAGTTGCCCCAAAATGAGTTTTTTCTAAAATCCTTCATGTATTGAATTTTGAAACCTGCTATAATCGGAAGGGAATACAACTTAACAACCTACCGATTATAAGGAGCCACAGATCGAACCCTTGCCATATTCCATAGGTTTTGAGTGTACACAGCCAGCCATAACCACTTGGTTCGTGTTTTGGATGCAGCGTTAATCGGGAGTTAAATATATTACAAAACCTGCCGATTATAAGTTGCCCCAAAATGAGTTTTTTCTAAAATCCTTCATGTATTGAATTTTTAAACCTGCTATAATCGGAAGGGAATACAACTTAATCGGTAGTGTAATCTAGTTAATAACCTTCCGATTAGGTATTTATAATCGGGTACAGTATAGCTTCCGATTATGTAAGGAAATTAACATATTCTCTGCGTTTTTGGACATTCCTTAACGTAGTGTATAGGTTGGGAATAAAAAAGTCACCCCTAATTCCTTTTGGGTTAGTTAGCAACTTGAAAAAACAGAGATAGGTTCGCCCCTGAAAATGCCAGGATCTTAAAAGGTCCATGGAACAAAAAAATTACCACAAAAGGTTCCTAAAAGAAACAGATCTAAGAGAATCTGAGGGCATTTCCCTTGGACTCCAAATTAGGCACTGTATTATCAGTTTTTGCAAACTGTTCACTAGAATCCTGTTTTTCTTTCTCATTTTCATACAAATAAAGTAAGAGTGAACTACTGTATTCCGGCCTTCCGTCACCAGGATAATTCTCATCTCTACGAAAGACGTTAACCGAAGTTAATGTGAAACAAGATTACTAAAATTAAATTACCTCCGATTCAGTATATGCCACGGTGCAGGATCCATTAGCCTCCTGCGCCTCAACATTTTCTGAATGCAAAATCTTGACTCACTATGGTCTTCCATCAGCTGCTCAATCTTCCTATTTTTTGCTTTTCTGGAACAAAATTAAATTAAGTTAATTTTAATTTAATTTAATTAGATAAAAATTAAATTAATGAATTTTGTTGTATACTGGTGAATTCTGGGACAGTTTTTGTGGGAAGAAAAACTGGCCGTAAAATAAACTTCTACGGTTGGAAATAATCCAAATGTGGACGTAAAATCACTTCTACGGTTGGAAATAATCCAAACCTGGACGTAAAATCACTTCTACGGTTGGAATTAAAAGAAAACTGGACATAAAATCAGATTGTACGGTTGGAATTAAAAGAAACCTGGACGTAAAATGAGCTTCTATGGTTGGAACTAATTCAAACCTGGACGTAAAACTACACGCAAATAAAATTCTACGGTTGGAATTAATCCAAACCTAGACGTAAAATCTCCAAACCTGGACGTAAAATCACTTCTACCGTTGGAATTAAAAGAAAACTGGACGTAAAATCGGATTCTACGATTGGAATTAATCCAAACATGGACGTAAAATCACTTCTAGTTAAAGGGTAATCTAGACATTTTGTATATGTGTTAGGATATCCCATAACCACTTTTTTGGACATCAAGAATCCAAGTGAAGCCCCTCTATTGGAGTGTGACGCCCCAATAATAGCCTTCTTGTGCAAACTGTTCACCAGAATCCTGTTTTTCTTACTCATTTTCATACAAATAAAGTAAGAATGAACTGCTCTCATCTCTACAAGTGACATAAACCGAAGTGAACTTAAATCAAGACTATTAAAATAAAACTACATCTGATTTGGTATATGCCAAGGTGAAGGCTCCATTTGCTGAATATGCAAATCATATCTCTCTATCGTCTTTCACCAGCAGCTCCATTTTCCTGTTTTTTGCTTTTCTGGCTTATGATATGCCTCCTTCATGGCCTTTGTCAATTGCTTGATCTCCATATCTTTCGCTTTTAATTCATTTTTTTGCTGCTTGAGTTTCCTGCGAAGGCAAGATATTGTCTCTACAGCATCTCGTCTAATCTCCTGTATTTCCTTTTTCTGCTCCTTGATTTTTCTTTCCTGCTCCTCCAATTCTCTATTCATTGACGCCACTCTTTGGCCCAGCTCCTCAATCATTTGTAAATCTTTTCTTGTCTGTCGCAATACGCACATGAAAATATTTTAGAATCTTGTATAAATAAATCTAAATAATAATCTACAGAATAATTTGCAATTTGTACAAAGCTTACAACATAACAAGATTCAGGTGAAAAATAAATATTCCAACAGTTTTTGCCACCTAATAGTTATTGTTCGTACTGCATTTCTCTGATTATATGTAGTAGTTGGAATCTATAGTAGTTAAACAGTTCTCACAAGAGCAACTCATCAGAAGATTCAGAACCAGTGACTCAATCCATCTTTGAGAGTATGAGGTCTACGACAAGCTTCTCTAACGACAGACACATGTTGCTAAGCCAAGACATATCAAACAGGATTAAGTGTGGAAATTCTTGTGGTTGTGGAATCCAAAAACACTTCCGGACCGCAGATATTAATAGTGCATCGGAAAATGTCAAACCGGAATTCTATAAGAAAACATTTGGCATAACGATGTTCCAAGATAACCTCAGTGCAATGTTGACATGATTGAGTTCCAATCTGAAGGTGACTTTACGCTTTAGCATGATAAGAGATCACATATACTTTTGCAGGTGTCGAGGATGGAACATGGTAACTATGGATACAACAGAGGTGAAACACCCCAGCTATAAAACTGTGGATCCACAAAAGAGAAAACACAAGACCTTGTTCATCTCCTCTCCCAAAAGATTAAAATAGTGCGAAGATGCGGCAGAAAAGCAAACTGAGTCTGCTAATTCAGTTTGGGAAATGAACAACTGCTAGATCTGTTAGTGTCTGTTAGATTTGACTGTTGAGAGCTAGATAACATTAATGATTAAACACTTCAATTACTGAAGAAAGGCATGTCTTTTTAAAAGACAAAGGTTCGAATGATTCTTAGTTAGCAGGATGTGAATATCATCTGTTAGAGATGTTTCCATGGATGTAAAGAAAATGGAAGCAGGAGACACTGAGACAGACTATTAAGAACAATTGAGATAGATCAGATTTGTAAGACAAGCTGTACACTGTCACTAATTACTTGTTTGAAATGTTAGTGATGGTTATAAAGCTGTGTAACTTTTTCATATTTAACTAGTTTTCCTATTGTTTAAGCTACTGAAGTTGGTATAATTGGGTTGACCGACCAATACAAGAAGCACAAATATAGAAGAAAAAACAAAACAAAACTAATGACAGTGTAGCTCCATTGAAAGAAGAAAATACAAAACTAAATTTCAAACGTAATCGATAATATATAAATACCTCATTGAGCTGCTTTTCAACCTCACAGAGATGCTGTTCGTAAGATTTACGCATCTCTTCAACGTACTCATCTTGCATGCTAGTTCTTTCTATTCTCTCACAACATTTCGTATTTTCCATCACCTCCCTTTTAATGTCAGCCAATTCTTCCTTATACTGTTAACAAAATTAAAAACCAAAATTTAGGAACAATCAAGGATAGAGATAGAATTTTGACTAACTAAATACAACCCTCAGATGAGCAATTAAAAAACAACTAAAAGAAAAGTCTCAGGAAGAGGACATGTATAGCATATATAAACATATTACTCGACAAGCTGGCAAGCATCCATCATACTAAGAGTTTCTGGGTGCACCATGCTAAGAATAAATTTACTACTTAGAATTGAGACGGGTGTTGTCTGATACAGCAACCTTGGGATGACACATTCTGGAATGAGGTGTTGGACATGGTTCAAGAACCAAATAGATGGACATGCTATAAGTAATAGGGGAAATCAATGGCGCAGTTACACAAAATTGGTGGAAGAACGACTTTTGGAAAGTTCAAATAAGCCAGATCATTTCTTACAGTTTCTTTAAATGTAAACCCCAATAAGGTAGGGTAATAGAGAGACTGTGCTCACACTACTTTGTCAACCAGTGCTCCCAAATCATTTTGTCAACCAGTGTACTGTTTATATATACGCAGAAGACGCAGCAAATCCAAAAATGCAGTAAAATTGTTTATAAGAAGATATAATATTAGTATTAAGTATCCAACCAACTTCTAATCAGCTGGTTTATCGGCAAGTACAAATCTCACCTTAGCAAAGTGCACCTTATATAAATCATCTCGAGGCTGAAAAGATACAGAATTCTGCATATACATAACACGTCTAAGTAAAAGTATAAACTAAAAAGTAAAAGTATCGTAATACAGAATATGGTCTCACCTCGTGTTTTACTCTATCCACGACAGGTAGCCATGAAACATAAAGCTTTACCACATCCTTCATCTCACACATTTGCTTGCAAATAGGACGCTGCAGTGCACAAAGAAAAACCCCAATTTACTCTTGTTCTAACCAATTGAAGTAAGGATACAGTATTTTCATCAGTAAAAAGAAAACTAATAAACCTGTGAACATCTTTGCTTAGAATGTTTAATCCATCTCTGTATGCAAGAGAAACCATAGAGATGTCCACAAGGAAGACAACTGCAACCATATCAAAAACGGTACCATTTTACAAAACACAATCCCTAATTAACAAAAACCCTAGGTTTAAGAAAAAGGAAACAGAATTACCTGACTTGATGATCGCCTAGAGAAGAATAAGGATTCATGCAAATAGAACAACAAACAACATTCTCATCATTCCCATTAGATTTTCCTCTTACTACGTTAGTAGATTTATCGTTGTTATCTCTGGGTTCCAGTTGAATTTTGATTCTATTTTTTGTATGGAGAAGTAAACTCAACTTCTCTAGCTTCAAGTAATCTTCTTCTGGTTTCAATCTCTTCTTCATCTGGTTCACTTTCTTCATCTTCAACAGACACCCACGTCGCTTCTTCTTCGTCGTCTTCTCCCCCACTGGACGACCCTTCAAGTGTTCTTCTTTGTCCCAATAATTGTCTTATTAATTCTTCTGGGGATAAAAAGAACCCATCTTGTTCATCAGAGGAGGAGGAAGAATCGTCATAGCCCGGAGGGTCAAAATAGCTGTTCATTATGTCTCGCAATCTAGAATTCGAGAAACTACAAGTACGAGGTATCTTATATACTCTCTTCTCTGATCCATAGGAACAGCCCGCACTGGGTCTATGAAATGGGCCAGGCAGCGGAATTTGGTCAAAATTAGAAGTTCAGATGAATTGCAACTTCAAGGTGATCAATTGTGAGCATCCACAAGTTTAGAAGTGAAGCTAGAGTTTCGGCATGACATTATTGGTAGGTTTAGTCCGGTCAGTTCATTAATTTTGATAAATTAGGTTATTTTAGTCCAAAGATTGAATAATATAGGTTCCTACTTGACACTCACATAAACTACCACCTCCCCTTATCCTATTGACCAAAGACCAAAAATCCGTTTCCAGTAGTAAGTACCGGGTTGGGTAGGAGACAATATTAATTCCCGAAAATTGAACATAATTTTTACGCCCCGTAGACAACTTTAACCTATTTACCATCCATATAAATTTTAAAATATCCTAATTACCACCTCTTGACTAGATGTTTACCCCCAACAATAAAATCAACCTAATAACCGAAGAAAAAAACAAAACCCTAAGTTTCAAACTAGTGGTTCTTCTCCATCTTCACCCACTAGCACCTTCTCTTATCCCATCATCACCGATCAACACCCAATTTTCCTTGTTTGATAAATAAAAAATTGAATAGAAACACATTTAGAAACTCCACTTAACAGTATCGATTTTCAAGTGGACACAAGAGTCATGATTTAGAATTTAGCTTCATATACAGTACCTTTAGATATATTGTTTACCTTGTTTGAGAATTTCGCATGAAAAATTAAAAAGAGCAAGGTATTTCGGCATCATTAATCATGAAGTTAGTTGGAAGGTCTCCAAGTTTAGAAGTTTGGCTCAACAAAGCCAACATGATTAGTTCGTCCATTTTCTAGGGTTAACAGTTTTTAATTCAATGGAACTCTAATGTCTAGGTTAATAATTTTTAGTTTTTGTGTAATGAAAATGGTAAATAATGAAGCAGAAGAAAAATGTTGCTCTAGTGAAAAGGAAGAAGAAAAATAAGAGTGGTCAACGTTGGTAAATAGGAAAAATTAAATTGAAAAGTAAAATTAATTTTGATATTGTAGTGGAGGTGGTAAATAGGAAAAGTTTGGGTGGCAAATAGGTGAAACCATAATAGTATATTGTTAATATTTTGGAAATTAAAAAGATGGGACTTCGTGATAAATATCTAGGAGTTCCTCTCTTAGGTTATATTGCCTCTCATTATCTGGTTGTGTTTCTCATGCTAAAAAAACTCACTAGCAAAATGGTTTCTATTCGGATACATTTCTAGTGGAATAAAGAATATGACACTTAATTTGGGGTTCACACGACATATTGCAATTTCATAGGCGCTTTATGATATAGGAATGAACCCTCGATTTATATGTATGTTTCAAATTAACCACTTGTATTGTCTTGATATCATAAACTTCAATAACTTTCATCCTTTGATTTTTTTCGCTCTTGTACATAAGTTTTCAACATATATATAATTCTACTCATTGTATGTTGCTTCACTTGGATCTGAAATTTTCTCTTCCCCGTACCGTTGCTTGTAAACCTTGAATGTCTTCAACCTTATTCAAATTTGTGATGCTCTGTTTGTTGATGATGGTGGTGTTTCTATGAACCTATTGCTGCCGAGAGAATGGAGCCAACTGAAAACAAGACTACAAGATAGAGTTAACGATTCTGATGACACCCTCGTGATTGATGAAATTGCACTCAAGAGATGAAAAAGTAGTGCTGAAATTGGTGCAAATTTGGGTAGCTCACAAATTCTACCCAGAATTAGCATAGGTTGGCATACACCCTGAAGGATAATTTTCTTAAAAAGCTATACAGAATTGAACAATATGTAGTCTCCACTAATAATTGATCACAACTCTAATACCAAATATGTTCCTGCACCTAATTTTCCACCAGCATAGTTAAACCATCTCGAACAAGTAAGAAATCCAAATGTTGTTCTCAAGCATGTCTAAGTTCAGTTACCTTGTAAGAACTATGTACGTAATCGTAGCTACATGTATACACGTGACTCTAAAATCTCTAAAAGTTGGAGGTTGTGCAACTATATGTACAAAAAGTTCAAAAATTCTTCCCAAAAAGTAAAAATTCTAACTAAATGCTAAAACCTCATATGAAAAATATATTAATACTCCCCTACACTTAAACTTTACATTGTCCTCAATGCAATTTCTCATCCAAAGTAAAATTCAAGGCGTGAAATTCTAATATGATATGCAAAAGTAATAAAAACTGAAGGACAAAGATATAAATACAGAACCATGGGTTGCCTCCCATGTTGCGTTTAGTTTAACGTCCTCAGCCCGACTTGACACTCATTCACATTACTTCTCTAGAAGGAGTAAATCATAGAGCTCAATCTCATCCACATTCACATAAACGATGTTTTCATAATATGGCTTCAATCTGTGGTCGTTGTGAAATGACGAGGGTACCAAGTACACCACAATATTTTTGATATCAACATATATGTATGATACCTTACGTGATCTAATATAAACAGAAACTATCAAGAAGATAGCAACCACAAGGTATACACAGTTATATAGTTACTAGTTCGAAACCGAACCTAACAATATATACGGATCAACCCAAGTGTTTGGGATTAAGGTACAGTGTATTTACTTTTAATCATTTCTAAAATAATAATTATAATTGTGGAAATTAAAATGATAGACACAACAAGATTTTTTTGATGAGGAAACCGCAAATGTAGAAAAACCCCGGGACCTAGTCCACTATTGAATACTCCCAAAATTAAGTCGTTATACAAATACCACTACCAACTTCGTATATGAGACCAAGTAAACTATCCTCGGTTACCTAGTTTCCTAAGTAACTCTGCACCTATAACCAATCTGGCTAATGCACGTGAATCCTAAGATAGAGTTCTCTATCTTTAGTTGCTTCAACCTCTCTGAAGACTTTAAACACTCAATTCTTTCGATCGTCTTCCAAACAGTAAAGGACGAATCTGTTTAATAACCACTCTCGTATCTAAGGAAGTTACTCAGAGATATATATGTTGAGCGTGAAAAAGGCTTTTTTGTTTAAAATCAATTAAACTCCTTTGTCGGGTCTAAATCTTCCAAGATCTGGATTAACAAGTTAACCAGATCTAGTCAAAGAGAACTACCAGATTCGGATACTGAAGAGTACCATGAAACGATAGCTTTTCGATCTAAATACGACTATCAATAACAAGTCTAACAAAAGATAAACTAGATCTAGTACGATACCGGCCGATAAAGTTTGTGCAAGAAGCAAATCACAAAGATACGAAAACAATAAGAAAATCTCATTTTCTTCAGATCATCAATAGTCTTCTGTACCAGCACAATAAAAAACTTGATTCCTACTTATGATCGATCATGCCCAGAACGAAGTATGTTAAAAATGGATGATCATAAGTCAACGTCAAATCTAAATCAAATATTAACTACCACTAATCTCTTGATCTAGTTTGAGTGGCCTTATGTCAGAAAAGAAGCTCTCAAAAATAATCAAACTAGCTGCAATCAAGAGTTAACAATCGTTAGTTAATCAAATCAATAATCCAAAACTAAAATAATAATGTAATTCTAGTTTGCGACCAACGATACTAGTAGACCTTCTTGATCCCAAAGAAGTTTTTGAAATAGTGGACGTAAGAGATTTCGCCTAATTAGGTTACGCTCCTCTCCGAGATAATATTACAAGTAATACTATTATTTGGCTACAGCAGTGACTACGAAACGAAGTGCCTGCCTCAGGTTGAGTTTATAAGAAGAAAAAACTTCACTATTTATAGACCGAGGTAGTTTAGACACCAATGAATTTTCATAACCGTAAATATTCTCAAGATGTGCAATAGAGCACCTAAATTCAGTTTGTCTAATTCCAACTAATATCCAACTGTAGAACCGAAACTTCTCTGGAACAACTCAATATTACCTAGCACTTAACTATTATATTTTTCCAGAGATATGTTTTTTTTGCTGCTAAAACAAGAACATATTCATTCGAAAATCTTAAAAGATTCTAAACAATTTCGGTTCGAGATCTCACCTTGAGTATCAAGGAATATCTTTAAACAATTATAAATAAGATTTCAGCTTATGTTCAAATTACTCATTATGTCGACATCTTGAACTTTTCTATTTTGCAAACCCAATTCTCAAATCACACAAACCCTAAAGTATACGTGACTTAGAGAAATTGGTTTTGCCTATTGGGACCGGTTCTACCTTGACTCCCAACATAGATTAGGATCGGTTTTACCTTGACTCCCAATATAGGTAGGAATCGGTTTCACCTTGATTCCCAACATAAGTTAGGATCTGTTTTACCTTGATTCCCTAAGTTCCAACCTTAGATCTTCTATGAAAACTGTGCCTTTCATCCTCTTGGTTTTGTTCAACTACGAAACAAGTTTGTAAGTCTACTTCCTTAAACTCATGTAATGAAACATATTTTTCTAGGTATGAAATCAAACAAGTTTCTCTTATATGGATTTTGATACACCCCCAAGAAATTTTGGTAACCCCATGTAGTAATCTTAATGATCTTGGCTTAAGATTTTCCAATGAAAACGTGTGGCCATCCATTTGTTATTTGTCAAAAGTTAATGGGAGTGGGGTTACATATTGACTCTACATAGACTTGGAATTTAAAGTATGAAATGCAATCTCTTTTCCTTCTAGTTTTTTCTCCTCTTTTTTTTTTTTCTTGTTCTTCTTTGATTTTCATTTACCATCCCTGAAGCAAGTAAGAGAATTAGATGACGAATATTGTACTGTATATGTCAGACCTGTTTACAGAGATGAAGAAATTGGTATTGAGGAAGAAGGGTGAACCGCTGTTGCTAGTAGAGTCAATTGTTTTGGAAGTTGCTCTACGTTGTTATTCAATGGTATTGGCAATAAAGAAGTAAATGAAAAAAAAAAAAGACAACATCAGTTTATTAGATGAAAAAAAAAGGCAACATCTGATTAGATGTTGCATCCCAAGTAAGCACCAAGTCAGATGCTCCTCCGGAAGTAAAGCTTGTATGGCCTTCTTGGTTGTTTTCGATTGCTTCCGATGCACTCGAAGGTTGGACTCCTCGTTCATACAACGGTTATGAGATTCTCCATGAGTTACAATCTGATCTTTTTAAAGCAAGAGATATCACGACTGGTAAAATTGTGGCTTTGAAGAAGATTAAAATACACTCTTGGGAACCTGAAGTTGTGGAAGATATAGCTCAAGAGATAGTTGTCTTGCGCAGAATGGAGTCTCATCCTGATGTTATGAAATTGGACGGCTTGGTATTAATTCATGAAGAGCAATTAAGTGTGTACCTAGTTTTCGAAGAAAGGTTGCCAATTTCGGATGAAAGAGGAGGACAAAAGAAATCCAAGTCCCTCAAACTATTTTACACTAAACAGGATTTTGTCTTCTGGGTTTGAGGAATTCGATTATGTCTTTTGGAGTATGTCTCCATGAAACATTTATAAGATTTAATTTTATAGATACTTAAATTAGGATCGTGAACTTCATGATAATCACACAATCAAACACGCAAGAATAAGTTTATATGGAGTACCTGGAATCCTCAAATCCATCATACGCCGATCATATTTGAGTAGGAATAATACCTTGTGGAGGTCATGGTTTCTCTCTCTTGACCTTAGCTGTAATGAGTGGTCATTTCTTAGATACAATAGTAATGGTTATTGTTTCCCTTTCATAGGTAGAGAGAGGACCAGGTTCCTAGGATTTTAGTATTAGACATTAGATCTCGACCGTCCATCAAGGAAGAACATAAATAGGATACTAACTCCTTATATAAACCATGAATTAGATATTTAACAATATCCTAAATATAACCAGATTTTCACATGGGCGCAATAGAGATCATTATCACACAAAAAATTATCTTACATTCTCCCACTGGTCCATGTGATAATCTATAAATGGTTAATTTCAGGAAACATAAGGCGCGCGTAATTTCTAAATAATAACTTTAGTGGTTAACGTAATACCTTGATCAAATAAGCTATTCATGCGAGTCATAGCGGTTGCACATTGTCTTGTTATCAACATGTTCCCTTCCATGTACCACAACATAAACAACTTATTCAACTAGGCGTTTAAGAGGAGTATCATAATGGTCCAGTGATGTCTTTGAGAAAGACGATTTCTGTAAACATTCATCCATTCACATAAATGTATACTAAACATGGATACAGAAATAATTCAGAATAATATTAATAAGAGCTCAATAACTATTCAAAAATAAGCACATAAAGTAGATGAAAATAATCAATTACTCCCACCGATTTTAATATTTTCTTAAGAGGTCTTAAAAGGTAATTATTCATTAAGTGCATCTCCGAATGCAATTGTGCTTAAGCGATAAATTAACAACTATTGTTTCTGAATTTCGTAATTCACGCATATATACTCAAGGTTCATGTGTTTTGTTCCCTTCGTATACATATCGTGCTTTAATGCTGCGAAACTAAGACGATAAATTTCAGCAATGTAGAAACAAACTTTAAGTCTCTAAGTATCGCAGTCATAAGTATTCAAACTCAATTGTGGGACTAGTATTAATGGATTCTTCCTTTATAGAATCCATAATCCACAAAAATTGAAGTCTATAAAAACCTAATAAACTCTTGTTGGGCTTGCTAACTAATTATAATACATAAGTTAAAATAGTATCTCAAAATTCTTGATAGCTTTCCTGTAATTTGTTCTTCGATTCTTTAACATATCAACATCTAGTTATAAGTTTCATATCAGAATTAAGACGTAATGAAGATTAAATTTATATCTTCTATCCAACATGAAATAAAATCTGTTAAATATGTTATTATCTCAAAATTCCTTGAATATTCGATATATGCCTTATATGAGAGCTTTATTCATCCATATGATATTACGATCACATGGTAAGATTCATTCATATTCTTTACTTCAAAAAACTATAGAGATATGCATAAAGTCAAGATCACTACTCGTAGGTAGTACGTCTTAACATACAAGACCAAGAGTATGAATTTCTCCCACTGATCTTGAGGTATATGCATAAATCTGTAATAATTTCATACAAAACTTGAAACATTTGTAGTTCTGTTGAATTTCATATACCATTATGGGAGGATGCTCAAATTTCATACTTGACTTTTAAAATTTGTAGACTAAAATTTCTCATTAATGAAGGCTACGTTCACATTTAATTAATGCAAATCTTAGGTCATACTGAGCTACTAATAATACTATGAAAATTCTGAATAAATCTTTCTTTGACACGAGAGAAAAACTTATTTATAATCAATGCATCGTTTCGGAGTAAAATATTTGGCAATAAGTCTTGCTTTATACCATTTAAATTGTTATTACAGTCGTATTAGGTCAGAAAGACCCACTTTCATACAACTGATTTGCGTCTTTCGAGCAATTAAACAATATCTGACAGTTGACTTTCAACCAATGATTTTTGCTCACATAGCATCAATCCATTAAACAAAATTATTATGCATAATATTTGTGAACCTAAAACCGAGTCTTTGCCATTCCATATCAAAATGTAATAAATTCTCGTAAGAAAATCACTGAAACAACATGAATAACTTTCTTTCAATCTTTTTTGAGACCTTCTTAATGCTGGTTTATGTTGTTATCAAAAAAAAAAATTTATTGGCATTGGTTATATTATGGAGTATTGGATCAGTAATTTGTGGTCTTTCATTATCTAACATTTTTATAATGAGAAGATTCATAATATCTGTAGAAATCTTAAATAAAGGGATCATTATCATGATTTCTTAAACATATATATCCACGTACTCCCACTGATTGTGCCATCATTAATAAATTTATATTTTCGATTTCAATAATTCCCATACTACGGTTAGAACATTAATGAATACCATTTGGATTATTTAGGAAAACCAATGATCCAGTAATAGTTTTCAAATCCAATTTTCATTATTTGGAATGTAAGCCCTCACCTCCAACTGAAAAACCATAACTTAAATTTGATTTAAATTAGGTTTCCATCCTTTCTAGTCCAAAGTGTGTCTTTGAAACTGCTTTACTGGAAATCTATTTAAATTACACAGTTGCAGAAAGAACAAACATCCAAAAATGTATAGCCATTATGCAAAAATTCCAAACTTTTGAAGATATTACGCAAAAGATACAGGATATTATCCTGTTTTGTCATACCTTTCACAATATTCACCACATTTGCCTCTCAATTTCAATAATGAATGTTCGAGAAAACATCCACAGATTGGGATTCATAATGCAATTGGTAGATGTACACAGTAACGCGATTTTTTTTTCAGGTGATAAACAATTTTATCTTCTAAAAAATGGACCATTAAAAGTCTACAAAATAATCATAATCAACAATTAATAAGAACAAAAACTGAAATTTATAATAGAGATAAATGACAATTAAGCTCACAATAGTTACGTACCTTCTATAAGATTCTCCTGTGGGTAAAAACCTTATCAAGGAACAATGTGAGACATGAAAAACATTAGTACATATTTTACCTTCAAATACACACAACATTATGTTTGTTTAACACCATAACTAGAATCACCTGTGGGAAACTCACGTCCTAAAATGTATTAACAAACTCCAATAATTCTAAATATGTTCAATCTAATATAATGTGAGTTGTAGTCACCTGTGGATCGCTATTATTTCACATGTATATGAAATATTTAGATAACCTTAATGCTTGTTTAAATTTTTGAACCAAAACTACTTGTGAGCAGTATTGTTCTAATAGTTAAATCAAACTAAGAGGACTCAAGATATACAACACTTACAAGATAAGAATTTAGCATCACTGTGGCGATAACTAAACAATCCAGCAAATATGTAGAATTGAAAATATCACACTAGATTTTCTTGTGACGTTTCATGGTCCTGATCAATGATATGGACATCCTTGATCTGATCATAAACTTAGTCGATTATAAACAATTATGAGTAATCCTAAAACATTAATCATAAACCTTTACTCAAAGGCATGTCATCATACATAAATTGTAATAATAATAACACCCTTTAATTGAAATGTCCAAACATAATGAACTTTTCGTAAAACAAAATCGAGCATTTAGCAAGTCTATAAGTATAATTCAATAATGAAATTTCGTTGGAGAAAAATTCTTTGATGCATCGCTCATTTAAATATGATACAAACTTAAAGATCATGATAAATAACGGATATATGATGAATTAATATGAAAGGTGTAAATAGTCAACGAGTATCATTTTCAGAAATATGAAGAAATTTATCGAAAATAAAACCTCAATTTCATAGAGGATGCAATAAGTTTTGGACAACATAATAAAATATTCATGAAAATATGAAAAAAAAATCGTAATAGGTTACTCAACTCGATAATGAGTTAATTTCTGTTAATTTTCTTTTATGCACTTTTAAGAAATAACGTTTAATCATGTGTCAATTATTTAATTACCATAATGTATGATCAGATATTGTACACTTCAATGTTATCTTAAACATGTGAACTCAAATTACCTGTGGGTAATTGTTGTTCTAATATACTTAAGAAAAACAATATTATAAGCACTTGACATAATAACGATTATGACTGGAAAAATTATTTGACATCACTGTGGTGATTGCCAAACAACTCAAAAATAATGCCATAATAACTACTAAACCTTGCCTTTACGGCTTGGCGTATTCGTGCTTACAATAAAATTATTATTATTGTTAAGACAAAACACTCTAGTATCACTGTGGTGATAACTAAAGAATTATGGCCTAAGAATCTTAAGCACAATAATTTTATATGTACAACTGAAATTATCATTAACATCGGGAGAAAAGTGAAACATAATGACTCTAGACACCCTCAAGATTCAAATCAGTTCATATCCATATAATCAACATAATCATATCATTCAGTGTTTTCTTAAATATGTGAACTCCATTTTCCTGTGGGTAAATTTTGTTCTAATATATTTAAGAAAAACAGGATTACAAGCATTTGACAAAAATTTTGATCATGACCAAAAGTGATTTGACGTCACTGTGGTGATAGCCAATCAACTAAAATAATGTCATTATCACATGATGTCGATAACTGCTAAACCTACACTTTACGGTTTGTAAATTCATTCTTGTAATAACATTATGATTATACTGAGATATAACACTCTAGTATCACTGTGGTGATAACTAAAGAGTCCCATAATAATTTTAAGTATAATCCCATAAAATTTAAAGAAAAACAATAATGCGAGAGAAACTATATCATAACGCACAAGCAGACACACAAACCATATCGTAATGCACACACAAATTTAATAGTGTCAAAAAATGGTTTTGATCATAAAATTTATAATGAAACTCGATAAAAAAAATCGTGTTAGTGTTTCGATAAAGCGGAAGCGTAAGTTAATTTACAATAAAAATTGGTTTCATTAGTTTTTTAACATTAATACTGTCTCGTTATCTTAATATTAACTAACACGTATACATGCCCACAAGAAAATATTAATGTTTCCAATTTTTAATGTCTTAATAACCATTCACGTGATGAAAATATTATGTTTATCTTCATTTGCTTTGGAGCACTTATTGATTCATGCCATAAAGATATAATGCCCAATAAATATTTTCTCATTTATATCATATCTCCAATTTACCTCTCTTTCACATACAAGACAAGTAGAATATATGGACTTTAGTGGAACAATTATGCATGTTTATGACTACATGATGTCGACATTCTTCCATTTCATTTATCATCATTATTACGTTCATTATTACCTCATATGCTCATTATATGCCATTATTTAAAAAATAATATTTTTAAAATGATTTTCTTTTATTTACATGCCAAAAATAAAACCATTAGGCCAAAAATAAACTCAATAAGCAAGATATATTAACTTATTTACATGAAATAAAGGGTAGGACATTAGTATTAAATTAAAATATATTTTCCTCCAAAATTAAGTAGGTTATTAATGTTGAAATATATTTTCTTCCAAAATTATGAAGGTAATATAAAAGTATACAAGAAAATCATAAGTGATAATGGCCACAGGATCTTAAATTTTACAGTATACCATAATTTTCAACCGATTTGATTTTGAAGAGATAATAAAAAATCAAACATGAACATAAAGTGTGAGCATGATATGAGTCAAGATAATTAGATGTGAAAACTAATGCAATTCCATAAGAACGATTATGTTCACAAAAGGGGAAAACGAAATATATCAAACCCAATTTTATTTTATTATTGCATATGATTAACGGACGATCATGAGTTCTAAACACAAGCTCTAGATGCCAACTATAAGATTTAATTTTATAGATACTTAAATTAGGATCGTGAACTTCATGATAATCACACAATCAAACACGCAAGAATAAGTTTATACGGAGTACCTGAGATCGCAAATCCATCATACGCCGATCATGTTTGGAGTAGGAATAATACCTTGTGGAGGTCATGGTTTCTCTCTCTTGACCTTAGCTGTAATGAGTGGTCATTTCTTAGATACAGTAGTAATGGTTATTGTTTCCCTTTCATAGGTAGAGAGAGGACCAGGTTCCTAGGATTTTAGTATTAGACATTAGGTCTCGACCGTCCATCAAGGAAGAGCATAAATAGTATACTAACTCCTTATATAAACCATGAATTAGATATTTAGCAATATTCTAAATATAACCAGATTTTCACATGAGCGCAATAGAGATAATTATCACATAAAAAATTATTTTACAACCTTTTCCTCTTATTTTGATTGTTTTTTTTTGATATAAATGAAACCCTCTTTTGTTATACAATATGATGCAACTGCGTGTATTGATAGAGGTGATCTATTCCAATATCGACAATATTAAAATGACAGTCTGACATTTTCTATCTAAGATTCAAGTAAAATTCAACTCCAATCGAATTTTTTTCGCAAGCAATAAATCAAAATACATACATTCACGAAAAAAAATGACGCATTAACATAACCTTACCACCATAACAATGCGTTACTAGATACCTCACTCAATTTACCATAAGCTCCATTGCAAAGGCAACACTGCATATTGCTAAAAAATTATCACATCTCGACCACCAAACATATATATAAGTAAGGGTGCTGTTCTGCAGCAAAACAAAGGAATTGGTTGGGATTTGGGATTATTGCATAGAAGAAGGCTGAATGAAGAAATAGCGGAACTGGCCATTTTGATGACTCATGTGGACTCCATATTACTGTTGCTTGAGGTGGAGGATCTATTAATCTGGTTAGGTGACAAAAAAGAAAGGCTTATTCTCTGTTAAGACGGCTTATGAAGCTGCTGCAAATCAAGGTGCCACCGCTATTTTTAACTTTCGCAAGTCTAAAATCTGGTCGATGGATTGGCCACAAAACGTGAGTTTTTTCTGTTTAACAATTAAGTGTAAATAGTGGTAGGAGTAGTTGTTATTTGTTGACCCATTAGTAGTTGCAATAGTGCTAGTAGTTCTATCATCTGACAACACGTTATAATAGAAGATGTGTTTCTCTTTTTCCCTTTTGTAAGAATCCTAGGGGCTTAAATCCTTTGGGGTTTGGGAGATTTATAGGATATCTAATATCCTTATAGTGGATAAGGGGGAATATGAAAAGTCAAATTTGCTTTCTGATCATTATTATGCTTAAAATCAAAACTAAATCAAAATTCAAAACTAAAATTAATTCATCAACTCATTTTCTTCTTCTTCTTATCAAAATTAAATATCAAAACCTATGATAAAAAAATTCAATTTTTTTTGATCAAATCTTCATCGATTTTCAAAAATGTTTATTAAGGTTGACTCTCAATATGACAAGATCAGGATGACTTGGACTGAATCCATCATTGACTTGCACAAATTCTAGTGTTTATAAAGGTTTTGAACCACAAATTTAAGATTTGGTGAATGAATCTGTCCAAGTGAATGTGTTCAAACACCAGAATTTTTTAATAAACGAAAAACCACCATTTATTTAACATTAGGTTGTCTTAACAGAGTAAGATTGATAAATTTAGGGTTTAAGAAATCTGCTTCTGATTACGGCTAGGAGTTCTAGTCGACCAAGACGAAAATGAGTGGCTACGGTTTGGACACAAAGAACTCCCAGGCGATAGGCACATTTTTGAGTCTTATATAATCTCAATTGTATATATTGTTAGTGCTCGATTTTATACTTATTTGGCTATTTTATCTCTTTGTAGGTGTTTTTGGAGAAACAAGCTTTTGGAGCGAAATTGGCTCGAAAAGTTGTTAAAGGCACCAGGGAGGACATTTGCTATCCGGACTCTCGCTTTGGATAAGGGGTAACCCATTTCTAGGCATGTGCTAAAGGGACACCGAGACTGGATAGGGGGAGGTCACCTTCTTCACGTTTCAAATTAGAAATTCTGGCGGGAAAAGAAGCTTTCTCGCCTGGCAGTTAGGGTTAGAATTTTTGAAGAGTTTTACAGTGATTCAATCACTGGGAATTGTTGGGATGGGCTTCCTAGAGCTAAACAGGGTCCGTGAATGTGTTTGGATCGAGTAACTTGGGATGAACAAGCCGTGAAAGGGGAAGAGAGCTAAACAGGGAAGGATGTGATATCGGGTCCTGTTTGAAGTCGAACTTGGAGTCCCAGTGTGACTAAAGTGCAGATATACCTTCATATAGATTCTATTATATCCTATAAAGAGTTTGGGAAGAGTACGGAATCAACAGAAGCCACACACAGAAAATTATCGTGACTTGCTGCCAAAGAAAAAAAGAGATAAACCAAAAGGTTTCGTGAAGATTTGTTGGTCATGTTGTGTATAAAAGAGGTTGCTTCGAGTCTTAGGAAGGTTATCAAGAGTTTGGGGAAGGTTTTGGACGCAGAGGAGCGAAGAAGAAGGATTAACAGCAATTCACACCTGCTGCTGCTGCTGCCATTAGAGGATCTTGAAGAACACGAAGAACGGACTGCGCAGAGCAGTCTTATTTTATGCAGCGTCAACAGCAGCAGCGGAGTGTCGTTGTTATACTGCAGCTCCCTGGTATCGTTTCTTGGACGTATTTTGTGGGTCACAGAACCACTGTTTTATAACTTTTGACTCTTTTAATCACACTTTGATCTTTGAATTAATATTTTGAGTGTATGATTAATATTAATAGCTAAACCCCAATACTGGGATGATGGAAGAAACCATTCTTTATGCATGAGTAATTTTTATTTAATTATTTTATGACTATTTGCACTATTATGAATGGAATTATGATTTTTATTGATTATTTGTGATTTTGTCTGATGATGTATGCTTAATCCATGAGATTCTTGATGCATCATGTTTATGATTTACATATAATACTTACAATATCTATTTTTGGCAAAGTAAGAGTCGATATTAGTTATCAATATAAGCTTTAATTGTCTAGAATTAATAATTGAATCGCATGAGTATAAGAATTGGTGAAATCCTGAGTCCCAGTATCTCTTGATCCTGTGACAAATATTGTGTATATATTTTTGTTTTAAAAATCTTTTCAAGTCCGAGCATCGAACTCTTATTTACCGCAATCGAAATACTACAACAAAATGGCGCCGCCGACGCGGACTTGTTTATAGATTTGTTTTTAGGTTTTTTTTTTACTATTATTTGTTCCTTTTTACGTTTCTTTTTGTGTCTTTGATTTACAGGTTCGAAGTGGAATACTAAGGACTTGGGAACAAAAAGCTAAAAGCTAAAAGAGAAGAAAAAAAGACATAATTTTTTTTTAGGATTTTATTTTTATTATTTATTTTTTTTGTATATAGCTTTTATTTATTTATTTTTTTAGAATTTGTAAATAGGCTTTATTTTTCATAATTTTTGGAATTTTTATTTGGACTTTATTCTCGACTTTTGGACATTTGTTTTTATTTTTTTAACCCTACGGGAGGGTCTTATTATTAATAAAAAAAATTAAAACTGTTTGCAGGGAAGGACGACGATTACAATATCGTCTCGGCCCCTCGGGTTCGTACATGACATAGGAGTCGTGGCCCGAGTCGACTTCAACGGTTCATCCCCCGTCTGGTACGGGAGGTAAGTCCATCGAAACACTCGCGAATCTCCTGTAAGCGAGTTACTGTATTCCTTAAGGTGATTCATTGATTGAGGACGAATTTGGACTGTTTTTAATTTCCTAGTAAAGGGCAAGGACTGGCCAAATCAAGATAAGGACTCGGATTTCATCACAGTTTCCTTCTTGCCCGTCTTAGGAAAACAAAACCGAACGTGAACCTAAGCTTTAAATTTGGAATAGAACGAGACCGATATGGTAACGAGCTTAATAGGAAACTCGTTCGAAAAATATTGGTTGCTCTTTAATCACACTTCAAAGTTCATGATGGTTTTTGTGAGTTGAATGCGTGACTGCGCCGCCTTGTGATAGCGGTGAGGCCTTGGGTATCAAAGAGCTTCCCTCGCCTCAATTCAACTTACTTTGACTCGGATTGATTCCAGAGGGGTGTGCTCAAATTGTAACGAATTCCTTTTCGAAGGAATAGAAGCTGGTCTAGAAACAATCTAAGTGGAGCCATCATGTTTGTTGTTTGCTAGATTTTATAGGTTTGATTTGGTCGAGTCAGCCTTCTTTGTGCTTGTTTAGAATTCCCTTGCAGTTAAAATGTCAAACTAGTATTATAATAGCCATCAGAATGAATATAATTATCCAACTGAACAATATGGACATTATTATGACCATAGTGTGAATAGTGGTTGGGAACGCCAACCTTTTGAAGGTTATGGGTCATACCATGGTGAGCCCAATTACTATCCACACGTGCATCAGCCATACGAGCAAGAAGATTATAGTACTAGTTCTTCGTCTCTAGAGGATACAATCAAACTATTGAAAAGTAGTCCTTATTATGATCCTTCAGTTCCTATTCCTTCTCTAGAAGAGACTCTCAGGAATTTAGCCGAGTCATCACGTCAGTTAGCTGAATCGACGTATAAATTAGATGAGGTGAATAACGTAGTTATGGACGAAAGAACTGCAACAACAACTGAATCTGTAGAAGATATCCTCAATAGATTAACTCAAAACTTAGATACTACACTAAGGGAACTTTCTTTGGAAGAGACCCTTGAGAGGATAGCTGAGTCGACACGTAGACTTGAGTTAGAGACGAACGAAAGTATTGCTCAAAATAACTTTAATTGCCAATATAATGTATCCAATAATACCCTTGAGAATGAAGATAGTTTTTCACATAATCAAGATAACGAGGTTATAATTGGTAACACTACTTATTTAGATAAGGTTCAATCATCTTCGTACTATTATGATGATGAGGATAGTAGTGATGAAGAATCTGAAATATGTAGGCATAGTGATCAGGAATCTAGTAATCCAATTGAGCTTTATAGTGATTGTATTATTTCTACTTCAAATCCTAATAATTTTTATGATTATTCACCTATTCAAGAGGATGAGGATTTGATTAGGAATACCACCGTTTTAGACGATGTAGTATTTCCTTTTGATTACGAAGACGATAGTGGTTTAGAGGAACGGGGTTATTCTGAAAATGTTGTTTTAGAGTCTAGCGACTTAGAAACAATAATATTAAATGAAGAACATAGACCCGTAGAGATGAGTAAAGATGCACTACCTGATAAAAACTTAGAAGAATCAATTGACCACTTCCAAGAATCTGATGATCTAGAAATTAGGGAGATTGTGACTAGTCTATCTAGAGACACTGAAAACTCTAAGTTTGGGGGTGATTATCACTTTCCTAGTGCTTTGCCTTTAACTCTGAGAAAGTCCCCTCACATAGGACTTGATATCCATGCCTCAACCATCTTACAAGATTATCTTCATACTAGTTTTCCCGAACCTAATGATGTACTGAAAAAAGTTCAGTCATTAGAAACCCATCCTCTGGTTGATGTGGTTTGCCCAGGCTATGATACCCAGATTGACTTTGTTTGCCCACCAAATGGTTTTCTTCCAACTGTGGGAACGTTTATATTCCAAATGTGTCGAATATTAAGTTGTGAGACTAAACCTAAATGCTTTAGGAAAATAGAATCGACACATTTGCTTAAGAATGACCACTACTCTAATTGTGGTCAATTATGTAAGTCAAATCTTATTGACTTAGAGGATCCTCAATTATTTAGGTTATTATTGTGCGCTTCTTAGATCATATTTGAGTTTTTCCAGACTCTAGGACCTAATGATTCGGATCCCACCTATGAAGAAACGCAGCCAATGAAAATTTTCTATTTAGACCCTTTCATAGAACCTGAACTTGAACCGCAATTAGCGATAGTTATCAGGAAACTAGGTAAGGGCATGTTAGTCTTGTCCATTTTCTTGGTTCACTGCACTTTCCTTTTGTCAGTTCTTTTTGGTTTTAAAGACCCACAGTTATTTCGGCTACTGTTATACGGTTCGAATTGACTAATCCTTTTCTATGTTTGGCTGAGGACTTTAAACTTAGCATTTCTTGGGAGGTAACCCAATCTCATGCAACACGGTAATATCTTTCGTTAACTCTTTTGCTTCAAATGGTAACAGTTTCTCCTTGTTCATGCTTTTAATTTTATCTTTAGAACATTGAGGACAATGTTAGATTTAAGTTTGGGGGTATGGGAGAAAATTTTTAGTTGCAGTATGAATAAATAAACTCCAGAGCCTAGAAATTTATGCGTATTTAGGATGGCACTAACCAATCTAAGTGGATGGAAGCATTTTGGTTGTAGGAGTTGAGGAACCAATCTGAATAGATGGAAACATCTAAAGAGTCTATTCATAAAAGCACAGAGCTCAGGTGTTAGAAATAACATGATAGTTTCACCATATCTCGTTGAGTCCTTTTCACTTCTATTTTTCTTTTATTTTGTTTTTAAACCATGTTTCTCTAAGTGATAGGTGGGGCCCACGATTCAAGTTGTTACCAATGCTTGGATGAATCAGAGTTATTGAGTTACAATAAAAAAAAAAAGTTGAAAAAAAAAAGTTGGAAAAAAAAAAGTTGAAAAAAAAAAAATTGAGACCAGACCATTTGACCAAAAGGAATAAATTCATTAAAGTCGACCACTGGTACCCTTGTATATGCCAGTTGTGTTGACCTAGAGTTAGGTTATCGCCCACTGGTTCCCTTGTATATGTCAGTGTGTTGATATTAGTCAGACTAGTACCTCAATCCATTAGGATAGGTTCATTTTGGCGGAGGCCTTCAGACATATATGGGAAACGCCATTCACTTGGTAAACATCAAAACCATCTATGTTTTTCTATATCCATCTTCTTGATCTATCCATGTGATTAGTTTTGACTCCGGATATTGATGTCCATAATGCAACTATTTGAGTAGAGCTCTGTCACTTTATATGAATTTTAGTATGCTTGAGTGCAAACTCGTGTACATCAATTGGAATTTCGCATCAGGGTACTTCCTCTTGTAGTCAATAAGTATGCCAACCAAGGAGATTCTTTAGTGCCTTCCAAGGTTCGTTGTAGATAGCTAGGGTCTGGCGTATTAAGGTTTTGTGGGTATATCTATAGTAAGCCCTCCCGAGACTATAACTCAGCCACTAGGGACACCTAGGGGTTTAAAGGCTTATTGCATACCCTAAATGCAATCGACGATGCCTGCGACAGTGAGTTAGGATTTTATTTTCTATTTGATTTGCTCGAGGACTAGCAATTAATAAGTTTGGGGGTATTTGATAGGCACATTTTTGAGTCTTATATAATCTCAATTGTATATATTGTTAGTGCTCGATTTTATACTTATTTGGCTATTTTATCTCTTTGTAGGTGTTTTTGGAGAAATAAGATTTTGGAGCGAAATTGGCTCGAAAAGTTGTTAAAGGCACCAGGGAGGACATTTGCTATCCGTACTCTCGCTTTGGATAAGGGGTAACCCATTTCTAGGCATGTGCTAAAGGGATACCGAGACTGGATAGGGGAGGTCACCTTCTTCACGTTTCAAATTAGAAATTCTGGCGGGAAAAGAAGCTTTCTCGCCTGGCAGTTAGGGTTAGAATTTTTGAAGAGTTTTACAGTGATTCAATCACTTGGAATTGTTGGGATGGGCTTCCTAGAGCTAAACAGGGTCCGTGAATGTGTTTGGATCGAGTAACTTGGGCTGAACAAGCCGTGAAAGGGGAAGAGAGCTAAACAGGGAAGGATGTGATATCGGGTCCTGTTTGAAGTCGAACTTGGAGTCCCAGCGTGACTAAAGTGTAGATATACCTTCATATAGATTCTACTATATCCTATAAAGAGTTTGGGAAGAGTACGGAATCAACAGAAGCCGCACACAAAAAATTATCGTGACTTGCTGCCAAAGAAAAAAAGAGAAAAACCAAAAGGTTTCGTGAAGATTTGTTGGTCATGTTGTGTATAAAAGAGGTTGCTTCGAGTCTTAGGAAGGTTATCAAGAGTTTGGGGAAGGTTTTGGACGCAGAGGAGCGAAGAAGAAGGATTAACAGCAATTCACACCTGCTGCTGCTGCTGCCATTAGAGGATCTTGAAGAACACGAAGAACGGACTGCGCAGAGCAGTCTTATTTTCTGCAGCGTCAACAGCAGCAGCGGAGTGTCGTTGTTATACTGCAGCTCCCTGATATCGTTTCTTTATGGACGTATTTTATGGGTCACAGAACCACTGTTTTATAACTTTTGACTCTTTTAATCACACTTTGATATTTGAATTAATATTTTGAGTGTATGATTAATATGAATAGCTAAACCCCAATACTGGGATGATGGAAGAAACCATTCTTTATGCATGAGTAATTTTTATTTAATTCTTTTATGACTATTTGCACTATTATGAATGAAATTATGATTTTTATTGATTATTTGTGATTTTGTCTGATGATGTATGCTTAATCCATGAGATTCTTGATGCATCATGCTTATGATTTACATATAATACTTACAAAATCTATTTTTGGCAAAGTAAGAGTCGATATTTGTTATCAATATAAGCTTTAATTGACTAGAATTAATAATTGAATCGCATGAGTATAAGAATTGGTGAAATCCTAAGTCCCATTATCTCTTGATCCTCTGACAAATATTGTGTATATATTTTTGTTTTAAAAATCTTTTCAAGCCCGAGCATCGAACTCTTATTTACCGCAATCGAAATACTACAACACCAGCCGTGAAGTACCTTCCACGGTTGAGTCTTTCCTAGCCGTAAGTTGTTCTGTATCTGCAAAAAACTTTAAAAATTTTCTTGACCTCGACTAGGGATTCTTCACCGTAACGTTAGGATCCCAGCCGTGACAACCGATTCCAGGCCGTAATTACCGTTTACAACATGGTCTTGCAATTCTTTTAGCCGTAAATATTATTGTTGTTGGGTTTGGAAGCACCACTTTCCAGCCGTTAACCTCAACATTTTTTTTAATCATTTCCTAACTGTGAGTGTCTGAATGAAAGTAAACTGTTTCTCTATTCTTATATAATTTTGCAATTTTAGGGACCAAGGAAAGGGAAAAGGCATACATATTTCAAAGAATTTTATTGAAACTTAGTAATACATATTTCATAGCATAAACTTCAAATAAAAGATCATTACATTATGGGTCTTAGTAATAGTGATCAAAATCAGCATAAGTACTCTCTTCCAAAACACTATAGCAACCATGAATGTCAAACTTCTTTCCATGGACATCCTCATAATTGGCTTCATCCATCTCCTACTGAAAAACAAATCAATTAAAATTTTATGGTATGAAAAACAGTACTCAATGGACGAATTATTGACAAACTTACTCTTTGAGCACGTGGCATATTGAGATTGTTTTCCATTACGACTTTTATTTCCTTTTTGAAATCTACAAATTGAGAAGAGAGCTGGTCGAATTTTTTCTTAATGAGTTTCATCGACCTTCCGTTACGATTTTCGTCTAACGCTACAAAACAATACGCACACGGTTCTAAAATAAATCGGATAATTCATCTATGTAAATGAGTACATCTTCATGATGCTTTCCTACCGTCAGCCACACTCTAACGCAACATCTTCCTTGGTGGTGTAGCGAGTGACCATGTTTTTCCTTTTTGTTGTAACAAGTAGAAGCTAAAAGTTTGTGCGTGAGAGAGAGAGAGTTTCTGCACAAATTCAAGGTGGAGAGGTGTCATTTTATAACAAAGAATGACCCAACAGTTCATCAAAAACTCAATGCAATAACTTATTTCCTCTAAAAAGTCAATGCAACAACTCAAGGCAGTCCCAGATTTACGTCCAGGAAGCATGGAAATTAATACCAAGCCGTTTTGGCATTACCAGCTGGGTTTTAATCCTGACAGAGTCGTAACCATTAGGTTGCGACTAGGATGTATTTACATAGGATGGGAATGTGTACAATTACGGCTTGATAAGGGTTGAACCCAGACGACAAACTAATACTGTCTGGTCGTTCCGTTAATTTTGGTCGTGAATATGGGATTTCAAATAGTTGACCTAGAAAGTTCATAATTATGGCTTGGTCTTTCGAATATTCCTAGCCGTAAAAAATTAACTGAAAAATGAGTTATTGCATTGATTTTTTCGAGGACCGGCTAGTTTTTTTTTTGTAATTGGGCCATTCTTTGCTATAAAAAGGTCCTTCTCCAACAAAGAATTTGTGCAAAAACTCTCAGACTCTCAAATTGTTGTAACAAAAAAGAAAGAAAAAATGCATGCATACACTACCGAAGAAGATATTGCAATCATAAGAGCGTCGCTGACGGTGAGAAAGCATGAAGAAGATCAAGGCATTAACGCAGGCGAAAGTGTTGATTCTCAATTGAATCGATGGTATTTGTTCCTATAGATGGTAATGAAAATGGAAGATCAATGAACCAAATAAAGGAAAGGTTCGAGGAAATCTACCTAGAAATGGAAGATTTAAGGGTGAAATCGGAACGGGTGAAGGGGAAGTGTCCCGACAAGTCCTTTTCCGAAAGAGTGAGTGTGTGCAATTTTTTTCATCAAGTAAGTTTTTGAATAATATAGTAACTTACTCTTGATTTGTTTTTTTAGGAAGCTTTGGCTCTTTCCCGGTACAAATCTATTCGTCGCAAAGAATTTGAGCATGAGAAATGCTACTGGAACACAAAAGAGTTAATTGATATTTTCAACCAATCTTGACTATTTAGTTGTGATACTCTATGCTTTCTTTTTTCCATTTGGATATAAATATTGGATGTAACGCGACCTAATTATGTAATGGTAACATTATGAATTGATAAATGGAAAGTGAAAAATTTGATACGACAACAAAATTTACAAAACCAACCCCATTACGGCTAGGTAAACCAGCCGTAATTATGGGAATCACAACCAACGTCCAGAATATCGTGTCATAACCTGTTAAATCCCAGCCGATTTGCCCCCAAACTGTATATGCTTCTGGAAGACTTGGTACGACCAGGAAACTATAATGACCTAGCCGATATCAGGTTTACGGTTTGGTCGTGGTCCGTTATCCAAAGCGTAAATCCGAATTTTTAGTTTTTCTGGTCAAAATGGCTAGGTCATTTGTGATTAAAACCTGGCTGAAAATACTTAATTTTTTTTTTGAAACTATTCGTTTTTCCTTTTAAGAAATTGAACAAACATAAAACTCAATAGACCAAAATGGTTTTTCATTATTTGAATCAGAAAAGCACATATCTTTCATTACATTGATATGATAAATCATAACATTTGAAATAAACCTTTATTCGTATCGATCAAAATCATAGGTAGTATTTTCCAAGATGCGATAGCTATCACTTTGTTCAAACTCTTTCCCATGAACTGTCTCATATTGGCGGTGAACCCTCGAATACTATAGAACAAATAGGTTTTGTTAGATAGTGTTATTCAAAACGATTTCTAATGAAACAACTTACTAAAAACATACTCTAATAGCAGCCGGCATAGTGGGATTGGCTTCCCTCACGACTTTCATTTTATTTTTGAAAGCTTCACATTCTTCAAGGACTTTCTTGAATCTTTCCTTAACGGTTGCCAAAGTTCTTCCATTGCGATCTTCATCATGTTGTCTGACCATCGCCCATGCTCTAATAATCGCAGAATCTTCAAAATAAGGGTAAGGAGTCACCATAGCGTATTTGCTTCTTTTTTTGGATAGAAAATAGATGAAAATGGGTATATATTAGAGCTTATAACTAAAATCTGGATGAGGAAGATATGATAGAATGGTCTCCTTTTATAGGGTTTAATGACCTAACAACTTTTTTTTTTTAAAACTAGCCGTTTAGGTCATCAACCATATTTATGAAAGTTAAAAAATGCAATAAATGCATTGGTTGAGAGTGTTCAGGCCCAAAAACGGATGAGGTGTCCCAACCGTATATTTAATTTACGGTTGAGTTTGCAGCCGTGATTGAGACACATGTGAATCTGGATAAGTATTCGGTTAGGAGTTCATCTTAACCCAGCCGTAAAACTTGACTACGTCCAGGAGTTCTTAAATGTCTAACCGTAAATCCTTTTAACGACGTGGAAAAGATCTTTCCCGGACCGTAATTACGTATTACGGATGGGACGAAAATATTTTCCCAACCGTAACCTGTAAAAAAAACTCAGATTTTTCCTAATTTCTAATGGATTTGAATCAATTAAAATTTCTAATGGGGGTTGATTACAAGGTTTTCTAGAATAGTTTCAGGAAAGGTTTCATTAGTTTTTCTTCAAAAATTTCACAAAAGTTCACCAAAATCGTCCTTCTTCTAAATAATTTTTTTTTTTGATTCTCAAGAAATTAATCATTATATTAGTCTAATCCATTGGCTAATCGTGATTAGTTTACTTAATCATCATAATTATCTCTAATCAAATCGAGGGTACAATGGCTATTATTGAAAATAGAAGGATAAAGGGTTATAAGAATTACTATTTAATGACTCATTAATCCCCCAAAAACCCATAGACTTCTCAACCCCAATAATATGATTCTTTTGTAATCTATAAATTTACATCTCATTGCAAAGAATAAAATACGAATGATTAAGTTGGAACCTTAAGTTTGAGTTGGTATCAGAGCATCTCATGGTAGATGTGAATGCTTCTTTAGAGCGAGTGCAAGTTACAAGTTAGAGTTGAATGCTTCTTTAGAGTGAGTGTTGCTTATTCCGGACGACCGTTATTCGGCTACTCCGTGTTCTTCTTTTATTTGATTTTAATAATCAAGTAAGCTTCATTTAAACTTAATTTATTTTTTTTGAATGAATTTTATCTGAAGTTTTATCTTTAACCCTACTAATTGGGTCTTACTACTTTTATCTTTTTGAACCTTGTTATTTCTATTAAAGAAAACAAATTTTGTTATTATGGCTACCGGTAATGAATCTTTTTTAAAACCCTTTGAACTTTGTTGGAAATCTTTTTTAAAACCCTTTGAACTTAATCTTATGGCTACCGGTAATGAATCTTGTGCTATTGTCTTCACAAGAGCCGACTTCAATTTCGTATGGTGTAAAATTAAATGACATGGAATCTTGTGTTATTGTCTTCACAAGAGGAAAAAAGGAATATTTAACTGGTTGAACTCCACAACCCACTGAAGGAGACCCTATGTATGATGAATGGTGTATGAAATATTCTCTTGTAAAAGGTTGAGTTGTTGGTGCCATGGAACCGGAATTACTGAATGTTTTCATTCTTCTACCTACTGCGAAAGATGTTTAAAAATGCGGGGTACCAAAATATACCACCAACTCTTTCTAGGAAACCTGTATGGACAAAACCTAAATACAATTTTGAGAGTTTAACTTAATGAATCTCAATCAAGTAATAATATTCAGAGTTATATATCTTTCTCACACAATCTGAAAGTTTGCAGAGACTAGTCCGTGAACCTGATTTACGAGTGAGAGTTCTTGGATGATTCCAAAGATTAATATCCAAGAATCAATCAAGTCGTATCCAACAAACAAGGATGGATGTATCTACTTTGATTGATTTACGTACAACCTGTGATATTTAAGTTATAAAGATAAACAATATAATGCAGAAAAGAAATAACACATACACCAAAAATTTTATTAACGAGGAAACCGCAAATGCAGAAAAACCCCGAGACCTAGTCCAGATTGAATACCAAACTGTATTTAGCCGTTACAGAATCTAGCCTACTACAAATAACTTCATACTGGAATGTAGTTGAGACTGAATTAAACCCTCATAGAAATTCAATTACAGTCGCGCTCCTTACGCCTCTTGAATCCTAGCAGGACTCTGCGCAATTGATTCCCTTAGCTGACGTCCTTTACATCCTAAGTGTTTCTTCAACTCAATTGTAGACTTTAAATTAATCTTCCTCCCACAAATAAGCTTAAATGTGATTTCCTTTTTGATCGTAGATCAATGTGAGACTGGAAATCGATAGCAACAGACAAAGTCTATCTAACCTCCGGAACTTACGACTCCCGGAGAGAAGCCTAGATTCTTATTCACCTCACAAGTATTAAACCTGTAAAATCACAAAGTCTGAGACAAAGAGAAATTTTTGATTTTTATCTATCTTGTTTGAGTGAGCATCTCAATAATTAAAACAAGATAAAGATACTCTAACTATATTAAGATAAAGATAGTTGGACATGGATTCATGAATCCCTAGGTGAAGTCTTTTTAGTCGCTAAACCATAGAATGGTTTTATGGAGAGGACGACTCTAGTTTACAACTAGGACACATAAGAATAGTGTCAGGGATTTATAAATCATAGTTGCTTGAGGTTCTCCCTTATATAAACTTTCAAAGTATAGGCTGCTTTGGGTGTAAGCTAAGATAGCTTTGGAACCAATCAAACAATATTCATCGTTAGATGAATCTTTGAAATTAGATTAACATACTAAGATATACACTCTGGTTAGGATGAAGCATAACCGAACCATGTATAAATACATTTTTCATGAACGGTTAGCCAAGACTAGCCGATTGAACCATAAGCTTAATCATTTTCATTAACACTTAAGACAAGCTTGAAACACAACCATATGTTATAATGTGATCAATCATGTGTATATAATTTTTTTAGAGATTTATTCAAATGCCAATTATCTCACAGAAATAATTTTTGTGCATCTGAAAATATTCAACAGGGCAAGTATGTGTACCAGGTACGTGCAATCTACCTTGTTCGTGACTGTTTTTTTCATGGTACATGTACCAGGTATGTGTACCCTTAAGACAAACATGAGTTCAGGAACTCACATAAATTTTCCGGTTTGTGTACCTGGTATAAATACCACTCGAGTTTCAAAACAAACAGTTTCTTTACGGTATGAATACTAGGTATCGTACCATTCCTAGTTCACGAACAACAGACTTTTTGTGGTATGGATACCGGGTATGCATACCAAAAACTTCTGCCGAACTATAGCTACTCCGGTATGTGTACTGAGTACAAGTACCGCGGCTCCGGACCTATAAAATTTTTCCTAGTATGTATAACTGGTATGCACACTGTCATGTATCCAGATTTACAATAGTTTAAATTTCTTTTTAAATCAATTCGAAACATTCCCAAATAACATCAATGACACGTATCATTGTTCCAACCTATTTTCGAATGATAATCTTGAATCACAATTTATATCATGAACAATAAATTGTTCTTAACCAAAATTCATCAAGTATGAACAAACGTTCGTTAAGCTTAGTCATATATATTTCGAGAATGATATTACCAAGATAAACTTGAATCGAAATTCTTGATATGCTTGCAATAGTCTAATTAGTCACGCGACATAGTCTCATTGATAGAAAGATGACTATCACTTGAGAAATAGGTGCTTTAGTCTTCATTTACCTTTGTTGAAGAATTTCTCCAAAAGCTTCGGTTGATCTTCGCCTTCAAACGGTAGAACGCAGTGATGTCCGATTCTCAACTTCACAATTCTTTCCTAATCCGAGACTTGACTAACTGTAGACTAAAAATCAAGATATATTTTTGATCAACTAAATTTGAAGACAATCTCGATATAGAAACACTTGTGAGTTCGACCGAGCAATGCTCTAACAATGTTTGGGACGCAGTAAAACATATGTATTATGAAAGGGCTGATAAATCAATTCTTTATGATTTATTCCGTAAGGATATGGCAACAAAATAAGCAGGTATACCGGTAGCTACATTTTTCTTCTTCTGATCTTACAGTTATTCGGCAAGAACTTGATTATCGTAAACCAATTACTTTTACCCAAGAAGACGTAATTAAAATTCGAAAAGCAAAGATTGACGAAGAATATGTTTATTTATTTCTTGTCGGTCTTGATGATACTTATGATTCTATCAGAGGAGAAATACTTCGTAGTACTCCATTTCCTGGACCCGAAATGGTTTTTCCTATTATGAGGCGTTGAAGATCAACGTCATAGTATTATGATGAGTCAAGTTGTTTCCCCTCAAATAGCTCTGACAGTAAACAAATTTTGGAATATTTCTTTCTCTCAACAATCTTCCTCAACAAATACAACTGGGAAATGTACTTATTGTGGAAATGGTAAGCATATTGTCGAAAACTGCTTCAAGAAGATTGGTTATCCTGAGTGGTGGAACAATCGATCAAAAATAGAGAAAGAAAAAAGAAAAGCAGATATTTGTGCTACTGAGATGACATCTGCAACAACGACATCTACTCAAATATTTGATAAACTTCCATCGACTACCGATCATATCATTCAACAAGATTCAGGTAATATTGGCATAGCTCTAATAGCTGATAACTCAATAAAGGATCATGGTTGGATTCTTGACTCCGGTCCCACTAATCACATGACATTTGAAGCATCTATCTTGAAAGATGTGTGTGCACCTGATTGCTTAACGATTTATAATGTCAATGGGGTTCCATATCCGGTTACTAGATCGAGCTGGGAGAGTTGACTTAAATTTTGTATTGACCTTAGAACATACTTTATTGATTACTTATCTCTATAATAATCTTTTATCAATATTAAAAGTGACTGTACAATTATATTGCGTAGTACTAATCTATTCGATTTTCTGTTTTCTTTAGGATCTCAGCAACGGGGAGATAATTGGGCGTGGTACTAATAGGGGAGGGGGGGTTGTATTACGTATAAGATGTGTGTGAAGGAGGGTCTTTGTCATCCAAGGGGTCCTCTCATGCATACGAAAATCAAATATTATTGTGGCATCACCGGTTGGGTCATGTTTCTTTGGTTATTTGCGACATTTATTTTCAACCTTATTTTCAACCTGCAAACCTTCTAATTTTAATTGTGAAACTTGCATCTTAGCAAAGAGTCATCATACTACTTATCCTTATAGTTTTAACAGAAGATTAGTTCCATCTGCTTTGGTTCATTCTGATGTTTGGGGTCCTTTCCGAATTACTAGTAATTCATGATTTCGTTGGTTTGTTCTGTTTGTCGATGATTGCACTCGTATGACTTGGCTTTATTTGATGAAAAATAAAAGTGATGTAGATGATATATTCAAATATTTTCATGCAATGATTCAAACAAAATTTTCTACCACTCGAAAGGTCATTTGTTCTGATAATGGTGGCGAATAGGTTAATGAAGCTTTACAAGTTTATTTTCAGGAACATGGTTTAGTTCATGAGACTACTTATCCTTCCACGCAACAACAAAATGGTTTTGCAGAGCGAAAAAACAGGCAATTACTTGAGATTACTAGAGCTTGTTTAATTGGAGCAAACATGAGGCCACATTTATGGGAAGAGGCTATTACTACCGCGATGTATCTTCTTAATCGTGTACCCACTAGTGTTTTGAAATTTCAAACACCTTTGGATAAATTGGCTTCGTTTGTGACAATTCCTTCCCAGCTTAAACTTCCTCCACGAGTGTTTGGATATGTTGTTATGTTCACATACAAAAACATTTGCGCATCTAGCTAGACCCATGTGTGCTAAAGTGTGTATTTGTTGGTTATCATCCGTGCCAAAAAGGTTACCGGTGTTATCATCTTTCTACTCGCAAATTTTATGATGGTATGGATGTTACCTTCTCTGAGCACGACAAGGTTTACTCAACATATGATATAGGTTCTCCTCTTTAGGGAGAGAACAATATTGGATGGATTAATTTCCAACTAATTGTGAGATACTTCTCCCCCTCATAGAAGAAAGTTCAAGTAACCCTCAAGATTCTATCGATTTGGATCTGACTGCTATGCAACCTCCAAAAATAGTTCAAGTGGTTGAAACTCGTATTGCAGAAGACCCCCTCCTTTCTTTTACAATGGTACCTACACCTGAAAAAGTGGGGGTACAACAACCACACCCAATATTTCTCTTAGCAATCTGTATGGACTAACTCCAATATACTTTCAAGAGAATCTACTAGACAGTCAGACATAATCTTAAGAAAAGTATATCAAAGAGTTATATCTCAATCTCTCAATTCAATCCGCAAACAAACAAATAATAATTTGCGAGCCCGATTGAATATAAGAGAGATAACTTGAACGGTACCAAAGACCAATGTTCAAGGATCAATCAATTTCAATCAACAAGCAAAGGTTGGATTTACCAATTGATCAATTCAACGCACAACCTGTGATATTTCAATTATATAACAAATATAATGCGGAAAAGAAATAACACAGACACCAGAAGTTTTGTTAACGAGGAAATCGCAAATGCAGAAAAACCCCGGGACCTAGTCCAGTTTGAACACCATACTATATTAAGCCGCTACAGACACTAGCCTACTACAAACTAACTTCGGTCTGGACTTTAGTTGAACCCTAATCAATCTCACACTGATTTAAGGTACAATTGCGTTCCTTACGTCTCTGATCCCAACAGGATACTACGCACTTGATTCCCTTAGCTGATCTCACCCACAACTAAGAGTTGCTACGACCCAAAGTCGAAGACTTGATAAACAAATATGTCTCACACACAAAAGTCTATATGAATAGATAAATCCGTCTCCCACAAAAATACCTACGAGTTTTGTTCTATCTTTTGATAAATCAAGGTGAACAAGAACGAGTTGATATATCGGACTTATATTCTCGAAGAACAGCCTAGAAATGTCAATCACCTCACAATAATCTTAATCATATAGTAGCGAAACAAGATACTGTGGAATCACAAACGATAAGACGAAGATGTTTGTGACTAATTTTTATCCTGCCTATCGGAGAATAAATCTCGAGAAAATCTTAGAGAATATATTACTCAATACGATAGAAACATCAAAATCAAAACACGCAACTACAGAGAAAATAGTTGGGTCTGGCTTCACAATCCCAATGAAGTCTTTAAGTCGTTAACCTATAGGGTTTCGTGAAAAACCTAAGGTTAAAGGAGAGACGACTCTATCTTATACAACTAGTATCACACATGAGGTGTGGGGATTAGGTTTCCTAGTTGCTAGAGTTCTCCTTTATATAGTCTTCAAATCAGGGTTTGCAATCTAAGTTACCTTGGTAACAAAGCATTCAATATTCACCGTTAGATGAAAACCTGATTAGATTCAAGCCAATATCTTTCAACTGTTAGATCGAAATTAGCTTGTTATACACAAATGAAATGCACCTTCATTTAGGTTTGAGTAACCGTACCTAAACGTGTACACTTAGTTGGTTCAACAATAGTTAACCAATGGTTAGCCATATGAGCACTTTCATATCAACTTTATTCATCTTCACCATAACTAGTTCAAATGACTCACATGAACTAGTTAGAGAGTTGTTCAATTGCTTAGATATCATAGAAGTATACAAGACATAATCGAAGCAAAATCGATTTTGATTCACTCGAATCGATTCATGAACATCATAGCCACGGTTTGCAAAGGTTGCATTCCTTATTATATAAATATTTTAGTTCATGAACAAACCGATTTTAGAAAGTAACCTATCTAAGTATGTGAACGGGTATGCGTACTTAAGTAACCATATTGAGTTTGTATTTCACTTTCAAACTCCAGCAAAAAATTCACGGACGTGAACTTTCCGCCAGTACAGGTACGCATACTCACCCGGATTTCCTGCAATCGCCAGTACGCGTACGGGTACGCATACTTTGGGTTCCTGGTTTGGACTTTTACACAAATGTGAGAACACACTATGTTTATATACAAAGATGGTTACATGTTCTAAACTCTCATTTCAATCATTGAAACTTTCTTAGAGGATTTTATATAGTTTTTATTCACAAACTATTTTTCATCAAAGAGATTTTCAAGTTATTGGAATAATCAACATGACTTTCGTCACGAGTAAAGATGAACTTGGCCAAAGTGAAAGCTACCAACACATATTTCGAGAAATATATAAGCGAGATAAACTCGGCTCGAAATAGAAAATGTGTATAATCGAAGTCTATATAGCTATACGACTTTTGTCTCAAAATAGGAGATATAAAAGATAGACTTTTGAGTGATAGATAAGTTCAAGTCTCCACATACCTTTTTGTCGATGAAGTTTCACAAGTTCCCTGAGTAGTTCTTCGTCTTCATATGATGAACGCCATGGAGTCTAGATCTCAACTACACTTACTATCCTACTTCGAGACTTAGCTATAAGTAGACTAGAAATCAAGACTTATAGTTTTTGCAACTAAACTTGACAAACAAGTTTGAGATAGCAACGCTTGCGAGTTCGACCGAGCAGTGCTCTAACAACACCCAGTTATCCTCCAGCTAATATTCCTGGGTAAGCGTGGACTCATTGATTAGTATTGACAATATTTGTGAATTAACTGAGACAAACAAATATAAGTTTCCACAACGAAGTAACTGTGGGGTGCCGCCAGATCGTTTTTCACTTGAAACGATAAAAAATGTGAAATATCCCATAACAAACTACATGTCTATCATAGATTGTCAGAAGCTGGAAAAGCAGTGTCAATCAGATGGAAGATGTTACTATTCCTAAAAACGTACAAGAAGCATTACGTGATCCAAAGTGGGCTAATTTGATGAAAAAGGAGATGATAGTGCTGGAAGAAAATCATACATGTGAAATAGTATTGTTACCAAAAAGAAAGAAACTAATTGGTTGCAGGTGGGTATATGTTATCAAGCATAATCCAGATGGTTCTATTGATAGGTACAATGCAAGACTTGTGGCTAAAGGGTTTACCCAGACTTATGGTATTTATTATGAAAAAACGTTTTCTCCTGTTGCAAACATCAACTATTCAAGTATTATTGTCTTTGGCAGCAAATCTAGGCTGACCCCTACAACAATATGATGTAAAAAAAAATGTATTTTTACATGGTGATTTACAAGAAGAAATCAACATGTCATTTCCTCCATGTTATAATGCTATGAACGATGCTAACATGGTTTGTAAGCTAAAGAACGCTTTATATGGTTTGAAGCAGTCTCCCAGAGCTTGGGTTGGTAGATTTCATCTAGAAATGAAGAAATTTGGGTATACACTGAATAACGCTGATCATACCTTGTTCCTAAAAAAAGTGGGTGGAAAGTTAACCGCGCTTATTATATATGTAGAAATGACCCTGAAGAGCTGATGATGTGGTATTAGATAAAGAAAGCAATGCAGAGATTGTTGCAGGCTGAGGAAGAAGAGAATTGAGTAAGAAGAAGAAGAAACGTCGAAAGAAAAGGAAAAAGAAGATAGTTTTGTAATAATAATCGATTGATCAAAAGTTGTATTTTACACAAGGATAAGACTAGCCTTTATATAGGCTTAAGCAAATAACTAAACTAGGAAACGTAAAACGAAAAGGAAATCTAAAAAGAGTCTTAAAATAAGGAAAGACATAAACTAAGTAAACTTAGAAGCGAAGCTTCTATGCGAAATATTCTAAAACATATATATGCCCTGCATCAATCCCCATGAAAAGTGAAAATCTCTTGCACATTAAATGTGTTTGAAATATTCCAGTCACTTGGTAAATCAATAACATACGCATTATCACTGATCTTCTTTAAAACCTTGAAAGGACCATACTTTTTCATCTTGGTTTTGTTGTAAGTCCCCACTGGAAATCTTTCCTTTCGCAGATGGATCATGACTAATTCACCTTCTTTGAAAATCTTCAGTTTCTTGTGTTTATCAGCATCTTCTTTATACTTTGAATTAGACTTTTCCAGCTTAGTCTTTACTGACTTGTGTAGTTCAGTAGCCTTGTCCACAAAAGAATCTGCAGCTGTACTTGTACTCTGAGTATTGGGTAATACTACCAAGTCAAGTGTATGATTGGGAACCTTAGAGTACACAATCTCAAATGGAGTTTTTCCAGTAGAACAGTTGATAGAAGTATTGAAAGCAAACTCCATATGAGGTAATAAAATATCCCACTGCTTGCTGTTGTCCATGCATTTAGCTCGAATGAGATTACCAAGTGAACGATTCACTACTTCCGTTTGGTCATCAGTTTGTGGATGTGAAGTTGTGCTAAACTGTAAAGCAGTCCCCAAACGCATCCATAGAGTCTTCCAAAAGTAGCTTAAGAACTTAGTATCTCTATCAGAAGTGATGGATTTTGGAACTCTATGTAGACGTACGATTTCCTTGAAGAACAAGGTAGCTACGTTTGAAGCATCAGTGGATTTTTTACAGGCAATAAAATGAGCCATTTTAGAATAACGATCAACTACGACCATTACAGAGTCATTACCTCTAGCAGTACGAGGCAAACCAAGTATAAAATCCATACTCACGTCAACCCAAGGTGCATCAGGAACTGGTAATGGAGTATATAGCTCTGTATTTTGAATTGTACCCTTAGCTCTCTGACAGACCATGCATTTTCGTACAAATTTTTGTACGTCTCATTTTAACGAAGGCCAATAAAATCTTTCTTAAACAAGTATGATGGTTTTATCTCTTCCAAAATGACCACCAAGACCACTACCATGCAATTCACGTATAAGATGTAAACGTAAAGAACCTTGCGGAATACATAAACGATTAACTTTAAAAAGAAAGCCATCTTGAATGAGAAAATCATCAACTTCATGACTTTGAGAACTGCATAAGTTCCATAATGTACTGAAATCCGCATCCTCTGGATATATATCTTTGATGTAATCAAATGCAAAACTCCCATTACGAATTGTGACTAACAGATGACTTCTTCTACTTAGAGCATCAACAACTTGATTCATCTTACCACTTTTGTACTTCACAGAGAAGGTATATTGTTGATTGTAGCTAACCATCGATCATGCATCCTGTTAACTTTAGCAGAAGTATTCAAAAATTTCAGTGCATGGTTATCAGTATTGACAACAAATTCTCTATGTATCAAATAAGCATGCCACTGTTTGAGAGCCTGAACAAGAGCAAGTAACTCTAATTCATAGGTAGACCATTTTTTCTGTGCATCTGAATTATTTTCACTGTGATATGCTATTGGATGACCTTCTTGTGATAAAACAGCGTCAATGCCAACAATGGAAGCATCACAATCTATCTCAAAAGGTTTTTCGAAATTTGGTAAAACAAGAATTGGTGCAGTATAAAGTTTTTCTTTCAAAGCATTAAAACTTATATCCATTGCTTCTGTCCATTCAAACTTCTCTTTCTTGAGGCAGTCAGTTAGGGGTGCAAAAATACTGCTAAAATTCTTCACAAATCTTCTATAAAAGGAAGCCAAACCATGAAAACTACGAACATCTCGAATAGAAGTAGGAACTGGACAACCTTTAATTGCTTGAACTTTAGAAAGATCGACATGTATGCCATGATTAGATATCACATACCCCAGAAATGTTACTGAAGAAGCCATGAAGGTGCACTTTTTCAAATTAACATATAAGTAATTGTCAACAAGAACTTGAAATACTTGTGATAGATGATCAAGGTGCTCTTGCTCGTTTCGACTAAAAATCAGAATGTCATCAAAATATACGATAACAAATTTGCTAAGAAAAGGTTGGAGAACCTGATTCATGAGTCGCATAAAGGTACTTGGTGCATTAGATAATCCAAATGGCATGAAAAGCCATTCATATAATCCTTCACGCGTCTTGAATGATGTCTTCCATTCATCTCCTTCTCGAATTCGTATTTGATGATATCCACTACGTAAGTCCAACTTTGTGAATATAATAGAACCCGAAAGAAATTTGATCATGTCATCAATACGAGGTATAGGAAATCGATAAGGAATTGTGATTCGATTTAATGCTCTGCAATCGATACACATCCTCCATCCACCATCTTTCTTGCTAACTAAGAAACCAGGCCTAGCACAAGGGCTGTTGCTAGGTCGTATCAAACCTTTTTGAATTAAATCATTCACTTGACCTTGCAAAATCTCATGCTCAGTAGGACTCAATCTGTAATGTGCTTGATTAGGTATAAGCTCCAGGAATAAAATCAATACAGTGCTGAATATCCATTAATGGTGGTAAAGTAGTTGGTAACTCAACTGGAAATAAAACACTATATTGAGATAACAAAGGTTAAACCTTATCAGGTAACTCAATCATAGGTTTAGATTCTTCATAAGAGTTCAAAGAATGTTGTTGCCTTAAAGAATTGACAATAGTGGCTACAATAGCATTGGTTTTGTCTTCACATAATTCTTGAATATCTGTCGTTGATTTTGATGGATATAGAACCTTTGTTCTCCCATTATGATCGAAAGTATAAGTATTTTCGAAACCATTTTGTGTACTGCTTGAATATCGTATTTCCAGGGTCGACCAAGAAGAAGATGTGTTGCAGTCAAATCAATAACATCACAAAGAACTGAATCTTCATAGCCGTCAAACTTGAAAGTTACATAACATTGGTGAGTGATATCTTGAGTAGTTGATTTATTAACCCATCCTACAAAGTAAGGTACTGGATGAGGATGCACTGGTAGACCAAGCTTTTTAACCACGTGAGCAGCAACATAATTATCGACACTTCCACCATCAATGATCATGTTACAAAATTTACCACCAATATAGCATTTTGATCGAAAGATATTGTGCCTTTGAGAAGGACATGGTTGTGTAAGAAGAAGTGGACGAATCATACCAACAAATTCATCTTCATCTTGAGTTTCAGGTGAATCTTCTTCATCGAGTTCATTAAAATCATCATTGACTTCATTAATGAACTGAGTGTCGCCAATAAAAGCATTAATTTTCCGACATTCACTAGACGTATGTCCAGGCTGTAGCCATTTATTGCACTTATCTCCTCAAAATTTGGCATAAGCATTATTGTTCTGTTGTTGTGGTGGAAATTGTTGTTGATTTCTGGTAGGAAAAAGACTTCCAGAAGTACCAGCAACTCGATTTTGTTGAACTTGAGTCTGTTGAACAGCTTGAATCTTTATTGGAGTCGGTAATATAAGTGCAGTATTCAAATGAGGAGGCGTATAAAGTGTAGTATAGGTTGGTTTACGATAAGCATGGCTACTATCATCTTGATATGAATACTTTGAATAATACATTGGAGTAACTTCTTGAGAAAAATTTGGATATGAAGTATTAGGTTTGTAATTACCTTGATAACGACTTTGTCTAGGTTGGGAGATCTTAGCTAAACGAAGAAGTCGACGTTCAATTTCAATCGCCTGTTGAATAGCGTCTACCATGGTGAATACTGACTGAACCATTCCTTGTTGAATCAAAGTATTCAAACCCTCTACAAATCTTGCTACTAGTTGTTCTTCTGATTCATGCAGTTCATTACGAGCAAGAAGATTATAGAATTCTGCGACATATTCCTCGACTAACCGTGCTCCTTGTCTACAGTGTTGAAGTCTTGTAGTTGCAGGAAATCCTACAACACACCCCTTGTATTATCATGACTATGATTTCTAGATCTAAACTTATTTGATATGAAAATAAAGATAAAGATAATGAAAATAGAAAATAAGACACAAGATTTACGTGGTTCGATCAATTTGATCTACATCCACGGGGTTAGGTTTCACTATGATCATTGAATTACATGTGAATTACATTGAGACTCCATTAATGAGTATTTGGAGCTCTCTCTCCCTCTGGTTTTTGGGGAAGAATAAGAAGATAATAATAATACCAGTTACTTTTCTCTCTCCCACCTTTCTCTTTATATAGATATTTACATAGTGGATGACAGCTCATATGTGGTGGGATACAACAAATATTTCCCCTAATTTCGGAATCATTGTGCGATGTTCTCGCAGGCTCACGTTGGATCTTAATTTGCACACATGCTACGTTCTCTCGCAAGCTTCCCTACATTCTCGCGAGATCTTATTATTGTGCGATATTTGGATCCTACATCTTGCCTCTTTTTTCTTGAATATTGCTTGAAGAGCAATCTTTAAGAAAAAATCCGTCTTGTTTAAGTTGTTGGAGTAGTCTTTAATCTTTATTGATGAAGGAACGAGCAAAAGAATACTGGACTTGAAAAGTACGTACTTGCCTCTATTCTTTTGTGAATAACTGAAACGTTGCGAAGTAAATAAGAAGTATCATCTCTTGAAGTATGCGAAGTATGAAGTATCCTTGAAGAAGTATAAGAAGCATGAAGTATCCTCGATGAAGTATAAGAAATATTCAATTCTCAAAATATAAGAAGTATCCGTCCTTGAATGAGAATAATAAGTATTGCCTCTATTCATGCAGAATTATTACTCCATTTTTGGTGATTCTTGCCGAGAAGATAAAGAACATAAAATGTTTTCTTGGTAATCCATAGTTGCCTCTGTTCTTTATCTATGAGGGTAGAATCTTTGAAAAAATGTTGAATGTGCGAATTGTTTCCTCATTCTTATCTTGCCTCTGTCTCATGTGTTGTGCTCATGCGATAGTATAATCTCTTCAAGTTTCTTATAATTGTGTGAAATAATTGAGAGAAATAATCATATCGTTCGGAATAATCACATTCTGCAAAATTCTGACACGTTTGACGAAATTTTGAATCATTCTGCGAAATTCTGAATCATTCTGCGAAATTCTGAATCATTTTGCGAAATTCTGAATAATTCTGCGAAATTCTGAACAATTCTGCGAAATTCTGAACAATTCTGCGAAATTCTGAAAACTCTGCGAAATTTTGAACAATTATGCGAAATTCTGAATAACTCTGCGAATCTAATGCTTATGTGATGATTAAGTTATGAAATGTGTATGCGATTTTTATGCCATGAAATGCTTGTGCAATGCTTTTATGATGAGAATGCTTATCTATTGCAATGTATAGTTAATGTTTGTGTTACTTAGCTCATTTTGCCGTCTAAAATTGATGTAGCTTTAAATTGCTTCCATTCTTCATTTCTCTGGCTTTTTCTTTAGTGTATGCATTCCTCTTCGTGTAGTTATTGTTCCTCACAAGTTCTTACCTGTGTTTCATCTTTCCTTTTTCCTGCACTATTAGTATCTCACAACAGTATGATCATAATATCAAGTCTGCGGCATTTTCACTGCCTCATTTTCATTTCCATGTACATATTCTCAAGCTTGTTTGCTTACATATAATCATTCTCGCAAGCTTACTTGCTTACTCATTTTCTTATGTGGTCTTATTTTGCCTTCCTAGTTAAAGGTCTTATTTTGCCACCTCTTGTCATTGCGACAAAATCGGAGGACGTCTTTGCACTTTCATGCAAAAACCCATTGATCTTGCCTTAACTTTTTCTTTTGTATTATTTTATCTTCAGGATTGTTGCGACAATATGACAGGCCTAAATATTCTTGCGAAAATAAATCCCCATGACATTGCCGTCTTGCGAAGAAATCGCAGGATGTCTTCACACTTTCATATAATGACCCATTGATCTCATCTTATCTTTTTCTCTAGTATTATTGCCTCTTCAGGATTGTTGCACAAATATGACAAGCCTTAATACCCTTGCGAGTAAAAATCCTCATGACATTTGCGTCTTAAGACACTTATCAACTCCCTAATGGAGGGTGCCGCCCTTATTTCCCCACTTTTTGCCCCTTCAAGGAGGCGCACTTCTACCATACAAGGTTATCTCCTCACGTCCGGTCTTAACAACAACCAGTTGTTTTCGCAGCCTCTTATCCCTTTTACCTATATGGCTTATGGTTACGAGACTGCACCCTAAGTGGGGTTTTCTTCGGGCCGAGTGCAGTATAAGCCAAAACTTGTCAAGAATGGAAAGGACGCTTCAAACACCCTTGGCACTCTTGACTCAACCGTGTACCTCGGCGCCTTGATCAGATTCTGCACTCCTTGGGAGAGTCCTTATTACCTTAGTCGCCCAACCTAAGTCATATGCTTAAGCTGAGAATCCAAGGTGCCTCTCCCGGATGGGCTTTATTGACCCCAAATCTCCATGGCTCAGGTTCCGGGGGTGGTGTAACCTTTCCCTGAGCCATGCAACAGGTACCCCCTTATATGACGTACTTTAGGTCTTACATTTGCCTCTTGCGAAATTTTTTTCGCGAACTAGGGTGTACGCCATAGGTTCGCCCCTATCTGCGAAATTTTATTCGCGTTTCTGCGAAATTTTCGCGTCTCTTTGTTTCTGCAAAATGTTCTTGTTTATTTATTCTCTCATTCATCTTTTCATTTCTGTCATCTCTTTCATTCATTCTTTCATTTCTGTCATCTCTTTCATTCATTCTTTCATTCTCATAATATCATATCATTTGAATCAAAATAAGTATTCAAGAGAAATTCTAATACATGGTAACTCTGAAATCTTTGTAGTTGTGAAATCTTTGTAATTCTGCGATTCTATCGCGTCTTGTAAATCAAATCAAAAATATTTTTATTCTCTGCAAAAGAAATATTCTAGAGAAATATGTAAATTGAATTTTCTCAGTTTTCTGTAATTTTGAAATCTCGCAATATTTGTAATTTTGAAATCTTTGTAATCTTGAAATCTTTGAAATCTTGAAATCTTTGAAATCTTTGTAAATTAAATCAAAAGTATTTTATTTTCTGTAAAATCTTTTTTTTTATCTTGAAATCTTAGTAATTTTTGAAATCTTAAAATTTTTGTTATCGTGCGATTGAATCGCTTTTTGTAAATCAAATCAAAAATCTTTTTATTCGTTCTTAGTATAAAGTAAAATGTTCAAGGAAGTGGTACTTATCTTTCATGTGAGTCGATGTTGTTATCAGAGAAGTGAATAAATGCCTTGAAATGTATGAATTTCGCGCAGCAAAAAGAAGTGTGAGAAGTGAGATTTGAACCCTTGATCTGCTTCTTGGATTTTCTCGCACCATACCAACTGTGCTAAGCCTCTTTTGCAAAATAATCAAAGTTCTTGCGAAGTAATCAAATTCCAACTGTGTAAGAGGCAACTATGTATAAATTTCGTATAATAAAAATAAACATGCGAGAAGCAAGAATTGATCCCGCGACCTGCTGCTTGCATTCATGCCTCCTGACTAACTGTGTTAACCCTCTCTTGCGAAATAATGAAAGACTGTGCGAAGTAATCAAATATCAACTCTGCGAAATGAATATTTGCGAAGCAAAAATTATTTGGTCTCAGGGAGAATCGAACCCATGTTCTTCTCTGACCATCTGCACTACTTGTTGCTTGCGAAAGAAACACACAATGCTGTACTTTATTCCATTTCTTCGCCTTTAGGATTTCAAAAATGTGCGAAAAATTAAGCTTGATGAGGGTTTCGAACTCGAGTATTACAACTCACTCTAGCGAAGCTTGACCAACTGTGCTACCTCTTGTTTGCGAACTAATGAAACAATATTGCGAAATTATTCATTTTTTCGCTATCTGTAAAAAAGAAGAAAACTATGCTCGCAGGGAAGTTCGAACTTGCGACCACGAACGTACATATTGTTCTCTTGACCAACTGTTCAAGAATCTCTTTGCGAAATAAACGCATAATGTTTTTCTCTTATTCTTTTATTCTCCCATGCAAATGAGAAGAAAATGAAAAATATGTGTCTCTACGAAATTCGAACCCGTGACCTATTGCTTACTCGCTCCAGCTCAAACCATCTGTGCGAATTTCTGTTTGTGATAGAAATTGCAGCATCTGCCTCTTATCTTTTCTTCGTCCTTCCTTAATTTCTTTCACATTTGCCTTCTTCTCCTGAACATGAAAATCTTCCACTGAAACTTCCATTTTCTCCTTAAATTTCACCACAACAACTAATTTTTTCTCTTACTTTTTTCATGTCTTTGAATTGTTGATGATGTTTACTCCCTGAAAGTGTGATTTCTTCCATAAAATTTCCATTTTTGAACCTAAATTTTGTATATCTAGAAAAATATGAATCTTCATGAAAATTTCTTGAATCAACAAGTTACATGAAGGATAAATCCTTTACTCGTCCCTGTTTCTAGCGCCATTATGTAGTTGCAGGAAATCCTACAACACATCCCTTGTATTATCAGGACTATGATTTCTAGATCTAAACTTATTTGATATGAAAATAAAGATAAAGATAATGAAAATAGAAAATAAGACACAAGATTTACGTGGTTCGATCAATTTGATCTACATCCACGGGGTTAGGTTTCACTATGATCATTGAATTACATTGAGACTCCATTAATGAGTATTTGGAGCTCTCTCTCTCTCTCTGGTTTTTGGGGAAGAATAAGAAGATAATAATAATACCAGTTACTTTTCTCTCTCCTATCTTTCTCTTTATATAGATATTTACATAGTGGATGACATCTCATATGTGGTGGGATACAACTAACATTTCCCCTAATTTCGGAATCACCGTGCGATGTTCTCGCAGGCTCACGTTGGATCTTAATTTGCACACATGCTACGTTCTCTCGCAAGCTTCCCTACATTCTCGCGAGATCTTATTATTGTGCGATATTTGGATCCTACAAGTCTAATAAACAATTGTTGCTTGTAATATTTCGGAAGGAATTTACCTCGCAGTAATTTGTGCATGCGATCCCAAGTACGAATAGGAGGCTTGGAAGTGTTAACTCTTTCATCACATAATCTCTCCCACCAAGCAGCAACACCTCCTTTAAGCTTATATGCAACAAGTCGAACTTTAGAATGATCTGGAATCTCCATAAATTGAAAGAAAGCCTCAACTTCATAAAACCAATCTAAAAGTTCTTCAATTCTGAAACTACCATTAAAACTTGGAATGTCAGCCTTCAATTTGTATTCAGGCAAAGAACTGTAAGGATTTTGTGAAGACTTAAGCCTTTTGTCTTCAATCCAAATTTTTTCTTGATGTCTTTCTTGAATATCTTCATCCTCACTGTCATGAATTTGAAGAATAAAACTCTTCTTTGGGGTACAACCAAAAAATCCTTCATGTTGTAGAGTTTTTTAATCTTTTGCATAATGTCATCAGGAATATCATCATTGTGCACAAACATATTCTTCTTTGATGATAATGGTTTTTTAGCTTCAGCCAGGAGATTTAGAGTTTCTTCGTCTTCAATCTTAAGAGTAGTTACAAAATTATCTAAAATCAGGTGAATATCTTCAAACTTCTTTTCAGAATTGGTAAACTGATCAAATAAAGTTTTTTTCTAAGTTTGTTAGGTTATCTGAAACCGTAGAAATACTTGTGTTAATTGTAGCTATACCAGCATTAACAGCAGTAATACTTGCAGTAATAAGATTGGTAAGCTTGGTGATAGCAGCGTCGAAAGCTTCTTGAATAACGGTGCTAGCCATAGAGGATTTAATAAAAGTAAGGTTGCGGAAGCGATTAAAACAGGATCTAGTAAAAGTTGAAAAACCTAAACTAAGCGGATGATACTAATTGATGTGGTATTAAAGAAAGAAAGCAATGCAGAGATTGCTGCAGGCTGAAGAAGAAGAGAATTGAGTAAAAAGAAGAAGAAACGTAGAAAGAAAAGGAAGAAGAAGATAGTTTTGTAATAATAATCGATTGATCAAAAGTTGTATCTTACACAAGAATAAGACTAGCCTTTATATAGGCTTAAGCAAATAACTAAACTAGGAAACGTAAAACGAAAAGGAAATCTAAAAAGAGTCCTAAAATAAGGAAAGACATAAACTAAGTAAACTTAGAAGCGAAACTTTTATGCGGAATCTTCTGGAACATGTATATGCCCTGCATTAGCTGAGTAATCTGAAGAGTTGTTTCTATTCTGAGTTTGATATGAAGGATCTGGGTGGACTTAAATACTTCTTGTGCATTGAAGTTATACGATCTGAAAATGGAATTTTCTTGTCTCAGCGAAAATATATGATTGACTTGTTGAAGGAAACCGGTATGCTGGGTTGTGAGCCGATCGGGTCTCCTATGAAACAAAATCATGGTCTTGAAGAGTGTTTTAATCAAGTACCAGCTGACAAAGGGCAATACCAGAGGTTAGTTGGCCGTTTGATTTATCTTTTTCATGCAAGACCTGATATTGCGTATGCTGTAAGTGTTGTAAGCAGACTTATGCATAATCCGGGTCAATAACACATGGATGCAGTCATAAAGATACTGGTAAGGAGCAGCCGAAGATAAGACCCTGATTATAATCCTGAGAACTCGGACTACTACGACGGTACCACCCTCCTACGAGCGAAATCTACCATTCATGAAGAGCACCAGGTCGCAATGGAAAATCTGCGTGCTGAGATGCTGGCAGAAATCAAGGAGCTAAAGACTAAGCAGGGAGGCGGAAGACTAGAACAAGTGATGAAGGAAGCAAACACTACCTCGCTGATGCAACACTTGGCCAGGGCTTCCATACCGCAGAAGTGTTCGGTTCCCGCCTTCGACTGCTATGACGGGTCAACTGATCCTGCGGCTCATATTCGATATTACAATCGAATGATGGCCCTTTGGGATAACGAAGACTCCATACTGTGCAGATACTTCCCATCAAGTTTAAAAGGGTCCGCGTTGTCATGGTTTGATAACTTTCCATCAAGCTCCGTCGACTCCTACGACCAACTCGCAGAAATATTTATAGCAACATACATGTACAACAAGGTTGTCAATACAGGCATGGACAAGCTATTCTCGCTGGAGATGAAATACAAAGAGACGATCAGAGAATATACTGATAGATGGCATAAGATTTTCCAAGCTATTGGCAACGTAGATCCCGTAGTTAGTATCAACTGCTACAAATGGGGGATGGACATGATGAGTCCTTTGTTTGTCGAGATCCACGGAACCATCCCAACCACCGAAGGAGATCTCCGAATAATCATAGAAAAGCATGCCAGGTTAGAAGAAATTCAGCGTGAAAATCCCAGAGCTCATACTCAACGTCCCACACGCAAAAATTCCGTAGATCAAGCCAGCGGGTCCAAAAGAGGAATCACAGAAGAGCGTCCCAACGAAGAAAGGAAAGAAGGAAGGGACGATAGACGAAGAGATGATCGAAAATTTGAAGATCAAGTCTATACCAAGTTGAATACCAGTTATTCGCGCATCCTGAGAGAGATCAAGGGGAGAGAGAACCTCGATTGGCCATGGTCCAAGGGAAAGCAGCCTCCTAGATCAAAAAAATCCAAGGAATACTGTGAATACCACTGTTTCAACGGTCATCAAATAGAAAAGTGCAAAAATCTCAAGATAATGATTCAAAAACTAATCGACGCAGGAGACCTGAAGCAATATATACAGAAGATTGGTAACGAAGATAGAACCAAGAGAGGAAAGCAGGTTCAATTACCGGAAGGAAACCGCACCCTCAACACGATTTCATGTTCAGAGATTCAAGGACCATCCCTAACCGCCCAGATTGGAAAGAGATTGAGAAAACAATTCGAAGATTATTGTGAGCTTTATAAGATCGATGGGAAAGAGGTAAACGAGCACGAACAATGGATGGACGCGCCCATGACTTTCGATGCAGACGATGTGGAAGAAGACATGGAAGACCATAATGATCCTCTAGTCCTCACACTCCCAATAGCAGGGTGCAATGTCAAAAAAATTCTCACCGATGGAGGAAGCTCGGTCAACGTCTTGTTCTATGACACGTTCAAGCGTATGGAACTCAACGACGAGCAACTGCTGTCATCTTACTACACCATCTACGGATTCAACGGCGCAGCTACAAAACTCCTAGGGGACATTGTTTTGCAAGTAGACGCGGGGCCCATGAAAGTGGACACTCGATTCAGCGTCGTAGATGCACTTTCACCCTACAATGCCATCATCGGAAGAAGATGGGTTCACAAGCTCAAGGGAGTAGCTGCAACCTACCATCAATATCTCAGATTCCCAACACCTCTGGGAATCATGGAAATTAAAGGAGACCAAGTAACTGCGCAAGAATTCCAGACCTTATAGAATCAGATCAATAATGAGCAGGAAGAGAAGCACCAGTCCCGAAGAGCCAAAAATAAGAAAACCATAGATGCATATCTGGAAAAAATCTCCGGAAAAAGCCTTCTGAACGTCAGCACCACGGGCAACGCAGAAGCAAGCACCTCCGCGACAAAAGAAGACGGAGAGCCTACCAAATAGCAATTAAAGAATGTTCCTCTCTTGGGGAAACCAAAACCCACGTTTACACCTGTCGAAGCAGATAAAGAAGTCAACATAGGTACTGAGGGAAACCCGAAGATGATCAAAATAGGCACCTTGATGGATGAAGAAAGAGAAGCCGCGCTAATCAAACTTTTAAAGGAATATGCGGACATTTTTGATTGGAAATTGGGGGACATGCCGGGAATTGACCCAAATTTAGTTCATCACGAACTTCGAATAAAACCAGGTACCCCCTTTTAGGCAGAAGGTGCGCAAAGTAGCCCCAGAATACCATCGAGCAGTTGAAGTGGAACTCCGCAAACTACTGGACGCAGGATTCATCAAAGAAGTCAAGTACCCAACATGGATCTCTAACATGGTCATCGTACCGAAGAAAAATGGCGGAGTAAGGATATGCATCGACTTCACCAACCTTAATAAAGCTTGCCCAAAAGATAGCTATCCACTGCCAAGCATTGACCAACTTGTCGAGGCAGTCGAAGGATACGGAGAAATGTCATTTATGGATGGATACTCTGAATACAACCAATTATTCCTAGCAGAAGAAAATCAGCAACATACAACATTCTATACACCGCACGACCTCTATTGCTACGTAAGAATGCCCTTTGGACTTCGAAATGCAGGGGAAACATACCAAAGAATGGTGGATGCAATTTTCAAACCGTGGATTGGAAGTACACTGGAAGTATATGTGGATGATATGCTCGTCAAAATCAAGCTAAGCAAAGATCATCACCAAGACCTAAAAGATATTTTCCAAGCAATGAGAGAGCACAACATGAAGGTAAACCCAGAGAAGTGCACTTTTGGTGTAACTTCCGGAAAGTTCCTCGGATATTTGGTGACGAAGAGGGGCATTGAGGTTGATCCCGCTAAAATTGAAGCCATCGTAAGAATGCCATCCCCAAAGAACTTAAAAGAGGTTCAGAAACTCAATGGTTCACTGGCTGCGCTGGGGAGGTTCATATCCAGGTCCTCGGATAGATGTAAACACTTTTTTAACATTCTCAAAAAAGGAAGCAAATTCGAATGGACGGCAGAGTGCGAGGAAGCCTTTCAAAATATCAAAGAATACCTAGCTGAGATCCCTATACTACAAAAACCAGACCCCGATGAAGTGTTGGCACTATACATAGCAGCAACAAAAGATGCAGTCAGCGCAGTATTGGTTAAAACCAACACGAAGATAGAGCAGCCCATCTATTACATCAGCAAGACTCTGAACGCAGCAGAGAGGAACTACACGAAGATCGAGCAGCTCATCTTGGCATTAATATGGGCAACCCTGAAACTCAGAACTTACTTTTTGACTCACTACGTCCGCGTCCCATGCAAAGCTCTGCTAGAAGCAATCCTTAAAAACGCAGGGAAAGTAGGCAGAATTGCAACATGGAATACTCACCTAGATCAATTCAATATCATCCATGAGCTACAGCACTCTCAGAAGTCACAAGTATTAGCAGATTTCCTAGCAGACTTACCGTTGGATAACTACGAAGAAGTCATCATCGAATGACGGAAGGCAGTAGGACTACCAGAAATGGACGAAGGTAAAGACCCTATAGACATCTTGGAACCAAAAAATCCTAGGCAATGGGAAGTCTTCGTAGATGGGTCGAAAAATAAAGAAGGGGCACGGATAGGCATCGTAATCACCACCCCAACAGGAGACAGGATCATACATGCTTTCAGGTTAGAATTCAAGGGGCATACCAACAACATAGTTGAATATGAAGCAGTGGTGCATGCCCTTCAGTTAATAATAGAAATGGGCATAACTGACGTGCGTCTGACAAGCGATTCGCAGCTGGTCATCCGACAAATAGGGTTGCAATATAATGTTTATGACAGAACATTGTCAGCATACATGGAATTGGTGCAAACACTGGCATCACAAATCCAAACATCAAATTCCGACACCTGGCAAGGAAGGCTCAGGCAGGCGGACGCCCTGGCCTACATATCATCGATGCTCAGAAACGAGGACGTCAAAGCAATCAAAGTAACCAGGATTTACGAGCCTTCAATTGATATTCAAGAATTCTGCGCTGACAGCAGGGAACAACGCAGAAGAAGATATTGCAGATGATGACGGAGAATTCATCGCGGATGATTTCCAAGAAGACGACATCATGACTAAGGCAGACCAAGATGAAGACTTCAGCAAAGAAGAAGATTGGAGATCTGAGATTCATCTTTTCCTAAAAGAAGAAAATACTACCCTCGGATCTAAAGCAAGCCAGAAAAATACAGTCAAAGGCAGGAAGATATGATCTGAGAAAAGATTTTGTACAAAAAATCTTTTCTCGGACCATTATTACGTTGCCTATCCAGATCCGAAGGACATTTGATTTTGAAAGACATACACCGCGGCGACGCAGGCAATCACAGCGGAATGAGATCCCTAGCAGATAAGGCGAAAACTCAAGGATATTACTGGCCAACAATGATACGAGACGCTGCAAGAATGTCACGAAGATGCGAAGAATGCCAGCGTTTCGCCAAAAAAATCCACGCACCCGCAACAATGTTGAACCCAGTAGACAGCCCTTGGCCATTCTCAAAATGGGGCATAGACATCGTGGGTCCCCTAATCGAAGGATCAGGGAAGAGAAGATTTTTGATAGTGGCCACGGACTATTTCAGCAAATGGGTAGAGGCTAAAGCCCTGGCAAGGATCCGAGACGCAGATGTCTTCACATTCATTTCAAAACATCATTTGCAGGTTTGGCATACCAGCTGAGATTGTATCTGACAATGGCAAGCAATTCCAGGGAAAAAACATCGACTTACTCTTCGATACTTTCAAAATTCGAAAGAACAAGTCAACACCAATTTACCCTCAAAGCAATGGTCAGGCAGAAGCCACAAACAAAACCCTCGCACTCATCCTCAAAAAGCAGTTGGACGAATACAAGAAGCGTTGGTGCGAGCAACTACACAACGTTTTGTGGGCTTATAGGACAACTCGAAGATCAGCCACGGGAGAATCCCCATTCTTACTCACCTATGGAGCCGAAGCTATTATCCCAAAGAAATAATCATGCCAACTACGAAGACTGAAGCATGGGAGAAGAACCTCACAGCGGACATGATGTTGGAAAGTTGGATGATCGAAGAGAGGAGGGAGGCAGCACTACAAAAAATGGAAAACTATCAAAGGAAACTAGCAAGGGAGTATAATAAGAGGGTTAAGCTTAGAAATTTCGTAGAAGGGCAGTATGTGCTGAGGACCATTCCCCAATACCAACGAGAAAAGAAGTGGGGAAAATTAGCACCAACATGGGGGGGACCCTTCGTCATACATGATGTTGCAGGAAAGGGTCTTATTATCTGCGCAACCTAAAAGGGGAGATCCTCAACACCCATGGAATGCAAAATATCTCAAGCCATACTACCCGTAGAAGCAACGCAGACCTGCATCTGCGTGAAAGCGCCAGAAGAAGAAAACGACGCTTGCGATCGACATGTTTCTATCTCTGAGAGAGGAATAGCAAACCTCAACCTATCAATCAAGCAAACTTTTGGCAAAAAATAGTCAATACATGAGAGCAACATAGTAACAAGACGACGCGTGTAAATACAACACCTCACGAGAACCCTACACCTGTAAATACAGAGAAATGACCGCGTCAATACTTCATCTCCCTTTTTTCTATTTACTACCTCAGAGGTTCCATCAATGGAATTCTTCTAAATGTAACTCAACAAACTGAATAGACACTTTAACCCTCTTTCACCCGTGGACGTAGACACTCTGCTGTCGAACCACGTAAACACTTGTGTTAATTGTTGTTTATTTTACTTGGGGAAAGTAGTCACCTACAATCTCTCGGGACTCCCCTATCAGCGTCTATAAGTGTAGGACCATGGGGAAGGCATCCAGCAGAAAGAGATACCCAACCAATCTTATGGCAGCGGGTTGACGGAATGAATGTACATTCCAAACAACTCATATCCTAGAACGCTGCCCCGACCCCCACCGTCTGGGAATCCTCTGGCCCAGGATTAGCCAGCGGGGTGACAGGTCTCAAGACGTTCACGAAGATACACATATCTTCGGGTTCGCACTCAAACACTTCGCTATCCTGATTACATTCAGTTATATTCCAAATTAACCGTAACAATACTTAAAAGGAAATCGGACAACACAGATAAAATTAAAACAATGATCAATTCATTAAAAGTTGATTACAGGCTTGGCAATGATACGGGAACAAGAAAATACAAAAGGAATCTCACGAAGCCTTATAATCAACAAAGATCAACTTTCTACAATAATCTACTTGGAGTTCAACCCCACCAGCAGGTTTAGCAATCTTCCCCTTCTGCGATGAAGGTACGCTCCCACCCGAGGAAGGCCCTGAAGAACCAGATGTAGGAGGCGGGGGTTTCTCACGGCGCGGATACTTGATAAGGCCATGCTCGGTCTTAAGATCATACTCGATGCTATCCAGAATCTTGTTAGTCTCTTCCACTAGTTGACATCGAGCCTTGTACGTAATAACAGTATTCATCATCTCAGCCTTTGACAACAACGAGGAAAGGCGACTCACTTCCTTCGAAGCGGCTTGGGCAGCCTCGTCCCTTGCTGTAGCTAAACCTTTGTGATAATTAATCTGGCTTTCCTGATGCACTAATTAGATTGAGCCTCGCAAGCTCTTCATTTGCAGTGCGAAGCTGTCCCTGGAGCTCTGCAAGGAAAAGAAAAATGCAGATGGTTAGGTCCAGGAAATTACAGAATCACACTCGATAATATAAGCATATACCTTCGACTCTCGCCGAAGCTATTTCATATTCGTTAACAACAGCATCACGGGCTTCATCAAGAAAGTCATACTCATCTGACAACTTCTTATAATCCGTTGAAGGGTTGAAAGAGCGTACTGACTCGCATCTAATTCTACCTGTTTCATTGAATCCAATGACGAAGATGGTTGACCTCGTTGTTTAACCCTCCAGACCCTTGTTGAGCCGATACATATTTACTTCAAGATTTCTCTCAGACTCAGCTTGGCGTACCACATCAGCCCTAGACGCAGCTAAAGCTTTGCTAAGAGCACCAGCCTCAGCCCTAGCGTCATCTCTCCCTAGCAAGACGCTGAATGTAATCTCTAACATCAGAAGACTGAGAAGAACGAGCTTGACGCAATTCTTCTTCCAAGAGATTGATTTTAGCTTAAAGATGAGACCTGTTCTCGGGATTCACGAAGATTATCACGCGTCCACAACAACGTTCCATTAAACAAACGACGATCATTGTTATATTTGTTCTGCATATCAATCATTTGGACTCGTCTGCCCCGCCACTCCTCTGCCAGAGCATTATGTTCATCGGCACGAGCATTCCACTTATCAGCCTCGCTCTTTATCTTCTCTACCAACTCTGCGATGCGAGATTTTGACGTTGCCGTCTTTCCGAAGCCATACTAACTCAGGAACTCCACCCACTGAAGATAGGGTGGGGGAGGGAGACTCAGACAGAACACTAATTACAGTAAAGGACAACACAAGGAAGAGAAAACAGATAATCAAACCTGTAACAGCCGAAGAATTCTTCTTGGCCTCTTCCAACTCACTACGAGCCATAGCAAGTTCCAAGCGAAGCTTCTCCTCCTCCTTGCCTTGTTGCTCCTTAGCCTTGAGGAGACTCTTCAACTCACCTATCTCCCTATCCCTATCAGAGATAACAGTCTCAGCCGGTAAGCTCCTCTTCCCGAAGACGAAGCTTAGCTTCCAACTTGAGGGATTTGGCCTTAAAAAACTGGTACAACATGTGGTTGCAATGCTCACTCCTCATCATCTGCGAATCAGAAATTAGAACACCCAGACTCTAAAATTGCTAAATTGATACAAGGCGAAATGATAAGAGAACTCACTTCTAACATCCGCTGTTGGGGAAATCCATACTGATACCCATCAGCCAAGGCCATCATATCAGCAACAGTCGAGGGAGCGTCGACCACTAGAGCAGCCTCCAAGGCCCGAAGATTCTTATCCCACGCTTCTGCAACCTGGTCCTCGGGAGACAATTGCATCATCTTACGGGTATAGGCATCAGATTTCTTCTCACCCCCACCACAGGAGCTGGATTGGGTACGAACATCAAATTCTTCTTTTTAAACCAAGCTAAGATGGCATCATCACCCTCAAGGATCAATGACTGAGGAAAATCATCTCCAGAAGACCCAACCGAGGCCTACCCATGTCCGTGAACTTAGCACCCGAAGAGTTCGAGGCTACTCCCGCATCCAAATCTGGAAGTCTCTAGCACCGTCCCCTCTGGAATCACTAGCATTCACGACTCCCTTCCCTTTCCATCCGCCTTGCTAGAGTTACCAAGCACATCCCAATCATCGTTTGGGGAAAGCAGGTTGAACTCAGAAGCCAGGCCCAGGGCAGCGTTTATATCAAAACTATTCCCGCAGAATAAATCCGGCCAAAGGAAAACTCCTGAGACAAGGGAATTTCACCACCAACACCCTATCACCAAGGCAATGTTATCACCGCATCACTGCAACCGCGGGATTAGCTTCGGCACCAGCATCATGGAAACCTGCGGGATTAATTTCACCACCAATACCGCTGCCACCAGCGGTGGTATTCTCTTCAACAAATTCTTCATCATCATGACTTGGAGGAGATGTATCAGTACGCTCTTTCCTATCAGACATATCTTCATCCCCTCCAAGCTCAGTCACAGGACTGTTAACTTCTTCATGAACCTACGTGATAGACACATTTTTGTGTCTAATTTGTCCTCAATGTATATATTGTTGTCTCTCGATTTTGTACTAATTTTTGTGTTTTATGTATTTGTAGGCATTTTTGGGAATAAAACATTTTTGGAAAAATCAGCTCGAAAAGTTGCCCGGGGAAACCTTGAAGGACAATTGTTATTCGGACTCTCACTATTGGTTAAGGGGCACCTCAGTTGGACATCTGCTATTCGCATCCCAGTTCAGGATAGGGGGACACCCTTCCTTCTTCTCAAATTCAAATAAACTTTTTGGCGGGAAAATATTTTTACTCTCTGGCAGATTTTCAATCAACAAAATGAAGGTGTTATAGGGAGATTAAATCGCTGAAAATTTGTGGGACATTTAGAAATCTCTTGCGAGTTTTGGTCGATTAAATTTGGCTAGAAGTGGCTAGGGAAGCCACGAACTGGAAACAGGGGAGAACGTGCAGAGAAGAATTATTCACGGGATTTCTTGTGTGTTTGCGTTATGGCTGAGATTCTGGGAGAGTTATAACTATTGTTTGATGCGTATAAATTCTAAACAAGGGAAGAATCAGAGCTGGAAACGCGTGAGGAAAGAAAATATCTCAAAATATTCTCTCTTCACTACCCGAGTAAAGAAGAATTATTTGGAGTTATTGTGAGGGATTTTCAGCGTGCATTGTCACTATATAAGGCTCCATGGGTCGACTACCAGGTTGTCCAGAGTTTGGGAAGCTTTGGAGGCTACAGAGTGAAGAAAAATCGATTTGCAGAGCCACCATTTCTGCTGCTGCAACTCAAGACACGAAGAACATTGGATAACATAGAGACAGTCGTTCATACTACAGCAACAACGACTGTCAGCTGTGGGTCGTTCTATTCTATATCTACAGCACTTTTCATTTATCGTTCTTTGTAACGGTGTTTTGCAACATTATAAACGTTGCAAACACCCGCGATTTTCATTATTATCTCCATTTCATCATTTGTACACCTCTTTTGAGCAATGAAAATTCCTTTGAGCGTGTTTCCAATATGCGGAGTTAGAACCCATCACTGGGACGACGGAGGAGGCCGAGCTTCATACATGGGTAATTTTGTTAATTCTTTTTAAGACTTTTGCATTAAAACTTAATTGAAAGATGATTTAATTAAATTGGTTGTTATTGATTAGAGGGTCATGCTTAGCTTAGGTGATTTGATGTTCCATGCTTAACATTTACAATCAATTTTTTGAGAATCTACTTTGGCAAAATAAGAGTCCATATAATTTTATGTTTTGAGCGATTATTGTTGAGAAATAAATCATTGAGCCCTATGTTATGAAAATTGGCCGAATCATTATTCCCTCAGTACCTCTCTAACCAATTTGTCAATTTTTTGTATATATATTTTTTAAATCTAAAAATCCATTACCTTCACCAGTCCGAGAGTTTGAACCTCATTACTACAACCACGGAAAATCTTTAATCATTTTGGCGCCGCCGACGCGGAATTTTGTTTAGGTAGAATTTTTTTTTAGATTTATTTTTCTTTTTTTTCTTTTTTACTTTCTTTGGGTATTTGTCTATGTGATACAGGTTTTGAGGCTTGGATCGAAAAGAAAAAAGGAGAAGAAGAAAAGTTGTCCAAAGATTTTTGGCGATTTCATAAAGACTAGGAGCAAAGCTTAAGCAAAAAATGGAAAGAACGAAGGAACTTTTTTTTATTATTATTTTTAGATATTATTTTTTTTATTTATTTATTAATTTTTTTTTAGAACTGTAATTAAGTTTTTTATTTTGTAATCTTTTATTTTTGGACATTTTTTTTTTCCGACATTGAACATTGGACATTATTTTTAAAACCCTACGGAAGGGTTATAAATTAAAAAAATAAAATAATACAAACTGTTTTGCAGGGAAGGACGACGATTACGATATCGTCTCGGCCCCTACGGTTCGTACACCGCATAGGAGTCGTGGCCCGAGTCGACGAAACGGTTCTCGCCTGTCCTGGTACGGGAGGTAAGTCCAACGAAACACCCGCGAATCTCCTGCAAGGCGGGTTACTGTCTGCCTTAAGGTGATAATTGTTTGAGGACGAACCGACTGTTTTTAATTCCTAGTAAAGGGAAAGGTCTGGCCAATACAAGATAAGGGTTTCGGATTTCACCACCGCTTCCCTTCTTGCCCGCCTTAGGAAAAACGAAACCTAACGCGAACCCAAGCTTAAAACTTGACTAGAACGAGACCGATAGGTAACGCGTTTATTAGGAAAAAATTCGAAGATATTGGTTACTTTCTTAAGCACACCTTGAAGTTCATAATGGTTTTATTGGTGGTTGAATGCGTGACTGCGCAGCCTTGTGATAGGGAGGCCTTGGTATCAAAGCTCCACTGAGCTTCCCTCGCCTCAATTCAACTTACTTTGACTCGGATTGATTCCAGAGGGGTTTGCTTAAATTGTAACGAATTCCCTTCGAGAGATAGAAGTCCAAGTCTAGAAACACTAAGTGGAGCCATCATGTTTTTTTTGTTTGCTAGAATTATAGGTTTGATTTGGTCGAGTCAGCCTTGTTTGTGATTGTGTAGAATTCCTTTGTATTTGTGTTTCCTCGGTGATGAATCCTTTTTCAGGAGACGCCACCTGAGATGACGTTACGAGAATATATGTCTAGAAATTCTCGTTATCAAGAGACGTCTTCGGAAATGACTCTTGGTGAATATATGCTTGGGAAGCGATATATGGATACTCCAACTTTTATTGAGGAATCCCTCTAACGATCTATGAGAAATATTATAAACATAGACCATGTAGTTGGGAACAAAGCTTGAGAATTCGTGAATATCAAAAATTATATTGTGATGATGAGGAGAGAGGATGGTGATGATAATTTATAACGATATTTCTCAGTTCAAATCCAAATATTTTTAATAATTATTCCCTATTAAGAGGACGAGGATTTGATTAGGAATACCCAACCGTTTTAGACGATGTTATTTCCTTTTGATTACGAAGCCGATAGTGGTTTAGAGGAACGGGTTTATTCTGAAATGTTGTTTTAGAGTCTAGCGACTCAGAGAACAATAATCTTGAATGAAGACATAGACTCATAGAGATGAGTAAAGAGCACTACCTGATAAAACTTTAGAAGAACAATGACCACTTCCAAGAATCTGATGATCTAGAAATTAGGGAGATTGTGACTAGTCTATCTAGAGACACTGAAAATTCTAAGTTTGGGGGTGATTATCACTTTCCTAGTGCTTTACCTTTAACTCTCAGAAAGTCCCCTCACATAGGACTTAATATCCATGCCTCAACCATCTTACAAGATTATCTTCATATTAGGTTTCCCGAACCTAATGATGTCCTGAAAAAGTTCAGTCGTTAGAAACCCATCCTCTGGTTGATGTGGTTTTCCCAGGCTATGATACCCAGATTGACTTGTTTTCCCACCAAATAGTTTTCTTCCAATTGTGGGAACGTATAGATTTCAAATGTGCACTTATTAAGTTTGAGAGACTAAGCCTAAGTACTTTAGGAAATTAGAATCGACACATTTGCTTCAGAATGACCACTACTCTGACTGTGGTCAACTTTGTAAGTCATACTAATTGACTTAGAGGATCCTAAATTATTTAAGTTATTTTGTGACTCCAGGTTCTTATCTGAGTTTTTCCAGACTCTAGGACCTAATAATTTGGATCCTACCTATGAGGAATGCATCCGAGGAAAATAGTCTATTTAGACCCCTTCATAGAACCTGAAACCGCAATTAGCGATAGTATCCAGAAACTAGTAAGGGCATGCTAGTCTTGTACATTTTCTTGGTTCACTGCAGTTTCCTTTGTCAGCTCTTTTTGGTTTTAAAGACCCACAATTATTCCGGCTACTGTTATACGGTTCGAGTTGACTAATCCTTGCTTAGTCTGGCTGAAGACTTTAAACTTAGCACTTCTTGGGAGGTAACCCAATATTCATGCGACACGGTAATATCTTTCCTTAACTCTTTTGCTTCAAATGGTGACAGTTTCTCCTTGTTCATATGGTTTTAATTTTATCTTTAGAACATTGAGGACATGTTAGATTTAAGTTTGGGGGTATGGGAGAAACATTTTAGTCGCATTTTTGAAATTCTAGCGTCACATAGTACCCGGTTAGCTAAGTTTACATACTGTTTCTCACCGAAAAGATAGAAATTGGAATGCTAGAGATAACAACCTATTGGACATTAGAGAAAAAGACATTGAGATCCTTGAAATTCAGGAGAGAAACTTGTTCCTTTTAGAGGGTAACCGTGATGGACCTAACCATCCATGATGGAAAGGCAAGTAGGTCAGAAGGAAATGCCAGAAAGACAGAGCAACCTCACAATGTAGTCTTAGTTACTGGATTACGACTCTCTCTCAGTAGAAACTTATCATCATCAACAAGCGGAGTGACATCAAAATTTATGAAAAAGTTGAAGACGTTTAAGGTTTAGAAGCAACAATAGAAAAGAATAATTCAAAAATCAAAGTTGAAGACTTAGTTACAAGAAGTTACAAGAGCAAATGATATAAGTTGTTGAAGTTCATGATATCAAGACATCACAAGTTGTGAAGATCCAAGTCTAAAGTCCTTCTCTCATGGCCATGTAAATTTTTTTCCAAAAAAAAAAAAAAAAAAAAAAAAAAAAAAATCATTACGTTCTTTTTGTTCAATAAGGCCATAGGGAAGAAGAAATTTATAAGTCAAGCAAGAAATCGAAGAGAAGAGTTAATTGTCAAGGTTCTATGAGGTTCGAGAGTTTATCATCAACAGTTGAAGACCGAAGAAGACGTTATTTCTACTGAGCACTGTGAGAGAGTCGAAGAAAGATGCATTTTGGTTGCTTTGTTAGTCTGCTTTCAATCTGGCACAAGATCTTTCTAGCACTGGTTTAACTCATCACACGTAATTAGTCCAGCTGTGTAGTAGATGTCCCTCTCATCTTTATCTCTCTCCTAATCTTATCCAGCTGTAAAGCAGCGGACGCATCTTACAATGTTTATCTAGCTGTGTAGCGGATATCTCTTTATCTAGCAGTCGTGCGGATGTGTCTCCCCTTTTCTTCAGTCAGCTTTAGAGCTGACACCTTTAATTTCTCTGACATTCTAGTTACTTGGAGATAGGTTGAGAATATGTATGTCCTCATAGATCTTTGGATACTTGTGACCAATTAGAAGTCATGGTTTTTGTGGGTACACCTCTATTAAACCCACCCGAGATTAACTCGGTTTTATTTTTAAGTTTTGCTCGAGGACTAGCAAATAATAATTTTGGGGGTATTTGATAGACACATTTTTGTGTCTAATTTGTCCTCAATGTATATATTGTTTTCTCTTGATTTTGTACTAATTTTTGTGTTTTATGTATTTGTAGGCATTTTTGGGAATAAAACATTTTTGGAAAAATCAGCTCGAAAAGTTGCCCGGGGAAACCTTGAAGGACAATTGTTATTCGGACTCTCACTACTGGTTAAGGGGCACCTCAGTTGGACACCTGCTATTCGCATCCCAGTTCAGGATAGGGGGACACCCTTCCTTCTTCTAAAATTCAAATAAACTTTTTGGCGGGAAAATATTTTTACTCTCTGGCAGATTTTCAATCAACAAAATGAAGGTGTTATAGGGAGATTAAATCGCTGAAAATTTGTGGTATTGTTCCTGGGATATTTAGAAATCTATTGCGAGTGTTTTGGTCGATTAAATTTGGCTAGAATTGGCTAGGGAAGCCACGAACTGGAAACAGGGGAGAACGCGCAGAGAAGAATTATTCACGGGATTTCTTGTGTTTTCGTATGGCTGAGATGATCTGGGAGAGTTATAACTATTGTTTGATGCGTATAAAGTCTAAACAAGGGAAGAATCAGAGCTGGAAACGCGTGGAGAAAGAAAATATCTCAAAATATTCTCTCTTCACTGCCCGAGTAAAGAAGAATTATTTGGAGTTATTGTGAGGGATTTCAGCGTGCATGTCAGTATATAAAGGCTCCTTGGGTCGACTACCAGGGTTGTCGAGAGTTTGGGGAAGCTTTGGAGGCTACAGAGTGAAGAAAAATCGAGTTGCAGAGCCACCATTTCTACTGCTGCAACTCAAGAACACGAAGAACATTGGATAACTAGAGACAGTCGTTCATACTACAGCAACAACGACTGTCAGCTGTGGGTCGTAGTATTCTATATACTACAGCACTTTTCATTTATCGTTCTTTGTAACGGTGTTTGCAACAATTATAAACGTTGCAAACACCCGATTTTCATTATTATCTCCATTTCATCATTTGTACACCTCTTTTGAGCAATGAAAAATTCCTTTGAGCGTGTTTCCAATATGCGGAGTTAGAACGCATCACTGGGACGACGGAGGAGGCCGAGCTTCATACATGGGTAATTTTGTTAATTATTTTTAAGACTTTTGCATTAAAAATTAATTGAAATATGATTTAATTAAATTGGTTGTTATTTGATTAGATGGGTCATGCTTAGCTTAGGTGATTTGATGTTCCATGCTTAACATTTACAATCAATGTTTTGAGAATCTACTTTGGCAAAATAAGAGTCCATATAATTTATGTTTTGAGCGATTATTGTTGAGAATTTATCATTGAGCCCTATGTTATGAAAATTGGCCGAATCATTAGTCCCAGTACCTCTCTACCAATTTGTCAATATTTTTGTATATATATGTTTAAATCAAAAAATCCATTACCTTCACAAGTCCGAGAGTTTGAACCTCATTACTACAACCACGGAAAATCTTTAATCACTACGCCTCCTTGATTGTTGCGGTGGTGGACTGCTTGGGATTTATCCTCCTCTTCTTCGTCGCCTAAAAAGACAAGGCATATAAGAATAAAAATCCCTGGATTTGAAAAGAATTAAAACTGCCTCAACAAAAGAAGGACAAGGCATATGGAAATCTTACCTTGACAACCGCAGCATTCTTCGTCTGAAGATCAGCATCGGAACTCTCTTCGTCATCTCCATCAACAACATCGAGGGCATATTGGAAATTCAAGCCCTAAAAATTCAAATGCCAAGGACGGAAATTCCCATAACGAGCAGGAGGAGCCTCACGTATCTGGCTATCTGCGGTAGGACGCCATCCTTGCGGACCTGGAACCCACCCCCAAGCCCAGGGACAAACAACCTCAATAACAGTCGCGTGCCATTCATAGTCATGATCACGCTTGATACGCTCACGAGTAGGAAACACCAGTTTGTTAGTATAATTCTCTGTACCCGGGACATACTTCACCTTAGCACCACTTACTTCACTCATAAGGCGGATCTCACTACGAGGAGCGGCAATATTACAAAGAGTCACACTCCACGGTTTACGATTCCTACTGTTAACATAGTCACCAAAAGACTTGTTAAAATTCTCAGGCGTATACCACTCCCTTTCTTAAGGGTTGGGAACATAAAGGGTCATCATTGCCTCTCCTTTGCTCCGAAGATAACACTCCCTCAGTGCACGAAGATAATTCCCATGAAGTTGGGAAATAGAGCGACAGTGAGTGTTCTTCGAAGAGCCCTCTCGACAATCCAGCACATCATAATAAAAAGAATCCCCAGACTTGTACAAAGGCAAAATAAGACCCGCTTCAAAGGCCCCCACCGTGGTCAGCATATGAAATTCATCAAACTTATACGTCGATATCATCTCATAAGTAATATCATCATCAACAGCGTAAAAACGAACATCGAATAGCTGAAGACCATGCTTTTCCTTAAAAACCTCCAGATCAATATGTTTGAAGGTCACTTTCTTCTCCCCAACAGCAACGCTACGTATTTCCTGAGAAATATCTTCCTCCTCCACGGGATCAGGCGCAGAATCCTTCGAAGGGTTTCTATCGGAAGCTTTTCTATTAGGATGAACCTTAGATACATCAATCTTCGAAACCACTTCTTTCGAAGACCTCCTCTTGGGTTGAGACACTGGAGGGGGAGGTAGAGGATGTTGCTGAGACACAGAAGGAGGCGCCACTGACCGAAGAGATAGGACATCCCGCGTTCTCTTGGGATCATCACGCGGATTAAAAAAGGGACGAGAAATAGCATACCGGGAACCAGGAGCCTCTTTTGGCCGGTCCCTTTTCTGCGTATTCCCTCTCTGCGACTCACCCTTCTTAGAAGATGAGTACCTCTGACCAGAAGAAGACGAAACCCTATGAACCCGGGCATCACCTTGGGAAGACTTAGACGAACCTCCATCAGGCGGAGAAACATCAGGATCTCTACGCGGAGGAGATCTACGCGGACTCGGCGGTGGAGTTTGATAAGAAACCCGCGGATGGTCAGCCATGTCTGCGTAATACACAAACAAGTTTCAGATTTCCGCGGAGACAAAACGAAAATCAAAAAACCCAATTTCATCCAGTTCTTCATAATCATGAACCAGATGGAAAATAAGAACAAACCCTAAATAAAAGGGGAAATAACAAATAGGGGCAAGCATACACGAAGGAAGAAATCATTACTGTTTGTAATAACGAACATGGGCAATCATACACACATCTATATATATGTTCTTCATCACAAACACATATAGCAACAGCAGAAAATGAATATATATTTCATCATAAGATAATCAAACACAGTAAAACCACTTACCTATAAACAAAAAATCAAGCAGAAAGCCTCGACGAACAGCAGCAGCAGCAGAAAGCCTCGACGAACAACATCAGCAGTAGAAAGCTTCGAGGAACAACAAACAGCAGCAGCAGAAAGCTTTGAGGAACAACAGTAGCAGCAGCAACAATTAATAACAAGGATACAAAAGCAGGGAACAAAAAATAAAAGCTCTGAGGAAAGAGAATGAATGAAATTTATGATTAGAGAATTTTCACATTCCTTCTCATATATATATGCAAAGAGAAATAAAACCGCCCCACTACCCAAGAAGAAGTTATTGCAAATAGTGGGGAATGTGCCCTAAAATCTAGGAAAATAATAAAGAGAAGATGAAGAGAGTAACACGTCTTTCCACTACCCAAGAAGAAGTTATTGCAAATAGTGGGGAATGTGCCCTAAAATCTAGGAAAGTAATAAAGAGAAGATGAAGAGAGTAACACGTTTTTTCTTCCCACTTCGACTAACCGCCCAGTAGGAGGAAAAGGGGCAAATTGTAGGTACACATTTCATCTTCCGCCACGTGTCCACAAAGACACACGTGGAGGACATGCGGCTAAGAGAATCAAGATATGATATCACACATGGACAACCAAGAGTCACTTTATCCTATCCCCAGAAAGATCTAAGATCTACGGCTGGGGATAGTCCGACTGACGCAGACAAGACAGGGGCAGAGGACATCTGTCTACCGCGGGCAGACATCTCAACTACCCGCATTAAATACCCTCAAACAACAAAGTGTCAGTCAGCCTGTGTAGGAAGCGCAGATAGCACTGCGTATTCAAACAGACACGCAGATAAAGCCAAGAACACGAAGACTTCTGCGTAAGCGGCATAAGACACAAGAGGATAAGGTTATAACGGGCTTCAGAAGTGGACCCCACGTAACCTCCCTATAAATACCCCTCTCTCCCGAGTGAAGAGGGGGATCCGAAAACATTGAGAGGAGAATAGGAGAGAGACAGAGAGATAGAGAAAGTGTAAGTGAAGTTCCTCCTGCTACGCAGGCTTATGTTGATCTCAAAGTCACTCGACTATTTCTGTAACCATCATACATATAATGAAAAACCCAAACCCGCAGACAGAGATCTGAGTGATGAATCATATAAGTTAATCGTTTCATCTATATTCATGCATTTATACTTTACATGTTCGATTCGATATTTATGGTACACTATGTTCGTACGTTTTATACTTCATCCATTATTTATTTTATTATGCGAGCTAAGAACAATGATTGTAGTTTATGAGACGAGGAAGAGTATTAGGACTCTGAGTCAAGGATTCGACATAACCAATTCATCCCCCTCAGGCGCAGCTTATTTACTATATTGTCATGAGTCTGCGCGCATTATTTGTGAACACTCAGAGGACAATGATCTTTGTGTTCACAATACGTATTGCAAGAACTTATAGATAAGGCATTCAGGTAGAAGCTAAGTTGATAATTCACGAACTAACGCCTTTTAGTGGTATTCTCTAGGATAAATTTGACATGGCTAGGGTTTAAAAAGTTATTTTCGGAAACATACAATTATATTGAATATTTGTCCTCAAGCTAATGAGTTAGTTTTACTGGATCAATTCTCACGATGATTTCTTGCTTTGAAACTCCAAATTTATTACCACCTCCATTTCAAAATAGTAGGCTGGTTTTATGTGTATATTTCACATGATATCAACATATTATTTTGAAACGAGGGAATAAGAATTAACCTGTTGATGTTTTTTCAATTTACACATTTTTTAAGGATGATGTTAAAGGTTTTCTTCTTAGGTTTATACCCTTATATGTAATATTAATCTAATGAAGTAAAGCTTCGAAATGCAATATATCCAACAAAAGATCGATGCCATACACTGCAAGAAGCTTTTTCTGAAAAACCTAGGCAGCAAGTATGAACATGACTATGATATCACTTGTTTATATAAAACAAAATAAAATGTGAGACTTATTCCGACCTTTTGACTTGAACAATTATTTCGTACTTGCGGTACCGTTTTCAGAACGACCAGAAGCCAAAGGACAGTTCCCAGTCTGATGACTCTGATCCCCACAAAAACAACAACTATAGTAGCTAACCGAGTTGTATTTTATTGGTGATGCTGAAGAAGACACACAACAACAAGTTGTAGATTTACAGGCATAATCCATCCATTCAAAATATTTACACCGGTATACTGACATCTAAGATACACCCGGTTTGGATTATCGGAGGTGTTAGAGCGCTGTATCATCCGAATACCATCACAGTTGGGCATTGTGCATCTTGTGTTCATAAATGGGATAAGGTATGACTATCTGATCTAGATGGCATATGGTATGAATATCATTCGAAAACAACGTATGACTATCCGATCTAGATGTTTTAGTGATTGAAATAATGAAGGTTGTTGAGAAAATTGATCGGATTATAGCAATGGCAAAAAATTCAGCTGAGGATGGGTGCAAAATCACCAGTACTATTGTGGGTCTAGAGATAAGAATGGGTATTTGGTTTCTGGTGGGGTTTGATATCCTAGTATGGAGAATCAGCTGTGGAGGAGGAAGAGCATGGTGGTGATGATGTATTTATTGGGAAAAAGTTTGTTTTTTTTTTCTTTTTCTTCTTCTTTCTAATGGTGGGCATGAAGAAAAAGATGTATACTGAAATCATATTGAGAGCCAGACAAACATAGGAAAGATTAATGCTTGCACCCATTACAATTTTACAGTTGATTTCAATGAACCCTGAAGTACGGCTGAATTGAACACCCTGTACTTGCACCCATTGCAATTTCACGGTTGATTTGAATGAAGCTTGAAGTACGGCTGAATTGAACACCCTGTATTGTGCAGTGATTTTTCACTCTAAACCACCAACAATTAAAACTCCAATCCGATGTACCTTGAGTGGAAGTTGAAACTGAGTTAAGAGAACAGACATATCAAAAGATGAGTCTTTTTGATTGATTGTTCAATTTTACATGGTTCATTTTTAGTATGTTGTATTGGTTGGTACCAACTGCATTGAATGATTTGCAGTACTTTGTTGGTATTTACTTAATCATTTCCTCATTCAATTGGAAAGAGCTTGATCTAAGATGATCCCACCCTATAGTTTTATCAAACTAGCCTTGGCCTTATCCCAATGAAAGGGCTTCAACTTTGGTTTAGGAGTTTCTTCATTTCTCTCAACACTTTCCACACATTCTGAGACACTTCAACTGTTTATTGGAACATAACAGGTCTAGATGGTGTAATAAGAACTGATGTTTATTGATTTGTTGTCCAGAAAACATATCTTGCTCATGCAAAATCTCGGGCAGGTGGTGAAGATGGATGGTGAAGGTGGTCTATTTAGTGGTGGTGGTGGTTTGGCCATTGATTTATGTGGTGGTGATGGACTATATATTAGAGGTACTAGAACAAGAATTTGAACTTGGATATGATAAATTACGGTCTTGAATTAATACTAGTTTTTCTTCTCTTGTCAAACAATTGCCCAAAAAACCCTATTCTTGAATCAGATCCGGTATCTAATTTCTCAACATTAAATCCTATTGGTGAGGAAAAATCTTCATCTAAATCTTCACTTCCACCACCATCCGAAACCCCAACTTCAACATTCTCAAATTCTCTACTGAAATTATGTCCAGAGAGTTTATAAAGTGGCCTAAGTTCAGGAGAAGTCATTTAGATGAGTTTTCAGTAATCCCACCATTGTTGTTACTATTATTGTTATGATAACTCGAATGAACACCATCACAATCAATCCGACGAGACTAATGTACACCATAATAAAGGAAATCAGTACTAGTATTAGATACCTGTTCTAGGTCTTGCAGGACGGAGTTTCTCAACAAAATTTGAAGATGGGTTATATGTAGGAAAGAAACGTATGGGTATCATATCTAGATGTTTTAGTGATTGAGATGACGAAGGTTATTGAGAAAACTGATCGTATTACAACAATGGCAATAAATTCAACTGAGGATGGGTGCAAAATCACCAATACTATTGTGGTTTTAGAGATGAGAATGGGTATTTTGGTTCAAGTAGGGTTTGATATTCTAGTATGGAGAATCAACAGTGGAGGAGGAGGAATATGGTGGTGGTGATGTATTTATTGGGAAAAAGTCTGTTTTTTTTTTATTTATTTTTCCTCTTTCTAATAATTTGCATGAAGAAAAATATGTATATTAATATCATATTGAGATCTAGATAGATGTAGGAAAGATGAATGCTTACACCCATCGTAATTTCAAAATTTGATCTGAATGAAGCCTGAAGTACGGCTGAATTGAACACCCTGTATTGTGCAGTGATTTATCACTCTAAACCATCAAAAATTAAAACTCTTATCCAATGTACCTTGAGTGGAAGTTGTGACTGAGTCAAGAGAACTGAAATATAAAAAGATGAGTCTTTTTGAATGATTGTTCAATTTTACCTGGCTTAGTTTTAGTATGTTGTATTGGTTGGTACCAACTGCTTTGAATGATTTGTAGTACTTTGTTGGTATTTACTTAATCATTTCCCCATTCAATTGGAAAGAGATTGATCTAAGCTAATCTCACACCATAGTTTTATCAGAACTAGCCTTGACCTTATCCCAATGAAAGGGCTTCAACTTTGGTTTAGGAGTTTCTTCATTTCTCTCAACATTTTCCACACATTTTGAGATACTTCAACTGTTGATTGAAACATAACAAGTCTAGATGGTGTAATAAGAACTGGTGGTTATTGATTTGTAGTCCAGACAACATCTCTTGCTCATGCAAAATCTCTGGCAGGTGGTGAAGATGGGTGGTGAAGGTGGTATATTTAGTGGTGGTGGTGGTTTGCCATTTATTTATGTAGTGGTTATGGACTATATATTAGATGTACTAGAACCATAATTTGAACTTGGATATGATAAATTACGGTCTTGAATTAGTACTAGTTTTTCTTCTCTTATCAAACAATTGCCCAGAAAAACATCTTCTTGAATCAGATCTAGTATTTAATTTCTCAACATTAGATCCTCTTGGTGAGAAAAACTCTTCATATAAATCTTCACTTCCATCGCCATCCGAAACCCCAACTTCAATTTCTCAAATTCTCTACTGAAATTCTGTCCAGAGGGTTTAGGGAGTGGCCTAAGTTCAGGGAGAAGTCATTATAGATGGGTTTCCATTAATCCCACCATTGTTATTACTGCTGTTGCTATGATTACTTGAACGAACACTATCACAATCAATCCGACGAGACTAATGTATACCATGATAAAGGAACTCAATACTGGTATTAGATGCCTGTTCTAGTTCTTGCAGGACGGAGTTTCTCAACAACATTTGAAGATAGGTTATATGTAGGAAAAAAACGTATGACTATCATATCTAGATGTTTTAGTGATTGAGATGATGAAGGTTGTTGAGAAAATTGATCGTATTACAGCAATGGCGACAAATTCAACTGAGGATGGGTGCAAAATCACCAATACTATTCTGGGTTTAGAGATGAGAATTATATTTTGGTTCTAGTAGGATTTGATATTCTAGTATGGAGAATCAGTTGTGGAGGAGGAGGAAGATGGTGGTGGTGATCTATTTATTGAGGGAAAGTCTATTTTTTTTCTTTTTCCTCTTTGTAATGGTGGGAATGAAGAAAAATATGTTTATTAGTATCATATTGAGAGCCAGATAGATGTAGGAAATATGAATGCTGGCACCCATTGCAGTTTCACAGTTGATTTGAATGAAGCCTGAAATACGGCTGAATTGAACACCCTGTATTGTGCAGTGATTTGTCAATCTAAAATATCAACAATTAAAACTCATATCCAATGTACCTTGAGTGGCAGTTGAGACTGAGTCAAGAGAACTGAAATATAAAAATATGAGTCTTTTTGAATGATTGTTCGATTTTACCTGGCTCCGTTTTAGTATGTTGTATTGGTTGGTACCAACTGCTTTGAATGATTTGTAGTACTTTGTTGGTATTGACTTAATCATTTCCTCATTAAATTGGAAAGAGCTTGATCTAAGCTGATCTCACACTATAGTTTTATCAGAACTAGCCTTGATCGTATCCCAATGAAAGGGCTTTAACTTTGGTTTAGGAGTTTCTTCATTTCTCTCAACACTTTCCACACATTTTGAGATACTTCAACTATTGATTGGAACATAACAGGTCCAGATGGCGTAATAAGAACTGGTGGTTATTGATTTGTAGTCCAGACAACATCTCTAACTAATGCAAAATCTCTGGCAGGTGGTGAAGATGGATGGTGAAGGTGGTCTATTTAGTGGTAGTGGTTGTTTGGAAATTGATTTATGTGGTGGTGATGGGCTATTAGAGGTATTAGAACCAGAATTTGAACTTGGATATGATAAATTACTTTCTTGAATTAGTACGAGTTTCTCTTGTCTTATCAAACAATTGCCAAGAAAAACCTCTTCTTGAATCAAATCCGGTATGTAGTTTCTCAACATTGGATCATATTGGTGAGGAAAACTCTTCATCTAAATATTCACTTCCACCACCATCTGAAACCTCAACTTCTACATTCTTTAATTCTCTACTGAGATTCTGTCCAGAGAGTTTAGAAAGTGGCCTAAGTTCAGGAGAAGTCATTTAGATGAGTTTCCAGTAATCCGACCATTGTTGTTACTGATATTGTTATGATTAATTAAAGAATACTATCACAATCAATCCGACTAGACTAATGTATTCCATGATAAAGGAACTCAGTACTAGTATTAGATACTGTTCTAGTTCTTGCAGGACGGAGTTTCTCAACAACATTTGAAGACGGTTATATGTACGGAAAACAACATATGACTATCCGATCTAGATGTTTTACTGACTGAGATGATCAAGGTTGTTGAGAAAATTGATCGTCTTAAAGAAACGACAACAAATTCAGCTGAAGATGGTGCAAAATCACCAATATTGTTGTGGGTTTAGGGATAAGAATGGGTACTTTGGTTCTAGTAGGGTTTGATATTTTAGTATGGAGAATCATTTGTGGAGGAGGAGGAAGATGGTGGTGGTGATGTATTTATTGGGAAAAAGTCTATTTTTTTTATTTTTCCTCTTTATAATGGTGGGAATGAAGAAAAGGATGTTTATTGATATCATACTGAGAGCCAGAAAGATGTAGGAAATATGAATGCTGGCACCCATTGCAATTTCACTGTTGATTTAAATGAAGCCTAAAGTACGGCTGAATTGAACACCCTGTATTGTGCAGTGATTTGTCATTCTAAACCATCAACGATTAAAACTATTATCTAATTTACCTTGAGTGGAAGTTGCGACTGAGTTAAGAGAACTGACATATCAAAAGATGAGTCTTTTTGATTGATTGTTCATTTTTACGTGGTTTATTTTTAGTATGTTGTATTGGTTGGTACCAACTGCATTGAATGATTTGCAGTACTTTGTTGGTATTTACTTAATTATTTCCTCATTCAATTGGAAAGAGCTTGAATTAAGCTGATCTCACATCATAGTTTTATCAGAACTAGCCTTGACCTTATCCCAATGAAAAGGCTTCCACTTTGGTTTAGGAGTTTCTTCATTTCTCTCAACACTTTCCACATATTCTGAGATACATCAACTGTTGATTGGAACATAACAGGTCTAGATGGTGTAATAAGAACTGATGGTTATTGATTTGTAGTCCAGACAACATCTCTTGCTCATGCAAAATATCTGGCAGGTGGTGAAAATGGATGGTGAAGGTGGTCTATTTAGTGGTGGTGGTGGTTTGGCCATTGATTTATGTGGTGGTGATGGATTATTAAAGGTACTAGAACCAGAATTTGAACTTGGATATGATAAATTATGGTCTTGAAATAGTACTAGTTTTTCTTCTATTATCAAACAATTGCCCAGAAAAACCTCTTCCTGAATCAGATCCAGTATCTAATTTCTCAATATTAGATCCTCTTGGTGAGGAAAACTGTTCATCTAAATCTTCACTTCCACCACCATCCCAAACCCCAACTTCATCTTTCTCAAATTCTTTACTGAAATTCTGTCCAGAGAGTATAAGGAGTGGCCTAAGTTCAGGAGAAGTCATTATAGATGAGTTTCTAGTAATCCCACCATTGTTGTTACTGTTGTTGTTATGATTACTTGAATGAACACTGTCAAAATCAATCCGACAAGACTAATGTATACCATTATAAAGGAACTCAGTACTAGTATTAGATACTTGTTCTAGGTATTGCAGGACGGAGTTTCTCAACAACATTTGAAGATAGGTTATATGTATGAAAAAGACGTATGACAATCCTATCTAGATGTTTTAGTGATTGAGATGGAGAAGGATGTTAATAAAATTGATCGGATTACAACAATGACAAAAAATTCAGCTGAGTATGGGTACAAAATCACCAATACTATTGTGGGTTTAGAGATGAGAATGGGTATTTTGGTTCTAGTAGGGTTTGATATTCTAGTATGGAGAATCAGCTGTGGGAGAGGAGGAAAATGGTGGTGGTGATGTATTTGTTGGGGAAAAGTCTATTTTTTTATTTTTTCCTCTTTCAAATGGTGGGCATGAAGAAAAAGATGTTTACTGATATCATATTGAGAGACAGACAGATGTAGGAAATATGAATGTTGGCACCCATTGCAATTTCACAGTTGATTTGAATGAAGCCTGAAGTACGGCAAAATTGAACACCCTGTATTGTGCAGTGATTTGTCACTCTAAAATATCAACAATTAAAACTCTCATCCAATGTACCTTGAGTGGCAGTTGAGACCGAGTCAAGAGAACTGAAACATTAAAAGATGAGTCTTTTTGAATGATTGTTCAATTTTACCTGGTTCAGTTTTAGTATGTTGTATTGGTTGGTACCAAATGCTTTGAATGATTTATAGTACTTTGTTGGTATTTACTTAATTATTTCCTCATTTAATTAGAAAGAGCTTGATCTAAGCTGATCTCACACCATAGTTTTATCATAACTAGCCTTGACCTTATCTTGGTTTAGGAGTTTCTTCATTTCTCTTAACACTTTCCACACATTCTGAGATACTTCAACTGTTGAATGGAACATAACAAGTCTAGATGGTGCAATAAGAACTGGTGGTTATTGATTTGTAGTCCAGACATCTCTTGCTCATGCAAAATCTCTGGCAGGTGGTGAAGATGGATGGTGAAGGTGGTCTATTTAGTGGTGGTGGTGGTTTGGCCATTGATTTATGTGGTGGTGATGGACTATTAGAGGTGCTAGGTAGATCTATAATTTGAACTTGGATATGATAAATTAGTTGATTGGTTTTGGGTTTAGAAAAACCGCTTCTTGAATCAGATCTGATATCTAATTTTTCAACATTAGATCCTCTTGGTGAGGAAAACTCTTCATATAAATCTTCACTTCCACCACCATCCGAAACCCCAACTTCAATATTCTCAAATTCTCTACTGAAATTATGTCAAGAGAGTTTAGGGAATGGCCTAAGTTCAGGAGTAGTCATTTTAGATGAGTTTCCAGTAATCCCACCATTGTTGTTACTGATGTTGTTATGATTACTTGAATGAACACTATCACAATTAATCCGACGAGACTAATGTATACCATGATAAAGGAACTCAATACTAGTATTAAATACTAATCTAGTTCTTGCAGGACGTAGTTTCTCAACAACAGTTGAACATGGGTTATATGTAGAAAAACAACGTATGACTATATGATCTAGATGTTTTAGTGATTGAGATGATGAAGGTTGTTGAGAAAATTGATCGGATTACAGCAATGACAACAAATTCAGCTGAGGATGGGTGCAAAATCACCAATACTATTGTGACTTTAGAGATGAGAATGGGTATTTTGGTTCTGGCGGGGTTTGATATTCTAGTATGGAGAATTAGCTTTGGAGGAGGAGGAGGATGGTGGTGGTGATATATTTATTGGGAAAAAGTATGTTTTTTTGTTTTTTTTTTCTCTTTCTAATGGTGGGCATGAAGAAAAAGATGTATACTGATATCATATTGAGATCCAGACAGATGTAGGAAAGATGAATGTCTTCAAATCTTATTTAATATTCAATTAAAACTTGCACAACGTACACCACTTTAATCTCTTGTAATCAATCACGCATAGAACGAAGTCTGTTAACAATGGATTGTCACAAGATGTCTTTAGATCTATAAACAGTTCTAAAGATCCGGTTGATACTTCCATCTAGTTTGATTGAATCTTATATTAGAAGAGAAGATTCTCAATATGAAACTTTCCGAGTCTACACTAAATGACTGTCTCACACAAATCATATAAGATGTTACCAGGCGATTTTCACATGATCATCTTTTGACTTTCGTCGAGAATATAAGATGAACCTGGATAAAGCGAAAGCTTACTAACACATACTTTGAGAAATATGTAAGCGAGTTAAACTCAGCTCGAAATATCAAATGTGTATAATTGAAATCTATATAGCTATACGACTTTTGTCTCAAATATGAGATATAGTAGAAATATACTTTTGAGTGATAGATGAGTTCGAGTCTCCACATACCTTTTATTGATGAAGTTATATAAACTCCCCTTAGTAGTTCTTCGTCTTCAATCGATGACCACCGTGAAGTATAAATCTCAACTACACATTTTATCCTAATCCGAGACTTAGCTACTAGTAGACTAGAAATCAAGACTTATAGTTTTGGCAACTAACTTGACAAACAAGCTTGAGATAAAAACGCTTGCGATTTTGACCAAGCAGTGCTCTAACAACAACACTCTGTGATCGGTCACACCAATTACTAGGATCGGTCACGCCAATTATAAATATCGATCATACCATCTCAGGTGATTACTTAGGATCGGTTTCACTAATAATAAAAAAAAGTCATACCAAATCGTAAATCAGTCACTCTAATGTACCTTACTTCGCGAACTCACTCCACTTCTTGCTGAATGCTTTGACCAATTGATTTATTCTAGTACGGACGAGGACGTGATGTGATACTATCACTGTGGAATGCCCCTAGCTTGTAATTATGATTAGTTGTACCAAGATACATAAAAAATTTGCGATCGGTTCTACCATCTCACACATATTGGTAATCCAAAGATTTGCAAGAATAGACGTACCAATAAGCCTAGTGATTTCCCTTCCAATTCATAAAGCAAGTTCATGAATGTACTTCCTTTAAACAAATGTAAAACATTGTTTCCTAGGATGAATTCTTCACCATTACCCATTCACGTAATCATAAAGACATTCATAAGATTACGTCGATGTCATATCTACGAAGTTCAAAAGATAAGCGTTATACTTCGTAATTTAATTCCCTGATACTATGATCATATGATCATGTCTCACTACTAGAGTAATATATCCAATACACAGCTTCACAGTTATGTTTTCAATATAGCACGACTTGAAAGATATGTTAGGAATGAAACAGTTCAAGTCAATATTACTAACCCCAAGAGGAAGGATGATGTCGTCGTTATAGTTTGTTACTTCTTCAAGTTCTTCAGGTCTTCGAGTAATACTTGTATTCTCAACATTCATATACTTTCTATTATAAACTAAACGAAGTTGTTTCTAGTACATAATCAAGCGACTCTTAGGTGAGTTTTGACACAATAAAATATGACAACCAAACTTGACATACCAACGCTTGGTGGGTTCAACCGAGCTATGATCTAAGAAGAATCAATTACGCGGAGTCCTGCTAGGATTCAAGAGACGTAAGGAGAGTGATATAACTGAATCGTCGTGACGAAAGATTCGGTCTCAACTACATTCCAGTCCGAAGTTCTGAAAGTAGGCTAGTGTCTGTACCGACTTAATACAGTTTGGTGGTCAAATCTGGACTAGGTCCCAGGATTTTTCTACATTTGCAGTTTCCTTAACAATTTTTTGAGCGTCTATATTATTTTTTTTCCGCAGTATATTGTTTATCTTTATAATTGAAATATCACAGGATGTACGTAAAATCAATTCAAGTAGATAAGTCCATCGCAATTGTTGGATACGACTTGATTGATTTTGGATATTGATCTTTTGGAATCGTCCAAGTACTCTCATGGTATAATCAGGTTCTCGGACTAGTCTCTGTTTACATTCTGAATATGAGAGAAAGAGATATAAGGTCTTCATATAATTCCTTATTGAGATTCATTAAGTTGAACTCTCATAATTGAATTTGAGTTTAGTCCATACAAGTTTCCAAAGAAAAAGTTGGTGGTGTATTTTGGTACCCTCGCATTTTCACTTATAATAATCTTCTTTTATATTGATAACACTTACATATTCCTTTGGATCAGGTGTCCAACATGTGACCAATGCATCACATGTGTCTAATCCATGAAAATGACGGATTTTAAAAATCCACTTGCGTCCAGTCTGCCAAGAGGCGGAACGGGTGACCACCCGCCAAAGTACAAATTGGGTAGGATAAAATCTGTGGATCTGAGTATATTGCTCTCCCATGATGCAATGGTAGAAGCTGAAAATGCCAAATAAATTAGGCCAGATTTTCCTTTAGCAATAATAATTAGCCTTCAAAAAATACATATACTGAAGAAGAAAAAAAATAAACCTTTCTTAAGAAAAAACATATACTGAAAAAAAAGTATACCTGTTTTAGAGAATTGTGGATCCCAATTGAAGGCTATGTGATCCACCGAAAAAATCTTTTAACGGTTATAACTTTTTTAAATAGCCGGCCGACAATAATAAAAAAAGTGAGTCAATAAAGCACATTCTTATTTTATTTTATTTTTGTATAGGCAAGCCTGAGGGTAGTAATGCTACTGCTCGCTTGGCTTCCCTACTAGGATTGTCATATAAGTTAAAGTTCTTGCATGTCGTAGCTAATTAAAAGCATCCACATTTTCGAATCTCTTGAAAGTTTAAGATAAGTTAATACAAAAGTAATTATGGTAGTCCATTCTTAATGTTATCTTCAACTTAGCTTAACTGAAATCTTCCTTGCACTGCGTGATGGTAGAGCTTAGTAAAGTGAACTAGAGTGAGACAAATCGGAAAATTACGCCTAGCGCGTCAAGGCGCGTAGGCCATAACTTTTCCGATGCGCCATGATGATGTTACTTATCGGGCCTTAAAACTAGGCAAATGCACGTTCACCCGACCTTGCAAGCATGCTCGGGAGCACGATGCAGCTAAATTAGCTTCCACACCGTTCCAACTTACCCTTATTCTGCGAGGGGTTTAAAGACTTGAAGGCTATGACAGATGCACCTTACGCATATCACTGGCTACCGAGTTTTTTTCAGGCATAAGGCATGCCTTGAACTTACGCATAGGCCATTGCAGGCGTAATACCCCCCCCCCCCCCCCCTCTTCACTTAGCTTGGCAAATTTTAGGTTATCCAAAATAATGAAAATACTTGCTAAATAAAACTATATGCCACAAACGACGACCCAAATGGATTCCTAATGAAGATGTTATTAAGAAAACAAAAAAATTTCCTAAAACTGCAAAACGACTCTTTGATGCCCTAAACAATGGAATTTGGCTAAAATACCAAGACCATGATCCATAAATTACGTCCTGATCGTTGTCTGTTTCCAATCAATTTAGACCCGTCTTGAGCTCAATTACAACACTCGGGTTTTTAGCCTCCATATAGGTTATAGCTTGCTCATATGCATCAACTTGTCTTTCTCGTGCCAAGGGTGCATCTATCAGGCTCATGTCATACTTTTCCTTAGGCTTATGCAAGCTCCGCTAACTTGCATATTGATGTAGCTTAATTTCTAGGTCATGCCCAATTCACAATCGGTGCACATGCCAACTCCGTGTAGCTTGATAGTCATCAAGTATGGCCACAATCATATCTTGCGTCGAAATTCCGAGCCAGATGATATGAGAGGCAAGTATGCCGCAATCATCTCTAAATTAGATGTTGTTAGAGCATTGCTCGGACGAACTCGCAAGCGTTGCTATCTCAAGCTTGTTTGTCAAATTTAGTTGTCAAAACTATATGTATTGATTTCTAGTCTACTTATAGCTAAAGTCTCGGACTAGGATAGTTAAGTGTAGTTGAGCTCCAGACTCCACCGCGATCATCATATGAAGACGAAGATCTACTCAAGGAACCAGTGGAACTTCATCAACTAAAAGGTATGTGGAGACTTGAACTTATCTATCACTCAAAAGTCTATCTACTCTATCTCCTACTCTTGAGATAAAAGTCGTATAAGTATATAGATTTCAATTATATACATTTGCTATTTCGAGCCGAGTTTAACTCGCATATCTATTTCTCGAAATATGTGCTTGTAAGCTTCCGCTTTATCCAAATTCATCTTTACTCGTGACGAAAGTCATGTTGACATTTCAATATCTTGAAAATCGCTTTGATGAAAAATAGTTTGTGAATAACAACTATATAACATTCTCTAAGAATGTTTCAATGATTGAAGTGCAGAGTTGAGATTATGTAACCATCTTTGGATATGAGCATATATAGTGTGTTCGCACATTAGTGTATAAATCCATGAACCGGGAACCAAGTGTATGCATATGTGTGTTTACGAAATTGGTGAAGGAGAGAGGTTAAGTATGCGTACCCGTACGCATACTGGCGGAAGTTCACGTCCGTGAATATCTGCTGCATTTGGGAATTGACAAACTCTTAACCAGTCTCCTTAAGTATGCGTATCCGTACGCATACTGACGGAAGTTTTCTACCCGAGAATTTCTGCTAAGGTTGGAAACCAAAACCAACTCAAATTCGGTTGCTTAGGTACGCATACCCGTACGCATACTTAAGCTGGTTACTTTATCAAATCGGTCAGTTCATGAACTTAAACATTTAAATTATAAGGAATGCAATCTTTGCAAACCGTGGCTATAATGTTCATGAATCGATTCAAATGAATCAAACCGATTTTGCTTCAATTGTGTCTTCCAAAAGATCTAAGCAATTGAAAAACTCTTTAACTAGTTCATTTGAGTCATTTGAACTAGTTGTGGTAAAGAAGAATATGGTTGATATGAAAATGCTCATATGGCTAACCATTTGGTTAACTATTGTGAACCAACTAAGTGTACACGTTTAGGTACGGTTACTCAAACCTAAATGAAATACATTTCATTTGTGTATAACAAGCTAAGATTCGATCTAACGGTTGAAAGATATTACCTTGAATCTAATCAGGTTTTCATCTATCGGTGGATATTGAATGTTTTGTTACTAAGCTAACATTGATTGCAAACCCTGATTTGAAAACTATATAAAGGAGAACTCTATCAACTGGTAAACCTAACCCCACACCTCCTGTGTGATACTAGTTGTGTTAGATATAGTCGATTCTCCTTTAACCTTAGGTTTCTTCTCGAGACCCTGTAAGTTAACGACTTAAATACTTCATTGGGATTGTGAAGCCAAACCGGACTACTTTTCTTGTAGTTGTGTGATCTGATCTTGTTGTATCTATCTTACGAGTACAATCGTAAGATTGGCTTGAGATTGATATCTCCGATAGGCAAGATAGAAAAGAAGTCACAAACATCTTTGTCTCATCGTTTGTGATTCCGCAATATATTGTTTCGCTAGTCCATTAAGATTATTGCAAGGTGATCGATAATTCTAGGTTGTTCTTCGGGAATATAAGTCCGGGTTATCGATTGGTTCATGTTCACCTTAATTTATCAAAAGACAGAACAAAACTCGTAGGTATTTCTGTTGGAGACAGATTTATCTGCCGTCGTAGACTTTTCTGTGTGATACAGATTTGTTTATTTAAGTCTCCGACTTTGGGTCGTAGAAGTTCTTAGTTGTGGGTGAGATCATCTAAGGGAATCAAGTGCGTAGTATCCTGCTGGGATCAGAGACGTAAGGAGGGCAACTGTACCTTGGATCAGTGTGAGATTGATTGGGGTTCAACTACAGTCCAGACCGAAGTTAGTTTGTAGTAGGCTAGTGACTGTAGCGGCTTAATACAGTGTGTGTTCAATATGGACTAGGTCCCGGGGTTTTTCTGCATTTGCGGTTTCCTCGTTAACACAACTTCTGGTGTTATTTTTTTTCCGCATTATATATTGTTATATATTAAAAATATCATAAGTTGTGCGTTGTATCGATCAATTGTGAAATCCAACTTTTGGTTGTTGATTGAAATTGATTGATCCTTGGATATTGGTCTTTGGTACCATCCAAGTTATTTCTCTTATGTTCAATTAGACTCCCAGATTTATGTTTGCTTGAGTAAGGATTGAATCGAGAAATTGAGATATTAACTCTTTGATATATCTTTATTAAGATTGAGCCTAACTATCTAGTTGATTCTCTTGAAAGTATATTGGAGTTAGTCCATACAGATTGCTAAGAGAAATATTGGGTGTGGTTGTTAGACCCCCGTTTTTTCAGATGCTATGAGCGACAAAGTGTTGGACCGTCAATGTTGCAAATCATATTGTGGATGCCTACGTACCCTTTCCCACTCTAAAGGGATCAATAACTGATCGTAGTTCATCCTAGTAGGGACGAAAACTTAAGACAAACTCGTTTGCAAGGCCGTGGACAGGCAATAATGGTAATGGCCTAGTCCGTATAGGCCATTCTGTCAAAATGCACCAAGGTTGCGCATTATCGAGTCCGCGACATGGCATAGTGATGCCTAAGCATCAAGTGCCCTATTTGCAAGGCTATATAGCTATAAATGAGGCTTACCCATCATTTATATTCTTTTGTCTAAGCTATGAAGCTTACTTGGTCAATTGTCCGCATATGCACCTTCAACCAACTCCTCCTCCCTATATATGTTTACTTGACATTTCTACAAATTAGGAAAGGGGAGAGGATTGACATTCACCAAGTACCATTGGTGCTTGCTTCATTATTCATGGCCGTTGCCATGTATTTCTGAATAACCGACAATGATTGTGGAGTTTCTGTTATGTATTTCACAATGATTGCGCATCACTCGTTCTGGCTATTACACAATGATTGCGCGTCAGTCGTTCTGGATGTTGCACAATGATTGCGCAACACTTTTTCTGGCATATTGCACCATGATTGCGCTACACTCGTTCTGCCGAATTGCATAATGATTGCGCAACGCTCACTCTGCCAGCTCGCTCTGGCATATTGCACAATATTGGCACTATGCAACATAAGCTTTGAATAAAGCTTTATTCTAGGCCATGTCGCATCTTTGCGTATGCGCCATGCTAAAAACACGAGATGTTAGAGTCTCCATTTTCTCAGCATAGATTTCCAGTTTAGTGTGTTGCATTTGTTTAGCCCAGACAAGTGCTAGATCTGCTCCTCTCGTATCTCCCCATTCTTCATTGTATCCTGGATATCCTCTGGTTCAAATTTTATTTTCTGCAAAGTCATGGGAAGTTAGAGTAGTGTAAATTTTTTGTGATTAAAGATCTTGAATTTTACATATTTTTATCACCGCCCCAAACTCCCCTCCTATAGTCACATGGGTTGGAATCCGCAGTTTCATCCTCAATATTAAATAAGAGACTGTTGAGAATGTGATTTTGCACAATACGAACCCTGTTATAAGAGCAAATAATATGTTGTTTGATGCTCTGCACATTTTGCATAATATTTGCCTTAGTGTGCTCAAATATGTAAGCACATATAGCTTTCCATCTGATGAACCATCAAGATGTAGCCAAGGTATTTTTCCTACTGTAATTGTTACAATTGGAGCAAACCAATAATTGAAATAATCCATGAAGTTTGTATTGTTTCCAAATACTCCAAAGTGAGCTACCAAACATACGTCTCCAAACTGAGATATAAGCATGGGATCTCATAAACAAATGTGTCATAGTTAATTTCCTTTTCACCAATACATAGTTTGCATATGGGATCAATGTAATGAAGGATGCTACTTATTTTAGTATTTTTGGATAGGATTTCATGAATACATTTCAAAAGAAAGATTTTTATCACCCGAGGTAGATCCATCTTCTAAATGTTGTCCCAATTGGTATTTTGGGATTCAATTTTGTGTTTTTTATCCAATTCTTCCTTGTAGAGGGACTTGATAGAGAAACAATAGATGATGATGAACCAAATAACTCAGATGTTGGTCACGAGATTAAAATGGAGAAAATGAATTAACATGGTGATGCTATGACGGTGACAAATCCACTAGTGAATATCTAAGTCATGGTGTTGCCTTTTTAGGCTGGTGATCTAACCGACGTATGTTTTGGTGAGTGTTGATTGTGGATGACGACGGATACATGCGAAAATAAAACATCTTTACAAGCACTCAGTAAGGCCGAGATTTGACAAAAATAGGTATGTAGCGGCTTGTTTGTCATTTACATTTCCATCGAGGAATGCTAAAGATTTTCATTATCGCTATATGGGGTTATCATTTTTTTCAGGAATGTACCAATCTAATGGGGATGTTTTGTCTCATTTATATCCCCAACAATTTTGGTAACCCCTGTAGTACTCTTGAAGGTGGTTACCCCCAACATTTATATCCCAACAATTTTGGCTATCCATTCGTTAGTTGTCAAAATTTAATGGGAGTAGGTGGTTACATGCGGACTCTATCTAAACTTAAAGATTATTAAGCCTAGAGGTTTAGGAAGAGCATCTCCAATATGACCTTGGAGAATTTCTATATTTTAGGCCACATAAGACTTTTACGTGTTTCAACAAGAAAATCTTTTTCTAGGGAAATTTCAAAGATAAATGTGAGCATCATGTGTCGGTTAGTTATTTAGACATCTTCTACTTGATCCTCTGATTTTAGAGGTTTATTTAAAGAGTGTAAACATCCTAATCATCAAAATCTAAGGTTATTAATTAAGTTTCAAATGAAGGATTTTTTTTTATCTCATATTCGTAAAGGAACCTTTACACACATGATGCACACCAAGTTACCTTAACTTGAGACGCTCTAAGAATGAGCGCGTCTAAGGTTTACCAAATTATGGAAGCTAAAACATAAAATTGTCCACGTGTGGCTTGAAGTTGAAGCATATGAAACATGTCCACTAGATCAGACTTCTTCCCCATGAGAAAATCTGAGTTGGGAATAAATGCTAACATGCTTGCTAGCAAAAATGCTAGAGCAGATTTGAGCTCCCAATGTCGGAGGTGAAATTGAAAATTAGTGAAAAAAGCAAATTGTCATGAGCAATTAATCCACTACTTAAATTATTTATGTGGGTTCACTGGATGTGATAATTAAGCAATGTTGATAACTTTTTATTGGTAGACCAATTATTTTTGTTTTTCATCGATCTTTATTAGTATAATCTTATTAATGAGAATCCGTAGAATTATGGTCTTTTTTTAGTTAGGTGAGTGTAGCTTACCAAAGAAAAAAAAATAGTTTTTTCTCTTGCCTTCGATTTTCGTTTACCATCTATGAATGCTGTCTCAACTATTCAATTTTACCCACTGTCGATCCGCATGAAACAAAAAACACCAATCAAATTTCATTACCACCTCGACAAATCCGTAACTCTATATCTTAACCAATCAAGTACAACTATTTCTTATCTGACGGTCAAAACGGATAACACAAACTTCATACGGATCCTTAATCTAACGGAAGTCATCAAACCAAACAAATCACAAATTCCTCAATCCGCAACTCTTTATCTAAACCAATCACGTTCGAGAATTTCTAATCTAACGACCAAAACAGAAAACACAACATTCATACGGATCGGACTCCAATCTAACAGACATAATCAAACCAAACAAATTATAAATCCCTCGTCTCTTCCAAGAAACAAACACACAATCGATTCAAAATCAATCAAAAAAAATTCACAGCAGAGAAATCTTTTAGAGAGAAAATGTCAGGAAGAGGAAAAGGAGGAAAGGGTTTGGGAAAGGGAGGAGCAAAGAGACACAGGAAGGTGTTGAGAGATAATATCCAGGGAATCACTAAACCAGCCATCAGAAGATTAGCAAGAAGAGGTGGTGTCAAGCGTATCAGTGGTTTGATTTATGAAGAGACTCGTGGTGTTCTTAAGATCTTTCTTGAGAATGTGATCCGTGATGCTGTTACCTACACTGAACACGCTAGGAGGAAGACTGTCACTGCTATGGATGTTGTCTATGCTCTCAAGAGACAAGGAAGAACTCTCTATGGATTTGGGGGTTAGGGTTTTCTATTATGTTCTGTAAAGAAATTAGGGTTTCGATTTGGTTTTCTGGGTTTCAAGTGTAACTGGAGATTAACTTGATGGATGTGAAATGTTTTGAATTTTAATGAAAATCAGTAATCCACTTACTTGTTTCTGTTTCATTTCCAGTAATTCTTGTTTTCTTACCGATTCAGTTACAATTAAGACTAGTGATTTGTGTTTGCATCGATTTGGGGATTTCATTCAGGGTTCATAATTTATGATACATGAGTAAACATGGAACCATTGATGGCTTAATTATACTTTCTGGATTTGTTAATTATCTGAATCATACTTTCTGCATTTTTTATTTTTGTTCATTGTTTCCTTTCTGAGTATATCAGACTTCATTGGTTGGATTCTCTGCAAAGAATTAGTGAATTGGTAGTGGATTTGAGGTTAAAGGGTATTTCCACGGACACACAGTTACTTAAGATTAGACATTCAGATTCTAAATGTTAACTGGAAGCTGTTTGATTGAATGCCACCTTCAAGCTTTATAAAACTTTTGCAGAATTGAGGTTCAGCTATGAAAATCAGCAAGGGGAAAGTTTATCAGCCTTAAAGAGGTTTATTTATGTCATTTATCTTTTGCAATTGTGAGTATGCATCTTCTTTTTAAACTAATCAGTCTGGTTCAATAGGATTGATCGGTGGATACTGTGAGCTTTTGTCTCTTCAGGATGCTGCCAGTGGGTTCAACAAAATGGTTGATGAGTTATGGATGAGGATCCTGCTGCAATGGTGTTTATGGAGCTATACATTTCTTTTTGCAAAAATCTAACTGAACGGCTTGTTAGTCTTCTGGCCTGCTGGCATTTTGTTAAAAAAGAAATGCGGAAGCTGATCCAATGCTTGGCCAGCTTGAAAGTGCGGAAGCTGATCCAATGCTTGGCCTGTTTATTCTTATATGGACTTTGCTACACCCCAAGCAGTTTTGGTAACCCCTGTACTGATCTTGAAGATCTTGGCTAAAGATTTTCCAATGAAAAAGTACGGCCAATTGGCCATCCATTTGTTAGTTGCAAAAGTTAATGGGAGTGGGGTTACGTGTTGACTCTACCTAGACTCGGACTTTAAAGTCTGAAATGCAAATCTCTTTTGCTTCTAGTTTTTTCTCCTCTTTCTTTTTCTTGCTTTTCTTGAATTTTCACTTACCATCCCTGAAGAAAGTAAGAGAATCAGATGACAAATATTATATTTTTCAGACCTGTCTACAAAGATGAAGAAATTGGTGTTGAGGAAGAAGATGACGAAGTTGAACCCGCTGTTGCTAGTAGAATCAATTGTTTTGGCAGTTGCTCTACGTTGTTCGATGGTATTGGCGATAAAGAAGTAGATGAAAAAAAAGACAGCATCAGTTTAGATGTTGCATCCCAAGTAAGCACCAAGTTAGATGCTCCTTTGGAAGTAAAGCCAGTATGGCCTTCTTGGTTGTTTTCGATTGCTTCCGAGGCACTCGAAGGTTGGACTCCTCGTTCGTCTAATGGTTATGAGATTCTCCATGAGGTACAAGATGATCTTTTCAAAGCAAGAGATATCATGACTGGTAAAATTGTGGCTTTGAAGAAGATTAAAATGCATGCTTGGGAACCTGAAGTTGTGGAAGATATAGCTCAAGAGATTGTTGTCTTGCGTGGAATGGAATCTCATCCTAATGTTATGAAATTGGAAGGATTGGTATTGGTTCATGACGAGCAATTCAGTATGTACCTAGTTTTCGAAGAAAGGTTGCCAATTTCGGATGAAAGAGGAGGACAATTTTTTTGGAAAAAGAAATCCAAGTCCCTCAAACTATTTTACACCAAACAGGATTTTGTCTTTTGGGTTTGAGGAATTCGGTTTTGTCTTTTGATTTTTACTCCATGAAAACTTTTTCCTCTACTTTTTTTGATTGTTTTTGATATAAATGAAAACCTCTTTTGTTATACAATATGATGGAATTGCGCGTATTATTGTATTATTGGAGGAGTGATCTGTTGCAACAGTACAAGGATCCTGTTCTGGGATTTGTGGGGTTATTGCATTGAAGAAGGCTGTATGATTGTCAGATAGCGGAACTGGCCATTTTTATGTCTCATGTGGACTCAAATTAATCTGCAGGTTAGGTGACAAAAGAAAGGCATATTCTCTGCTAAGATGGCTTATCAAGCTGCTGCGAATCAAGGTGCCACTGGTATTTCTTCCAAAGTCTAAAATCTGTTCGGGGATTTGGTCTCAAAAAGTGATTTTTTTCTTATGGCAAGCATGCTTGGGAAGACTGCCTAGGATGGTAAACATTCACAGAAGAGGAATGGCCAGTCATTTGCCGAGCTTGTGCAATCCATGTAGCAATAGCTCGAGCCTATGGACCATCTCTTGCTGCAGAGGACAACTTATCTCTCCTAACTTGTTGCAACATGCCTTGGTTAGTTGGCAGTAATCTTTATGATCAGGGAGCTCACCTTGTAGTTTCTGATGCTGATAACCAGAATATCCGAATTTTCTGATCAAAACCTGGGAATAGATGAACTTTCATCTTCTTGTGGATCTGGTCATCACAAGACCTCCAATGTCTGAGTCACAAGTTTCAGACGCACTGACCGGATTGCACACTTTCAGAAGGCGTCAGTAGGCAAAAAAAAAAAAAGAAGAAAAAGAAGAAAAAAAAGAAGAAGAAGACCGACAGCATTGCTAATCGCACAGAATTTCACAAAATTCGCAAACTTAAGACATCTTCTTGCTAAAGCAAAGACCTTGGTCTGTTCATTGGTTTACCACCTCGTCGTTATAATTCCAGTGGAAGTTGTAGTTGTGAACCCAAGCTCAAGCTCCCTCTCTGGTTTGTTTTTGCTTTTCATATCTTTATCAATTAAAAAAAAAGAAAAAAAAGAAACGGCATATTGCCATTTTCAAATTATGAAACCATTCATTTCTCAACAGTTCGATTGAACAAAATTCACTTCAAAAAGTCACTAGAATAAATTCCAAGTGCATATTGCCATTTTCATGAGGCTGATCCGGAGCTGCGTTGCAAGCATGAATACCCTCGTTTAAAAGAATATTTTTAGTGTAGAAAGTCTCAATTTCAGGATCTTCCACTACCTGTATTTCCTGGGAAACGAAATCTTAGCCACCCAGGTAAATCAAGCAAGGCCTTATCTTTCTTGCCCTGCACAAATAACGTCAAAGTAGGGCATTGTCATCAGTTTCCGGAAACTGAATTTCAAACTCAAACAAAATAAAAATGGTGTGCAAGTGCTGTCCTCAAACTAGCTAATATGCTGTTTTAATTTCTCATGTTGTTCTAGCATTAAGATGAATAGATAATTCTCTACTTTAGAGAATACATTGATAGAAGAAAATCTTCACAGGGAGTAGATTAAAGAAACAATGTTTACCTCTGATGGGGGATGATGAGGTTCAGGCCCTTCAGGGACCTGTGGCTTGTTTACCTCTGATGGGGGATGGGGAGGTTCAGGCCCTTCAGGGACCTCTAGCTTGTTTACCTCTGATGGGGGATGATGATGTTCAGGCCCTTCAGGGACCTGTAGCTTGTTTAACTCTGATGGGGGATGGTGAGGTTCAGGCCCTTCAGGGACCTGTAGCTTCCTCTGTTTCTTCAGCTGGTGAATCTCCACATCTCGTCTCTCTAGTGACATAGTCAGCTCCTTAATCCTCCTCTCTTTAGCTTCAATGTCATGCTTTTGCTGCTCAAATGTCCTCTGGAAGTCGTGTAGAGTGCTAACACTCATCATAAATAATGCATCTATTTTCTTACTCTGCTCCTTGAACTGCTTCCGAAATTCTTCTTTTATCTATCACGATATGCACATGGATATCATGTTATAGGAAAAGCAAAGGAAACTTTCAGACTCAATTGACACAGAAAATATTTACCTCAGTGAGTTCCGTGTCAAAGGATCTACGCATCTTTTGAATGTCCTCCTCGTACCGCATGCAAATTTTCTCAATTCTCTCACTATGTTCAGCATTTGATATCACCCCCTTACAGATATCCGCCAATTCTTTCTCAAACTATTAAGCAGACTAAACAATTAATAAAACAAATATGAACAAATAGAACCGTATCTACTGTTTTGAAGAACCAGTGTCTAAAATGAGCCAATTTATTATCAGTGTGTTTACTGCGACTAGAAAGTCTTACCTTCGCAAATTGCACCTTATACAGATTATTTTGAGGCTCATAAGATTCGGAACTCTGCAGATAAGCAGGAAACTTAGTTCAGGCTCTTTTCAAAAGATATAAACAAACAAAAGCTTAATTACTTCGGAAAGCAAAACATCTATAGGGAATCAAAATCCCTCACCTTTCGTTTTCCGCTTTCCACCACAGGTAGCCAAGGAACATTTAGCCTTACGACATCCTTCAACAAACACTTCTCATTGCACACTAGACACTGTAAGACACAAAGAAACGTATCCATCATAACAGATGTGTGTTATTTCAAAAATTTAGAAGCACATAAATTACTTTTATGACTAATTAAACAATTACCTTTGAATAATGTCGATTAGAATGTTTAATCCATCTCTCGATGCAAGATGCACCATATAGATGTCCACATGGTAGACAACTGCAATTTCAAAATTACTTGATTAATACGATGAACACAAACAAATGATACATACTCATAAAAAAGATAAGTAAACTTCCAAGAATTCAAACATTTACTCATCTGAATTAACACTGTTTGATTGGCAAGTTCAACATTCCAAAAGGCAAAATAATTACAATATGCTATCCTAGTGAAATTTGGCAAAACTTGAGGGTTTTGTAAGTGGTGTTGCTTCAAAGCCTTTAACAAATTACCATAAAAGGGATAAAAATTACCTGACTTGATGATCACCTTGAGAAGCATAGGGATTCAAACAAATAGAACAACGTATACTAGTCTCATCATTCCTACTAGAATCACCTCTCACCACATTACTATTATTATTATTATTATTATCTTCAGGTTCGAATTCGATTTTATTTCTTGACGGAAAAGGTAATTCTTCAACTTCTCTAGCATCAAAAAATCTTCTTACTCTTTCAATATCTCCCTCAAAGAATAATGAAGGTGAATATGAAGGTGAAGTAGGTGAATATGATGGCGAAGTAGGTGAACGTGGAGGTGAAAAAGGATAATATAAAGGTGAAGGAGGAGAGTATGAAGGTGATGTAGGAGAATATGAAGGTGAAGTAGGGGAATATCCAGGTGAAGTAGGAGAATGTATGTGTAAAAGGACAATATGAAGGTGAAGTAGGGGAATATGAAGGTGAAGTAGGAGAATATGAAGGTGATGTGAGGGAATATAGAGGTGATTGAGGAGGTGAAGTAGGTGTAGGAAACAGAGTTGTTACAGGTGAATGTGAAGATAAAGGCAATTGAGGTGATCCCGGTGAATAGTCGAATTCGTTTGTTGAAGGAAAAACTTCTTGGTTTGTTGTTAAGAAAAGGTCTCTGAATCTTGCATCTCCACGGAGATCACGAATCACTGGATTTTCATCTTCTTCTTGTTCGGAAGAGTACCCAAGGTTTAGCCCTAGAGATTTCATTATGTCTTGCGTCTGTCGGGAAGAATAAAATTTTTTTTTCCTTCTTATATATACTCTTACCATTGTGATAAAACGGTAACAGAAAAACAAGCCCTAGTAGAGTGCACGTGCATTGCACAAATAAGGTCAACTGAAAACATGGCCGGCCTATCATATCACCCATGTAACACTTGAGCGTCAAGTTCAGGCGAATGTATCAAGGGTCAACCCAAATTGACCAGATGGGTGCGAGGGAACCCAATGTTAAGGACTACTTACTACTCACAAATGAGAAGAAAAGCTGCTGTTAAGCAAGACTCTAAGGACCTTGAGGATCAGTAATACCGAGAAAAAAAAGTCTAGGAAAAAACTAGTATCTCTTCCTCAATGTCTACCACCTCTCCACCCATCTAATGCTAACAGAATTCTAGGAATGTAAATGAGTAAAGAAGAGAAAAGAATTATGGATCTGAAGCGAGGCTTACCACTAAGCTATACTTACAGTTGCAACAACGGGTTACTGGAAGCCATTGAAGAGGTCAGTGAAGTAGAAAAAACCATTGAAGCATTAGAGATGCAATGGTTGCAATACGTGAAAAAAGTAGAAAAAAGATTTAATTTCAACAATACCAACAACAGCTTATGCAACTAAATGCTAAATGTGAAATGTATCGATTCATGACAAAAATAAATAAATGGAAATGTAAATAATTTTAACCAGCTACTCAGCTTTCTTTTATAATTTTCAGCGTTATGCGACAATGCCATTCAGGAGAGAAGTCACTCATTGCATACCATGTCCAAAAATAGCTTTATAAGAAAGTAAAAACTGCGAAAGGATCTGAAAATAAATTTCTCAAATTCTTACATACTTACATATGGATGTTCACTGGAACCAAAGTAGTATTGTTGCTCCTTTTACAGCCGTACCTGCAGCCATATTCCTCACTGCCATGACCACTGGTTCTTCATGACGCATTGGAAGAAGACATTATGGCTCAGCGACATTACAATTTGATGATCCTGCCATCACATTGATAACAATTAAGATACAAATTCAAAAATGAAAAAAAAAATGCGAAGGTGCTAAATGCGTCTGGCATTCAAAATCACGAAGATTATAATAAAGTTCTTCATTGAATTTTCAACAAAATTAATCTTCGTTGCTGAACCAGTAAATTACCAACAATTCACGAAGATGTCGAACCAATAAATTACCAACAATTCTATGATTTGCTGAACCAACACACATTAAAAACGCACAACTTACAGAAAGTTTGTTATCTGAACCTAAAAAAGAGGAAGATCTTGAGCGCCCATTTTTTCTTTTTGTCTTTTCTCAGCAAATAAATTTTTATTAATAACCGAAATTAGTAACCTTTACAATCAAAAATTTGTCCAAAGACAATGATCCCGACAAGATTCACTTAACAGACTTGAAGAAATCTAAAATACGTTTTGTCAGGTACTTCCATGCTCATAGGAAAATTGGGTATGGTAAAATATCTACATGTTTGCCCACAAACCATAGAAGTCCCTTTTTTAGCTAATCTGTCTGCAGCAAAGTTTACTTCTCCGAAGCTATGTCTAAACTGAATTTGAATCCCACTATTACAGACTTTGCTCTATCTAGCCCACAAAGTCCACGGCAACTTGTTCATAACATAGGCTTGAATCACAAAAGAAGAATCAGATTGTAGAAGAACACACTGCCAATGTGAAGACTTTGCCCATTCTAGTGCTCTGATGATCGCAATCAACGCTGCCATAAGGTTTGATACTTTGATGCAATCTCGATATTACCATTTTCTGCTATAACAAAAACCCCCTTCATGATTTCTCCCTATAAATCCATATCCTGCAATGCCTGGGTTACCCCTAGATGCTCCATCACAGCACAATAAACTAGTATGCATCTCAGGTAAAGTGAAGATACATTGACTAACTTTTATCATTTTCACCTTCCGACAAGGGATATCAAACTGCCTAAAAATTGCTAAATCATACGCTGAATTCCACATATCACCTTGTAATGTAATTCCACAATAATGAGTAACTTTCAGTATTCCATTTTTTCTTTTAAATTTAGGCACAGAAAAGTGAAAACTCTACCTATAATTTAGGCTACAAACATCATTACAAAAGGGAAATTAAGGAAAGCGTAAAAAATTGTGGCATATTCACAGCAGCAAATGTTGATTTTACATAGTTTCAGATGTTCATTTTATGTCTCTAGACTCTCTACCTCTAATATTACTGGCCATACAAGTTAAGAGATGATGCCAGATGAAAGTAAGACACTTTACATTTTCATGCGAGACCAAGCGTAATATACAGGAACATATCTCATAAAGAAGAAATTAGGACTACTACTATTTTTTGCTAAAAAAAGTATCTACCTTAGGTAGATGGAGTCATCATAGAGTTGGCCCTTTTCTGCATTCTCCAAAGTATGATACTGCAAATTCACAAAGGCATTGGATAAAAAAGCCATAAAAGTGAAACATGAATGAATTGATAAACAAATGAAGAGACCCAAAACCAATTTAAGGGGATCAATTCCAGGCGTCACTTCACTGAATTAACTAACACGGAAAGATTATCCAAATCCCTTAAAAAAAAAACCTAAATCACTAATTTTAAAGGAGAAATTAGAATCACCAAATCAAAACAACACCTTTCAATCCATCAACAATAACAAAAATCTATTCACCAAAGCTTGGTCTCAGTTTGTTGTTTATCAAGTGGAGTAACATAATCGATATCAATGTGGTCAAGCACATTCGGTTCCAGGTGAAGAACAATTATAGAATCAGGAAGAAATTGAAGCATCGACGAATAATATTGAAGAAACTGGTTGAAATAAATCAGGAGAAACTTACACATATTGTTCTCGCCATCTTTCCTTCAAACAGTAGACCCATGAACTCTTGCTGCACAAAATGGATTCACTTTATGGCAGAATTGAACCATAAGAATAGGGCTTGGAGAACTATTTCTCGAAAGTGCAACCGAAGAGGTAAGATGATTTTAAATTTGAAATGAATTTTTCTCGAAAGTGCAACCTAAGAGGTGAAATGACATTTTGACCTCAAATTATTTTATTTCAATCTTGTTTGTGGGGCTACTTCGGTAAAAATGCAACCCAAGAGATAAATTTTAGTTGAGAGCTGTTGCCGTGTTGCGCCACCATGGGTGCATCTAGCCAACAAATGCGACACATGACCGCAGCTTGTAAGAGTTTGGAGACAGTGGTCGTGAATAAGATTAGTGTCAAATAAAGTCACGTTTGGTACGGTATAGTCAAAAGGGATTATATTGGCAGCTGGAGTGCTCTCGTAGTGGCAGTTTGATGCTTAATTAGCCTAATGTCACAGGGATTGAAGCTCTACTACTTGCACAGTATATGAGAATTTGAAATTGGTGAAGCTACTAGAGTGTTGGTAAGTATACGAATGTGCGCGTTGGTGTTGGCGATGTCTTTAATCCAGGTCTGTCAAGAATTATAGAAATTGAAATAGTTAACGCTCAATGTGGAATGCTCGACTAGGGAGGAGTTCAAGTTCTCTTCTGGTGCTGTTCGTGTGACTTATTACATACCTTGATGTTAGTGGTGAGAAAGGGAATGCGACCCACGAGCATACTAAGAAAAAAAATTTGTCAGTAATAAGCAGCATTTGTTGTCTTTCATTTTATGCCCCTTAATTCTTTAGTAAAATCCCCGCAAATTAATACTATAAATTATAATTTTGCAAAGGGTCCGATACTTGCACATAAATTGGACTCTTCCTAGATTCCTCACCGGGGCGGCACTGCTAACAATGCTCAGTGCTGGCTGTCTAGATTGAGTTAGGGAAGAATTTGACGCGATACAAGAAGAGGAAGTGAGGAAGTCGATGTAGCAACGATTTCCCCTTTTTTTTTTCCCTTCTTTTTTCTGGCATGGTTTCCTATGAGTTTTGAGAAACCCATTTTAGCCAAGGGTTTAAGGAGAATTTTTCTGATGGGGGCGTTTTCTGACGGGGACACGGGGAACAAATAAGATGCTGACACGTGTATTTCTATTAATTGGTTACAACAAATTTTGTTGCCAAAAATATAAAAAACATGTTTCTTGGAGAAAATCTTCTCTATCTTAATTGCTTAAATTTTATGTTTGGTATTTTTGGAAATATGATATGTGAAAAGAATGACAGATGTCAGCACCTTATTTGTCCTCCATACCCCCATCAGAAAACGCCCCCATCAAAAAATTTCTCGGGTTTAAGGGGGAAGTTAAGTTGATGATTCATGAACGAATGCGTTTTAGTCGTATTTTCTAGAATAAATTTGAGAATGGTTGAGGTTTAAAAATGTCGCAAGATAAATGAGTTAGTTTTACTAGCTCTATTCTCATGGTGTTCTCTTGCTATCAAATCCCAAATTTATTACTACCTTAATTTCAAAATAATAGGCTGGTTTAATTTTATATGTAAATTATACATGAAACCAACCTATTATTTTGGAACAGAGAGAGTAGGAACAATTTAAACAATGTTTTAAAGATGATTTTAAAGATTTTGTTATTCGATTTATACCCTTATGTGTAATATTAATGTAATGAATAAAGCGTAGAAATGCCATATATCCGACTAAGGATCACTGCTAGAAGCTTTTTCTGAAAAACCTAGGCAGCAAGTACGAACATGACTATGCTATCACTTGTTCATATAAAACAAAAATAAATAAATTAATGAGATATTTATTTCAACCGAAAATGATTTATGTCCGGCGTGTTGAATCCCTCGCCCTGCGTGATGTGTATCAGTCCCGTATTTCGACCTTTTGAAGCTTGCACAATTATTCCGTACTTGGGGTACCGTTTTCAGAACAACCAGAAGCCAAAGGACAGTTCCCAGTCCGATGACTCCGATCCCCACAAAAACAGCATTTATAGTTGCTAACCGAGTTGTATTTTATTGGTGATGCTGAAGAAGACACACAGCAACCAGTAGCAGCTTTACAGGCATCATCCATCCATTCAAAATATTTACAACCGGCATACTGACATCTGAGATACACCCGGTTTGGGTTGTCGGAGGTGTTAGAGCGCTGTATCATTCGAATACCATCACAGTTGGGCATTGTGCATCTTGCATTCATAAATGGGCAGTTAAGAGCCTGGTGGTTGTCAGACATGCAGAGTTGACATTTGGATCCTTCATTACACTGAAACAAAGTGATGATCATGAGTTGGCTTTCATTGAAAAGGTTATAAAAATAATTAAGTAAAGAAATGAAATCTCATATTGTATTTACACAATGGAAAATAATAGACGGTTTGCTGGATTTTCCACTTACTAATCACACACACATATTATTGTACTTATGTTTTAATTTTAAGTGAATTTCCAATTAGGTTGTTATTTGTTAATGGCCTTTGTAAACAAGATGAATTATATGAGCAACAGTCGAATAACCTGAGGCCGTTCATATCACTCGTGTGAAAAAATGTGTCAAGAAAACAATATTTACCTCTGATGGGGAATGATGAGGTTCAGGGTCCTCTAGCTTCCTCCGTTTCCTCATTTGGTCAATCTGCATTTCTTGTCTCTCCAGTGACATTTTCAGCTCCTCAATCCTCTTATCTTTCGCCTCAATCTCCTGCCTTCTCTGCTCGTTCATCCTATTAATAAACTCATGTACACTATCCACAATCTCCTTTTGGTTCTCCGATACCATCCGGTATATTGTTGTTTTGAACTCCTCGAACCTTTTTAGAAAATGTTCTTCCATCTATCGCAATATGCGCATGAATATCTACTTTAAAATGTTGTAGGAAAAGGGAAAGCGATGGAAAGTCGTAACCTCAATTTACAATAAATATTTACCTCATGAGCGAGTTTCTCGAGATGGGATGCTAAACTCTGCGGATAAATAGGACACTTGACTTCAGTCACAATCGCAATAAGCTTACATATTGAAAACATCTAAAGGGGACAAGGTCTTGCACTCTCACCTCTTCTTTTCCTTTTTCCATTAGAGGTAGCAGCGGTGAAGAGTATAGCTTTATGACATTCTCCAATGAACACTTCTGCTTGCACACTGGACACTACAGTATACGAATAAAACATATCATAAGATCGATGATTTCGTAAAATTATTGTATAAAAAGTTAAAACGAAAACTAACGGTAAGCATTTACCGTCGAATATGTTTGCTTAGAATACTGAATCCATCTCTGGATGCAAGATAAACCATATACATGTCCACATGGAAGACAACTGCAATCTCAAATTTATTCGATTAATAAGATAAACAAAGAAAAACATGACTAAATCCGTAAGAATTTTAAAATAAACAATGTTTTGATTAAAAAATTCAACTTTCAAGAGCAGAATTTTTGCTATATGACCCTAATGAAAATTTCTGGCAAAACTTGAAAAGTTCACTAACGTTTTCTTCCTGTTGGGCTAGGCCTGTTGGGTACAAATTATGGAGTAGCGCAAGGCGCCAAGGCGGAGCTGTGGCGTTATTCACACATTATTAGCAAGAATTAGGTTAAAAACTCCTACTTTGGCGGCGCCTTGGTCCTTGTACAACACAATGAAGCTCTTCCAAATAAAAAATGGATGAAAATTACCTGACTCGATGATTTCCTTCATAACAATAAGGATTCATACAAATTAAGCAACATTCAACATTCTCATCATCGCTCCCATTAGAATCTCCTCTAGATACATTAGTATTACTATCATTGTTATCTTCGGGTTCGACTTTGATTCTATGTGTTGATGAAGCAGTAGCTTCAACACTTCCACGAGTACGATGAAAAAATCTTCTTACGCTTTCAGTCCTGGCCTCTTCATCTTCGACCAATGGAGGTTGTTGATATTGAGGTGAATCAGGTGTCCAGTGGTGATTTGTTTCAGGTGAAGAATCATCATGATCCTCTTGATTTGAATCGTTTGACGAATCTGAATTTTCATCTTCTTCTTCGGAAGAGACTTCGAGATTTGGGCCTGTGGATGAGTTCATTATGTTTGCGGCGGTTGAGAATTGAGAAGAGGAACTTGTCTTTTTCTCACGGGGGCTTATATACTCTTACATTGTGGCAAATTTAGTAAGTTAAAAAAGAACGGTTTTTTTTGGCACCAGCATTTTTTTTGGGACCATTGTTTTATTTTGGGTAAGACATTAGAAGTAATTCTAGGTCACCCCTTATCTAAATATTTATATTAATACCAAAATTACCCTCTGATTATTTTTGTATAATGATTAAGGTTAAATTAATAGATTTTTTTTAAGTAGAATTATTGAGTGACTAAAGTGAGAAGAAGAAGAAGATGGAGAAAAAAATTATTTTGAGATGGGTGAATATGGAGGAAAAAACATCCTCTGGGTACCGAAGTATGCTTGTAACTTAGTGAATGTTGTTACAAATGGCCTAAAATATCTTCAAAATCAAAATTGTAACAAAAAAATTTCAACCAGGTCAACAAAGTTCGGTTAGATTATATGAAGAACATGTAAGCGAACTTTCTGCAAATGCAGTTCGGTTAATAAATCCAAAATCACAGGCAACCGAACCAGAGCTTTAATGGAGTTTTTGTTTGTTCGGCTAGCTGATGAAAAATCAAATGTAACCGAACTACTATGCTTGACTTTACAGAGTTTGTTCGGTTCAGTCGACTCGACCACGTTGTAACCGAACTTTAAACAACATAGTTCGGTAAGTTCGCAATTTTTTTTTGCGATTAAACCGAACTCAACATTTGGCTATACAAAGAAGAGTTCGGTTTTGAAATTATTTTTGCGAGTTAACCGAACTCATTATATAGGTTTTCTGAGTAAAGTTCGATTAGGATTTTTTTTTTGCGATTAAACCGAACTCAACATTTGGCTATATAGAGAAGAGTTCGGCTTTGAAATTATTTTTGCGACTCAACCGAACTCAGGTGTTCGGTTAGGCAAAAAAATATTCTTATCCGAAGTGTTCTTCGTGTTCTTCATTTTTAAAAGTTCGGTTGTAAAACTAGGGTTTTTTTTTCAAAATTATCCTAACCGAACTTACTACTGTAACCTCCAAATTCAATATATTTTGATGACTACGGCTCAAAATTTCAATCAAAAACGAATTAGAAGTAATGGGTTTGTGGGAAAATATTTATGGATAGGTTTGTTTATAAAAGATTGATTAATCGACGATGAAAACTCAATGAATCGACGACGATGAAAATTTGATGATTTTGATTAGATTTGTATATGACCAGGTTTAGATGATCATATATTGATGAAGAAGAGAAGAAGAAAAATGGTAGAATAGAGGAAGAAGAAGTTGTAGATTAGTTGTAATTTAAATTAGGGTTTACCCATCTCTACCTTTTAGGACACCCCTTATAATTATAGGGAAGGTGGCCTAATAAAATCATGGTCCCTCAAAAAACCGTTCTTAAAAAACCAAGTCTTCTTTGTTTTTAATTAGACGGCCCGTCGCACACAAAATGGGCCCAATTTAGTCCATTCATAAGAAACGAACGATTTTTTGGGGACCATGGTTTTTTTGGGGGACCATGGTTTTATTTTGGGTAAAGGAATTAGAAGTAATTCTAGGTCACTCCATATCTAGTTATTTATCTAATACCTAACATACCCTCTTAATTAATTTAGGTTATGATTAGTGAATGATTTAGTTAAAAATAATTAGTGAGATTAAATTAAAAGATGGGTTTATTATTAGTTGAGTAGAATTATTGAGAGAGTAGAGTTAGAGAAGATGAAGGAGAAAAACATGGAAAATAATTTTTTTTCTCCAATTCACTAAGTTTGAGTATTCAAATGATGAAAACTCATCTGATTCTTCATCTCCATCCTCTCCTAGAATATTTGTTAATCTTCAAAATGATCCGGATTTGAACTGGATTTTGAACAGTTCGGTTACTTTATATGAAGAACAAGTAACCGAACTCATCTGAAGCTGTAGTTTGGTTGCCCCGTGAGATGAACAAGTAACCGAACTCATCTAAAAGTGTAGTTCGGTTACTTGTTCCAAACACGCAGGTTACCGGACTCTCTAATAATAAAATTTCTAGGAGTTGCAGTGTTATGTTCGGTTGGTTCTCAAACTGCATGCACTTTGATCTAACCGAACTTTACGTAATATAAGAGTATATAAGATTACAAAGTTCGGTTCTTTCGCAAACATGAACCTAACAGCTAACCAACCGAACTCTGAGTTCGGTTTCTGCGATAAAATTGTGAAGTTACCGAACTTAACAAACAAAAAAAATGTGAAGTTCCAGCGTCTATTGTCTAAGTTCGGTTACTTTGTAGTTTTAAATTTTTTTGCGAACAAACCGAACTCTATTGGCTAAGTTCGGTTATTTCGGAACTCAACATAGTGGCCACAACAACACAGTTCGGTTAGACTGGATTTGTTTTTTTTTTGTTCTAAGGGTGGAGTTCGGTTACTTTGTAGTTTTAATTTTTTTTGCGCAACAACCGAACTGAGAGTTCGGTGACTTAGTTTTAAATCCAATAGAACCGAACTGTTCTTCGTGTTCTTCATTTTCAAGAAGTTCGGTTAGTAAACTAGGGTTTTTTAGAATATTGACCTAACCGAACATGGCTCTGTAACTCCTATTAAAACCTTATTTTGATGATTTCTATTCGATTGAAGCAATCAAAATCAAATTAAAGTGAAGGGTTTGTTGGAAAATACTTCCGGAGTGATCCCATGGCAGAATCAGGTTGCGGCTGACGTCTTTTATACTCGATAAAATTATTATGTAACCGAACTTAATTGTGATTGCATTGATGTTGTTACATTTCTTAAATAGGCGGTGGTGGTGGTGGTGGTGGTAATCGGTGGTTGGTGGTGGTGGTAATCGGCGGTGGTGGGAGGAGGTGGTGGTTATATATATATATAGGTGGTTATTAGGTTGACTTTAAATTAAATTAGGTTAAGAGTTGGTTAGTCATTTCAACGTTTTAGGACACCCCTTATCACTATAAAGAAGGTGGCCTAATAAAATCATGGTCCCTAAAAAATCATTCATAAGAAACACATTCCTCTGGTAATTAAGGAACAAAAATTTCTTTGACTAAATAATGTTCTTATAAGACAGTACGTAATTCACAGAAAATAGATTAAATAAGCTTCCCAATATTTTTAAACAATATTGAATCAATTAAAAAAGAAAATATCTTTCCACCCTGCAAAGAGATAAGAGACTTTACATTCTTAAATGTTAATATTCAAGAACAAAAGAATTTTGACTTAATCACTTTAATCAAAGTTGATCACTTGGGTTGCTTAGGATAAATCTCGTAGTACATCATTTTGTCAATAGAGCATGGTTCATAGTTTATTCGCTTTATGCCAATTGCATATCTCTTGCCGACTCCAAATCAAGCAAGGCAGCTTCTCACTGCAGAAATAACGTCGAAGGAGGGCATTGTTAGTTTCCCTGAACTCAAACAAAACGAAATTGTGTTCTAAATACTCAAATAATAGCTAGTATGCTGTTACTTTTTCTCATTTCGTTTGAATACCAACTTGAGAAACGACTGTACTTTGGTATTTTTGATAAAGATATACGTAATTCTCTACTTTACTGAATTTTTGATAGAAGAAAGTATTAGGATATATACTGGTCAAGTCATGTTGACTTGACCATAGTCTGTGATCATAAGGTCAATGTATATATACCTCTCATCTGTATTATTGTAAGGTACCAAAAACATTATACTGTATAATAAAAAAATAAATCTTCTAAAACTTTTCATGGTATCAATTAGGTCGATCTAGTCAAGTCAACAAAGTTGGTTATCTAATCTTTCAATAAAAAATCAAATACGTATTCAACAATTTTCTGATCTTTCTTTCTCTTCTTGATTGATTTTTCAAATACTGATTTCATCGAAATCTTGTTCTTCATCAACGTCTTCAACAATTTCTTCAGATTAATATCCAACTTCACATTCAGATTGATGCCGAGTACTCGAGGAATGATGAATAATGCTTCAATTTCACAGAATGTTCTCAATCAAGAAGGTCCTTCTGTTTCTTCCGCTGCAGATGCATTCTCTAATAGGGACTCATGTTATTTTCCATTACCTTTTAATAATATTGGAAATTTCATCTCGTTAAAACTAGATCACACCAATTTCTTGCTTTGGCGTGACCAATTCGAGTATGTATTGATCTCTACAGATCTTTATGGTTATGTTAGTGGTGAAATTGTTGAACCACCATCACAAATTCTGATTAATGGTGTAATGGGTGTTAATCCACGATGGGTATATTGGAGAAAGGCAGATAGGTTTGTAGTGAGCTGTTTGAGAACAACTTTTACTCCAACTATCTCAGTAGATGTATTAGGTATGTCATCTGCTAGTCAAATTTGACAGTATCTTGAATCAAGTTTTCAATCTCAGTTTGGTGCACGGTGTAATATGCTACGTAATCAGTTGTATGGTTTAAGAAGGGGGTCTCAGTCAATTTCTGTTTTCTTGCATAATCTCAAGACAATTGCTGATTCCTTAGCAACCATCAATGATAGGGTTTCTGATGCAGATCTTATGATGTATGTACTTAATAGATTAGGGAGAGAATATGATACTTTTGTGGTTGCTGCTCAAAATCGTGAACATCCATATTCTTTTGGTGAATTGAAGGCTCGTTTATTGACTCATGAATAGGCCTGTATATGGAAATCCGTTAACCGTTAGCCGAATCCGATTACCCGGTTGCCGTTACGTTTAGTTCCATTATATCCGTTATCCGTTACCGATAATGTAGCGGTTAATTTTACCCGACGGTGCCGGCAACGAAAGACCTATTTCCGTTAGCCTTAGTTCCGTTAACCGCTAACGTGTGCCTAGCACGTGTAACATTCATCTATACCTAGGTTACTATACTCGAATGAACATCATTTTCATCTTCTTCTGTTCTTCAACTCACAAACGAGAGAAGAAAAACTCACCCCTCAGTCGATTAGAAAACTAGGGTCATCTCCTTCCTTTCAATTCGAGCAAAATCATCATCTTCATTCGATTAGAAAACTAGGGTTATCTTGTACTTTTTATTTCGAGTTTAATTTCAATCCTAAAAACTAAATTTTCAATTTAGGGTTTCTGAAAATTGAAATTAGGGTTTTCAATTCGTGAAATTAATCATGACCCAAAGCGAAAGAGGAGCATCCAATTGCGTTGGTTCATTAAAATGAAGTCATCCCTCTCAATCACTTTCAGTTGCATCTGAATTACCTTCTGCATCTCAAGTTCAACAATCAGGAATTCAATCAACACCTGCTGCTGTTGCAACAGAAGAAGCATTAGAAGAAATAGAAGTAGATGAAGATCCAATTATAGCTGAAGCAAAGAAGAAACTGCGTGCAGTAAGGTATGATGTTTGGGATGATTTTGAAAGGTTAACTGAAAAGAAGATGGTAAAAGGTAAGGAGATTGGGATACTTGTAGCTAAATGCAAACATTGTAATAAGAGAACGACTGCACCCAGTAGCCAAGGAACCAGCAAATTGCATTACCATGCCAAAACTTGCCAAAAAAAGCCTGCAAACAAGAAAGGACAAACAAAGATTACTACAGTCAGAACAGGTAATGCACAAACTAAGCTTGCTAATTGGAAGTATGATGCTGATGCTACTAGGATACTAGTTGCCAAAATGATTGCTAAACATGGTTATCCAATCACTATAGTTGAGCATCCATATTTTGTTGAGTTTGTGAAGTCTTTAAATCCTGCTGCTAAACTTTACACTAGGAATACAGTTAGGGAAGATATCATGAAACTAAGAACTGAGTTCAAAAAAGAATTACAAGACCAATTTGAGACAATTACATCTAAGTGTAGTTTAACAACAAATATGTGGTCATGTAAGCATACAAAGGATGGTTATTGCTGTGTGACAATGCATTACATAGATGATGATTGGAAACTGATTAAGAAAACACTTGCATATACTTTAGTGCCATCACCACATTCTGGAGAAGTTATAGCATCTGTAATGAAATCAATATGTCTAGATTGGAACATAGATACTAAGCTTTTTGCTGTTGCTGCTGACAATGCTAGCTCCAACAATGTTATGATGGACCATCTGAAGAAATGACTTGATAGCAAAGACTGTTTAGTTCTTAAGGGGGATATGTTCCAAATGAGGTGTAGTAATCATGTATTACACTTGATTGTAGGGTGTGGAATGAGAGTGGCTGCTCCATTTATAGATGCAGTTAGAGAGTGTGTAAAATATGTCAAAGCAAGTCAGGCTAGAAAAGAGAGATTTGAATTTTCTATTGCTCAAGTTAAGCTTCCTTCTTCAAGGTCTGTGGGTTTAGATGTGGATACCAGGTGGAACTCCACCTATAAGATGCTAAAGGATGCAATCTTTCTGAGACAAGCTTTTGTTAGGCTAGCTGATTTAGATAATGACTTCAAGATACTACCAACCTCTAAGGAGTGGGAACAAGGAGTACACATATGTGAATGTTTGGAATTGTTTGATGTCATTTCAACCAAATTTGCTGGGATTAAGTATCCCACAGCAAATTTATATTATAATGGGGTGAAAGAAGTTAATAGATGCATTAAGATATGGGAATCAAGTCAGCATGAGTACATCAGAGACATGGCCAATAATATGAGGATGAAATTTGATAGCTACTGGAAAGAAAGTAACACTTTGATGGGCATTGGGGTTGTTTTAGATCCTAGGTACAAAGCTAAATGGGTGGAGTTTGTTATGAAGAGAGTATATGGTGTGGATCACTATAAAAGTCACTATAACAAATTTGAGCTTGCACTCAATGTTCTTTTCTGTGCTTATGAAACAAACACTACAGCTCCAGATTATTTTGATACTGCAATGCATTCAACTGCATTTGAGAGCTGTGCAGGTACAAGTACAACAACATCATATGGATTTGGTTATGATGATTTCATTATGGAAAACAATATGTTTGAGGTTGAGAAGTCAGAATTGGAGACATACTTAGCAGAACTAGTTCTTCCTAAAGGCACAGCTGCTGAATAAATGAGGTTTGATATCTTAAGTTGGTGGAAGAATCATTCTGCTAAGTACCCAATTCTCTCAAGGATTGCAAGAGATGTATTGGCTGTTCCAGTGACAAGTGTAGCATCAGAATCCATGTTTAGTATTGGTGGCAGAGTTCTCACATCTCACAGGAGTTCATTAGCTCCAGATCTTGTTGAAGCTTTGCTTTGTTTGGGTGATTGGCTGCCAGATCTCACTCTCAGTGAGAGCAATAGTTGTGTTACTGGTAAGTTTCCTTATATCTTAATATTTTACTAGATTTTACTGATAGTTGTGACTGCACTGACATTGCCACTTTTATTGGCTTATTGCACTGACATTGCTACTTTTATTGGTTTATTGCACTGACATTGCCACTTTGCCAACTTAAGTTGCTTCACTGACATCACTGTCTAACACTTTTCATTTTCCTTTCAAAATGCAGAAGTTGAGGACTAAGGAGGAATGCAGTTGGCATTGGCAGTGGAGAATTTGGAGATGGAGGAATGCATTTGCAGTTGCAGATGCAGTTGGCATCCCTTTGTCTTTTATTTTGCAAAAACTTGGTTTTTTTCTTTTGATAGAACATGTGATGATCTGAACATGTAATTTGGTTTAGAACATGAACATCTGTATGTTTTTTTTCTGTGTGTCATGGATTTAGAACTTGTTTGCTTGGATTTAGAACTATTCTATGTAATTGGTTTGTGTTTTAAACCTGCTTTTGTGTTGTCCTGTGACATACCGGTTAATACCAGAAAATTAACCGTTAGCCGATAAGTCCGACGTAACGGCAATGGTTTTGGATTTTACAATTCCGCCGGCATTTAACGGATAACGGTTAACCTCTAATTTAAACGGCAAAGGTAGCGGCAGAGCCATTATTTGTTACGTTAAGTGCCGTTGACAGGCATACTCATGAATAATGGCTGAGTGATCAACAACAAGACTGTGGTGCTACTTTTGATTCCTCTAATCCTACTGCATTCTATGGGAAACATAATACTAATGGAGGTAAAGGTGGAAAGGGTAAATTTAAGAATGGTTCAAAGGGTGGTGTTCCATATTCTAAAAATGGTTATTCTTCCTTCAAGAATGGTGCTGGTTCTACTAGTTCTTCTGATGATGCTTCAGATGGAGCTACAAGGAGACAGTTTGTCGACTTTTCCACAGTGAAGTGTCAAATTTGTCGAAAGACAAGACATTGGGCTAGCCGATGCTTTTTTAGGTATCACCCTCCTGTGAATAATGCAACTTCAAATGTGGCCAGTGTTCAGAATGTTCAGAATGATCAGAATGTAGAACAAGCCTTTAGTGGTATTCATACTCAGCTGATGTGTGTGATGATCCTTCGGGTTCTTCTTCAGTGTGGATTTCTGAATCGGGGGCTTCTCGACACATGACTGGAGATCAAAATATACTTCAAAATACTTCTACATTACTGGAAAAGACAAAGTTGTTGTTGGCAAAGGTGAGTCACTTTCTATTTCTCAAACTGGTAGAACTATACTACACACTTTTAGTACTGATTTTAAGTTAGACAACATTTTACTAGTTCCAGAACTAGCTCAGAATTTACTATCTGTTGCTCAATTTACTAGAGAAAATTGTTGTTATTTTGTTTTTGATCCATGGAGTTATGAGATTAGAGATTTAAGTTCACATGTGATTTTGGCTCAGGGTACAATGATAAACAACTTGTATCCTATTCATAATTTGTGTTTCCATTCTCATAGTTCTTTTACCTCTTTTTCAACTAGTATTGCTTCTTCCTCTGTTTGGCATAATCGTCTAGGACATCCTTCTAAAAGAATTTCACATCATTTGAGTTCAAATAAGTCTATCACTTTAAATTCTCAGATTAATGATGCTTTATGTCATCCTTGCAAAATTGTTAAAAGCAAAAAGCTTCCTTTTCATCTTTCAAAAATCTCATGAATCTACTCCTTCGACACTTATTCATTGTGATGTTTGGGGCCATCTCCGATTTCTTCTTATGCTGGTTTTCGATATTATATAGTTTTTATTGATGACGCCAACAGATTTCACTGGATTTATCCTATGAAATTAAAAACTGATGCTTTAAAATGTTTTACTCATTTCAAAACACTTAATGAAAATTTATTTTCTAGGAAAATTCTTTGGTTTCAAACAGATAATGCCTGTGAGCTGGCTAAGGGTAATTTTAAACAATTTCTTGAATCTAATGGTATTCATATTAGACTTTCTTATCCAAATACCCCAGAAAAAAATGGGCTTGGAGAACGTAAACATCGACACATAACTGAAATGGGTAATACCCTTCTTTTTCATTCTTCTTGTCCCAAATCCTTTTGGTATGATGCATTTTTAACTGCAAATTTTCTTATTAATCGAACACCAACACCTGTTTTATCCATGAAATATCCATTTGAAGTTCTTTTTCAAACTCAGCCTGATTATTCTGTTTTACGATTTTTTGGTTCCATCTGTTTTCCTTATAGTGGTCACTCCATACCTGATAAGCTATCTCCTAAATCGGTTAAATGTGTTTTTATTGGCTATAGTCCTATGCATAAGGGTTATAAATGTTTTGATCCTGTATCTAAGAGACTTCATATTTCAAGACATGTAATTTTCAATGAAACTGTTTTTTACTATTCTACTTCTTCTTCTGATACAATCTTAATATACTGATCCTGATACAAATCTTAATATACATTCTGAGTTGGATTCTTCAGATTCTCCTATCATTCCATCTGTTTATACTGATCCTGTTATAACCAGGTCCATGAGGGGTATTTCTAAACAAAAATATTTTCCTGATTTTGTTCTTAATCATTCAATTAAACATCCTGTTTCCACTTGCTTTACTTGTTTGTTGGATGCTACTGAGCCAAAATCTTTTAAGGAGGCATGTAAAAGTGTGAAATGGATAGGTTCCATGAAAGATGAAGTTGAGGCTCTTAGATTGAATGATACATGGACATATGTTAAACCAGAACCTCATATGAACATTCTTGGTTGTAAATGAATTTATAAAGTTAAATTTAAGGCTGATGGGAGTATTGATAGACTTAAATCTAGGTTAGTAGCACAAGGCTCTAACCAACAAGATGGAGTAGATTTTGGTGAAACTTTTTCTCCAGTTGTTAAGTTTACAACTGTTAGAGCAGTTCTTACTTTGGCTATCACAAATGGATGGATAGTAAAGCAATTGGATGTATCCAATGCTTTTTTACATGGATACCTTACTGAGAATGTATATATGAAATAACCTCCAGAATTTATAAATCCAGAATTTCCTGATCATGTATGTCATTTAAAAAGATCTTTATATGGATTGAAATAGGCACCAAGGGTCTAGTTTCAAAGATTTAGTTCTTTTTTACTTAAAAATGGTTTTAGAAAGTCTATGAATGATCATTCGATGTTTACTTATACAACTCAGTCAGACATGTTGGTGCTTTTACTTTACGTGGATGATATCTTGTTAACTGGAAGTTCTGTTGTGCTTATTGAGAAATTGATTGCTGCTTTGAGTGAAGAGTTTGCTATGAAAGATTTAGGAGAGGTTCATTATTTTTTAGGTATGAAATATCTAGGTCTGAAGATGCTTTTACTTTAACCCAACATAAATATACTGTGGAATTGTTAAGTAAAGCAAAAATGCGTGAATGCAAACCTTGTGACACGCCAGTTGCTAAATGTAAAAGATCTTCTATTCATGATGGAAACTTATTGCTAAATGCAAAGATGCTTGAATGCAAACATAGAACCATAGTTGGCAGTCTTCAATATCTTACTTACACAAGACCTGATATATGCTTTGGGGTGAATTACGTTTCTTAATTTATGCATGCACCAACTGATCAACATCTGTTATTAGTTAAGAGGATTTTAAGGTATTTGAAAGGGACATTGGGTACTTGAATTTTGTTAAAGAAAGGTGATATTCATTTTTTATTGGCATACACTGATTCAGATTGGGGTGGATGCCGTGATACAAGGAGATCAACTTCTGGGTATGTTGTTTTTATGGGTAATTCACTTATTTCTTGGTCTTCAAAGAAACAACCAACTGTTTCTCGAAGTTCAGCTGAAGCTGAATACAAATGTCTTACTTCAGCCACAACAGAGTAACAATGGCTTACTTACATCATGTCTGAGTTACATATTTCTGTTTCTTATCCTTTGCAGATTAAATGTGATAATCAAAGTGAAATATGTCTTGCATCTAATCCCGTTTTTCATGGTAAGACCCAACATGTGGAAGTAGATTATCATGCAGTAAGAGAGCTTGTGGAGGATGGAACACTACAAGTGACTCATGTTATTTCTGAAGAACAATTGGCAGATATTATTACAAAGGGACTATGTTATCCAACCTTTTCAAGACTATTATCAAGTTTGGTTTATTCTTCTGCTAAAGATATTTCTGCTGATGTTGGAGCTTCTTCTGCTACTGCAGTACATACTTCTGATGTTACTTAGTTTATATTTTGTTTTAGATTATATGGCTCTTGTTGAGTAATATCTTTCCTACACATAATCTCTTGTTGAGTATGTGTTTGCTTCTTTCTATAATTGGGTCTTGTTGAGTTCATTGTTTTGGCTCTTGTTGAGTTGTTCAGGTTGTTGTCATTCAAGCCCTTGTTAGGGTAAAGTGATTTTTTTTTGCTTTATGCTTGATGTTTAGTTTTCAAATTGTGTACTTTCTTGCAGTACAGTTTGAGGGGGGTGTATTAGGATATATACTGGTCAAGTCATGTTGACTTGACCATAGTCTGTGATCATAAGGTCAATGTATATATACCTCTCATATGTATTATTATAAGGTACCAAAAACATTGTACTGTGTAATAACAAAACATATCTTCTAAAGCGTTTTCAGAAAGTTTTGCAAAAAAAGGGGTTATTTTGACATGAGTGACTCTTACAATTAGTAATTTGACATGAGTGATTGTTAGTTGTCCTTTTTGGGAATGCTTGGTTGTGCGTCTCATTTTATTTTTCTAACTGCAAACCCTACATTTTGGTATTGATAATAACCACAAACACTCTATATAATGAAACACACATCTTAGTTACTAATAGTGTTCATTATGTTTTTCATTTTATTGCATAAGGAATGGTAATTACCGAAGGTGTGGAGGCTGCTGGTGTTGAAGCTCGAGGTGCTTAATAACATCAGCACTATCATCCGATGTGTCATCTGTTTACTCGTGTCAGTCCTGTATCAGTTAGTTGTGTGTCTTGTGTGTTGGTGACTGGACATTATCATCTGCCTTAAATATGTCTGTAACTCTTATCTTTATCCGTAGTGAAAACTCTTATTCTCTGTGCTGTTATGGTATCAGAAGTAAATCCCTAAGTTTCACATCCACAGCCTTTGTTTCCGCTCAAAATCTGGAGATTCAAGCTCCAATCTTCTCTATTATTTTTAAACATGGTTCTTCCACTATTATTTTTCCTAACCATGAATGATATTCTTCATGTCCCTAATGCCTCTCATAACCTCATATATGTCCACCAATTCACTAAGGAAAATCACTGCTCTCTAACTTTTACTTCTGGATACTTTGTTGCGAAGGATCTTTCGATAGGAAGGATCCTTATCAAAGGACCAATGAAAACGAATTGTACCCATTTCACTACACAACATCAAATAAAAATTCATGCTCTCTTCAGTGCTAAAGCTTTTCCCGAAGTTTGGCATCGTCGCCTTGGACACCCATATTTTGTTTCATTCAATAAACTCCGCAAGGAATTCAACTTGCATGATTTATCTTTAAAACCATTATTCTGCAAAGAATGCCAATTAGGTATGAGTCATAAGCAAACCTTCACCTTATCCACTTATGTAACAACTCAACTTCTTAAGTTGCTTCATATGGATGTTTGGGGTCCTGCACTGGTTTCTTTTTTTTTTATGGTTATCGATATTATGTAAATATCATTGACGACTATACAAAATTTTGTTGGATATATCCACTTTCAGTTAAATCTGATTTTTGTTCGATTTTCGCTTACTCCAAGTCTTACATAGAGAAAACTCTTGACTATCAAATAAAGAGAATTCGTACTGAAGGTAGTGGTGAATTTTTCCACAAGGAATTAGGCATTTTTCTTGCTCAGTCGGGTATTGTTCATGAGTTCTCCTTCCATCATACCCAAAAACAAAACGATGTTGCAGAAGCTAAAAACAAACATCTTATTGAAATCACCAGAACTCTTTTTGTTCAAGCTGTAATACCTGACTGATTCTGGTTTGAAGCTTGTTCAACATCAAACTATCTCATTCCAGAAGCTATACAACACAACCCCTGACTATGAGTTCTTAAAGTCCTTCGGTTGTGCATGCTATCCTTGGTTACGGCCTTACACAAGATCCAAACTTGAACCACACAGTAAACACTGTATATTTCTTGGCTACAACAACAAACAAGAAGGTTATCGATGCTTGGACCCGTCAACTGGTAGAGTTTACACATCTCGTCATGTTGTATTTGATGAATCTTCTTTCCTGTATTCTCAACTTACTAGTAGTACATTGTAAGAAGCTCCTATTACTGCTGCATTGATACCATCCTTGTCTGCTAAACTACCAACTATTTCACCTTCCTCAAGTGACTCGTCGAATGCAATTTATGTAACTATCTTAAGTTCTACTCAACCAATTTTGAATAACTCATCTTCAGTACCTCCAGGTACTTCAAATATTACTGTCTCTGCTCCTGTAACTCGCACTTAAGGTCACACCATGGTCACCAGATCCAAGAGTGGTATTTACAAGCCCAAAATCTTACTTGTGACAAAATACTTTCTCTCATCTACTTATCTACATACTATGACTCCTCTTACACCAGTCTGTTTCTCTTAAGCTTATAAGTATCCAAAATGGAGAGATACAGTGAATATTGAGTATAAAAACTCTAGCTGAAGCTGACACTTGGGAGTTAGTTCCCCCTGATGATTCTTACTACATCGTGGGTTGCAAATGGGTGTTTCATGTCAAACATAGAGCGGATGACTACATAGATAGGTACAAGGCGCGTTTGGTCGCAAAAGGATACCAGCAACAAGAGGGACTAGACTTCAATGAGATTTTCAGTCCAGTGGTTAAACCAACCACTATAAGGTTAGATATCCCTTTGGATGTGAATTACGATTGACATGTTAAATAACTTGATGTTAGTAACGTGTTTCTGTTGGAGAAATTACTAATAATGTAACTGAGAAGAAGATACTTAGCTCAAAATAATATTGCTGATGTTGCTGCACAGAAAATGTAGAGGCACGTAAACTACGCTGTCCTAAAGGCAATATCGCCTGCCACTCCTCTGAGATGCTACAGCAGTTGGCGAGTCACCTCCAGGATACAACTACAGTTAGTACCCCTCAATGTAGCATACAATGAGGGTACCCTTAGAGCTTGGCAGAACTTAAAAACAGTAGAAGAGATGTTTACAGAAAAATAGAGGAAGAGTAGAAGAGATGTTTCTCTGTGGTGTGTGATGTGTGTTTTCTGAGCTTACAACTACTCTCTTATATAGTGTTTGTGTAGTTACAAACAAGAAAGAAAACCCATGCGTATGACAGTCAAAGAAAACCCATGCGTATGACAGAAATACTGGTAATGTTGGGTTAAAGATAGTGCATGAAGCAGTGTGTTGCTGCCAAGCCAAATACGTACAGACAAGGGAGCCAGGACAAAACACGTACAGACAAAGAAGCCAAGACAAGCACGTTCAGACAAAGAAGTCAGGACAAAACACGTGCAGACAAAGAAGAGATTCTTCTACTTGTGTGGAAAACATGTACCAAAAATTTCAGCAAAAAGATAGGATCTAATGAACCCACACCCACACCCACACCCGGACCCGAGCCCGGCCCGACCGACCGACCGACCGGACGGACGGCGGCGGCGTGCGTGCTTCTGTGCGAAGCACCGCGCGTACGGGAAAGGCAACCTTGCCCTAGTCTAGGCCTTCCCTCAAAGCACAAAAGTCTAATGACCCAAGGGCCATGCCCTTATAGCCAATTCTATGGTATTTAAGTCTAAAACTCTTTAGATTTTAGTCAATGTGGGACTATTGTTTTATCTATTCAAATGAAAAAACAATTAATGGGCAATAGGTCTAGGGATCAAAACATAGTCCATGTAAAAAATTGGTATTTTTTAAAGCGTTTTTTCTAACAATCCCCCACATGAAAGATAAAACATATCGATGAAATACGATAAAACATAATACATCAATATTAGGCTAAGGTGTCCCATAGATTGAACCTTAACTTAGTGAGAGGTTACCGGAACTGCTTGTTGTTACGGTGAACACAATGTCTTGAACCGTCAACAGTGAGTGCAATTCAGAAATAACAACCACACTTTGATGTCTCAAAGAAAAAGAAAGCTGCCAAGCTCTTGCCGTTGTGCCCGTTTTGGCCGTGGGCTAAATCCCGGACTTAATGAATGTCTCTAGAGAAAAATCTCAAATTCTCATAGGAAGCGGCCCCACTTCCAACATCCACATAAGTGAGTCCATTAAGAGTGTCCTGCCACACTCCGCTTTAAGCAAAGCCATGGAACTCATTAAGATCTTGACAGATCATCCTAAAACATGCAAGAAACACTATCATACGGTTACACCATAGGGAGGGACAAAGATAGTGTTTTCTCTCGACATCACCAAAAATTAGTTATCTCATTGAACCTTGATCTTGGAGCTCCATTCACAAGGTTGAGTGTCCTTCATGGCGATTTATTCTATGAGCTTGAGTCCCATCCCCTTCGATGTGGATCTAACTACCTCTCTAGATAACCCTTTAGTCAAAGGATCTGCAATATTCTCTTTAGACCTTACAAAGTCTATAGAGATGATGCCAGTAGAGAGTAGTTGTTTCACTATCTTGTGTCTTCTTCGAAGATGTATCGACTTTCCTTTGTATACACTATTCTTTGCGCATCCAATAGCAGCTTGACTGTCACAGTGGATTGCGATCGAAGACACAGGCTTGGGCCAGAGTGGAATTCCACCCAGGAAACCTCGTATCCATTCAGATTCCTCTCCAGCTTTCTCCAAGGCTATAAACTCAGACTCCATGGTGGATCGGGCTATACATGTCTGTTTGGTAGACTTCCATGACACAGACGCACCACCAAGTGTGAAGATGTACCCACTAGTGGATTTGCACTCATCTGAGTCCGATATCCAGTTAGCATCACAATACCCTTCTAACACAGCAGGATACTTCCCAAAACTTAAGCAATAGTTTGAAGTTCCTCTCAGGTACCGTGGAACTCTGTAGAGAGCATTCCAGTGATCCTGCCCAGGGTTGCAAGTGTACCTGCTTAATCTACTCACAGTATAGGCAATATCAGGTCTTGTACAGTTCATTAAATACATAAGACTGCCAATAACACGAGAATACTCAAGTTGATAAATACCCTCACCCTTGTTCTTTTTCAATTTGCAATTGGGATCATAAGGAGTAGTTGCAGGTTTAGCATTTTCATGATTAAATCTCTTAAGCACAGTTTCAACATAATGAGATTGACTAAGACTATATCCATCAGACATCTTTCTGATTTTCATCCCTAAGATTACATCAGCAGGGCCTAAGTCTTTCATGTCAAAGTTTTCGTTAAGCATGCTTTTAGTGGTATTAATACTATCAAGGTTACTACCTAATATGAGCATATCATCAACATATAGGCACACAATAACATGAGAATCATCCACAGATTTAATGTAAACACATTTATCAGATTCATTAACCTTGAAGCCATTAGATATCATTACATGATTAAATTTTTCATGCCACTGTTTAGGTGCTTGTTTTAAACCATACAAAGATTTTTTCAGTTTGCATACTTTATCTTCAAAACCTTTCACAACAAAACCTTCAGGTTGGTCCATATAAATTTCTTCATTCAATTCACCATATAAAAAAGCAGTTTTAACATCCATCTGATGTATATGCAAATCATAAATAGAAGCAATAGCAATCAGCATCCGGATAGAAGTGATTCTAGTGACCGGTGAATAGGTATCAAAGAAATCTAATCCTTCCTGTTGTCTGTACCCCTTAGCTACCAACCTAGCTTTGTGTTTTTCTATAGTTCCATCTGTTCTAAGTTTCCTTTTGAAGACCCACTTGCAACCTATGGTTTTACTACCAGGAGGTAAGTCTACAAGCTCCCAAGTTTCATTTTGTTGAATGGAATCCCACTCATTATTTGAAGCTTCTTCCCAGAAGGGAGCTTCCGGAGAAGTCATAGCTTCCTTATAGGTTTGGGGTTCAGACTCTACCGTAAGAGTCACAAAATCTGGACCAAACCTTTCTCGGTTCTGACCCTCTTACTTCTTCTAGGTTCGGTTTCAGCATCTAGAGACGGGGGTTGACTAGTCGAAGGAACATCTGAGAGATCATCGCGGACCCTTTTATGAGGTCCAGACCTAAAGGGAAAATGTGTTCGAAAAACACTGCATCTCTGGATTCCATTATGGTGTTCTCACCAATTACCATGAACCTATAAGCACTAGTGTGCTCAGGATATCCTAGGAAAACACAATCTACAGTTTTAGGTCCTAGTTTGGTTTTCTTGGAACGAGGAGTGGCCACCTTGGCCAAACACCCCCACACTTTAAAGTATGCATAGGACGGTTGTCTTCCTTTCCATAACTCATATGGAGTTTTGTCGGATTTCTTAAATGGAACTCGGTTCAAGATATAGCAAGCAGAGAGAATTGCTTCCCCCCACAGGTTCGAAGGTAGCCCTGAACTAGCTAACATAGCGTTCACCATATCTATGAGTGTTCGGTTTTTCCTTTCAGCTACTCCATTCGACTCAGGTGAAGAAGGTGCAGTAGTTTCATGAATGATGCCATTAAGTTTGCAGAATTCTCCTATAGGTATCACATACTCACCGCCTCGGTCCGACCTAAGAGTTTTAATAGTAACACCTCTTTGGTTTTCTACTTCAAGTTTATATAATTTGAAAGCGTCTAAGGCTTCATCTTTACTTCTAAGAAGATAAACCTGACAGTATCTTGAGTGATCATCTATAAAAGTGATGTACCATTTTTTACCTCCTCTAGTTGGTGTTGATTTCAAATCTCCCAAATCTGAGTGGATTAGTTCTAGGGGAGTTGTACTACGTTCAACCTTTTTGTTAAAGGGTTTTCTAGCATATTTAGATTCAACACAAATTTCACATTTATGACCTCTGTCAAAGTTTATTTTAGGAATGCAGCCTAATTTAGCAAGTCTTTCAATAGATTTGAAATTAACATGTCCTAGTCTATCATGCCAAACATGAGAGGAGTCACAAACATAAGCAGAAGAAGATGCATTATCATTCAAGTTCAAAGAAAGTACACTAAGCTTAATCATGTTATCAGTGACATATCCTTTTCCTACGAAGTCACCACCTTTAGAGATTACAACTTTGTTAGACTCAGCTACAAATTTAAAACCTTTCCAAGTAAGATGGTTTCTGAGATAAGATTCTTGCATATGTCCGGGACGTGATACACGTCATTCAATGCGAGAGTTTTTCCTGAAGTGAGCTTCAATTCAACCTTGCCTTTTCCTACCACTTTAGAGGTAGAAGAGTTTCCCATAAACAATTTCTCATCGTCTCCTACTTTGTTATAGGAGGAGAAAGCATTTCTGAACTTACAGACATGCCTAGTGGCTCCAGAATCAAGCCACCAGTCTCTCACATTGGTCACATTAGAGACAAGGTTGACTTCAGACACCATGCCAGTAAAATATCCAGAATCATCTACTACGTTTGCCTTATTTTTCTGTTTAGGATCATTTTTGGTCTTTTTAGGTGCCCTACAGTCCTTGGCCATATGACCAGTTTTCCCACAGTTATAGCAGTCGCCTTTGATGGTGTTTTTGGAGACACCACCCTTTGGCTTAAGATGGTTACCTTTGGAGTTACGTTGTTTGTTACGTTTACCATTTTTGCTGGATTCTCCGTGCTTTTTTTTGACGCAGTTATCGTCCAGGACATGAGCTTTGTTTGACATGTCTTTGCTCAGCATCAGGCTCTTGTCCTTGCAGCACAGAAGTTCCTCCACCTGGATCTTTTTCCCCAGCTCCACCATGGTGATTTCACGATTCTTGTGTCGCAGCCTCCTCTTGTACTCGTTCCATGAGGGTGGTAGCTTTTCAATCACTGCAGATACTTGTAGAGATTCATCAATATGCATGCCTTCAGCAAGAATTTCGTTGATGAGTAGCTGGAGTTCGACGAATTGTTCTACAACAGGCTTTTCATCAGTCATCTTATATTCCAGGAACCTAGCCACCAAGAACTTCTTGCTTCCAGCAGCTCAGCAAGATATTTTTCTTCTAGGGCTTCCCATAAATCAAAAGCAGTAAAATTCTCTTTTGCATTATAAAAGTCGTACAAGGAGTCATCCAGACAGTTAAGAATATGGTTTTTGCACATGTAATTTTCCTAGTCCACCTATCCAGTCTATCTTCATAACCACGGTCATGAAGCCTTCTTGAGGGTCTTTCTAAGGCAACTTCATCTAGCCTTTGGTCTTTTAAGAAGAATAACATTTTGGACTGCCATCGTTTAAAGTCTTTGCCACTAAACTTTGGGGGTTTGTCTACAGTACTCTTTCCCATGTTGTTACAAAATATAGTAAAGAGGATATTGCCTTTAGATTGTTGGAGAAATTACTAATAATGTAACTGAGAAGAAGATACTTAGCTCAAAATAATGTTGCTGATGTTGCTGCACAGAAAATGTAGAGGCACGTAACTACGCTGTCCTAAAGGCAATATCGCCTGCCACTCCTCTGAGATGCTACAGCAGTTGGCGAGTCACCTCCAGGATACAACTACAGTTAGTACCCCTCAATGTAGCATACAATGAGGGTACCCTTAGAGCTTGGCAGAACTTAAAACAGTAGAAGAGATGTTTACAGAAAAACGAGGAGAGTAGAAGAGATTTTCTCTGTGGTGTGTGTTTTCTGAGCTTACAACTACTCTCTTATATAGTGTTTGTGTAGTTACAAAGAAAGAAAACCCATGCGTATGACAGTCAAAGAAAACCCATGCGTATGACAGAAATACTGGTAATGTTGGGTTAAAGATAGTGCATGAAGCAGTGTGTTGCTGCCAAGCCAAATACGTACAGACAAGGGAGCCAGGACAAAACACGTACAGACAAAGAAGCCAAGACAAGCACGTTCAGACAACCAATCGTAGCTTTGTCTACTACGGAGGCAGAGTATATTGCTGTGACAGAGGCTGTTAAGGAAGCATTATGGCTTCGTGGTTTAGTTAAAGACTTGGGGATTATACAACGGAGTGTTGTTGTGAACTGTGATAGTCAAAGTCCTATTCATTTAGCTAAAAACCAAGTTTATCATGCACGCACCAAGCATATTGATATTCGTTATCATAAGGTTCGAGAAGTGATTGATAATGGATTAGTACAACTATTGAAGGTTGATATTGAAGATAATCCAGCAGATATGTTGACGAAAGTCGTTCCGAAGGTCAAGTTTGAGAAGTGTCTCAGCTTGATCATTGTTGCTCGTTGTTGAGGCCCTAGGGGCATTTGAGTCTACAGTTAACTTGTGAAGATCAAGCTCAGTTTGGTGGAAACATCGACAAGGTGGAGAATTGTTATGTTGTCGATGTTTTAGGAAGATTCTAGAGTATTCTAGAATCGTCTAGGTGTTTCCTTAATTTAGTATAGATAGAGATTTCCTAATTTAGTTAAACTCAAGGTTTCCTTTTGTATCTATGTTTAGGTTTCCTAGTATAACTCATATACTTGGAAGACAAGTTTGTAACCTATATAAATAGGTGTACAAGTCTTAAGGAAAATATACACAACACAATTCAGAGAAGAGTTCTCATAACTAGAGAATTTTAGGGTTTAGAACGTTTGGTTCATAGAGAATTGTTTAGGATTTGTGAACAACATCCTGCTGGTCATAGTTGTGGTTTATTCTCTGTATTTCGTTCTATAATAAGAGTTGATCGTAGCCGTTTGTGGACGTAGGCATATTGCCGAACCACGTTAAATCTTGTGTCTTTCTTTGTTTCGTTTAGTGCATCTTATTTATGTTTTCTTTAGTTCTACGTTGATCCAAAGAATTATTAGTGTCTTGTGAGGTTAATCCTAAGGCATTAATCCTAACAAGATGAAGTTATAGTGGAGGGTGTAATTGTATAATTCTAAAGAAATGTTTCTTATGTCCATTTCACCCACACAAAAGTTTACCCGTCCATCTGAACCGGGAAAAGTACCTTTTTGGCCAAATGACCTATTTTCTGAAAAAAATTACTTTAAATTCTTAAATTTAAAGAATCAAAGAACCAAAAAATTTTGAGTTCACTTTAATTATAGTTGATATCTTGTTGTACATGGAAGCGATATGTAAAAAGGATCTGCATCGTTTGCTAAGTGCCTGTATTTCTCTATTTCACTTAAGGCAGAAAGTCAGCTTTTCGCCGAGTTGTATTAGCTTTCCCTGTAACAATGATAAAATAGAGTGCCAAGTTAAATGTAGTAACATAGATGGGGAAGTTTAAACTATCCCTATAAAGAAACTATACATACGTGTATCTCTGATGTTAGCTCATCGGCTTTATGGTTCTCTAGCCACCTAGATTTCTTTGACATTGTTAGCTCCTTAATCCTCCTATCTTTAGCCTCCATTTCACACTTTAGCTCCTCAAATTTCCTTTTAAAGTCATGTAGAGTATCCAGTGTCATCTTCTGCACCTCTGATTTCTGGTCTATTGTTTCATTCAACTCCTCGATCTTGTTTTCATAATCTTCCATTATCTATATGGCGCATGAAAGTACTTTAAAATATGTTATGACAAGAAGGGAAAGCATGTGAAACCTTCAAACTCAATGGACAATAAATATTAACCTCATCTAATAGCTTGTTGAAGTCGACAGGATTTACAGATAAACAGGGAAACCGATTTCAATCACAAAGGCAATAAACTTACACTGATAACATCTAAAGGACACAAGGTCTCACATTCTCACCTCTTGTTTTCCTGTTTCCTCTACAGGTAGCCGTGGAACATATAGCTTTACGACATCCTTCAATGAACACTTCTACTTGCACACTGGTGTTGATGGTGGTTTTTAGCCTAGGGTTAAAATCGTAAAACCTCACATCTGACACGGCGTCATTATGATCACTAGCACATTTATTGAATCGATCAGCATGCTTACGTCAGAATTACCAGGGTATCTTTTTTCTTTCTATGTGTCATGTTCCACGGCAGGACCCTTAACCTTGGTTGACGTCACCTGTACAAAACCCTAATTCTCATGCCAGCTGCACCACTGTGCCAATGGCAAACCTTGCCAGACACACCTCCGTGCCAAGACATGCAAACCATGCCAGCCGCACCACTGTGCCAATGGCAAACCGTGCCAGCCACACCTCCGCGCCAAGGCATGACAACCATGCCAGCCGCACCACTGTGCCAATGGCAAACCGTGCCAGCCACACCTCCGCGCCAAGGCATGCCAACCATGCCAGCCGCACCATTGTGCCAATGGAAAACCGTGCCAGCCACACCTCCGCGCCAAGGCATGCCAGCCATGCTAGCCGCACCATGTGCCAAACGGCATGCCAAGCCCTTGGCCCCGCCGTGCCAAGCCAACCGCACCTAGCCATGCTAGCCACACCATGTTCCAAACGGCATGCCAAGCCAACCACACCTAGCCATGTTAGCCACACCATGTGCCAAACGGCATGCCAAGCCCTTGGCCCCGCCGTGCCAAGCCAACTGCACGTAGCCATGCTAGTCGCACCATGTGCCAAACGACACGCCAAGCTCTTGGCACCGCAATGCCAAACCAACCGCACCTAGCCATGCTAACCGCACCATGTGCCAAACGGCATGCCAAGCCCTTGTCCCCGCAGTGCCAAGCCAACCGCACCTATCCATGCTAGCCGCACCATGTGCCAAACGGCATGCCAAACCCTTGGCCCCGTCGTGCCAAGCCAACTGCACCTAGCCATGCTAGCCGCACCATGTACCAAACGGCATGCCAAACCCTTGGCCCCGCCGTGCTAATCCAACCGCACCTAGCCATGCTAGGCGCACCATGTACCAAACGGCATGCCAAGCCAACTACACCCCACCATTCCAAACACACCATGCCAATGGCATGCTAACCTAGACGCGCCACCATGCTGGCCGTCCCTATGCGTCTACTAAAACGAAGGCGTGCGACAATCAACGGTCTCCCTTCAATCCCAGGATCGAATCCTAGCCATCCAAGGTTACCTGACAACGCATGGTAACCTTTGGCCCAAAACCCTAGTTTGGCCACGCCCAAACCGCGCCATGGCATGCCAACCTAGCCGCGCCACCATGCTGGCCGTCCCTATGCAACCACTTAAACGAAGGCGTGCGATAATCAACGGTCTCCCTTCAATCCCATGATCGAATCCTAGCCATCCAAGGTTACCAGACAACGCATGGTAACCTTTGGCCCGAAACCCTAGTTTGGCCATGCCCAAACCGCGCCAAGGAATGGCATGGCAACCTAGCCGCGCCTCCATGTTGGTCGTCCCTATGCGGCTACTAAAACGAAGGCGTGCGGAAATCAACGGTCGCCCTTCAATCCTAGGATCGAATCATAGCCATCCAAGGTTACCAGACAACGCATGGTAACCTTTGGCCCGAAACCCTAGTTTGGCCACGCCCAAACCTCGCCAAGGCATGCCAACCTAGCCGCGCCACCATGCTGGCCTTCCCTATGCGGCTACTAAAACGAAGGCACGCGACAATCAACGGTCGCCCTTCAATCTCAGGATCGAATCCCAGCCATTACCATACAACGCATGGTAACCTTTGGCCCGAAACCCTAGTTTGGCCACGCCCAAACCGCGCCAAGGCATGCCATGCCAATGGCATGCAAACCTAGTCGCGCCACCATGTTTGCCTTCCCTATGCGGCCACCAAAAACGAAAGCATGCGACGATCAACGACTACCTTTCTTTCTGAGATGCAAAATATCGACTGTCGAAGGTCACCAAGCCAGCAAGTCTCCCAAGCTCGACTTGCCAGGCAACAACAATATGTTACATATTTTCCACGAAAAACATTCGAGACATCAACACATATCACAAACTGGGGGATCCTCTTTGGGTATTGGTTTGGCGGTTTACAGTGTGCGGCATACACTACGCCCGTCATAAGGAAGCGTCATAAGGATGGGGAGGTTAGTAAATACAGGGAGTAATGGTGAAATGCTCCTTTTTATGTAAAATCAATTTCATGCGTTGACGGTTACCACCTCCTCCCATTTACTCACCCATTTACCATTCCTTAATAAGACTAGAGTACGTTTCACTTCGACTTGTATAAAAAGGTCTTACCTATTTCCACCGAACAACAAGTTCAGTCAGGAGCATACAACACTCAGAAAACATTTGCTAGCTTTCCATATATTAGCTTCCCACTTTCTGATACAAGTCGTAGAAAACAACTGCTCTTACAGAAATCAAATATTATGGTCTCATCACTTTCCTTGCTTCCCTCCCCAAAACCAACCCATTCTCCTTCACTTTGTGACCGAAGCAAGTCTGGAACGACCATTTCTTGGTTTAGGTCGGACTTGTACAGATTGATCTCTCGAATCTAAAGTACTCACATGCAGTACATTGTTTAGGGTTTAAATTCGTTTCCCACCCACACACCCGAAATTACCGAAATCCTCAGAAACCATTTTCACCCTCAAACAATTGGCGACCACAGTGGGAGGTTGATCTTTCGGTCATGATGTCAATTTTCAATCCTCGATCTCGTGCTTCGACCTAGACGACAGAATAGTAGAATCAAACAATCCGCTCAGGAAACGACGAATCAATTACCATGCGGCTCAATTACCAGTCGTTACACCGCAAAGGACGACTGGGGACTTCCGATGGGATTTGAAGCGAACGATCCGCCCAGGGATCGGCAACACGACAAAGAATTACTGGGGACTTTACACAGTCATAGCGACATTTCCCACAAAACTCGGTCTAACACCCGGAGGAACTCTTCCCACCAGGAAGATCTGAAAAACCGAGTAAGTCTTACCTAGAAGAAATACATGGTTTGTTTTTTCAAGTTTTTACGGGAATGATGAAACCGATAGTCATGTTATGTTTCATCCTATATCATCTACCAATACACGATTCCTTGGTTTTCCTGGGATGTTTGCGTCGCTTGCAATCGTAACTAAAACAATTCATTCCAAAAGAATAACTCAAAAACATCAAGGTAGCATTTGTCTATCAACCCAAAAATCCAAAAAATCAAAACCATTAACTAGGCGTTTCATTTGCCTTTCAAAAAAAAACCCTAAGATAAGAAGTTCAAAAAGACAGAAATGTGTTCAAGGAAAGTTTTCCAACAATGGCTTGCTCTTCTTGGCGAGGGCCTCCTTTGCGATTTGAAGAGCCGCCCTCTTCAACTTTAGTTTCCTAGACAGCTTTTCGACTTCCACTTCCTGCTTCTTCACCATATCCGCAGAAGGACCTTCGACTGTTTCAGCCAGCATCTTTCAACCTCAGAAAAACCTTTAACAAGCCAAGGAGCATTGAACTCGAACTTCACGCACATGTCACGATGGAACCTCCAACTTGTGACTACATCCCCAGCAACAGTATGACCTGTCACGTTGCACATGTCGTCGATCGAAGACAGAATTTCCTCCACACGTTTAACCAACGCGTACAGACTAGTAATTTGATTGGTCATGGAAATATGACCATAGTTTTCCCAGATCTTAGTGTACAGTTCTGCATGTCTGGCTGGCACGCTAAATCCTCCAATCAGCACATGATCCCGATGATAAACCAAGTATGGAGGATTGAAAAGGGCGCCCGCGACTGCATCAACGACCGACAAAGGACTCCTAACAACAATGGCGCCTGCGGCTACTAGGGTACTTTTCATTGTCTGAACAACAACGACGTTTTCATCTTGGTCCATATCCATTTCAAGATCGCCCGGTGCGGCTGCCATAATTGAAGACAAAGCTGCATCTCCACCAGTCTCCGTCTCAGGGTCATTCTCAGAATCGGCTTCCTCCTCCAATATCACGGATTAGACACTTCCTTAAAACAAACGCATGAAAGATTTACCGATTCGTTTTCAGATTGAACGTAGGAGGATTCGACACTACTATCGGAAGAACTACTCTCGCCATCACTGGACCCTGAGCTTTCATCCTTCTCAGCTTCCCCATCGCCATGAACAGGCTCAGCACCACCACCCTCCATCACAGGAAGGGTGTTTTCTGACTATTGGCAAGCTTGGTAAAAGCGTTCACACTACTGAGACCCTGGAAGAGATGCAAAGAGAGATACTTAGAATAGAAACGAGAATATGCACGATATAACTAAAGTCAAAAGGAAAATTATACATACCCGCATGTTGGATGAACTAAAAGTCGGGAGAGCTGTGGGGTCTGAGTGGAAGCCGTATGCACGATTTTTAGACCTTCGTTCCTTCTCTTTGGGACTATCTACACTCGGTCTAACAGATTTTTTCTTGTGCGAAGAAGGATCTCTTAGCAGTGGATGCTCCGCCAAAACCGCAGGAGAAGGCTTATGATGGTTTTCAAATAGTGATTGTAGTAGTGGTAAAAACTGGGTCTTTTCAGACTTGTGAAGAAAACAATTTTTATAGATTTAAATTAAACATGCAAATAAATAAAATAGTTCAAACTTTTGGAGAAAAATACCAAGACTAGGATTCCACCATTGATCCATTAATTGATAAACTCTAAATAAAAATCATGCAATTCTATCTTTAAAAATAATTCTAATATTTGCCTCAAATATATTCTTGAAGTAATAGTTGTAATCAACGAGTATAAAACATCAAAAGTATTTAAAACCCAGCATGCTTCATCAAATTAATTCACAACTATTCAATAAGAACTAATATTTCAATTCAATCCCATGCAAATAATCAAATAATAATATTGCAAATAAATAATAAAGTTAGAATTATACCATAAATAAGGACCAATGGCTTCCTCCGTCGCCTTGGCTAAGGGGTTTAGCTCCTCATATCAAAAACTTGCTCAAAATTGCTTAATAGGTGTTTTTATTGATGAATATGGTGATAAAGAGAAGTTTGCAACGCTGTATAAACGTTACAGCGTGACTGTTACAAAGATGACCACTGCCGTTTATAAACGATACATATATAACGCTGTTGAACTACGACACTTGGGTGTTGAAATAAGTCTGCTGAAGAACGACTGTCTCTGCGAGTCTGTTCTTCGTGTTCTTCAGAAGCTTTAATGGCAGCAGCAGCAGCAGCGTTGTCTCCTCTATAATTGCTTCTCCTCGGCTCTCCTGGACTCTAAACTCTCTCCTAAGGGTTTCTACGCCTCTTATGACTTGAAACAACTCTTATATATCCCACAGACCCCAAATATCTCGTATAAATTCCGACTTTTTCTTTCTTTTTCTTCTCTGCGCTGTTGAGAGAATAGTCGCTTCTGTTGAGCTTTTTCACGTGCTGTTAGCTATAAAATAGCTACCAAACTCTTCCCTAGACTTGAATAAGACCATGTACATGTTAATCCAGCGTCAAAGTCCTCCAGAAATCTCTCAAAAATCTCCTGAACTCGAAACAGAGCACGTCTCTCTGTTGAGACTTTGATTACTTCTCCCGGCCATTCCAGCCCAATTCGATCAGCCCAATCACTTGCATAGGGTCTGTTTAGGTCTAACAGGATTATCCCAACTGATTTCCGGTGTTTAATCGCATTAAAACTCCTCCAATAATCGAACCAAAATCTGCCAGACGATGCATGCATTTTCCCGCCAAAATTTGCTTTTAAATTTGAGAAATTGACCTCCCCTTATCTGTGGCTGGTCTCCCTTTAGCAGATGCCTGGAAATGGGTCACCCCTTAGTAATTAGGTTACCCCTTATCCAAAATCAAGGGTCCGTATAGCAAGTGTCCTCTGGGGCATTTTCCGCACTTTTTTCGGGGTTCCTCCGGGGTATTCTGGGATACTTCCGGTACATTTCTGAGGCGCTTCCGGTACGTTATCAACGGAGGTCCAAATGCCACATTTTTAGCCAAATTCGCCGCAAGAGATTATTTTCCAAAAACACCTACAAATAATAAAATAACCAAATAAGTACAATATCGAGTACTAACAATATATACAAATGAGCTATATTAGACACATAAATGCGTCTATCAAATACCCCCAAACTTATTATTTGCTAGTCCCGAGCAAATCAAAACTACAAAAAAAATCCTAACTCACTGTCGCAGGCATCGTCGATTGCATTTAGCGTATGCAATAAGCCTTTAAACCCCTAGGTGGCCCTAGTGGCCGAGTTATAGTCTCGGGAGGGCTTACCAGAGATATACCCACAAAACCTGTACTCCAGACCTTAGCTATCTACGCAGAACCTTGGAAGGCACTAAAGAATCTCCTTGGTTGGCATACTTATTGACTACAGGAAGAAGTACCCTGATGCGCAATTCCAATTGCTGTACACGAGTTTGCACTCAAGCATACTAAAATTCATATAAAGTGACAGAGCTCTACTCAGATAGTTGCACTATGGAATCATATTCGGAGTCAAAACTAATCACATGGATAGATCAAGAAGATGGATATAGAAAAACATAGATGGTTTTGATGTTTACTAAGTGAACGGCGTTTCCCATATCTGTCTGAAGGCCTCCGCCAAAATGAACCTATCCTAATGGATTGAGATACTAGTCTGACTAATATCAACACATTGGCATATACAAAGGTACCAGTGGTCGATAACCTAACTCTAGGTCAACACAACTGGCATATACAAGGGTACCAGTGGTCGACTTTATTGAATTTATTCCTTTTGGTCAAATGGTCTGGTCTCAATTTCTTTTTCTCTTTTTTTTTTTTTTTTTTTTTTCTTTTTTACTTTTTTTTTTTTTTTTTTTTTTTTTTTTTTTTTTTTAACTACCATTTTTTTCATCTTTTTTTTTTTTTTTTTTTCATCTCTTTTTCTTTTTTTTCTATTTTTTTTTTTTTCATGGTATCTCAATCACTCTAATTCACCCTAGCATTGGTAACAACTTGAATCGTGGGCCCCACCTATCACTTAGAGAAACATAGTTTAAAAACAAAATAAAATAAAAATAGAAGTGAAAAGGACTCAACGAGATATGGTGAAACTATCATGTTATTTCTAACACCTGAGCTCTGTGCTTTTATGAATAGACTCTTTAGATGTTTCCATCTAATCAGATTGGTTCCTCAAACTCCTACAATCAAAATGCTTCCATCCACTTAGATTAGTTAGTGCAATCCTCAATAGGCATAAATTTCTAGGCTCTGGAGTTTATTTATTGCAAAAATGTGACAAAAAGTGTTTCTTCCCCACCCCCAAACTTAAATCTAACATTGTCCTCAATGTTCTAAAGATGAAATTAAAAGCATGAACAAGGAGAAACTATTACCACTGGAGGAAAAAGAAATAAGGAAGGATATTACCGTATCACATGAACGCGGGAGCCTCCCAGTAAATGCTAAATTTATAGTCATTAGCTAGACATCAAATACCTCAAAAAGAATTGTCACCTTCCAAAGTCGTATACCAATAGTCGAAACAATTGTTGGTCCATAAGACCAATAGAACTGCCACGAATAGGAGACAAATGCTCAAGATTAGAAAAATGAGCAGATAGAACACAACCTGATCTAAAGTTTCTCGCAAGACAACATGGATTTATCTCGGGTGACCACTTGGGCTTCATATGAGTGTCTCGGCAAACAGCTTCATCCGAAAAACGGGTCTCTAATATATGGATTTTTCCTGGACATTATCAGGAGGATCGGGTTGTGGAGTCTGAATAGACTCATGGAATACCTCACTAGGCTCGAGTCCCAAGTTAGGGACTTCTAATAGGGATAATTGACGGTCACAAGAATCATTACTAGCCCCAAACTTAGGGTTTTCACTACTCTCACACAAACCTCTCATTATTGCTTGAATTTCCGGATCTTCCCAGTCCTTAAAATACTCAAGAGATTCTTCTAGTTCTCTACCCCCAAACTTAGAATTTTGTGTGCCTCTACAATGACTAGTCACAATGTTCCTAATTTCTAGACCATCGGGTTCTTGAAAAAGGTCAATTGCTTTCTCTAAGTCATAATCAGGTGGTTCATCCTCAGCTTGCTTCATATCTTCTATGGTCCACTCTAAGGCTTCCTTATTTTCTTGAAGCACGGTCTCTGGCCTACTTTCCTGAACACTATCCAAATCGGAAGCTATAATCACAGGGAAAGACTCGGGTGGGCCTAAAAATGTATAATTAGACTCCAACTCAGGAGGCTCTTTTAAATACGGTATTAAGATAGACTCAGAAGCTAGTAATGGTTCGAACCTAGTTTTCCATATATCAATATCTAACATAGGAACAGAATCCAACAAAGCATTAACTTGTTCAATGTTACTATTATCATCGAAATCCAGGCTAAAATGGGATAAACAACTCTCCAATGTATTTTCCGATACGATGTTTGGTAATGACTCCTGAACTAAGGTTCCTATCATGTTCACCTCTTCAATACATGTGTTATCTAGCTCAGAATGTAGCTTGTTTACATTAAAAATATTCAGCTCAATAGTCATATTACCAAAAGACAGATTCATAATACCATTTCGACAGTTTATGATCGCATTAGACGTAGCTAAGAATGGGCGACCTAAAATCACAGGTATTTGGTTCTCTGGGTCGGGGACAGGTTGGGTATCTAGGACCACGAAATCCACTGGATAAATAAACTTGTCGACCTCAATAAGAACATCCTCGATCACACCACGAGGGATTTTAACGGACCTATCAGCTAACTGGAGTGTTATCTGGGTAGGTTTCATCTCACCAAGTCCTAGCTTAAGGTACACATGGTATGGCAGTAAGTTCACACTGGCTCCTAAGTCAAGCAACGCTTTCTCAACACGGTACTTACCTATTGTACAAGCAATGGTAGGGGACCCTGGGTCTTTATACTTAGGAGTAGTGGTATTCTGAATAATAGAACTCACATGACTAGCTATGAAGGCTTTCTTCTGGACACTGAGCTTACGCTTTCGCGTACACAAGTCCTTAAGGAACTTGGCATAAGAGGGAATCTGCCTAATTGCATCTAATAATGGAAGGTTGATATTAACCTGCTTAAAAACCTCCAATATATCATTAAAGTTGGACTCCCTCTTAGTCGGAACTAGGCGGGGGGAAACGGGGCTCTGGGAACAAAGTGAGCTCAACAGGACCCTCATTGGTCTCTTTGGAGACTCTATCAGTCTCCTCATTTTCTGGCTCAGCAGGGTGAACTACAGCATGTTCACTATCAGGCATGGCGACCTTGTTGTCAACTTTCTTTCCACTCCTTAGGGTTGTGACAGCATTCACATGATTGTACGATTTTCTCCTTTTGGGTTGGGATCAGTACGACTAGGGAACCTTCCATCTTCTCTCTCACTTATGAACTTAGCTATTTGTCCTACTTGAAGTTCTAACTTGGCAAGACTCTGGGAAGTATTCTTCAATTCTTGCCTAGTTTCTTGTTGAAAGCTCATGTGGTTCTTTGTTAGCATTTCATGGTTATTTGCTAACATAGTGAGAGTATCCTCTAAGGTAGAGATCTTTTTCTCGGAAGTGTTCTGAAACTGGGTTTGACCTGAAGAGTTCTTAAAACCAAAACCTGGGGGAGGCTGAGAATTGCTAGACTGGCCTTGACTCTGGCCCTTAGACCAAGAGAAATTAGGGTGGTTTCTCCAACCAGGGTTGTAGGTTTCTGAGTATGGGTCAAACTTCTGACGGTTCTCAAACCTAGAGTTGTTATAGACAGCATGGGCTTGCTCTTCACTAACCTGACCTTCCCAAAACGAATTATCTGGCTCTATTCCACAACTAGAGACTTGAGAGGCTCTATTAGGTTCAACAAGGGACCTATTTTTAGACTGGCCCATTTCTAAAGCTTCTAACCTTCTGGATAAAGCAGCAAACTTAGCATCTGACGCAAAACTCGTATCTACCATATTGGTGCTACTTCTATTGACCAAGAGTCTTTTAGGGGGTTCAACACAAGATTCCCACTGTTGGGATTTTTCAGCGATAGCTCCTAAGAAGGCAAAAGCATCATCAGCATTTTTACTAGTGAACTCACCAGCGCACATAGACTCAACCATGGCTTTGGTCGAATAGTCTAAACCATCATAAATAATCTGTACAAGTTTCATATTATCAAATCCATGGTGAGGACACTGAGATAGGAGATCATTGAATCGCTCTAAAAACCTATACAGAGACTCTCCCTCTTGTTGCACACTAGCACTAATTTTCTGCCTAACAGCTGCAGTTTTATGCTTAGGGTAGAATTTCATATAGAAGGCAGCGATAAGTTCCTGCCATGTTTCTATGGATTCAGACGGTAGGTTATTAAGCCAGGTCTTGGCTTTGTCTCTCAAAGAAAAGGGAAACATCTTAAGTTTCAAGACTTCATCGGTAAGGTCCTTTATCCTAATTGTCCCACAGATTTCCTCAAAGTCCCTAATATGAAAATAAGGGTTCTCATCATCTTTTCCTAAGAATATAGGGATCATCTGAAGAATACTAGGTTTTATCTCGAAATTAGCCGTAGTGGCTGGCAATTTAATGCATGAAGCTCGGTTGGTCCTAGTTGGGAACATGTAATCTTTCAAAGTTGCCATCGTTGGCACAACTGGAGTACTAGGGGTACTATCCTCACAAAGAGACAGATTCTCAAAACAGAAGTTTCCAAAAACAGGGCTCTCAAAAGAAGAATCTTCGAGCTCCCTGCTTAAATCAGAAGAACTACTAGGTTTTTCGCTAATCAATCGACCTAGAGTATCTCTTTTCCAAGCCCTAACAAAATCGGGCATACACTAAAAAGAATTCAAAAAGAAATAAAAATCCTAACAGGAAGGTTCTAGCAACACACAACAGGCTGACTCGACTTTACCACAGCAAACCTAAAGATTTCTAGCAAACAACAAGCATGATGGCTCCACTTAGATTGTTTCTAGACCAGCTTCTAATCCTTCGAAAGGGAATTCGTTACAATTTGAGCAAACCCCTCTGGAATCAATCCGAGTTAAAGCAAGTTGAATCGAGGCGAGGGAAGCTCAGTGGAGCTTTGATACCCAAAACCTCACCGATCCAATGCGGCGCAGTCACGCATTCAACTCGCAGTAACCGTCAAGAACTTCAAGGTGTGCTTAAAAGAGTAACCAATATTTTTCGAATGATTGTCCTGTTAAGCTCGATACCCTATAGGTCTCTTTCTAGTCCAAATTTTAGGCTTAGGTTCGCTTTAGGTTTCGTTTTCCTAAGGCGGGCAAGAAGGGAGCGGTGATGAAATCCGAACCCTTATCTTATATGGTCCAGTCCTTGCCCTTTACTAGGAATTTAAAAACAGTCCATATTCAAGTCCTCAGCATATATTCACCTTAAGGAGTCCAGTAACCCGCTTGCAGGAGATTCGCGGGTGTTTAGAATTTTACCTCCCGTACCAGACGGGCGAAGAACCGCTGAAGTCGACTCGGGCCACGACTCCTATGCCGTGTGCGAACCCGAGGGGCCGAGACGATATCGTAATCGTCGTCCTTCCCTGCAAACAGTTTATATTTAAGGGTACCCTTCCGTAGGGTTAAAAATAAAAATAAAAATGTCCCAAAATTAATGTCCAAAGTCCATAAAAAAAATACAAAAGAAAAGAAAGTCTAAAAAAAAATTACAAAAAAAAATGTCTCTCTTTTTTTTTCTCTCAAAATAAATAAATAAAATCTTCTTCTTTCGCTCCTTTAGCTTTGCTTTTCGCTCCCAAACTTTAAGTAAATCACCACAAGCTTTGGCAAATTTCTTTCGCTCCAACTTTCAAAAATCTGCAAGGAAACAAAAAAAAACCAAAAACGTAAAGAAGAACAAAAATAATAAAAATCTAAAAAAAATGCTAACTAAACACAGGTCCGCGTCGGCGGCGCCAAAAATTTGATGGTTTTCAAATAGTGATTGTAGTAGTGGTAAAAAGGGGTCTTTTCAGACTTGTGAAGAAAACAATTTTTTTAGATTTAAATTAAACACAAATAAATAAAATAGTTCAAACCTTTAGAGAAAAACACCAAGACTGGATTCCACCATTGACCCATTATTGATAAATTCTAATAAAAATCATGCAATTTTCTTTAATGATTCTAATATTTGCCTATATTTTTGAAGTAATATGTAACAACGAGTATGAAACATCAAGATCTTAAACTAAGCATGCTCCATCAAATAATCACAAATTCAATAAAAATATTTTTCAATTAAAATTCCATGCAAATAATCATAATAATATTGCAAATAAATAATAAAGTTAGAATTATACCATAAATAAGGACCAATGGCTTCCTCCGTCGCCTTGGCTAATGGGTTTAGCTCCTCATCAAAAACTCTCAAAATCATGGCTTAATAGGTGTTTTTATTGATGAATATGGTGAAAAGAAGTTTGCAACGCTGTAAAACGTTACAGCGTGACTGTTACAAAGTGAACTGCGTTTATAAACGATACATATACGCTGTTGAACAACGACACTTGGGTGTTGAAATAAGTCTGCTGAAGAACGACTGTCTCTGCGAGTCTGTTCTTCGTGTTCTTCAGAAGCTTTAATGGCAGCAGCAGCAGCAGCGTTGTCTCCTCTATAATTGCTTCTCCTCGGCTCTCTGGACTCTAAACTCTCTCCTAAGGGTTTCTACCTCTATGACTTGAAACAACTCTTATTATCCCAAGACCCCAAATATCTCGTATAAATTCCGACTTTTTCTTTCTTTTTCTTCTCTGCGCTGTTGAGAGAATATCCTTCTGTTGAGCTTTTTCACGTGCTGTTAGCTATAAAATAGCTACCAAACTCTTCCTAGACTTGAATAAGACCATGTACATGTTAATCCAGCGTCAAAGTCCTCCAAATCTCTCAAAATCTTGAACTCGAAACAGCACGTCTCTCTGTTTGACTTTGATTACTTCTCCCGGCCATTCCAGCCCAATTCGATCAGCCCAATCACTTGCATAGGGTCTGTTTAGGTCTAACAGGATTATCCCAACTGATTTCCGGTGTTTAATCGCATTAAAACTCCTCCAATAATCGAACCAAAATCTGCCAGACGATGCATGCATTTTCCCGCCAAAATTTGCTTTTAAATTTGAGAAATTGACCTCCCCTTATCTGTGGCTGGTCTCCCTTTAGCAGATGCCTGGAAATGGGTCACCCCTTAGTAATTAGGTTACCCCTTATCCAAAATCAAGGGTCCGTATAGCAAGTGTCCTCTGGGGCATTTTCCGCACTTTTTTCGGGGTTCCTCCGGGGTATTTCTGGGATACTTCCGGTACACTTCTGAGGCGCTTCCGGTACGTTATCAACGGAGGTCCAAATGCCACATTTTTAGCCAAATTCGCCGCAAGAGATTATTTTCCAAAAACACCTACAAATACATAAAATAACCAAATAAGTACAATATCGAGTACTAACAATATATACAAATGAGCTATATTAGACACATAAATGCGTCTATCAGCTTACCATGACGGTTTTCTACCACGTCATTCACGAACCCGTGAAAAACGAGAAACTCATCTTGCCAGAATATATTATACTTAGAGGTTGTTGATGGACTTCGTTCCGCAAGAAGGAAAGGGAGACTTTTTCCCGACTCAAGAACAATAACATCGAGAACAGTTAGTCACGAAGCTTCTGAAACAGCAGGATGACGAACAAGTGGGATCCCTTGGTCAAAACCCATATGCCGAGCCGCTCTATCAATGTTGTAAGAGACCACTTTGCAAGATCCTCGAAAGAAAGATGGCACTGAACCAGGAGAGAAACTTCGCATAAACACCATCTCTCCAACACTCGTATCCTCTTTATCAGAAGTCAAAGACATGCCTGGAGCAGGAGCGAAGGTACTAATCTGAGTTATGGACTCATGCAGCGGAACCCATGGACGAAAATGGACCATGTGCGAATTGTCAAGGAATATAACTAGGTTCGAACCAACCCTTGGACGCCTATTCGACCAACGCAGTATCCTAGAGCCACCCCAAGACTCGGGGAGTACTGCCAACGGTTTTGGAGCATACTTTTGGAAATTCTCCCACAACCACGCTTGGAGAAAGGCGGCGTGAACATACGAATCCACTTTCATGTAACCATTTGAAGCGCGCATGTCCGCAACCAGCTGATCCAAGTGTGTGTACAGAGAAACGAGAAACAGGCATCCAACAGGGAGAACGACACCTTTTGCCAGTTTCACGGCAAATTTGATAAGTTCATGTCTTATCTCCTTCTTACCCGAGCCGTCATCGAAAATATCTCTGGATAACCAAAGAACCAAAAACGTCGCAACATGGAGAGGACTGTTCTTATGATTCGGCTCCAACTCATCCGAAAACCACTGGGATACCCACCAACCATAGAAACACCTCGTCTCGTTTTTTTTCCGAACGAATCCTTTTGATTTCGCAACCAGAACGACGCGCATTTCCTCTTCATATGCAGATAACTTGATATCGAGACTATCTAATACGGGAAGGAGACGACCACGCTTTCCAAAGAAATAGTCATTTCACTCCACCTGCATATGGCCGTGTGAGTGTCTGGACTAGAGCTGGCAAACAAGCTGAAACCCGCGGGTTAACCCGTGCCCGACCCGTAAAAACCCGAACCCGGCTCGGCTGGTTTCTAAACAAGCCGGGTTCGGGTTGGATAAATGTCGGCTTGTGAATAAACGGGTTAACCCGTCCCGTCCCGTGAAACCGCGGGTACAACCCGTAAACCCGTCCACAATAACTAATTAGTAATTTTTATATAATCTTGTCCGTCGGATTATCTAGGGTTAATCACATCCACACGATTAAGGTATAAAAGGAGAAACCCTAAAACTAAATGAAGAGATATCTTTCTTTTTAATCTCTCTTTTTTCTTCTTCTTCTCTTTCTTTTCTGGTTTTTCTTTTCTCTTTCCATTTTTCTTCTCCACCGCACGAACTGTGAGTGAGTGATTCATGATTCTTCTGAAATTTGAATAAACTTAATGAATAAGTGAATCAAGGAAAGAGTTAATGAGTCTGTGGAGTTAATTTTGGTTAGGGTTTCGTGATGATTGAAGAAAGAGGAATCAGTAAAATTAGGATTAGGGTTCTAGAATGGATTGAAATTTTATATCAAATTGAGAATGAAATCAAGTAATGATGGGTATTGGGTGTTAAGTTTAAGGTTGAATTTTTAGTTATTGATTTTCAATTTAATTCACATTGAAGAATCAGTGAGTTAGGGTTCCAACATGAACTGGAAATTTGATTGGTGATGAATACGATGAAATTGAAAGATGATTTTGTTAAATTGAGGTTTAGATTCGTATAATAATTGGATGAACTCCATCGATTAGGGTTCTTAATAGAAAAGAGAATTCATGGTTCACGGGTTTGAAACTAGTTGAAAAAAAAAAGAAAATTGACGGTTTAGGGATATGATGGAATCAAGTTGAAGATTAAGCAAAGGGTGAATCATTTGGTTCAATTTGGAATTAATCTGAGAACTGTATATGGATATTAGGTTACTAGTTTGAGATGAAGTGTATGTGAGTTGGATTAGTAATATGATGTGATGGGATGAAGATGGGTTTGCGTTTTGTTTGTTGTGATTAGTCAAGCAATATGGAGGTAAGGCTTTCACGGTTTCTGGTGAACAGTGTTTTCTCGAATTACGCGGATCAAAGACTCTACAAGCAGATAATGGGAGGTCTGGTTTCTTATTCTTCCCATTTTTTATGAAGTTGTCAGTAGTGTACTTTACTGTGTTTCTTTGTTCGGGTCATAGACAAAAGTATTTTGAGTTGGAGAAAATTCAAGCCTTTATGTACAAATTAACTCAGATTGGTACACTTAAGATTGGACCTCAAAGGTCGTAACTTCATATTACTATGGGTGTTTCCATGTTTCACACCTGTCTAATTGTAATAGAAACTGCACCTTTTTTTAATATTCATCTGTCAAATATTTAACATTCCATTGGTGAGCAGATTCCTTTGCCATAACCAATACTCCAGATTATGGTGGACCTGTAGTTCATTATGCAGATGGAGTATTTGATTTAGGATCTCAAAGTTATGTCACAGTAAGGGAAGGTAAGTTTTAGGAAGCATATGTACTTGTTGATAAATCCACTTTTTTACTTACCGTTGGTGTTATTCTTATGGTATTCTCAGTTGTTTTCTTTCTTTGATAGATACTCGTGACAGTAGCATAAATCCCACCAGACAATTGTATCCATCACCTTTAATGAGAAAACTAACCAAGGTAAACATTATCACAAAACACATGTTGTTTAATATAATAATTAACTGACCCATATGTTAGTTCTGGGCTTGGTTATTGGATCTTTTGTTTGGATTTGTATCAGAACCAAAGTGTTAGTCGTGAATGACTTCTACGCATTCCCCGTCCGGATTCCAAAGGAGAGCGGCTATCTTGGATTGAATGGGGTCACCCTAACATGCCATGGGATAAAGCACAACTTTGGGTTGGTTACATTTCCAAGGATGGGTGTGTATGCTTTGTGTTTATCTGTCACATTTGTGGCTCCTTTCTAATCTACCATAGTTGGGGTTTTTAAGCTACCTTTTGTTCCTGCAAATGAACGTTTGATTTTTCCACCTGTGCAGAGATATAAGCCAAAGGATCTGTGTTGCCGGTGGTGATCCTATGCTGGTAGAGTCTCCATCTGAGCCCAAGTGTCCTCTAAAGGTACTACTGAAGGAATTTAAAAAAAAAATTAATATATATATTATATATATATATACTATATATATATATGGGATTTTAGGGTTCCAAATCCTTGGATGTTTATATTTTTTCCTGTATGCAGGGGAACTATTTTTCATTACAGACAGGAAAGTGGATTCTGGAACCTTTACAAATGGGTATGTACAGTACTCACTCTAACATTATTGCCTTTTTTCAAATTCGGGTAACAACTTCAGGAATTGGAATTTTAATCCCAGTCAAGTCTAATGTGGCATGCCGATGCCAATCGGTTTTTATGCGACTGGCCAACTCGATGCAGTATGTATTTAGTATTTGCTTTGGATCAATTGTATTGTCCATGTCAGCTGATATAGCTCAAACCATGCCTGCAGACACTCTGGACTAGATTACAGGATCTAGAAACAATGTTTATTATATAGGACTAAAGAGAGGGAGTTATTTCATGTAATGAATATTATCAATAAGTTAGCATATTTTCCATTGCTCTATTGTCTTGTTTCCCTGATGCAGATTGAGCAAGAAACGAGGTGTGGTCAGTGGTGGTATCGATTTATTCCATCGATGCTGAGTTTACAAAACCGTTTTGGGTTTTCGGTGCTTCCTCCTTTGATTTCATCCCAACCAATGGCAACAACAACTTAATTTCTTGCAGCTACAGGTCTCTCCATTATAGTTATCACCACTATATTCCTTTTTGGTCCATTTGTTGTAATTTTAGCATTTTTGTTCTTTTAATGGTGGATGTGTCGTTTGAAATTTGATTTCAGCTGTAATTGATAACATGCAGACAGTTTGAGATGAAGTGTATGTGAGTTGGATTAGTAATATGATGGGATGAAGATGGGTTTGTGTTTTTGTTGTTGTTGATTAATGTTGCAGATTAGTGGTAGTGATAACGAGAAGATTTATGAATGAAATTGAGATGCAGGTGATGAAATTGGTGGATGTGAATTGATTTTAGGTTAGAAACGATAATCCTAGGTTAGGGTTTGATTCTTTACTCTTTTTCACAGTAGACTAGAGAACTTATAATTGTGTTTTTTTTCTATGTAATCCTATGTTTTAGTATTATCCCCAAGTTATGTTCTGTGGTTTGGTGACTTTGGTCTCTGTTTTGTCACAAATTAACTTAATGAAATTATAATTTTATTTTTAATTAAACAAGTCGGGTTAACCCGTGAACCCGCAAGCTTTACCCGTTACGGGTGCGGGTTGAAGAAATGATCACCCGTGAAGAATATCGACCCGCGGGTTTTAACCCGTGTTAACCCGAACCCGTGTAACCCGTAACAAGCCAGCCCCGGCCCGCCCGTTTGCCAGCTCTAGTCTGGACACCATCTGGAAATAAAAGCAACCAAGCCTGGAATATCTTTCCTAATATGAAGAACTGTGGAAGCCGCGACAACATCAATAATCTGCGCCTTGGCCAAACTGGCCTTTACGCATTCCTGGCTCATCATGAAGTGCATCCATTTCTCAAAGGGACGCAACGGGCTTACACTGATCTTAAAGTCAATGGGAGAAGCATGGTACTCTTTCCTCTGAAGACAAAACCTTATTACACCCTCCGGCCGAACCGACCGGGCCTCTCCTTCGCTTTCCGGACCAGTCATAAGAACCGGCGCATACTTGGGATGATTTTTCCTAATTGTGGCGGATGTTGTGAAGAACTCATCATCTATGCTCGGCTTGGAATTGCCAATATCCTTTGGTACGGCAGAAACTGTTGACATCCTAATGAAAATTCTCTTACCCTGCTTTCACCTCCGAGATAACTGCAATGGAACAATACGAAAGAAATATTATTACGGAAAGTGCATAGAAATTATTTCACCAGACACAGGAGAGCCATCCTGGACATAAGTCAATTGGTGTCAAAATCATTTTGCACATATGCGAAGGAATGGGGACTGACAGACTCTGCATCACCGCTTCACGCAGCAGGAAATTTACGCCCAGCCAAATAGGCGCGCCCCCACTAAGGTAACCATGCACACGGCCACACCAGGAAAAGGAGGAAACCCTAAAGGCTAGTTTTCACGGGAAGAGAATGACAATGCTCGTGCACACCTACTTCGCACAATAACTGAGGCGGCCAACATCACTATAACATTCACGCCTAAATTCTATTACAAGTTTTTGCAAAGCATACCTACGGCTAGGATTCATGCCAACTCAGAATAACAATATTTCTACAAGTTCATGAAAAAATACGCCTACAGCTAGGGTTTGCATGTACACAAAGAAAAAAAGAAAGAGAAAAAACAAGGAAAAGAGGAAGTGTTGGAAGACATACCAGGGATTCGCTTGTCCGCTTTGCTTCACTGTTACCATACGGCCGAAATAAATAACTAGGTGTGAAATAAAAGGAGAGGCCGACCCTCCTTTTGTACGTGTGATACTTGGGAGTTTGAACAAGGAAAGGATTTCCTATTTTGAGCCAAGTAAGGAAAAGAGGCAACCGGTCCCGCAAAGGCCAATTACCGCGCTAAAACCGTCCGCGCCATTGCCTTGGCCCCACAAGCCAAGATGTCCGCACGCTTTGCCTCTCCAAGTCTGCGCCATGCCTTGGCCCCACATGCCAACACGCTTTTCCTCTCCAAGTCCGCGTCATGCCTTGGACCCACATTCCCAAGCCGTCCGCCATGATTTGCCTTTCCAAGACCTCGCCATACCTTGGACACACGTACCAAAGCCGTCCGCGCATGTTTTGCCCCTCCAAGCCATCATCGCATGCTTCGCCTCTCCAAGCCGTCCGCGCTAACACAACGTCACGATTTTCCCTAACCCAGTCAAGGCGATGTATGGCCAGACTAAGACGGTAATTTTCGTCTCGCCACTCCACGCATCCTCAGCACAATTTATGCAAGGCCGCCGACACGGGAAGCACAAACTCTCTTTACCTCTCGAAAAGGTTTGTCGGATTTTCCTAACCATCTTATCATGACTTGTTTCGATTTCTTGTCCTAGTCTGGCACCATCTTATGCTTACCTCGCAACGATGCTCCCGTTCCGAGCTAAGCAGGGGATTTAATGTTGATGGTGGTTTTTAGCCTAGGGTTAAAATCGTAAAACCGCACATCTGACGCGACGTCATTATGATCACTAGAACATTTATTGAATCGATCAGCATGCTTACGTCAGAATTACCAGGGTATCTTTTTTCTTTCTATGTGTCATGTTCCACGGCAGGACCCTTAACCTTGGTCGATGATAGGGTGTAAAATACATCCTATTTATTATCTATTGTTTATGCTTTCTCTGCTATTTTTCTTGTAAATTATGTATTTTACGCGTGTTTGAGTTTTATAACTACTTTGGAGTCATGCGGAAGAAAGAAGAAAAAATCAACCAAAATCGAGAAAGAAAGGCAAAACTGTCATTTCACAAGATAACACTATCGAGAGTCCAACCAAGGTTAAGGGGGCTACCGCTGGAATTACTAAAGGCGGACAACTACTTGCTCAGGGCCACCACCAGCTGGGGCTGGTAAAGTAATGGGTGTAAATAACCCGTCCCAATTATTTAGACCTAGTTAGGTCGAGAGAATAACCCATTTCTCTCACGAGAGACTGAATCTATAAGGCAGACGAAACGGAGATTTGTGATGAAATTGATAAGAACAGAGGGCGAGCAGAGAAGCTGTTGCTGCAGTTGGTACAAGAAAACATAGAATTGGATTTACGGTTTACTGGAGATTGAATTTGAAAGAAGATCGATGATGGTTTGCAGCTGAAATTGAATCATGGAAGATGAGAGTGATACTGTTGGTAAAATGGGATTGTGGCTTCGAATAAGTGCAGAGAAAAATAATTTGAGTTAGGGTTTTTCCATATCTGAGAAATTGGAGTTCGTAATGGGTTTAATCTATGAACTCTTGTTGTTGTTGATTTCCATGGGTATTAAGATGAATTTGAAGACTCAGATGAACATTAGAGCAATAAAATGATGATTTTGGAACTGCTACTAAGATCGGTATGATTCAGATTCAAGGTTGAGTTGTGAGATGCAAAAATTATGATGGAGGCTGCGAAGAAGTTGAGTTGAATCTCAGGGAAGTGTTGGTGGTGCCGTGTGGTTGAATTACAAAGATGTTGCAAGAATTGAAGAGCTGATGAACAAGTTAAGCTCTGCTGTTGTATATGGAATGAATGCTTAAAGTTAGATGTATGTTAGGTGTGCAGGAATTGAAGAAAAATGAGGTCAGAATTCAGCCGGGAATGTGCAGAAAACAAACGAAAAATCTGTCGGATTTTCATCCCGACGAGTTAACTCAATACCGGCTAATTACCGATCCAACTCATCTGAGTAAGACTAGTTAGCCGAGTAAGATGCTGACTCAGTGTCTGACTTCCTCTTCCTTAACCCGGTTGGCTAACTGAGACTGTTAGGTTGACAGTTATATATAACGACACTAGAACATAATCTTCCATTGATGCCAGCAGAACTCAGGTAACCTGTGATGATTTTGCCGGCAGAATTTCGGTAATCCTAAGAGATGTGAAGACTTGGACTTGGAATTGGATGAAGAATTTGGCTTGAATTTGGAAAGAGGAGATGGAGGATTTGAGAAAGACTTGAACTTGGAAATTGAATTGTTAAAGGAAATGGATTCTATTCCTTGTAAGATTTGGAGAGCATTGAAGCCTATAAATAGAGAAGTTCTCTACTTTTCTATACACACTTTACACACCTTTTACACACACAACACTTCTCTTTTCTTTATTCTTTGTGTGAACTCCTTAGCATGAGTAGCTAATTTTCTTATTGATTGAGGATGAATTCCTAGTTCTTAACATGTTTTGAGTTTTGTTTTAAATCTACTTCAAAGTTTTCACATGATTATCGTTTGTTTTTACTAATAGGAATGTTTATACGTTCATTCTTGATTGATAGGTCGTTTAGGATGCATACTAAATTGATTTGTTAATTGATCTAAAGCTATTGAAAGTTAGGGGATAAGTAATCGTTTCTTAACTCTTTACGCAAGGAGCAAACACGAGACCTTGCGTAGGGATTCTATGGAGCAATTGTGTGCGAAAACAACGTTAGCAAGTAGACCTTGATCTAAGAGTCTAACTACTAATATCAACCTAATAAATTCATAAAACTTAATGCGTTTAACTAAATTACATCTTGAGTGATCTACTACTAGGTGGTTTGGTGAATAGAATCCGGTAGTCGAGAACTTCCGTATCCGGTGATACAAGGGATTTAGGGGTTAACACTGATCTAGCTGCTTTACCTACGGTTGGTGATAATATGTGGATAATAAAAAGTGGAAAAGAACATAACTTGATACACTGTTTTCCAACGAAGAAGGATTCCTTGGTATTGTCTCTCTTATTGATTTTCCTTTATCTTTTAATTGCTTTGTTTATTTATTTTTAAAATCTAAAACCAAAACCCCTCTTTTGTGACATTATAAGACAACTAAAACCTCTTTCTCCTCGTGGGAACGAACTTAACTACCACCATATTACTTGTTAATTGAGTGGAAAAATATTCACTAATTTGTTGTGGTTACGACACGCATCAGTTGACGTCACCTGTACAAAACCCTAATTCTCATGCCAGCCGCACCACTGTGCCAATGGCAAACTGTGCCATCCACACCTGCGTTCCAAGGCATGCCAACCATGCAAGTCGCACCACTGTGCCAATGGCAAACCGTGCCAGCCACACCTCCGAGCCAAGGCATGCCAACCATGCCAGCCGCACCACTGTGCCAATCCTTATACGGCTACTAAAACGAAGGCATGCGACAATAAACGTTCGCCCTTCAATCCCAGGATCGAATCCTAGCCATCCAAGGTTACCTGGCAACGCATGGTAACCTTTGGCCCGAAATCCTAGTTTGGCCACGCCCAAACCGCCTCAAGGCATGCCATGCCAACCAAGCCGCGCCGCCATGCTGGCCGTCCTATGCGGCTACTAAAATGAAGGCGTGCGACAATCAACGGTCGACCTTCAATCCCAGGATCGAATCCGAGCCATCCAAGGTTACCAAAAAACGCATGGTAACCTTTGGCCCGAAACCCTAGTTTGGCCACGCCCAAACCGCGCCAAGGCATGCCATGCCAATGGCATGCCAACCTAGCCGCTCCACCATGCTGGCCTTCCCTATGCGGCTAACGGTCGCCCTTCAATCCCAGGATCGAATCCCAGCCATCCAAGGTTACCAGACAACGCATGGTAACCTTTGGCCCGAAACTCTAGTTTGGCCACACCCAAATCGCGCCAAGGCATGCCATGCCAATGGCATGCCAACCTAGCCGCGCCACCATGCTGGCCTTACCTATGCGGCCACCAAAAACGAAAGCATGTGACGATCAACTGCTACCTTTCTTCCTGAGATGCAAAATCTCGACCGTCGAAGGTCACCAAGCCAGCAAGTCTCCCAAGCTCGACTTGCCAGGCAGCAACAATATGTTACATGTTTTCCACGAAAAATATTCGAGACATCAACACATATCACAAACTGGGGGATCCTCTTTGGGTATTGGTTTGGCGGTTTACAGCGTGCGGCGTACACTACGCCCGTCATAAGGAAGTGTCATAAGGATGAGGCGGTTAGTAAATACAGGGATTAATGGTGAAACACTCCTTTTTATGGAAAATCAATTCCATGCGTTAACAGTTACCACCTCCTCCCATTTACTCACCCATTTACCATTCCTTAATGAGACTAGAGTATGTTTCACTTCGACTTGTATAAATAGGTCTTACCTATTTCCACCGAACAACAAGTTCAGTCAGGAGCATACAACACTCAGAAAACATTTGCTAGCTTTCCATCTATTAGCTTCCCACTTTCTGATACAAGTCGTAGGAAAAAACTACTCTTACAGAAATCAACTATTCTAGTCTCATCACTTTCCTTGCTTCCCTCCCCAAAACCAACCCATTCTCCTTCACTTTGTGACCGAAGCAAGTCTGGAACGACCATTTCTTGTATTAGGCCGGACTTGTACAGATTGATCTCTCGAATCTAAAGTACTCACGTGCAGTACATTGTTTAGGGTTTAAATTCGTTTCTCACCCACACACCCGAAATTACCGAAATCGACAGAAACCATTTTCACCCTCAAACAACTGGACGCTGCAATATACAAAGAAAGATACCATAAGAGATGGTCTTATTTGAAACAATCAAATGCACTGTAGTAGTTCGAAACTCGCCAGCACCAAATTCTTCACCAATCAAAAAAATAATTACAATAAATAATTTTTGTGCCTTATTTATGAAAGCTAAGAAGAAATAATTACCTTTGAATAGTCTTCATTAGGACTTTTGATCCATCTCTCGATGCAGGATAAACCATATAGATGTCCACATGGAAGACAACTGCAATCTCAAAATACTTGATTTAATAAGATGAACAAAAGCAAAAACAAAAACATATGATCGGTTCATGCTTATAAACAACATGGACTAAACTTCTAAGCATTCTAAATTCTAGCTCATAAGAATTAACAATGTTTTGATTGACAAATTTAACATGCCAAAGCAAAATAATTGCTACATACTTGTATTCAGCCAAACCTCGAGCAGTTTAAGAACATTCTCTTGTTATGTTGTTCGGGGCTAGTCGTACATTATTTTTGAAGCTAGAAGTCCTAATTTAAGCGATAATACATAGAATACAATTAAGTCTTAACAAAAATACAACTAGGTTAAAAATCCACGCCTATGTTTAAGATTTCTAGTTTTGACAAAATAACTCAAAAATAAATAAAATACCTGACTGTATGATGGCCTTGAGAAGAATAAGGATTCACACAAATTAAACAACAATCAATATTCTCATCATTCACTTTAGATCCACCTCTCACTAAATTACTCTTATTACTATCTCCAGGCTCGACTTCGATTCTTGTTTCAAGCTCTTCATCTTCTTCTTCTTCTTCATATTCATCTATGAATAACACATCAGGTTGTTGTAATGGAGGTCGATGAGGTGTTTCAGGTGCGTGTTCTCTTTCACCTTCATCCTGAAGTCTTGGTCTTTCTTCATCTTCGTCTGATGAATCTTCTTCTTCTAATGTTTGTGGCCAGTCAACTAATTCGTCTGTTGAATTTTTGTCTTCTTCTGAAAAATCCATGAATATATTGTGTGTTGGCCCGACACAACGGAGATCATCTCCATGAATCGTCGATAAATTTTCATCTTCTTCAGAAAAATCCATGAATCTGGTGTGTTTCCCCATGACTCCACGAACAGAACAGCTGAAACCGAAAGGTCAGGGGTCACAATTATATCTCCCGGCGGTTGAGAAGATTTAAGTGAATAACTTATGAATAACTTATTTTTCCTTATATACCTCTGTTTTTATTTAGAAACGGAGGGAGTACTTATTACCTCGTTTACCTTGTGGAAAAGTTGTACTAGTAACCTTATTTGGTAAAGACGTAGTTGCCCTTTGTTTTCTCCTCTTCCCAAAACAGAGAAGAAGAAAAAATGGTCCAACAGTCTCACATATCACTAGTTCTCAGTCTCACATACTTTGTCAGGATGGGGACAACTATGGACTGCGAGGAGGTGCATTTCTAGCAATTGATCCGGAGCAAGCAGAAGTACAATCTATTCTAGAAGCAGTATTATGGGCGCAAAGGAAGGGGTGGAGGAAAATTCACTTAGAGGGAGATTGCATGAATGTAATTGAGGCTACTAATGGGAAACAATCTGCAGTAAAGTGGACAACTTACAATCTAGTCCATGATACTCAGCAAATTTTAAAGTCTTTTGATTTCTGGTTGTGCACTTATGCACATAGAGATGCAAATCATTTAGAGGATTCTTTAGCTAAATTTGCAAAAACTCATTCGGTTTGCTTTAGTTGGGTTAATAATATCCTTGACTGGATTAATACTTTGATTCAGCAGGATAAAAACAATGTAGCTTGATTTTCTATTAATAGAATATTCCTTTCCTATTAAAAAAAAAATCTTATCATTAAGACTAAACTCCACACTAAAAATAAACACAACTAGGGTTGCACATGGGTCGGTTTGGGTCGGTTTTGGCCTCACCCACCACCCGACCCACTGATGGCGGGTAACAGAAGTTGTCACCCGCAACCGACCCAACAACACAATGGGTCGGTTTTCACCCGACCCATTGTGACGGTGGGTTTGGTCGGGTGGGTGGTGGGTTACCCACCATAAAATAAAATGACATTACATTAACAAGGAACAGAGTTATTGAGTATAATTGTATAACAGTATAAGTGTATAACAAAGTTGATAAAGCTAACAATAAAAAGGAACGGAGTTCAATTGTTCAAAGCTCAAAAGATAAAAGAGTGCATTACTATTGAGTATTTCCTACTATACTAAAGCCTAATATCATATAAAGCGACCAACAGCGAGTCGCTGCAAGCCTGCAAGTTTGTGGATGTTTTACCTCCGAATGGCTGAAAGCCTGAAATAAAACAAAGTCTGTAAATTAGTTACAGTAACAAATATCAACTCAGAAAGATCAAGCTACTGACAATGACCCTTGGCGTCATTACCTTGTCTATGCCAATAGGAATCAATCATCTATGAGTCTATGATGATAGAAGAAGCAGCAAGGTCACTGAAACTGAATAGCTCTGCAAGCGAAATGAACAATTAGAATGAATGAAAGGGTAGATGAATTTCTTGAAACAAGTAAAATAGCTCTGCAAGCGAAATGAACATTTTAGTTTATCCATCCACAACAACAGCAAGTACCAACACAAACTGCTCATCAGTACACCGGACAGTCACTGTAATTAGATGAAATAGTACACGGTAGCTACGAGTGCTTTACAGTTTTATTGTACTTCTCTTACAGCAACGTTCTAAATATAGGATAGCTAGATGTCCTGCCTGCTATTCGAAGTCTTGAAGTGAAAAACCCAAAAAATTCTCTAATCAGTACACCACCTAGTCTGAGCATTATCCTTCTAGATACTAATACAAACACAATACCATAAATTGAACATTAACGACCTCAATATAGAACACAAAGTTTAGACAGACATGACATAAAGCTTCACTACCAAAGGACCCCAATAACCAAAAGACCTCAATAACATAATGTCCAAACATAAAGCTTCACAACCCTATTTTTAGGTCGTTAACTTGAAAAACTCAGATGCAAAAAATGATTGCCCTGACCTATGCAAAAAAACTCAGCTTCATCATAATCTCAACATCCAAATTCAACTATAAGAACATATAAAATATCCTAATACTATAAACATCAAGATAACAGACAATACACAGATCAAAGCAAAATTTGAAAAGCCAAATTTCAAGATTTCTCAAACCATAGAAAACAGTATAACAAACATCAAACAGATATAAATTTATTTAACAGTTAGCATCTAAAGAGAAATCCTATTATGTAAAAATAAAAGTAAAAATCATCTAAGAAACAAGAACAAAATAACTGAATTTAAGAAATCCAATTGATATGAGGTACACGACATTTTGACAATGCCTCTGACATGTTGATATAGAGATAACTATGAGTGATCTTCGGATTTCAAAAGATTTTTGTTATAGATTACTAACATAACAGGGCAGTTAACATAACAGGGAAGTTAATCTATTCATATAACATGCATTATGTTTAGTAAACCATGTACTTTCATGTAATAAACATGCTGCAGTAAAACTCACAGTGTCATGAACAACAATAGAGCCAAGGAAAATTTAGACATACCAGACTCAGCAATATCAATCTCCTCCTCCTCGACTCCAAGGATAGATGAATCCATGTCTATTGGTGTTCGTAACCAATTTTCTAACAAAATTAAGGCCTCAAGTGTCTTGGGCTTTAAGGAGCTTCGAAAAGGATCCAAAATAGCAAATATATCTTTAGCCATAAGTGACAAAATGTCAAACCTCGCAGCATTTACCTTCCACCATTGTAATATATCAAAAGTAGCATTTTCATTTGTGGGTGTGTAGATCGGTTCAGCCAAGTACCTTTCTACCTCAGATCTCCCATTGTCCTCCACATTAATCAATTCAAGGCTTGATTTATGATGGTAATAATAACTTATTTGGCTGCCTAGATTTACAAATCTTCATGAAATCATTTATCACATTAAAATATATACACATCCTGATATTAAGAGTTAAACACAAAGAGATTAGACAATTTCAAGCTAAATATGTCGGTGTGCAAAATCAAATATCAGACTTACAAAAATTATTAAGTTCAGTCCATATAAACTTATAAAAATCTCTAAGTTCAGAAATTATACAAAATTTCTAAGTTCAGTCCATACAAACTTATAAAAATTCTTAAGTTCATACCATACAACTTATAAAAACTTCTAAGTTAAGAGATTATACAAAATTTATTGAAGTACACCAATTTAATTCTAACATGTAGCTTCAACTGAGTCCTAGCGGTAGGGTTGCCGAAGGCCTTATGTTAGCGACAGAAACATCCTCTCAACAAAGAGAGAATGAGCTACAAGTAGCTTTTGCGATTCACCGCTAGGACCATTTTTATCATGCTCAATGAGATTCTATCAAACTTCACCTAAACAATATAAAAGGATCCAAAATAAGCAATACAGTTGGATATACCTTCTTAGTTTTCCTAAACCAACTCTGATTAGTTCTTCTTCAAACTCTAATGAACTGAACTTCAGTTCTTCAATCTTGACAAACCCTACCATGGAATAAAAAAAAACATTAGATTCAGATAAACAACAAACCATAAAATGGAAAGGACATATAAAAGGAACCTAAATAATCAAAACAATTTCATAGTTGGATATACCTTCTTAGTTCTTCTTAAACCAACTCTGACCAGTTCTTCTTCAAGCTCCAATGAACTGAACTTCAGTTCTTCAATCTTGACAAACCCTAACATGGAAAAATAAAATAAAGGGTATTAGATTCAGATAAATTGAGCGCTGCCTAAACACATAAACAGTCAAGAATCCTTTGAATCTACTGATTAAACTCTTCATTACTGAGTTCTAACATAGTAACATCATACCAATTCATTCCAAACTGAAATTAAAAAACAACACCCTAAACAGATAAACCCTAAATTGAAAATTACAAGAAATCACATCATCAAAAAATTACAAGTTTACAACGGTTCCTAATCTTACCTTCCGTTATTGGTTTGCTTCTGGTGATGCCGATGATCCACAAAGCGAATCTGAGACTGAGCGAAGAAAAAAGAATGGAGTTGGAGACTTGGATGGAGATTGGAGTCTGTCTGAGAAGGAGAGAAGACTCAGAAGAGGCCGCGGAAGAGAAGAGAAGGAAAATGCGATTAGGTTAGGTCTTTTACTTTTATACATCAATTCAACGGCTCTGATAATTCGTCCTAGGTTAGATCCAAGGGTCAGGAATCCTACGTTAGTTTTTGACGGGTGGGTGGGTCGGTTCGGGTGACAGAAGTTTCTACCCGCAACCGACCCAAAATAGGTGGGTTCTGGCGTGCCTCACCCATAGTCGACCCATGCCTCGGCGGGTTGGGTCGGGTGCGGGTATTTTTGGTCGGGTACGGGTTGGGTCGGGTATGTGCATCCCTAAACAGAACCAAGATTCTGGTGTGAAAACCAACTGGCTTCAGCCCAGTTGGCCAGGAGTTGAGCTCCCAACCTATAGGTTGTAGGTTCAAATCCCGCACCGATCAAAAGGTTACGGTTCAATTCCCGCGTTGTAAGTGAACATAATTAACGTTTTGGTCCTTGTCCTTTTGTTCAGGGTGTCCGCCACCTATGCAGCTGTCTACTGAAAAGCGGGCTGTGAAGACTGTTCAGAAAGCAGGGTTGTAAATTTCATCGGTAGTCTAACCTCCTCCGTTTCTTTGACATTGTTAGCTCCTTAATCCTTCTATCTTTAGCCTCCATTACGCGCTTTTGCTCCAGAATTTTCCTTGGACAGTCATGCAGAGTATCCAATGTCCTCTTCTGCAACTTAGATTTCGGGTTTATTTTATTGTTCAGCTCCTCGATCTTCTTTTGAGAATCCTCTTTTATCTGTCGCAATATGCGCGTGAACGTACTTTAGAATGTTATACAAGAAGTTGAACGCGTGTGGAACTTTCAAACTCAAATTGACAATAAATATTTACCTCGGCCAGTTGCTCGTCAAAGGATACACAACTCTGCAGATAAGCATGAAACTGACTTCAACCACAATAGCAATACCTTTACATTGAAGAGTTCTGATTAAAGGGGACAAGGTCGCGCACTCTCACCTCTTGTTGTCCTCCTTCCACTACAGGTAGCCGTGGAACATATAGTTCTATGACATCCTTCTTTGAACACTTCCGGTCGCACATCGGACACTATAATATAGAAAGAAGCATATCATTATAATTAGGAGATGCATCTTATTTCAAAAAACTATTGTACGACTAATCCAATGAAAACTAACACTAGGCATTTACCGTTGAATATCTTTGCCTTCGCCTAGAATGCTTAATCCATCTCCGGATGCAAGATAAACCATATAAATGTCCACATGGAAGACAACTGCAATCTCAAGCTTACTTATTTTAATAGGATAAATCATGATTTAACATGTAACATGTTGACAATATTTATGGAACAATGTACATTATTTTTTCAACTAGAAGTCTTAATTACGTAATAGATTACTCAAAATACAGTTAGGTCTTAACAAAAAGAACCCTGGTTAGGCTAGGCTAAAAACTCCCACTTTGGCGCCTAGGTTGCGCCTTTATACTTGAACCACACGCAGTGATTAAGTAAGTGTTTATGCAAGATTTTACCTTGGGCCATGACTCGTATGTATCAATATCAAACGACTTTTAAGGGGAAAAACAAGTACCTGATTTTATGACGGCCATGAGAAGAATAAGGATCCATACAAATTGAACAACAATCAATATCCTCATCATTCACATTAGATTCTCCTCTCACTAAATTACTGTTATTACCATCTTGAGGTTCGACTTCGGTTCTTGTTTCAAGCTCTTCTTCTTCATATTCATTTGTGAATAACATAGGTTGTTGTAATAGAGGTGTTTCGGGTGAACGTTCTCTTTCACCTTCATACTCAAGTCCTGGTACTGGTCTTTCTTCGTCTTCGCGAGATGGATAATCTTCGTCTTCGCGTGATGGATATTCTTCTTCATCATCTAATATCTGTGGCCAGTAATCCTCTTCGTCTTCATGAAAAGCTGAATTTTCATCAGTTTCTGAAGTGTGCACAAAAATAGTGTGCCTTCGCACGCCATGAACCGCTGAATTTCCATCTTCTTCAGAAAAATCCAAGAATCTGGTGTGTTTCCCCATGACTCCACGAAACGCTGAAACTGGACGGTTTGGGATGACCATTATTTCTCGTGGCGGTTGAGAATAGTAAGAAGAATAAGTGAATAACCAACCCTAACGGATTTTTATTCTTCTTATGTACTTACCTTGTGGTAAAATTGTACTTTCTTTAGACGTAATTGCCCTTTGTTTTCTCCTCTTCCAAAACAGAGAAGAAGAAAAAATGGCCTCACATATCACTAGTTCTCAGCTTCTCTCTCTAAAACCTAACCGGCCAACCCAGATCTTGATATTTGCTGATTACAAAGTAAAAGATGAAAGTACAGAATTTTTCTACATACAGCAAAACACTGAATAACTGCACCAAAAGATTGCAAATTTGTCTAATAGTACCACACAAAGAAGTAACAATGCAGTAAAGAGGATATACCTTTACGCAATTACACAATGTAGTGTAAACATCTTAACATAGTACAGTGTGTGTATATCATATATCAATACCAAACAGAACAATAACATAGTTTGTTTCCTTTCGAATTACTTCCATTGATTGCGGCACTCAAACTTCTATGCATGGTCGCCCTTGCATGGGGTGTCAGTGCAGCGACAAACAGGTCTGCCAGAAGCTTCCCAGCCATTGAAGCCACGCTCCAAAACCATGACATTCTTTATTCCAGCATCTTCTTTCATTCCTTCAAGGTAATCTACTAACCGCCGTGCACAAGATGGGCCACGTACCTACACAAAGTTGAGCGGATAACCCAAACATTGTAAAAAGAAGTCGGCAATAGTAACAGCCAAACAGGCATATCATATTACAAGACTTGATGATAAGGTCAACAGGTAAACAAAGAATCTAATGAATGTTGACGAGAGTATAGAAGTTCAGTTAAAGAAGCTAAAGAACAATGACGAACTTAGAAGTGCTGAACTTCAATCTAGCATGGTAAGTTGGTCAAGGAGCAACCAGAAAGATATATAGACATCACAAATATACCAATGGAAGACTACATATAGGAGGTTGTGGGTTGGTAACGAGTTCTCATAGAGTAAGAAAACGTCAGACAAGTGGAGTAAGTGATGCAGAACAAGAATAAGCTCTATTATTGTCTGCCTAGCAGTTACAAGAAGTTATATATTATCTAGTTGTTAGTTTCAGTTTCTTATCTTTATTGTGCGCCTAATTAGTACCTACAGCGGCCTATAACTACCTGCTGTGTATTTAAAGACGGAATACTTATGTCTAAAGGATAATGCAAAGACGAAATACTTATGTCTAAAGGATAATGCTACAGAGAAATAAGATCCCTATCTCAAGTGTTTATCCTAGGGTTCTTGTGGATTCAGAACACAAACCCCTTGAATTATCAAGGTTTACTAGTTGATCACAGTGTTGATTCTCAATTCATTGCAACCGCTGCGTCAGTAAATCTACTAGAAATTCATAGCTATGCAAAGTATAGAGTAATGATGTAATGAAGCTTATTTGGAACCCCTGCCAACAGCAAGAAATTATTGAATGAAGTAGTACAGTTACTTCTTAGTACCCTCAAGTAAGTAACCCCTCGGTGGTATATCTTTTGCTTTATGAAATGATGCATACACTTTTAGCATAAGCACAAACAGCTATCCATGGTAATGATACTTGCAGATTTTAATTTCATCCTTTCTTTCCTTTCCTATTTTGGATCTGTGACTATAACGGAAGGACCGGAACAAAAAGAGGGTCTAAAAAAACAACTACATGGAATCCAATTTTGGTTCATTCACAGATTATACTGCTAGTTGACCGATGTACAAGGCCCTCTCGTGGCGATTAAAAAGTGAGTCCCGTCAATCATAAATATCCCCAAAACCAAGTGAGTCCTGTCAATCATAAATATCCCCAAAACCAGAAACATGTAACTACAATTTCTTCCAATTTACTGCATTGCCTCTTGAAATTAGGTGAACACACTGCCGTGGCAGCGGTACTAGTGTCACATACTAATCCTAAACCAATACCAACACAAACACTGAATTACACAAACATATAATTAGAACTACATCGAAACAATAATTGCAGCAAGTAGGGCATAGATTTTCAAAACAAACAAAGAAATGAAGTTTACCTGACTTAGGGCACAATGAAAGACAAGGGTATCTTTCCCATTAGCTTCATGAATCAAATTAGGGATTTTCTCAGAGAAATTACTGCTTGGGTAATGCAAAGAACCTGCTATATGAGCATCATAATTTCTCTCATCATCCCTAACAAAACCAAAAGAAAAAGTCACTTAATATAAAAATAGAATGAAGAGAGACTTTGATAAGAGAGATAGAGGGAAATTGATTGTACCTGACGTCGACGATAGCAAGATTAGGTTTAAGTTTTAATGAGAGAAGCTGAGAACCAGTGATATATGAAATTGATCGTGCCATTACTGCTTCGTCGCGGATTTTTGCGAAGAAGAAGAGAAGTTTTAACGGGTCTCCATTACTTGTTGGATTTGGGGATTTTCTTGACTCCCGGAAAATAGGCTTGTTTGGTCGGGTCCCGGGAGTTGGATTTGACCACTTGGTACTAATATGGACGCAAATACTTTCTGCCCCTAGATTGGCCCCAAATGTTATTTATTTGTTTCCATGACGTGTGATAAATGTATTGATCAACGATTTTTCAGTCGTAATTCATGATGAGCCTTAACGGGTTATTCATTCCCGATGAAGGTTTTAGTCGAGAGAAAAGAACTGTATAAGGATTTTCGGGGCAGGTAACAAAGTCGTAAATTGAAAAAGGGATGAGAATCTGTCACCCAATCCGCCTACCCAACCTGACCCACCCGATTATTTATTAGCGAATGCCATATCTGTTTACTCGTGGATTAGATGCGGCTGTATTCTTTGAAATTTGATGAATTTGGGATTGGATGCGGGTGCGAGCATAAAAATCCATTTGAACACATACACATGCTAACAGATGAGTGTGTTTGGAATTTTTAGAGGATATATTTATCTCGTGGATTTTATATTTTTAATTTTTTTCCGTCGAGTGTTTTCAAGATTAAAACCGGAGAGGTGGGCCACTTCATAATAATCACTGACATTATGTAATTAATTCAGTTTTATAAGTTGATGTATTTGTATATTTACAGTGATCTATTGGATTAGAGTTTATATGGATATTTAACAAGAGGAAGGATCTCTACACACTTTTATTCTCATATTATCTCAAACTTTTGATATTTTTATTGTGAATAAAAATCAAAGGATGGCGTATCTGAAGCTAATATTTTGGAGAAATGTTCGTGTTACAAATCCTTACATACAAAGAAAAAAAATGAAAACATACCAAAATACCAAACCTCATCATCTACTAATCTTAATTTAAACGGTTTAAAATTTGTTGATTTTCGACTCATGATTTTCAAAGTAGTAGACAATGGAGTTATACGATTCAAAATGTACTCATTTTCATAGGTATGAAGGACTTCGTAAAACGAACATAATCCCCGAAATATTAGCTTCTGATAAGTTATCACTTGGTTTTTATTCACAAAAAAAAAAAAAAAAAAAAAAAACGACGTTTAAAGTGTGGAATAATGTGAAAATATGAATGTGAGGGGATCCTCTCATATTTAACAATCCTAAGAACTCATAGGTATTTAATTAGGATAGGTAAGGAATCATTAAATATCCATGGTATCTAAATTTAGATTTTTGTTAGATTCCACAAATATCCTACGTATTCAATTCATTTAAAATTTCTTAGAATAGTCGAGGGGCAAGATAATATAAGGATTCTTGGATATTTGTAGTTAAAATATATATGTTATTATCTCATATTAGTCTCAACCCAAACCACATGTGTGTGTCTCCACCACCACCACCAACCACTAGCACCGACCACTGTCGTCGCCACCATCCACCACCTCAACGTATGGATTTTTTTTTTTCTCAAAAAAAGAGAAATATGATGAACTTAGTTTTTTTTTTCCAACTATATTATGATTTGTTAATCAACTTCAATTTTTATAAATCTAATCTAAACTAATCCTAATTCGATCCATTATAATCCTAAATTATATATCTATAAGAATCTAAGATTCTTTTAAGAAACATTATAAATTCGATAGATTCAGGTAAAACTAGTATTTATTTTTATCCACATAAATCCTGAACCAGTACACCCAACTTGGTGTTTTGATGTTCTTCTATTACTATTTAAGCTTATAAATTTGGGTTTTGTCATTTTTTATAAATTAGAGATTATGTAGTTGTTTTCATTTTGTTTGGTCTTAATTTGTCATTGAACTAGTGTTCCTTGTTGGCACTTATATTTTCTAAACATCTTTTCACGAGTTCGTACTTACAAGAATTCTATAATTGAGTAATGTTTATGTTATTTATTTTTTTCGTTTTATTTATTCGGCGTTGATCTTTAACATTTTTGTGCAAATTTTGCAGTAAGTTTTGCCTTTTATGTCGTATACAACACCAATGTTCCATGGTCTTTTTGTAGGTTAATGTACATGTACGGTTTTACAGTGTATTTTTAGCAGTTTTTTAAATACCACTTTGCTACAGTCTTTTGAGGCATAGGAATTTAAGGCATTTTCCTTAGTTTTATCTGTATTAATTTTAAACATCACTTGATATCCGCTATGTGTTAGATCAGATGCGAATGAAGCTAAACGCAAACCAATCTGTATTATCTTCACCATTATTATATAATGATATTTACAGGAAACGTCAGCATCTTATCCCAACTAAGTTTGTAGAAGCGATATTAATTTGTGGTTGTAGGAATGGTCGTACTTGTTCAATTTGAGTTAACTAACAAAGAAAGATAATGAATTAGAAGATCACTCAGTTCTGAAGCTTGCACAAAATGAAGCATTAGCAGAATCACTCTTAACTAATTACCAATTCGAATCGTCAACATCTTCGGTTTCAGCAGCACCAATAAAAACTCAAATTAGACAAATTACAGAAAATATGAAGTTCACTTTGATTTTTTTTTTAAAAGTGACTGTTTGTGTTTCTCAAATTTCACCAAAATCTTGTGAACTCATCGTTTTTACAAACTTATCCTTGTATCCTTACCGATATTACGAATACCCAAACAATAAAATGGGAACACGTAAGGGTATTTTTTTCTTAAGCAAAAAAAATTTGGGATGAAATATATCTATTTTCACGCGTGTGATAGACCCTGGATGAAACCCAGGGATTTTCGATGTTGCTCTTAGCTTAGGGTTTCAGGTGGTTTCGTGGGTATTAATTAGGCCCAATTCCTCTATTATAAAGTCGCACCTTAAACAGCCAGAGACACTAAGGCTTAGTTTGGTAATGCTACGGATTTTATAGAAGCGATTTTCTGTTGTGCTGTGTAAAAAAACAATTAAGTATTCGGTAAGCTATATACTAAAATCTAGCGCTGATTAAAAAAAATGGTCAAATTGTGTTTGGTAAAATACAGGTTCACTTATTGTAGTGATAACAAATGACAAAAACAGACATATCTTTTAATATAATTCTATTTTATTTTATGGGTTTTAAACATAGTTAGATATTCATATATATTTTAAGTAATTGTGTTTCAGTATAGATATAACTAAAATCAAACATTTTTTTTAATATTGGCTCTATTTTTTTATTGAAATGTTATATAATATATAATTTGAAATTGAAAATAATAATCTTTAAAGAATGTGATAAAGATTTAATACAACAATCTTTAAAGAATATGATATGGAGAATAAGAAATTGATTATCAAAGATTTAGGGGCAATTTTGGTCATTTATAAAATATAATAGGGATATAAAAGAAAAATCATGCATTAAAATTAGATGAGACCAAAGCTTATGTTTTTTGAGCTTTTAAAAGCTTTTCTCCCCAACTTTTTAAAGTTGAGGAATCTGGGAAGTGCTTTGGGTGAAAAGCACTTTGAAAATATTTTACCATACACTAATATGAAAAATAACATTATATATATGTTTTGAAAGTGCTTGAAAAAGAAAAAGAGAAAAAAAAACAAACCCATCTTAAATCTCATTCCAAGCAAAATAATGTCTTCTCAACAACCAAGTAAAATGGCTTCCCAACAATCATGAAAAGTCAACAACCAGATAAAGGATATATAAAGACTATCTTTGAAGGTGCAAGGGGATGCTTGTACAAAACTTTTTGGCATGGTTTTGATCAACAGTGGTTCCTCCATTTTGAAAAAGCTTATTGAGAAAGCTAATGAAATTAAGATCTGGGTTGATGAGAGCATTGAGAAAAAAATAAGAGTAACGCTAAGATGAAGGTCGTAAAAGTTAAGAAGTGGGTTGAGAAAACTATTAAAGACACAAAAGTTTAGGCTTATAAAAAAGTTGATGATACGGTGGTTATTTATAAGATACCATTTATATTTTGAGTGGAGTCATAGCTGGCTCAACAATGGTGCTTGTAGGGGTTACATTGGCAGTGGGCTGTAGATTTACTAAGATTCATGCCAAGTTAATTCAGGAAGTGATGAAGAACATGAAGTGAATTTTTAAGGATGAAGTTTAGGTATTTTGGATCAAGTATTAACTAGTAATTAGGGTGTATGTTAAGGAATAATGGGTGTTAAAGGTTTATTATGTTTGTTTGATGTAATTGGTGGAGTTAATTATACGAAATATGAAGTTTTTTCTATAAAATATGTTGTTTTGGTTTACTCTGTCTTATTTTTTATCTTGTTGTGCATCTTTATCTTCTTCATCATTTATTCTGTGATGATCATCAGCAAATCCACGTTGCTGATTTATGAACACTTTTTGCACGAAATATAACCAACTTTCCTGTCGTCTGTGTTACTGTTTTTTTTTTTTTTTGTCTTTTTGCAAATCTGTTATGTGAAGAAGAGTGCGTACTCTTCTGGTTCCACTTTTCAGAGGGACTCAAAATTACGTAATGTTAACACACACACACCCCAAACTAGTTTAAAACTTTGAAAAAAGAAATTTCGAAGCTTCATCCTCTCTTGACAATGGAAAAAAATGAGAGTATTGGTCTCAGCTGCTTTTGTGCGTAAGATGAAGACATTCACAACGATAGAGTTCTTGATAGTATACAAAGTAAAGCACTGTAGCATAAACATCAAGTAAAGAAAGTTAAACCTTCTGATAAATATTAGAAAACCTTCCACTTCAATTGCATTATAACAAGATTTTACCGTGAAAGAGTTACCAGGTCTCCACCAAGTAATCAAGATTTTCTGTAAATGTCACTAATGAGTTGCATCAAATCTTATTTTGAATGTGCATTGCAATTGTTGTCATTTTGGATGTGCATTGCACTGTTTAGCTGTATGATGTTTTTAGACCCACAAACTCTTGTCCACATGAGCTGAAGAATCACTGGGAGTGAGAGCATTCAGATTCCCACCAAATTTTTGTTGAATAACTAATCTCCAGATTGAGAAACACTGAATTTGAGATAGGTTATATATGTGTCTGACCTTGTTGGGGTATTTAAACCTGACATTTTTAGGAGAGACTTGAACGGAATTAGGGGCGCCTAATAAAACAAATATAGGGTCACCCAAACCTTAAATGAATGGACCCCTTATCTCCCATTTTTCATAATGGAGAATCTATCCTTGACAATCGGTAGATAAGATTACAATCGAGAGAAATTATTTATTTAAAAAAAAAAACGTTTTCTATTTTTTTCTAACACATGTCTGCAATAGTGTCACGCACCAAATCGTGCCTAAAACTTAAGACCCACCTCATTTGCACAATGCAAGGCATGGTAGCCGAAAATATCCATATCCCTTTGAAAAAGTGGGGGTCTAACAACACCACCCAATATTTTGCTTAGCAATATGTATGGACTAACTCCGAAATACTTCGCTAGAGAGTCAACTAGACAGTCAGACTCAATCTAGATAAAAGTATCTCAAGGAGTTAATATCTCTCTCTTGATTTGATGTTTACTCAAGCTAAAAACAATAGCGAGTCTTTATCAAATACAAGGAATAACTTGGAAGGTACCAAAGACCAACGTCCAAGTGTTAATCAATGAAATCAACAACCATAAGGTCGGATCTCCAATCGATTAACCTTTAACGCATAACCTGTATTATTTCAGTTATAAAGATAAACAATATAATGCGGAAAATGAAATAACACAGACACCAGAAATTTTGTTAACGAGGAAACCGCAAATGCAGAAAAATCCCGGGACCTAGTCCAGATTGAATACATACAGTATTAAACCGCTACAGACATTAGCCTACTCCAAGCTAACTTCGGACCGCACTATAGTTGAACCCCAATCAGTCTCCCACCGATCCAAGGTACAGTTGTACTCCTACGCCTCTGATCCCAGCAGGATACTGCGCACTTGATTCCCTTAGCTGATCTCACCCACAACCAAGAGTTGCTGCAACCCAAAATCGCAGACTTGATAATAAACAAATCTGTCTCACACAGAAAAGTCTATCAAAGGATAAATCTGTCTCCCACAGAAAAACCCTAGGTTTTGTTCCGTCTTAAGATATAAAATCAAGGTGAACAGGAACCAATTGATAATCCGGTCTTATATTCCCGAAGAACAACCTAGATTAATCAATCACCTCTCAACAATCCTTCTTGACTACACAAGCGTTTTGTCGAGGAATCACAAACAGTGAGACGAAGATGTTTTTGACTTCTTTATCTTGCATATCAGAGAACTCTCACGATCTCAAGCCAATCAAAGATTGTACTCGCACGATAGAAGATGCAAGATCAGATCACATAACTACGATAAAAGTAGTATCGGTCTATCTTCACAATCCCAATGAAGTCTTTAAGTCATTAACCAGGTTTTAGAGAAAAAAAACCAAAGGTTAAAGGAGAATCGACTCTAGCGAGCGCACTAGTATCACACAGACGTGTGGGGATTAGTTTTGCCCAATGCTAGATGTCTCCTATATATAGCCTTCAAATCAGAGTTTGCCTTAGTTACAAAGCAATCCATATTCACCGTTAGATGAAAACCTGATTTAGATTCAAGCTAATATTTCTCAACCGTTATATCGAAAACTTAGCTTGTCACACACACTTGGGTAGACATTTACTGGGTTTGTGAAAACCGTGCCCAAATGTGCACGTGTATGTTGGTTCAACATAGTAACCCAAAAGGTTAACCATATGAGAATTTCATATTAACCTAGTTCTTCTTCACCATAACTAGTTCAATTGACTCAAATGAACTAGTTAGAGAGTTGTTCAATTGCTATGAGATCTTATGTAACTACACAAGACACAATTGAAACAAAAATGATTCGATTCGATGAATCGGCTCATGAACTTTATAGCCACGGTTTGCATAAAGCATTCCTTAGTAATTTAAGTTTCATGTTCAGAGCACTTCTTTAGATCATAACCACTGAAGCTCACAAACAAGTTCGCGGACTTAAGGAAACCGGCAGAGTTTTCTAAACTCAGCAAAAAATCTCGGCAAAGATACTTCCGCCAGTTCGCGGACTAAACATGCAAACGAGTTTTTAGAAAATCCAGCATAAATTCTCGGTAAGAGAACTTCCGTCAGTTCGGGGACTGAGTTCGCGGACTTGGCAAAGCCAATTCCTCTGGTTTCTCTCAATCAACAAAGTTCGAAAACTTCGGATTAAGGAATACATGACTATGTAATCTAAACTCTTATTCCAATCATTGAGATATTCTCAGAGGACGTTATATATCCGTTATTCACAGACCGTTTTACGTCAGAGCAATTCTCAAAGTAATTGAAACTTTTCATGACTTTCGTCACTAGGTGAAGATAAACTTGATCAAAGAGAAACGCTTTACCAACACACGATTTCGAGAAAAAGATAAGTACTGAATACTCAGCTCGAAATGTCAAATGTGTATGATCCAGTCTATATAGCATACGACTTTTTGTCTCATAAGAAGTAGGAGATATAATAGATATACTTTTGAGTGATAGATAAGTTCAAGTCTCCACATACCATTTTGTTGATGAAGTTCCACTGTTCCTTGAGTAGATCTTCGTCGTTGTATGATGAATCACCATGAATTCTTTGAGCTCCAACTACACTTTTCTATCCTAGTCCGAGACTTAGCTATAATAGACTAGAAATCAAGACTCATAGTTTTGATCACTAACATTGACAAACATGCTTGATATAGCAATGCATGCGAGGTTGACCGAGCTATTCTCTAACAATCTCCCCCTTTGTCAATTTTACTGACAAAACTATTAATACATATGGAATACAAAAAAAGATTAACTTTAGCGGCTCCTATTCCATAGTCTAATCTTCAACGTTCCTTGAAATCTTCGTCCTTCCAAGTACTCCAATGATCCCAAAGGTTGTAAGTTTAGCACCACCGTTGTTGAAGATCCGTAGCTATAACAATGAGAGAAATCGAGATTATCGATCATCATTATACAGTGTCATAGTATCATTATGTAACATCAAAGTCCAATTGCAACACGACTTTAACAACAATACTATGGTGATATGTATCACTCCCCCTTAGTCAATACTCCATCTCGATCATGGAAACCACTCCCCCTTACACAATGATCCGAAAACCATATGTATTTGTAGTGTGAACTACATTATTTCTCCCCATTTTTGTCAATAAAATTGGCAAAGGTAAAAGAACGAGATCATAATGAAATTTCCACAAGAGACATTTCATAGACTAAAAGAAAAAAATACATACCAACTTAATTTAGATGCAATCATAAAGACGAAGCTAAATGCATTAATCAAGGAGTTTTAAGATACAAGATAACCCCTATAAAATTCCACAGCCGCACACCCCGCAAGATATTACCATTAAGCACAAGTTCAAAAGAACTTTCCCCCATTTGATGTCATTCCCGAGAGAACAACAAGAGCGACCTTAATTTCGAAAGAAAAAAAGGATTTTAATTGGACACCAAAAACCATAGGAAAATTATTTTCTATATCCAAAACTCAATCAAATTAATCACAAGTAAACTCATGATTAATTTAATTGGAATACACAACTAAATCAAACCACAAAAGTGATCAATTTAATTGATTGTGCTCAAACATAAGTAAACTTACGGAGCTACGACTAAGGTAATCATACGGAGATGACTAACTTAATCGTTCACATACTCAACATAAGAAAAATCTTACGGAATATACGACTACATCAACCAATAGAACATAGTTAGTATAACCGTTCATATACTCAACACAAGAACTTGTGGAATATATGAAAACTCAACTAGACTAATTACAAGAGAACCAAAAATTAATCTAATTGGAATACAAACAACCAAACTAATCACGAAGGTAATCAATTTAATTGTCAAAAGTTTTGCTCGACAAAAGAAGACTTTCGGAGCAAATAACTAAATAACCAACCAAGATGATTAATTTAGTTCATAATACTCAACGTATAGCATCTTATGGAACAACCAACAAAGCCAATAAGAATAATCAACTTAGTTGTATCGTGCTCAACATAAGACACACAATGGAGCTTTCACGGTAATACAAAAAGAATGGATCAATGAAGATCAATACCGTGGAATACATACAAGGATCTATTCTATCTTTCCATCACTATATGCATAATGACATAATAGACTTTATCCTTGTCACACAAAAGATTTTACCCTATTTTCCATCAAATAAATGACTGCATAGGTATAAATTTTGTATTTGTCAAAAGTCCATTCGTCCTTTCATCAATACGAATACCAATTTATGAACGACTTTACTTTTGAAAACATATGGGACCTTCAAGTTCACGGACGGAAACAATACATATGCCATAAAAAATTGCAATATCACAAAATCATAAAGATTAATACTGCAATAACAATCTTTTCCCTTAGAAGGTAGAATCAATCTTTTTCGCACGGATTTATACCAAGAGTGGTTACCAAAAGCGTATAAAAAAGCTTTCCTTAACAAAGAAGAACATACAAAGTCATTGACGACTATGCACCATGATTGTGAACACTCAAGAATATATAGAAATGTGAACTACTACCCATTCTCGAACTTCCTTCTTTGTGATTCACCAACATCACTCTTGTAACAGCCATAAAATATCTTAGAATAGGATTTCTCCAAGAATCCCAGTGCCCAAGTCCAAGAGAATAGAACAAGTGCAACGAAACGGAGAAAACATTAAAAAACAAGAGACAGAACAAATACCAATATTAACTCATCAAAATTCAACAATTCTCATCTCCATTTTGAAGGGAATTCAATAAGGAAGAGAATTCAAAAAGAATGAGGTAAATCCGAGTTCGGACGAAGAAGTTACGGCCAAAACAAGTTTACCGAATATCGACGTCAAGTATGCATACGGGTTTGCGAACTTAAACCCCTGGATTTTGATTTTAAATGTTGTTATGCATACTTGGTATGTGTACGATGTAGTCCAAACATCCCGAACTATTATTTTCAAACCTAAACATTTAAGAACCTTAAACACAGATCAAGTTAGGTAGAAATGAACGATAAGCAAGATTATTATAAGTATTCTAAGCAAATAAAAGTACAAATCTTGCTCAAGTTTATAGACATACCTTTTTAGATGAATCCAATCGAATTCTACCGCCTTACCGAACATAATCTGTGTGCCCCAATTCTTGTGCTTCCCTCACCGTATACAAAGCAGGGCATTCCTTGGTGAGGATGCACTTCCAACACAATCAAGTTGCGTTGGGGTGAACAAAGTCTTGCTCACCACAAGTGACCTTTGGATTATCATGAAAGAGATCACTTTTAGAACCTTTCACATCCAATTCCATTTTTCCAAAAAACTTGTTAAGTTCCAACATCATGGATACTGCCTTTTCCATAGTCATGGAGTTTTCTGGAAGATCATTCCTTTTCACACTCAAAACATCATTGTCTTTCTTCGGTATCCACTTCTGAGTGCGTTTAGGAACAGTCGGAACCTTCTTCCCATCACTCTCTTCTAGAATTCTTGGAAGAGAATTGGATTGACTATTCTTTTGCAAGTTAGTCTTTCTCCAATTGGGAGCATCGGATCTTGTCTTCGTCTTTACGAAGTTATCCTTTTGATAACCATTACGATTATGAAAAGGATTCGTACGACGTTTATAGGCAAATCTAGGTCTATCATAGCACTGATTCCTTTGCCTAAAGGTTGGACAATTACAACCTGTAACGTTAAGAGGATCAGTCTTAACGTATGATCTTGGTTTCACAACTTCTTGTGATGCCCAAACAAGAACATCATGAAGTTTCTCATTCCTTATACGGAAACGACATCTCCTTTCCAGGTGACCTTTATTTCCGCAATAGTGGCAAACATAAGGAATGTTCTTACCTCGATCCGTGTGTGCTAACTTTGGAGGTTGATAAACTTTGCTCTTTTGAACCTTAACTGCCGGAGAAGGTATTTCACTTTTGCCATCAGTGGAAACCTTTTGTTGAGAAGAATCACTAGCCTTGACAAATTTTACCTCTTTGCTAGTACTTGGAGCATCTATTCCCTTATAGCCCAATCCTCGTGTATCACGATGATTTTTACTTGCTCCTAGCATAGTGGTTAATTTGCTTGAACTAGTATTGAACTTTTTCAAGTCATCTTCTAACATCTTGATTTTATCAAGAGCAGCAGCTAAATCTGCCTCAAGGCATTTTTCTCGAGTGAGATAAGCGCTTTCTCTGTCATCAAAATTTGTTTGCTGGGAGTTAAACCTTGCTTCAGATTCTGTAAATTTCTCTTCCAACAAAAAGTAATTTTGATAAAGATTATCACATTCAAGTGACTCCATACGTAGGTTTTCCTCAGAATCCTTGAGGATCGATTCGGTAGAACGATTCGAAAAATAAACACATGCGTAACATCTTCTCAATTTCTTGTTTTCTCGACAGAGAGGAGTCAGAAGAGGTATGACATGAGAAGTTGTAATTTTCTTCATATTTCACGAATCCAAAAACTTAACATACTCTGGGACTTCCTCATCAACATCTCTATCAATATCTGAATCACCTTCATCAGAAAGTTCATCCAACTGTTCTTCTAGGAGAGTTTCCCAATCAACAGTTTTTACATCAAGAGAATGTTTGGATATTGACTTAGATGTGACAATTCTCTCAGGTGAATCCAAGCTTTTAGAATCATCTGGTAATTTCTGAACTGGTACGTTATTTGAGATAGACTCGTCCATAATCAGATCGCTACAAAAACAGACTTATAAGGTCTTTAACGTGTTTTCCTGCTCTGATACCAATAGAAAAAGTGGGGGTCTAACAACACCACCCAATATTTCGCTTAGCAATTTGTATGGACTAACTCCGAAATACTTTTCTAGAGAATCAACTAGACAGTCAGACTCAATCTAGATAAAAGTATCTCAAGGAGTTAATATCTCTCTCTTGATTTGATGTTTACTCAAGCTAAAAACAATAGCGAGTCTTTATCAAATACAAGGAATAACTTGGAAGGTACCAAAGACCAACGTCCAAGTGTTAATCAATGAAATCAACAACCATAAGGTCGGATCTCCAATCGATTAACCTTTAACGCATAACCTGTATTATTTCAGTTATAAAGATAAACAATATAATGCGGAAAATGAAATAACACAGACACCAGAAATTTTGTTAACGAGGAAACCGCAAATGCAGAAAAATCCCGGGACCTAGTCCAGATTGAATACATACAGTATTAAACCGCTACAGACATTAGCCTACTCCAAGCTAACTTCGGACCGCACTATAGTTGAACCCCAATCAGTCTCCCACCGATCCAAGGTACAGTTGTACTCCTACGCCTCTGATCCCAGCAGGATACTGCGCACTTGATTCCCTTAGCTGATCTCACCCACAACCAAGAGTTGCTGCAACCCAAAATCGCAGACTTAATAATAAACAAATCTGTCTCACACAGAAAAGTCTATCAAAGGATAAATCTGTCTCCCACAGAAAAACCCTAGGTTTTGTTCCGTCTTAAGATATAAAATCAAGGTGAACAGGAACCAATTGATAATCCGGTCTTATATTCCCGAAGAACAACCTAGATTAATCAATCACCTCTCAACAATCCTTCTTGACTACACAAGCGTTTTGTCGAGGAATCACAAACAGTGAGACGAAGATGTTTTTGACTTCTTTATCTTGCATATCAGAGAACTCTCACGATCTCAATCCAATCAAAGATTGTACTCGCACGATAGAAGATGCAAGATCAGATCACATAACTACGATAAAAGTAGTATCGGTCTATCTTCACAATCCCAATGAAGTCTTTAAGTCATTAACCAGGTTTTAGAGAAAAAAAACCAAAGGTTAAAGGAGAATCGACTCTAGCGAGCGCACTAGTATCACACAGACGTGTGGGGATTAGTTTTGCCCAATGCTAGATGTCTCCTATATATAGCCTTCAAATCAGAGTTTGCCTTAGTTACAAAGCAATCCATATTCACCGTTAGATGAAAACCTGATTTAGATTCAAGCTAATATTTCTCAACCGTTAGATCGAAAACTTAGCTTGTTACACACACTTGGGTAGACGTTTAATGGATTTGTGAAAACCGTTCCCAAACGTGTACGTGTATGTTGGTTCAACATAGTAACCCAAAAGGTTAACCATATGAGCATTTCATATTAACCTAGTTCTTCTTCACCATAACTAGTTCAATTGACTCAATGAACTAGTTAGAGAGTTGTTCAATTTCTATGAGATCTTATGTAACTACACAAGACACAATTGAAACAAAAATGATTCGATTCGATGAATCGGCTCATGAATTTTATAGCCGCGATTTGCATAAAGCATTCCTTAGTAATTTAAGTTTCATGTTTAGAGCACATCTTTAGATCATAACCACTGAAGCTCACAAACAAGTTCGCGGACTTAAGGCAACCGGCAGAGTTTTCCAAACTCAGCAGAAAATCTCGGCAAAGAGACTTCCGCCAGTTCGCGGACTAGGTTCGCGGACTAAACACGCAAACGAGTTTTTGAAAAATCCCAGCAGAAATTCTCTGTAAGAGAACTTCCGTCAGTTCGCGGACTTGGCAAAGCCAATTCCTCCGGTTTCTCTCAATCAACAAAGTCCGAAAATTTCGGATTAAGGAACACATGGTTATGTAAACTCTCATTCCAATCATTGAGACATTCTCATAGGACGTTATATAGTCGTTATTCATAGACCGTTTCACGTCAGATCAATTCTCAAAGTAATTGAAACTTTTCATGACTTTCGTCACTAGGTGAAGATAAACTTGATCAAAGCGAAACGCTTTACCAACACACGATTTCGAGAAAAAGATAAGTAGTGAATACTCAGCTCGAAATGTCAAATGTGCATGATCCAGTCTATATAACATACGACTTTTTGTCTCATAAGAAGTAAGAGATAGAATAGATAAAATTTTGAGTGATAGATAAGTTCAAGTCTCCACATACCTTTTTGTTGGTAAAGTTCCACGGTTCCTTGAGTAGATCTTCGTCGTTGTATGATGAATCGCCATGAAGTCCTTGAGCTCAGTACACTTTCCTATCCCAGTCCGAGACTTAGCTATAATAGACTAGAAATATGGACTCATAGTTTTGATCACCAACATTGACAAATGCTTGATATAGCAACGCATGCGAGGTTGACCGAGCTATGCTCTAACACCCTTTTTTACATAAGGGACAAGCACCATCTACTTCGAAAAGGGGGATCCCTAACCTATACTGGAGAATTTCCTAGATCCAACATGTTGATTGAGCCCCAAAATTGGAATTTCCATCAGGAAATCCCACGCATCTTTTGTTTGGTTGCATTGCCATAACACAGAATCACGCTCTGTCATAACATAACTGGTGGGTATGTTCTTCTTGATCGCATAAAAGTAGATAGTTGCCAAGGAGTTCATGGAAAGTGCTAAGAGAAGAGACAACACCACATATAGAGTTGAAGGAGTCCATAAATTGCTGGAGAGGAGGACCACAACCACTGAAACCAGTTTTTCTCAAAATGGTGGACTGCAATTCTTAGGTCTGTAGACAGGAAGCAAGGAAACAATAGTGCTTGGTGTCTTGCAAAGTATACGCACCCAAAACTCTATGCTTGAAATGCAGAGTAGAGAGTCTGTGTTGAAGAAGACCATAACCCATCCCGTCTCCTGTAATAATATGTCGAAGAAAATGATGCAAACGTGTGTCAAACAAGTCTTGAGCTTCATGAAAAAACCCTGGATTGGTAGTTCGTAGCGCGAAGTAGATCCCTGACACACCTGTACAATTCTGAAATAAAATCAGTTCACATTAAGGGTCATCTAGCTTTTCTGCCGCATCTACTGACAACCAAATCCTTGTTGAATTGAGCATCAAGACTAACCAGACCACCAAATAGTTTCATTCCCTTAGCCGTCCTTAAGGCTGTCAATATACGTCCGAAATCCGAGATCCGATTCCGAAAATTCGACATCCTATAGGATTTAATCCGATGTATCGGATTTCGGATTTCGGAACTGTATTACTTATCAGAATTTATCTCCTTATCATAACGGAACCGGATAAGGCTATATACGATAGGTTAACTTCCGACATCCGATAAGCCTAAGGACGTATAGTATTTTCCACTCCTAGGTATTAGATGTCGATAAGATAAGCCTTTATCTTTAACATTTTTTTCTTTTCTCTCCTCAACATAAAGAGACTGATAGAGAGAATCAGAGAGATATCCAAAGAGCCACAGTCTCAAAAAGAGGTAGATCGATAGAGAGAGTTTGATACTCACCAAGACATATTGAATCGTTTGCCAGAGACAGATAACAGATTGAATCGTGAGAATCGATTTGAGATGGTGTTGTTATTGATTTTAGGTCAGGTCAGAGAAGATAAGTTTTTCATTCAGAAAACAAGTAAGTAATCTAAACCCTTTGTTGATTTTTGTTAAAATCGACTCATGCATGATGTTTTTGTTGATTATGTTAGAGAATTGCTCGGTAGAACTCGCATGCGTTGCTATCTCAATCATGTTTGTCAAGTTTAGTTGTCAAAACTATATGTCATGATTTCTTGACTACTTATAGCTAAGTCTCAGTTTAGGACAGTTTAGCGTAGTTGAGCTCCAGACTCCATGGCGATTATCTTACGAAGACGAAGAACTACTCAAGGAACCAGTGGAACTTCATCGGACTAAAAGGTATGTGGAGACTTGAACTTATCTATCACTCAAAAATCTATCTACTCTATCTCCTACTCTTGAGACAAAGTCGTATAAGTATGATAGTTTTCATACATACACATTTGCTATTTCGAGACGAGTTTACTCGCCTATCTTTTTATCGAAATATGTGTTGGTAAGCTTTCGCTTTAACCACTTTTCATCTTTACCCGTGACGAAAGTCATGATGACATTTCAATCTTGAAAATAGCTTTGATGACGATAGTTGTGAATAACGACTGTTATAACATTATAAAAGAATGTTTCAATGATTGAAACGTAGAGTTGAGATTACGTAACCAACTAAGGATATAAGCATATATAGTGTGTTCGCACATTAGTGTATAAATCAATGTGCCCGAAACCAAGTGTGTGCATATGTGTGCATACGGTATTGGTAAAGGAGACAGGTTGAGTACGCGTACCAGCGGAAGTTTTCGAACCGAAAATTTCTGTTGAGTTTGTAAGTTTGCAGACTGTTAAATCAGTCACCTCAGGTACGCATACCCGTACGCGTACCCACAGAAGTTTTCGAACCGAAAATTTCTGCTGAGTTTGTAAACTCAAATCCGGTAGCTATGGTACACGTACCCATACGCGTACCCAAGCTGGTTATATTTCTCAAATTGGAAGTTCATGAACTTAAAACAATAAATTATAAGGAATGCAATCTTTGCAAACTGTGGCTATATTGTTCATGAATTGATTCAAGTGAATCAAACCGATTTTGTTTCAATGGTGTCTATTCATAAAGACCTAAGAAATTGAACAACTCTTCAACTAGTTCTTATGAGTCATTTGAACTAGTTATGAGAAAGATGAATACAGTTAATATGAAAGTACTCATATGGCTAACCATTGGTTAACTATTTCTGAACCAACTAAGTGCACATGTTTAGGTACGGTTACTCAAACTTAAATGAAATACATTTCATTTGTGTGTGACAAGCTAAGTTTCGATCTAACGGTTGAAAGATATTAGCTTAGTTAAATCAGGTTTTTCATCTAACGGTGAATATTGAATGCTTTGTTACCAAGGTAACTTGGATTGCAAACCCTAATTTGAAAACTATTTAAAGGAGACATCTAGCAACTGGAAAAACTAATCCCCACACCTCTTGTGTGATACTAGTTGGTTTGCTAAAGTCAATTCTCCTTTAACCTTAGGTTTCTTCTAGAGACCTTGTAGATTAACGATCGAAAGACTTCATTGGGATTGTGAAGCCAGACGAAACTACTTCTCTTGTAGTTGAGCGTTCTGATTTTGCCATTTTCTATCGTACGAGTTCAATTGAATAATTGACTTGAGATTATATCTACAATAGGGCAAGATAAAAAGAAATCAAAAACATCTTCGTCTCATCGTTTGTGATTCCGCAATATCTAGTTTCGCTACCATACGATTTAGATTATTGTGAGGTGATTTATAATTCTAGGTTGTTCTTCGGGAATATAAGTCCGGGTTATCAATTAGTTCCTGTTCACCTTGATTTTATCATAAGACGGAACAAAACTCATAGGTTTATCTGTGGGAGACAGATTTATCTATTATCGTAGACTTTTCTGTGTGATACAGATTTGTTTATTAAAGTCTTCTACTTTGGGTCGTAGCAATTCTTGGTTGTGGGTGAGATCAACTAAGGGAATCAAGTACGTAGTATCCTGCTGGGATCAGAGACGTAAGGAGCGCAACTGTACCTTGAATCAGTGTGAGATTGATTAGGGTTCAAGTACAGTCCAGACCGAAGTTAGTTTGTAGTAGGCTAGTGCCTGTAGTAGTTTAATACAGTGTGGTGTTCAATCTGGACTAGGTCTCGGGGTTTTTCTGTATTTGCGGTCTCCTCGTTAACAAAATTTTTGGTGTCTGTGTTATTTCTATTCTGCATTATATTTTGTTATATAATTAAAATATCACAGGTTGTGCGTTAAGATCAATCAATTAGAATATCCAACCTTTGGTTGTTGATTTAAATTGATTGACACTTCGATATTGGTCTTTCGTACCATCCAAGTTACCTCTCTAGTATTTGATAAAGACTCGCAGATTTCTATTTGCTTGAGTATAGATCAAATCGAGTGATTGAGATATTAACTCTTTGATATACTTTTATCTAGATTGAGTCTTACTATCTAGTTGATTCTCTAGAAAGTATATTGGAGTTAGTCCATACAGATTTCCAATCGAAATATTGGGTGAGGTTGTTAGACCCCCGCTTTTTAAATTGGTATCAGAGCAAGCAAACACGTTCAAGACTTCAAAAGTCTGTGTTTGTATCAATCTGACTCTATGGACAGAGGTGCTATCTCTATTAGCGTACCACCAGTCTTAGATGGCTCAAACTACTTATGGTGGAATATTGCTATACGAGCTTTTCTTCAAGCGCATGATTTTCAATCATGGGTATATGTTGTTAATGGCTATGATGCTCCCGTTGTGGCAATAGGTAACGCTATTGTTCCAAAGAATATTGGCGAATACGATGCTGCTGAGATACTTGATGCAAAGCAAAACTCCTACGGTTTGAATGTTATCATACATGTCATTACCCTAAATCTTCAGCACCATGTGTCAAATTGCACTAGGTCTAAAGATGTGTGGGATATCTTAGAAACCGTATTTGAAGGAAATACCAGTGAAAAGGAATCCAGGTTTCAAAACCTAAATTCTGATTGGGAAAACCTTCGTATGGCAGATGAAGATTCATTTGATGAGTTGAATCACAAAGTGTCTGAAATTGTTAATGCATCTTTTGCATTGGGTAAGACTATTCCTGAAAAGGACATTGTGATGCAAATTCTCAGATCGCTGCCATCTAGATACGATTCTAATAAGCATGCCATCGTTGAGGGAAATAACCTTGATACCCTCTCCAGAAATACATTGGTTGGGAAGATAAAGATCTTTGATCACGAACATTCGTCCAAATCCAAGGATGTTGCGTTCAAAGCACTGAAAGACACAAAGTTACTTGATAAAAGTAAAAATGTGTATATCTCTGAATATGATGACTCTGAGACGGATTCATCAGATGAAGATCTTGACAAATCAGTCTCGATGATCACAAGACAGTTTAGGGATCTTCTGTTGAAGAGAAGTAAACGGTTCTCCAGAGATAAGCCAAAGGCATCAGTCAAACCTCATAATCGTATTCCTCCTAAAAACAGGGACACAGATGAAACTGATGACAAGGATATGCCTCAGCACTTTAAGTGTAAGGGTTTTGGTCATTTTGCAAATGAGTGCCCAAATCGTAGAAAATACACAGTGAACAAAGGTCTTGCTGCGACACTTGATGAGATGTCTGACAGTTATGATTCTGATGAAGACAAGAAATCAAGTGTTGCTCTTCTATGTGAAAATATTGATTTTGATAATTGTAGCAATACATACATCAATCTTGATAATCTTTTAGAAGAGAACCCAATCAAGACGGAAGAATCAATTGACCCATCTTTTGGAAACTCTATATTTAATGTTTCAGGATCTACTTTGTGCCTAGAATCTTGCACTTCACAGGCGCCTGAATCATCTTATTCGTTGACATGCTCCTATTGTTCTCTCAAGGGTCATGAAATTTCAAAGTGTTTCAAGTACAAACACAAGATGAGGTGTCAACAAGCTTCAATGAAGAGCAGATCGTCTAGCTATCAAGCTTAAATTAGCGGAGAAAACAGCTGAGGTATGTAAGATCTTATCTTCATCGAAGAAATTAGTTTCCAAAGATAGATTTAGACCACTAGAGAAGAAAACATGGTCTAAACATAAGGAAAGGTAGAGTTCCATGAATTCCAACCAAAAGGGTCATGGTGGACAGATTGTTGTTCACCACAACACAAATTGATTGTGTTGTCTTGTGCATCTTGTATCATGTGCCTGTTCAAAAGAGACAAGATCTTGCACGCCTCAGGCATTAAAAATAAAAAATTTTAGTTTTGTTTTTTAGCTTAGTATTGTTTGGTTTTTGGAATTCCTCCATATCACTGTTGATATTGGAAATGACCGTTTTTCCAAAAGAAAAGGGTTATTATCGACAGTTCTACTCTTTATAGGGTTGTGAGTTGGACGTGTACGAACCTGTTTAAAGGTTTCGAAACCCTACATTCCTTTTTCCTTCTCTGATACTATTTATATCTTAAGACTGCTTGTTGAGAATGTGTATTCCTCTCACAAAACCGGTTGCATAAGGGTACTCCAAGCATCATGTCTTCTAATGGAAAAGATATCAATATGATTTTTAAGCCATCAATCACTAAGAAAAAAGAGAAATCTCCTTTGTCTCCAACTTTGAAAAGAAAAAGAAGGAATTGAGGAAGCCAAGAGCAGTTCCTTCTAATTCTCAGAAGTTTTCTGATGTTCTTGAAGAGTTGAAGCTGGCAAGAAAAGAGATTCAACAAATAAAGGCTTGTGTTTTAAGATCATTAGAAATTCAGAAGGCCTTGGTTCGACATCATCAACCAAGACGGTTTATTGGTATTGACTCCTTCCTCCATGAATATGTTCCAATGGCTGTTGACGACAAGGAGTTCGGGGACGATAAGGAAATTTTCAAAGATCTTAACGTCTTAAGAGAATTTTATTCTTGTTTTGTTTAGGAAGAATAACTAGAAATTGGAATAGCCATTATTATGAGTACACATAGCTATGTCCAATGTTTTCATCTTGCAATGTTTTTAGATTTATTTATTTAAATTCTAAAGTGATTTGGAAGATGATGTTTGCAGTATTAATCTTTATGGTTTCATATATTGCAATATGTTATGGGATATGTTTGTTTGCGTCCGTGAACTATTATTGTCCCATAAAATGTCAAAAGTTATCTCCTTCATATGTCGATATGCATGTATTGATACAAGATCGATGAACTTTTGACAAACAAAAGTTAAGCCTATTATGTTAATTCTTTGATGAAAGATAGGTTAAAATCTTTTGTTCACGAGGATTATGTCTATTATATGTCGTTATGCAAATAGTGATGAAGATAGAATGAATCTTTGTATATTCCGCAGTATTGATCTTCACTGGTCCATATTATATATATATACTGTGCGGCTCCATAAGTGTTCTTATGTGAGCATTTCCGACTAGACTAATCATAGATTCATTTGTGATTAATTTGGTTGTGCATTCCGATTAAATTAATCATGGGTTCTCTTGTGATTAGTTTGATTGAGAATCTTTGGATACAAAATCATTTCCTTATGGTTTTTGGTGTCTAAAGAAATCCTTCTTTTCTTGTAAAAGTAAGGTCGCTCTTGTTGTTCTTTCGGGAATGACATCAAATGGGGGAGAGTTCTTTTGAACTTGCACTTAATTTCCATATCTTTGTGGGGAGTGCAGCTGTGAAATATTTAAGGGGTTATCTTGTATCTTTATAAACTCCTTGATGAATGCATTTAGCTTCGGATATATGATTGCATCTAAACAAGTTGATATGTACTTTTCTTTGGTCTTGAAGCATCTCCGTGGAAATTTCATTAGGATCCCGTTTTCGTACCTTTGCCAATTTTATTGACAAAAAGGAGGAGAATTAATATGTAGTTCACACTACAAATACATATGGTTTACGTGTTTTACGGAGTGGTTTTCATGTTGAGATGAAAGTATTGACTAAGGGGGAGTGATACATATCACCATAGTATTGTTGTCGAAGTTGTGATATAAGAACTTTGATACTGTGTAATAATACTATGACACCGTATAACAATGATTGAGAGCTTTTGTTTTCTCAATGTTATGGCTACAGATCTTCAACAATTATGATGCTGAATTGAACATCTATGGAATCATGGGAGTACTTGGAAAAGACGAAGTTTTCGAGTAATGTTAAAGCACCAAGGAGATCAAGCATGTGTACTAGAAGCTACAAAGTTTTATTTATTTTGTAATCCATATGTATTAATAGTTTTTCCACTAAAATTGACAAAGAGGGATATTGTTAGAGCATTGCTCGGTCGAAATCGCATGCGTTGCTATCTCAAGCATGTTTGTCAAGTTCAATTGTCAAAATTATATGTCTTGATTTCTAGACTACTTATAGCTGAGTCTCGGTTTAGGAAAATTTAGTGTAGTTGAGCTCCAGACTCCATGGCGATTATCTTAGAAGACGAAGAACTACTCAAGGAACCAGTGGAACTTCATCCGACTAAAAGGTATGTGGAGACTTGAACTTATCTTTCACTCAAAAGTCTATCTACTCTATCTCCTACTCTTGAGACAAAGTCGTATAAGTATGATAGTTTTCATACATACACATTTGCTATTTTGGTCCGAGTTTACTCGCCTATCTTTTTCTCGGAATATGTGTTGGTAAGCTTTCGCTTTAATCACTTTTCATCTTTACCCGTGACGAAAGTCATGATGACGTTTCAATCTTGAAAATAGCTTTGATGACGATAGTTGTGAATAATAACTGTTATAACCTTATAGAAGAATGTTTCAATGATTGAAATGTAGAGTTGAGATTACGTAACCAACAATGGATATAAGCATAATAGTGTTTTCGCACATTAGTGTATAAATCCATGTGCCGGAAACCAAGTATGTGCATATGTGTGCATACGATATTGGTGAAGGAGACATGTTGAGCATGCGTACCCGTACGCGTACCAGCGGAAGTTTTCGAACCGAAAATTTCAGCTGAGTTTGTCAGTTTGCAAACTGTTAAACCAGTCACCTTAGGTACGCATACCCGTACGCGTACCCACGGAAGTTTTCGAACCGAAAATTTCTGCTGAGTTTGTAAACTCAAATCCGGTATCTATGGTACACGTACCCGTACGTGTAACCAAGCTGGTTATATTTCTCAAATCGGAAGTTCATGAACTTAAAACAATAAATTATAAGGAACGCAATCTATGAAAACCGTGGCTATATTGTTCATGAATTGATTCAAGTGAATCAAATCAATTTTGTTTCAATCGTGTCTATTCATAAAGACCTAAGCAATTGAACAACTCTTCAACTAGTTCTTATGAGTCATTTGAACTAGTTATGAGCGAGATGAATACGGTTAATATGAAAGTGCTCATATGGATAACCATTGGTTAACTATTTGTGAACCAACTAAGTGTACACGTTTAGGTACGCTTATTCAAACCTAAATGAAATACATTTCACTTGTGTGTGACAAGCTAAGTTTCGATCTAACGGTTGAAATATATTAGCTTGGTTAAATCAGGTTTTTCATCTAACGGTGAATATTGAATGCTTTGTTACCAAGGTAACTTGGATTGCAAACCCTGATTTGAAAACTATATAAAAGAGACATCTAGCAACTGGAAAAACTAATCCTCACACCTCCTGTGTGATACTAGTTGGTTTTCTAGAGTCGATTCTCTTTTAACCTTAGGTTTCTTCTCGAGACCCTGTAGGTTAACGACTGAAAGACTTCATTGGGATTGTTAAGCCAGACGAAATACTTCTCTTGTAGTTGAGCGTTCTGATCTTGCCATTTTCTATCGTACGAGTTCAATTGAATAATTGACTTGAGATTATGTCTCCGATAGTGCAAGATAAAAAGAAATCACAAACATCTTCGTCTCATCGTTTGTGATTCCACAATATCTAGTTTCGCTACCATACGATTTAAATTATTGTGAGTTGATTGATAATTCTAGGCTGTTCTTCGGGAATATAAGTCTGGGTTATCAATTAGTTCCTATTCACCTTGATTTTATCATAAGACGGAACAAAACTCATAGGTTTATCTGTGGGAGACAGATTTATCTATTATCGTAGACTTTTCTGTGTGATACAGATTTGTTTATTAAAGTCTTCGACTTTGGGTCGTAGAAGCTCTTGGTTGTGGGTGAGATCAGCTAAGGGAATCCTGCTGGGATCAGAGACGTAAGGAGCACAACTGTACCTTGAATCAGAGTGAGATTGATTAGGGGTCAACTACAGTCCAGACCGAAGTTAGTTTGTAGTAGGCTAGTATCTGTAGCGGCTTTATACAGTGTGGTGTTCAATCTGGACTAGGTCTCGGGGTTTTTCTGCATTTGCGGTTTCCTCGTTAACAAAATTTCTGGTGTCTATGTTATTTCTATTCCGCATTATATTTTGTTATGTAATTGAAATATCACAGGTTGTGCGTTAAGATCAATCAATTAGAATATCCACTTTTGGTTCTTGATTTAAATTGATTGACACTTGGATATTGGTCTTTGGTACCATCCAAGTTATATCTCTAGTATTTGATAAAGACTCGCATATTTCTATTTGCTTGAGTATATATCAAATCGAGAGATTGAGATATTAACTCTTTGATATACTTTTATCTAGATTGAGTCTGACTGTCTAGTTGATTCTGTAGAAAGTATATTGGAGTTAGTCCATACATACTGCTAATAGAAATATTGGGTGAGGTTGTTAGACCCCCGCTTTTTCAGATTATATTGAAGTTGAGATGATTGATAATTCTGAAATTAGGGTTTCTAGGAGAATTTCGAAATTAGTTTCTGTTTTTTTCTCAAATTGATTGCAACATGATTAATTGTGTCAAGTTAATTACATATTATGCAAATTCCGTTTACTGATGAATCTCGTTTGAATTGGGTACAATTGGTTTAATTTTGATGAATCTCGTTTGAATTTTGGGAGCTTCTTTACTGACAATAGAGTTTGGTTCCTTTGAAAAACTGAATTGTCCAAACATTGCCATAGATCCCTGTCAATAATTGAATTAGGGACTGAAAAGATGAGGGTACCCAAATATACTTCAATCTAAAAATTTTCCACCTATAAGTCCTTTCTCCGAAAGTGATTGTCTATGGACTGAGTCGAGACAATACAACTAATCGGTTCACACTTCGTGTGATCGTCTATGGATACGAGATCGAGACAATAAGACAACAAGATAACTTGTGTGATTGGCCATGGATACAAGATCGAGACAATACAATAACAAAGTATGCTTAATTGATAATAGGTTCAGACTTAACCAAACACAATAGGATTGCTATCAAGTAAATAGGAATTAACGTTTGTGTATTTTACTTCTAATTATAATAAAACAGTTATAATTGTGGTAATAGAAAAGTAAAAGACACAGCAAGATTTTGTTAACGAGGAAACCGAAAATGCAGAAAACCCCCGGGACTAGTACAGAATTGAATACTCTCAAGATTAAGCCGCTATACAAAATCAAACCAACTTCATATAGTTGAGACCAAGCAACTAAACCTATAGTTCAACTAGTTTCGTCTGTATCCCTGCGCCTCCAACTTGCAATAAGTCACGCACTTGGAACAATTCCTTTGGTTCGTATTCCAAACAGTAAAGGAACAACAAATATGTTCGGTAACAACTCTTTTCAAACAAGTGATATGAGTTTGACAAAAGGCTCTTCCGTTTATCCCAATAAACTCCTTTGTCAGGTCCTTAGATCTATCTTTTCAACAACTACCAAAGTAATTGTTAAGATTATGCAATCAATACTTTGAATCACAAAGAATTGTATTGATGCCGATCTACTCAAATAATCAGTCCAATCTATCGCAAAGATAAACTGATTATAGTTGGATCCCCAGCCGATCAAGTTTTATGCACACCAAAGATTATGAACCCAAATATCTTCTTTGTCTTCAAATCTTTTTTGATCTTCAATAAACACCTGCACACAATCAACTTGAATCTCTTGTGATCAATAACACACAGAATGGAGTCTATTAACGATGGATTATCACAAGACATCTTTAGATCTACAAACAGTCTAAAGATCCCCGTCGAAACTTCGATCTAGTTTGAGTGAATCTTATATCAGAAGAGAAGATTCTCAAGCATAAACAAACTAGGTGCAATCAAAGTTCAACGACCTTTATTCAATCAAATCATTCGAGAACTAATAATAAACTGCAATTATCTAGTTTTCCACCAACGGTACTCGTAGAGCTTCCAATACCAAAGAAGTCTTTAAAGCGAGCGGTCGTAAGAGATTTCGCCTAATTAGGGTAATTTCCTCTCCGAATAGACGGATCCACCAGTAACAACACAACTAGGTAGTTTTGCTGGCTCTGAGGATTAGTTTGCTAGAAATGCAAACTTCAGTATTTATAGACAAGGAAGTTTGGACACCAAGGAATTTCCAAAACCGAATATTCTCAAAGATATGCAATAAGCGCAAAAACGGTTTTCATAATTCCTGAAAATGCTTTGTCCAAATATTGACCAAAATCTCATTAGAAAATCTCCAACTAGCAAATGCACATTACTAATTTTTATTTTCTAAAGATATGCATTTTAATTGCTGGAAATTAAAAGCATATAAAACTAAAAACCTTAATTAAAAGATTCTCAATTTATTTCGATCCGGGATTCTCCTTTAGCTATTAAGGAATATCTTTGAACAATAAAAGATAAGAGTTACTGCACATGTTCAAAGTATGTCGACATCTTTACTTTGTAAATCCGTTTTCATATTTACAATCTTGGAACCGATTTGCACACTTCCAAACAAGTTTAGAATTGATTCGTATGACTTCCAAGAACTATGTGATTGATTATCCTATCAAATCAACATTAATGGGTTTCACGGTTCTACCTCAACATAAAGTTTCGGTTCGACCTCCAAGTGGGTACTAGGATCGATTACACTAGTTACCATAAAATGGATAACTAAGTACTAGGATCGTTTACCACTTCTTATGGTAAAACTTGTGATCGGTTGACAAAGTTATAGGATCGGTTACACCAACTTACTAAAACTTGTTAAACCTCTTACAAGGATCGATTACACTTTCTCTTGTGATCGGTCACACCTCTTACTAGGATCGGTTACCCAATGACTAGTATTTAGTCACACCAATTTCAAGATATCGATCTTACCATCTCAGGTGATTACTTAAGATCGATTTCACTAATAAAAGTCATACCAATACAAAAGTCAGGCCTTGTGAATAGTTTTACCAAGATACATAAACAAGTTATGAGCGGTTATACTAAACACACATATTGGTAATTCAAAAGATTTGCAATGAATAACAATACCAATAAGCCTAGAGATTTCCCTTTCAATTCACAAAACAAGTTTATGAATTTACTTCTTTTAAACGAATGTAAAAAATTGTTTCCAAGGACGAAATCTTCACACATACCCATACATAATCACAATAGCATTAATATGATTATGGCGATGTCTTATATACACAGTTCAAAAGATAGACGTTATACTTCGTATTGTAATTCCTTAATACTATGTATTACTAGAGTATAATATTCACAGCTTCGCAGTTATGTTTTCAATATGCAAGACTTGAAAGATACGTTAGGGAATGAAACATTTCAAGTCAAATATTACTAACCTCAAGTGGAAGGATGATGTCATCATTGTAGCTCCTTACTTCTTCACATTCTTCAAGTCTTCACGTAATACTTGTAATGTCGCATATCCTAATACTTTCAAGCTAACCTATACGAAGTTGACTCTAGTAAATAATCAAGCGACTCTTTAAATGAGTTTTGGTTCACTAAAATATGACAATCAAACTTGACATACCAACGCTTGGTGGGTTCAACCGAGCTATGCTCTAACATGGACTAAATTTCCTTCATATTTATCACTGGTTAGGGTTTTTAAATTGATTGAGCTGATTGTACCTTGATTGATGTTTCTTTGATTCTTTCTTTTATCTACTTAATATCTCTATGTTGATAAAGAGTGGTTCATGTTTAGAAATTTTAAAACACCTCTCCCTTGTTTTTCTTTCCTCTATATTATTGATTTTGGTATGAAATGTGTAGTCTTCTTTTATATCGCACTTACTGTCTTCACCTTCGTTAAATGGTTCTCTTCTCTTATTCTGACTTGAATGTTTGTATACTATGTAGCTATGGAAAGACTGAAGTTGATGCGACATGCAAGCAGCCAAGCAAGAACACTAGCAGTCTGCCATTGCCCATTGACAATTTATTTCTTTTGCTGCATGTTCTGCATTTCTTTGTGACTTTTGTGGGGTTGTCTTTGTACTTTATTTTCATGTGTGAGACTGAGAGACTGAATTGAACTCTATTTTAGAACATTTTGAATGTGTATGAAGACGGAAGAAGACATTTTTAGAACTGAGTTGAAGTTTTGGACTTTGTTTTTCAGTTTTTTTTCTTTTCCAGAAACCGGATTTTATCGGAAATAAATCCGATATCCGATAACTTAGCCTAACGGAATCGGATTATGAATTTTGGATTCCGTCGGATTTTATCAGATATCGGATTTTCGATAAACCTTAAACTTAACCTTATCGGATTGGTCAAAATCCGACGGATTTTTATCCATTAACACCCCTAGCCGGCCTGCTAATATTAGTAGGGAAAACACCTGTGACTGAAGCTCTAGGATCAGGAGAGGGCCAAAACAGCTCAGTTTTTGTTACATTCATATGCAAGCCCCTCTCAACCCCTTCATCCTATATGATCTTTAAGACCTTTGCAACCATCGATCTATCGCCTATCAAGGTTCCATCATCAAGGTACCAGGCTTGAATTTCAAGCTCACATTGCTCCGCAATACTCTTGACCAAAGGATGAAGTGAGAGAGCAAACAACAGTGGTCCTAAAGGATCACCCTGCTGCACTCATGGGGATGTGGAGAGAACATGATCCATATAATACAAACGAGATGGAGAAGTGTAACAAAATTCTACCCAACAAGAAATTGATGGGCACATCTTATGAACCTCGGATAATTGTTAGAGCACTGCTCGGTCGAACTCTCAAGCGTTGCAATCTCAAGCTTGTTTGTCAAGCTTAGTTGATCAAAACTATATACTTGATTTATAGTTTACTTATAGCTATGTCTCGGATTAGGATAATGTGTAGTTGAGCTTTACACTTCATGACGTTCACCAATTGAAGAAGAAGATCTACTGAGAAGCTTGGAGGAACTCACACTCCGTAAGAAATCCTTTTTTTCTTGTAAAAGTAAGGTCACTCATGTTGTTTCATTGGGAATGACATCAAATGAGGGAGAGTTCTTAATTGAACTTATGCTTAATTGTCATATCTTTGTGGGGAGTGCGGCTGTGGAATATTGTAGGAGCTATCTTGTATCTTTATAAACTCCTTGATGAATACATTAAGTTTTGACTATGTGAAATCATCGAAACAAAGTTAATATGTTCTCTTTTAGTCATGAATTATCTCTTTGAGAATTTCATTATGATCTCGTAGTTTTCGTACCTTTACCAATTTATATTGAAAAAAGGGGGAGAATTATTTGGTAGTTCACACTATATACATATGGTTTACGTATCATTATGTAAGGGGGAGTGATTTTCATTGTAAGATGGAAGTATTGACTACGGGGGAGCGATACATATCACCATAGTGTTATTTCAAAGTTGTGATGCAATTGTACATTGATTCTATATAATAATACTATGACATTGTTTAACAATGATTGAGAACATATGTTTTCTTATTGTTATGGCTACGTATCTTTAACAACAATGGTGATGAGTTGAACACGTTCAGAATCGCTGGAGTAGTTGGAGTAGCGAAGAATTTAAGGAATGTCGAAGAGCCAAGGAAATCAAGCATGATGGATGAGAAGCTACAAATTTCATTTATTTTGTAATCCGTGTGTATTGATAGTTTTGTCACTAAATTTGACAAAGGGGGAGATTGTTAGAGCACTGCTCGGTCGAACTTGCAAGCGTTGATATCTCAAGATTGTTTGTCAAGTTTAGTTGATCAAAACTATATACTTGATTTCTAGTCTACTTATAACTATGTCTCGGATTAGGATAGAATGTGTGGTTGAGTTTTAGACTTCACGGCGTTCACCAATTGAAGAAGAAGATCTACTAAGGAGCTTGGAGGAACTTTATCAACAAAAGGTATATGGAGAATAAAACTTATCTATCACTCATAAGTCTATTTTATTCTATCTTCTAATGAGACTAATTCGTATATCTATATATAATTTTACATTATAGACATTTGATATTTTGCGCCGAGTTTATATCGCTTATATATTTCTAGAAATATGTGTTTAAAGTTTTTTGCTTTAACTATGTTCATCGTATTCTTGACGAGTTTAGTTGGAAACAATCTATTTGTTGGAAACTAAATGTTAAGTCAAAAGATGATCATGTGAAAATTACCTTGAACATCTTACATGATTTGTGTAAGACAGTCATTTGATGTTAACTTGGGAAGTTTCGTATTGATCATTCGATCACTTGAAAATTACTTGAAGCTAATAGTATGTGTGAGATTACCATTGTCGTCTTCTAAGGATGTTTGAATAATTGAAATGATAGTTTAGAACAATTGCCTATGTCTGGATGCAACACGGTATGCATACCTAGTATGCGAATTGTTTTGTAATGATTCAGGTCCGGGAAAGTTGTTTGCGTACCTAGTATGCGAACGGTTTTACCTGAGTTAGGTATGCGATGGCTGTTTGCGAACGGCTTGACAGGCCAAGGTCCGGAAATGATGTTCGCGTACCTGGTTTACGAACACAGTGGTTAAGTTCTAAAATTGGTAATGTATGGTTCTCATACTCATGAACTAAAACATTTATGAATTAAGGAATGCAATCTTTGCAAACCGTGGCTTAAAGTTCATGAATTGATTCTTGTATAAGTACTTTGTATGGTTACGAATCAATCCGATTGTGTTCCAATTTGTTCATATATATTTCTATGAGACATTGAACAATAGAACAAATCTACTTGGAACACAATTAGATTCATTTGATTATCTTTCATGATTGATTGATCATAATATTTGATCTAGAAGTGTTAGATGAATATATGGTTAAGACAAAAGTCATCATATGGCTAACTTCGGTTAATTGTTATTGAGCTAGCTCAATATACACGTTTAGGTACATATGGCTAACTTCGGTTAACTGTTACCCATATCTAGATGGAGGTATATTTCATTTGTTTGTAACAAGCTAAGACCATCTAACGGTGGAGATTAATTGATTAATTTCTTAGCAGACTTAGCTTGAATCTTAAATCAGGATTTTATTTAACGGTGAATATTTAATGCTTTGTTACTAAGCTATCTTAGATTTGATTTTAAGCAACCCTAATTTGAAAGACTATATATGGGAGAACTCTAGAAAATGGAAACCTGATCCCGACACTTTCATGTGTCCTAGTTGCAAACTAGAGCCAATTCTTCTTTAACCTAGGGTTTTCCAAATCCATTATAGGTTAACTACTTGAAGACTTCATTTGGGATTCGTGAAGCCAGATCAAACTATTTTCTCTATAGTTGCGTATTCTGATCTTACTTGTTTTATCGTATTGAGTTTTATCCTTTCTAAGATTTACTCGAGATTTATCTATGATATGTAAGATATAAAAAGTAATCACCACAGTTCTTCGTCTCAGATTCTTGTGATTCCGCAATAACTTCTTCTGTTAATTAGTTGGGTTATTGTGAGGTAATTGATATTTCTAGGTTGCTCTTTTGGAGTATAACACCGGATTATCAATTAGTTCATGTTCACCTTGATTTTTATCAAAATATAGAACAAAACCGAATAAAGAACAAACATATCTTTGGGAGACATATTTGTTCATAAGTCTTCGACTTTGGGTCGTAGCAACTCAGAGTTGTGGCTGAGATCAACTAAGGGATCAAGTGCGCAGAATCCGGCGTGGTTCTAGAGGCGTAAGAAACGCGACTGTACCTTAATCGGTGTGAGACTTGGTTAGGGCTCAACTACATTCCAGTCTGAAGTTAACTTGTAGTAAGCTAGTGTCTGTAGCGGCTTAATAAAGTGTAGTGTTCAAAGCTGGACTAAGTCCCGGGGTTTTTCTGCATTTGTGGTTTCCTCGTTTACAAAATTTCTGGTGTCTGTGTTATTTCTTTTCCGCATTATATATGTTTTTATAATTGAAATATCACAGGTTGTGCGTAGTTCAATCAGTTGATAAATCATACCTTGATTGTTGTATATAACTTGATTGAAACTTGGACATTGGTCTTTGGTACCGTTCAAATTACTTCTCTTATATTCAATCGGGCTCGCAAATTCCTATTTGCTGATTGCGGATTGAATTGAGAGATAAAGATACAAAACTCTTTGATATACTTTTCTCTATATTGAGTCTGAATGTCTAGTTGATTCTCTTGAAAGTATATTGGAGTTTGTCTATTCAGATTGCCAAACGAAATATTGGGTGTGGTTGTTAGACCCCCGCTTTTTCAGTAAACTTATTATCTCATACCCAAAATGATCAAAAGTGATATAACATGCATTGTGTTTTATGAATCTGGTTACTGACAGTAAATTATGTTTCATATCTGGAAAATGCAAGACATTGTCAAGTCTAAAACTAGTTTTTGGTGTATGAATTTGTGTACTACCATTTTGTGAAATGGTTAGTATCTTACCATTGCCAATCATGAAACTATCTTTTCCTTTGTAGTTAGAAGTATTTTGAAGTATTGTCATGTCTCTAGTCATATGAGTTCAAGCACCACTATCAGAAATCCACACACTGTATTTGATGAGGAAGGATTATCATTAACTGCGGCATCGTTGACATTCAAGCTTGTGAAAGCATGTTGACTAGCACCAACACCAGAAGAATGTACTACTTTATTAGAATAATTTGCTTGATCATCAAAATTAGCAAAGTTTGCTTGAACCTTATAACCAGTTGAGTTACCAGTTGGTGGTGGACGATACCTAAAAAACATCTAGTTGCTACATGACTATTCTTTTTACATATCTGACAAAACTTTTTTTGAATAATCCATATAAGGTCTTGTATCACCATTTGAACTTCACCCATTCTGATATTGACCATTTGAGTTATTAGAACTAGACCCATGTTGATCCTGACTGTTCTTGTAATTGCCACTATTACCATTCCTGTTATTACCACCCTTTCTTTTGTTATTATTATAACCATTACAACCATTTCTTGTAAACAAAGCAGTTGAATTTTGTTCATCATAAACATTTCTCGTATTTTATTGCTTGGCAGCCAAAAACTGCTCATGAGAAAGAAGTTTAGCTTTTACTTCTCCAAAAGAATAAGGTTTCTCCCTACTCTGTGATGAAATGATGAATATATCATAATCACTCCCTAACCCATTCATCATTAAATCTTCATCACTTAGTTTTTCTCCAATTGCTGCTAAAGAATCACCAATAGTTTTAGTTTTCTGAAGATAAACCACAATAGACTAATTTCCCTTTTTAATTCCATGCAGTTGGGTTCTTAACATTTTTTTTCTAGACAAAAACTTTGATTAGATAATGCCATATCTCCCTTTTCTATAGAAAGACCCAGATAATCATCATTAACAGTTGGTGTGAAAGTTTCCTTAAGACATGTTGAAACAAATTTATCTAACTTTCTCCAAGAAACCCATTTTCGGTTAATTATGTCAACATCATTAACATTTTTCTTGTGGTGGTTCTGCCTTCTTACCATCCACATATCCATAGATATCAGTAGAAACCAAAAATCCCTCAAATTGATCACGCCAAAGCAAATAGTTGGAATAATCTAGCTCATGGATACTAAATTTTTTATATTTACAAAAGGAAGAGCACAAGAATTACTAGAGGAAGTCGATATTGTATTGCTAATTTGATGATTCTGCAAATTTTCCAGATATGGGTTAAAATTGTTATTGTTGTTGCAATCAGATGTTCTTATAGTTACCATAAAGATTCACAAGAACCCTAGAATTGGATAATTGGGGGAAAATTATTGAATTTATTATTTCCCATAATCGGTGATGAAAAGCTAAAAATTATTGATAAAATTTATTGAGCTTTGGTGATCGAATGATTGAGGACCGTTTCTAGTATGATACTATGAGAATTAATGTATTCTCAAGATAATCAAGATCAAGAATGAAAACAGAGATGAGAGAAATAAGAAGAAATTATATTTCTGTTAAAGTAAATGTTACTGAGAGGTCTGTATTTAGACACATTTAGGACATTTTCTAACACATTTGACCACGAAGACTTATTGACATGTTGATACTCATTGACTTTGGTAATATTCATATTACAGAAACATCATTCGTTGAAACTAAGATCATCATGAAAACTCAAGAACCTAAGAAAGGATATGTTATAACTATCTTTTAGAGTGTAAGAGGTGGTCTGTATAAGCTAGTTGGCTATGGTTTTCAAACAATGGGTTCCTCTGTTTTCAAGGAACCCATTGACAAAGTTGATGAAATTAAGAGTTGGGTAGATACTAGCATAAAGCAAAACAAGAATGAAGTCAACTTATGGTTGTTGAAGTTAAGCAGCGTGCATAAAAGATTATTAATGATCCAAAATCTAGGGCATATAAAAAGGTGGATGATACTATAGTTGTTTACAAGAACACTATTTATATCTTGAGTGGAGTTATTCCAGGATCAACCATGGTTCTTGCTGGAGTTACCTTGGGAGTTGGCTTTAGATTTGCTAGGATTCACTCCAAGTTATTTGAAGATATGGTGAAGAGAATGAAGTTAGTGGTTTAGGTTTTAAGGATTGAAGGTCTCTAAGGTAATTTGGATCATGAACAATGGGTATTAAGGGTTTATCAGGTTGTCTTATGTAAGGAAAATAATGGAAATTAAGGGTTTATCAGGTTGTCAGGGTCGCCTCAACGTTCTCGGAGGCATTAGGAGAACTTCAAATTTGAGTTTTTTTATGTGTCTCTAATACGCTAGAAAAGATTATTTTTTTTTTAAGAAAAATGTTTTTTAAAATAAAGGAATTTATTTCTTAAAAGTGGTTACAAAATGTCCAAATTCATAATGATAATATATGCGAAACAAATATTTACACGAAAAGAAAACAAATCATATTGCACTAGAAAACGTATATGTAAAAAGATATTCATCAACAAAAACAAAAGTTCGTATAATGACACATTGTATTTTTCATATGTGAAACAAATTTTGACAATTAAATTAATAGTACCTGCAAATAGTAAATGTATTCATATACTAACATGAAATTTTATATTGAAAAAAACTACTTATATGCAAATAATCAAATGCAAGAGAATAAATCATGCTATAAATTTCGCAGGTGTAAACTATTTTTGTTTTGAATATAACATTTTTCTTCAACAAATTAAAAGTGGCACATTTCGTATATATAGAAATAAATTTGGGGTCTTGCAAATCCTAACTTGAAAATTGCTTTAGAATTTATTGAAATGTTAATGAAAATAATTTTAATGTGTAAAGAAGAATTTATAATTTGTAATTTGGGCAAACGCCTATTACCTCGAGTTTTTTTGTAAGCGACTAAAATAAATATGCATGACAACAGGTAATATCTAAATTCATTTACTCAATCGTAAATATTAGCATATATTTACAATCTCGTTCAAGAAGGTGTGTTAGAGTGAATGCTCGTTTGAACCCACATACCTTGGTATGCGTATGTTGTCAAGTATGGATGGCAAACTATTATTTTTTTGATTTATCCTACTAAAGTCAGCTTCAGTTTGGAATAAAATAGGTAATAGAGTCTTAGGATTTTCCAAGTTACTCAAGAAGAATGAAAAACTGAAGATTACATGAAGACTTCAATTTGAAGAAACTTCATTGAGGTAAGAAACGAAGAATGGTCTTTCCTTTTTGACTCTTTTTTGTTCTATTTATATATATATATTTACTGTAGCAAAAGTTGAGGACTTTAGTAGATGATCATATCACGGATTAAGTCTAGTGATATTTCAACTTCCCAAGCTTTTTTTTGTCGAGAACTCGAAACTAAGCTTGATAGAAAGCACAAGTTTTGTAATGTAAATCTCAAGGCTTTCAAATTCATTCTTGAGTTTGTAAAGTTTTGTTTTTGGTAGTTCACTACTAATAATTTTCACTCACTTGAGTTCGCGAACTCAAAAGTTTGAGTTTTCGAATTTATTACTTGTAGAAATCAAAAAGTAAAGTTAATAAGTCAATTTTGTTTGCAAACCTAAATAGGTAAGTTCATGAACCTATCGTTGAAATTTCTTCTGTGACCTTCTTGACATTTGAGTTTGCGAACCTAGTGAAGAAAATTTCTCATGAGGCTTAATGCGATCTGAGTTTGTGAATTTGAAAGGGTGAGTCGCGAACCTAGTACAAGAAAAGTTCTCCAGCGATTTTTTGGGCATTTGAGTTCGCGAACCTAAAGGTTTGAATGTTTTGTATAACTTCAATTGTTTTTCATTTCTCGAACCTATACATATTCTGGATTCTTTTTTGTCTCTAACGAGTTCACGAAGTCATCACCTGAGTTCATGGACTTGACAGATAAACAAGTCAACCTAATAAACTATTGACTTTGGAATCATTCAATCTTTTTTAATTTTCAAAGAAAACTTTTCACACGCTTAAGAATTGTTTTTTTCTTAACTAATTCCTTTGTATGGAAAAGTTTTAAGTTCTTTCTAAGAATTTATCTATCTTGAGATTCAAGATTTTAGATTTTCTTATAGACAACTGCCTCTTTGTATACATTGTATATCCTTGGTAGTTTGAAGTTAATCTTGGTAGTAATTCTTTTAATAAAATGTACTTGAGCTGACAATAATGTACAACTTCAAACTATGGAAAAACCTCATTGCAAGTCTAACTCTTACCAATATTTTTTTTTTGTTGTATCTAAGGAAACTACGAGAATCACTTCTTCCGTTCTCCAGCAAATTCTCCGTATGGAGTCTAACCCTCCCTCCTAAGACTTTCTCAGAAATTTATAATGGTATTTGTGGACCTACTTTTTTAATCTTAAAAGTCTATCTCTCTCTATATATAATTTTATTAATATTCTGAAGGTAATGCCAAACTGTACACATGTTTAAAAACAAGGAAATTCTATAAATCCTAGGTAATTTAACTGAGTTACCGAGCACACGAGAGATTTGGATGAATTCCGGGAATTTTAATCCCACTCAAGATTGTGAATTTTGTAACCAAACCCACCATAATCATTTTTTATGGTTGTCATAGCCATAAGATTTTAATTAGGATTTTTTTTTCTTCTTTACAAAATCACTATTATTCGAACCCTAATCACAATAATATTTCCATAAGTGATCCAAAAAGATCGAGGCCAAACCTTTAGATGAATCAAAACAAAAATCTAGGTCAAATCCGTTTGGCAAGTTCAGAGAACTTATAATTTTCTGGCACCGAAATTGTTGGACAAGGTTAGTGCACCACAATGAATCCCTCAGTGAGAGCATTTAGATTCCCACCAAAAAAAAATTTGTTGAGTAACTGATCTCCACAGTGAGAAACACCATAATGGAGACGGTTATATATGTATCCGACCCTTTGGGGGTATTTAAAACATGAACCAGAATTTTGAATAAGTTGAGCGGCCCCAGGAAACCTTTTGATAAAGATGCGTACCAAAAATTTTGGCGTCAAAACAAAGCCTTCAAATAGCTTCAGAATAAAGCTGATACCACTATACCAGTAGCACAACCCTTTCTATAAATATAAAAACCCTTTGCATATCTTTCTTACATTCCTATCCTTCGATTTTTTTATATTTTTCATCTTTTACTTTTTTTTTTTTTTTTTTTTTTGGGTTATGTTTGATAAATTATTGCGCAGGCACTTTCAAATCAACAGACTGTTGATTATCCCAGTTTCAAGCTTGTGATTGTTGGTGATGGTGGAACTGGTAATTATAATGATGCAATCATGCTTATTAGTAGATTTCCCGACTGAGAATATTATGTTCTGACTGAGAGTACTGTTTTCTTTTTTTGTTTATTGTTATTAATTTTGAATTTTCACTATGTGCTCAGGAAAGACTACTTTTGTCAAGCGACATCTTACAGGAGAATTTGAAAAGAAATATGAACGTGAGTTTGTTTAAATTTATTGAATTTAGAATTCGATTGCGTCGAAATGATAATAGTGCATGTTTTATATATTGATGGAAATCTTTATGTTGATATTGTTGCAGCTACAATTGGTGTTGAAGTTCATCCTTTGGATTTTCATACAAACTGTGGACGTATTAGGTTCTACTGTTGGGACACAGCTGGTCAAGAAAAGTTTGCGGGCTTAGAGATGGATATTAGTAAGATTTTATGCTTGCATCTTTCGGTTCTTAGAAATTGGTCAAGATTGCTGCAAATTCAAGCTTATAATCTTTTATGTTCTCATGTAGCATCCATGGGCAATGCGCGATAATTATGTTTGACGTTACTGCCCGTATGACTTACAAGAATGTCCCTACCTGGCACAGAGATATCTGCAGGTTTGTTTCCTCTCCATTGCTTTCCATTCATTAGTTGTAACCTTTGAAGTATCAGTATTTTGAAACTTAAATGGTCGCAATTGTAGGGTCTGCGAGAATATCCCAATTGTTCTTTGCGGAAACAAAGTCGATGTCAAGAACAGGCAAGTGAAAGCAAAGCAAGTTACATTCCACAGGAAGAAAAGTCTCCGGTACTACGAAATTTCGGCAAAGAGCAACTACAATTTTGAGAAGCCATTCTTATATCTTGCCCGAATGACGTCAGGGTACTGTAATGCGTAATTTTTTGGGTTAAAGTTTTCATCTCATTCAATGCAACTCCTTGTGCTGAAATTACTAATGTTACTTGCATGTACTGCAGCGATCTTTGTGGAGTCGCCAGCTCTTGCCCCTCCTGAAGTTAAAATTGATATTGCATCACAACAAGAGTAAGTCAAGTGTTTCTTTTTTACATAAAAAGTCTACTCTTTCTTTCAGTAATCTTTTCTTGATTTTAATTCTAACTAAAAACTATTCTAATAATGCACACACTGCAGACTCTATTTCTCAATTTGTTTCCCCAAATATAATAAGTGTTGCACCTTGATGTAGCTCCCAATCGACCTGATTAACAAAAAAATTTATCAGTAAAGTTTATTATTTCCTTAAACTGTTCCGACCTCTTGAAATTTCAATCTTGTTTCAATCTTCTTTTCTGCATTCATGTATTGGAAAAACAAAAAAAAAGAAGGAAAAAGGATAGGGGCATTCCGAGAATCGAACTCGGGACCTCTCGCACCCAAAGCGAGAATCATACCACTAGACCAATTGCCCAGTTGATGTATTAGACAGAATTAATTTAGCACGTTCAAATCAGAGGTCCACCTGATCCCAAGACAGCCGCCTTGGAACTTCTATGCTCAGCTTCTCAGTCAAATCACATCAATTTCAAGCAAAAGCCAAAGACTTCACACCAGGGCATACAATGAATATGAATTCAGCTTCTCAGAACTATGCAATGCGAGTAACTGTGTTGATACTGACCATACTCGGGATCAATATCTACAGCTTATAGACAACACTAACCCCAAGTTTGCCAAGAATACTCGCGACGTAAGAAGAAACGATCAGGATCCTCGAAAATCGAGTAGCAAAGAATGCACAAATATGAGTTTAGCTGGATTCCTTTATGTTGTAACATCTTGTTAGTTGACAGACTTGGATGAAGAGCAGCCCACAGACACAAAGAACCTTCGTTAGCAACCATTTTTTCCAAATCAAACGAGTGAAAAGACCCTTCAATAGTACTACCAGATCTCGAGCTAAACACTGCTACAACAAGAGAACTAGAAACGCTTGGAAGCACCTGCAGAGAAGTTGCTGATATGAATCTGTGCTGCCGAGTTACTGCCAGGAGCTGAACCATTGCTGTTGTATGAATCTGAGCGGCTGCTGTTGCATCGTCATACTGAATTAGACGCTGCTGCACAGAGAGAAAGAGCTAGAAACTGTATAGAAGTTGCTGTTCAAATGAACCTGGGCTGCCGAGTGACTGCCACGAGCTGAATTATTGCAGTTAATATATGAATCTGAGCAACTGCAGTAGCTGAAATGGCGCTTTGAGACACTGCTGAAAGTTGTTAAAAATTGCTGTGAGAAGTGCTGTAGGTACAAATTGCCTCGTAGGCAGCTCAAACTTTAGTTCCTGCAAATAGATAACTCTGCAGGATCCAGAGGTGCTAAACATGATATCCCATTGACCCATTCATTCTTTAGAGGTGCTAAACGTGATGTCTCATTGACCCATTCATTCTTTACAAGTAACTAACTCACCACAGCTTCCTAATCAGAGCAAATTTCGACAGTTTAGGATATGAGTCCATAAGTCTCTTCTTGTAACACCACCTCCACCAGTCCCTCCAAAACCTTGTAATATGGCCATGCTCCCCTTTATACCATTCTTTTCTTTGGATTTAAAAAATAAGTCCCAGGCATTATTCAAAAAAAGAAAAAGAAAAGGGGCATTCCGAGAATCGAACTCGGGACCTCTCGCACCCAAAGCGAGAATCATACCACTAGACCAAATGCCCTGATGGAAGAGAAAGCACAACTAAATAATTACACTGTTGTAATACAGCTAATAGAGGATACTCAGCACTTCACAGGGAATAATCGCCACCTAACAAAGTTCTATGACTTGCAACTGTTGAAATGCACAATGCACACAAGGATGGCTAGTCCATTCATAGATAAAATGGAACTCTGACATAAAATTGTAACAGAATTCTTTCTGTACAAAATGAGATTTATTTTCCTATTGCAAATCACAGAATAACAGAATGCCAAGGATAGCAAATATCACCCAATAACAGAATGGCAAATATCACAGAATAACAGAATGTCAAGGATAGCAAATATCACCCAATAACAGAATGGCAAGGATAAAGATGAACATAAGATAACCCTTCATCAGATTAAAAGTTGAGGGGCATTCCGAGAATCGAACTCGGGACCTCTCGCACCCAAAGCGAGAATCATACCACTAGACCAAATGCCCAATTGGTTAAGAAATCACCACTAATTAACTATCATTAGAATTAGAGATCATCCTGATCAGAGCCAGTGTAATTGATTTATTAGACGCCAACTTACGATCAATTTTTGTCTGTCTGGAAAACACATTATTCATATTCCTGGCGATCTCAGGACTAACAACCAAGGTTTTGAGGACCTATAACCGCAAGGCACTTCATCAACTGAAAGAATAGGTCACAAGCACATTCAACTTGCTACGCTTGACTAACTTTACCCAAACAGATTACTTTTCAACATTCAAAGAGACAAGAATATATGAATATTTTAGACAATATACCAAAGTAACTAGTTTTTTCAAGAGTTGAATATATGCATAGAAAACCTACCAATGACGAATTCATCAATCTTTAGTATGGGTCATCGCTAATCATATAGGTTTCATTCCACATAGAATCAAGACGCCACCATGTAGCATAAGTGATAGGTGCAATAAACCTTACAGATCCAAACAACTATCAAGGGTATTATGACTCCTATGTTGAGATACTAAAACAGATTCTTTCAAAAAAGAGAACCGAAAATTCAATGCCAGCATATGTACTTGCACCTACTGAAGCAGCCTTAGTATATATGAGTTTCAAATAGACAGCTCAATGCATTTCGTCCTTGTTTTCCATAGAGTTTCTTTTAGAAAGTAGAAAAATCACATTATGAGTTGAGACCAGTGAAGTTAGTAGGGAATGGATCAATGGATGATATAGATCAATTAACATCAAAATTAGAGGTCAGCATGAGCACAGCAAGTTCAGTAAGTTAACCCCCTAATGGCCTATGCTAGGTCTGCATCGCTTGTAATTACGTCTAATTAGCAATTATATGATGCCCCACCAAACTACTTCTAGTTCAACCAAGTCTATTATGAATCTATGATCTCAATTGTTACAGCAAAAAACACTAGTTTAATATGACCAAAATTAGAGGTCAACTTGAGCACAACTTGTTTAGCTGACCAGGCATCCTCAAATGATACAAAGTCGGTTAAGAAGCTAAGTTTACCCAATGTTATCAAAACATTCAATACCGTTATAGTCTCGACATACTACACGGAAGAAGAGGAATCAACATCAAATAAATTCCATAGAAGCACAAACAAACCCATCAACAGTAAAAGAGCATAACTAATCCTATATGAGACTTTCAAACAGATTTCGTTCAAAGATGAAATTGAGAATTCAATGCCGACAGTGCTACATAGGCTCAAGGATAGGCATAAAATCAATCCAAAAGCACTACAAAGACACAAGCCTAACTCTAAGATCAAACAGTAAGACCCTGGCATACACCCAACCACAAAATTGGAACCCAGAAAAACTATTTTTTCTTCGCTGAAACTCTTTTGCCTTTCCCTAGATTCAAGTACGAACCTCCCTATTTCACTTTCCTGTTGTCTATGGGAATGTCATAGTTCAAAAACAAGACCCAGACCTTCTTCAGAAAAGGTTTGGGGTTGTCTATGGGAAATGTCATAAATCAAAAACAAGACTCAAACCTTCTTCACAAATACTACACGGAAGAAGAGGAATCAACAGCAAATAAATTCCATAGAAGCACAAACAAACCCATCAACAGTAAAAGAGCATAACTAATCCTATATGAGACTTTCAAACAGATTTCGTTCAAAGATGAAATTGAGAATTCAATGCCGACAGTGCTACATAGGCTCAAGGATAGGCATAAAATCAATCCAAAAGCACTACAAAGACACAAGCCTAACTCTAAGATCAAACAGTAAGACCCTGGCATACACCCAACCACAAAATTGGAACCCAGAAAAACTATTTTTTCTTCGCTGAAACTCTTTTGCCTTTCCCTAGATTCAAGTACGAACCTCCCTATTTCACTTTCCTGTTGTCTATGGGAATGTCATAGTTCAAAAACAAGACCCAGACCTTCTTCAGAAAAGGTTTGGGGTTGTCTATGGGAAATGTCATAAATCAAAAACAAGACTCAAACCTTCTTCACAAAAGGTTAGGGGCATTCCGAGAATCGAACTCGGGACCTCTCGCACCCAAAGCGAGAATCATACCACTAGACCAAATGCCCAATTGGTTAAGAAAGCAAAACTAATTAACTATCATTAGAATTAGAGGTCATCCTGATCAGACCCTCTGTAATTGATTTATTAGACGCCAACTTATGATCAATTTTTGTCTGTCTAGAAAACACACTCTTCATACTCCTGGCAAACTTACGACCAGCAACCAAGATTTTGAGGAACCTATAACCACAAAGGCACTTCATCAATCGGAAGACTAGGTCACAAGCATATTCGACCTGCTACTCTTAACTAATTTCAGCCAAACTGATTTCTTTTGAACATCCAAAGACAAGAATATATGAATATTTTTAACAATATACCAAAGTAACTAGTTTTTTTCGTATAGGTTTCAGACATTATAGATCATTACTAATCATATAGGTATCACTCCACATAGAATCAAGAAATCAATGCCACCATGTGAACTAGCTGAGTGTAGCATAAGTGATAGGTATACTAAGCTTTACAGATCTAAACAACTATTAGGAGTATTATGGATCCTATATTGAGATAAGAAACAGATTTCTTTCTAAAAAGTAACCAAATGTTTCAACGCCGGCATATGAACTTGCACCTACTGTAGTAGCCTTAGTATATAAGAATTTCAAATAGACAGCTCAATGCATTGAAAAACACTTACATAACAATTTCGGCCTTGTTTTCTATCAAATTTCTTTTAGAGATGCCAGCATATGAACTTGCATCTACTGTAGTAGACTTAGTATACGGATTTCAAATAGACAGCTCAATGCATCGAAAAACACTCTTGTTTCTATCAAATTCTTTTACAAAGTAGAGTGGTTACATTATTTATGAGTTGAGACCAGTGAAGTTAGCAGGGAATGGTTTAACTAACATCAAAATTACAGGTCAACCTGAGCACAGTAAGTTCAGCTAACCCCACAATGGCCTATGCTAGGTCTGCATTGCCGTTTAATTCCATCTAATTAACAGTTATATGCTGCCTCATCAAACCACTTCTAATGCAATCAAGTCTATTTTGATCTCAATTGTTACTGCAAACAACACTAGTTTAATGTCATCAAAATCTAGATCAACTTCAGTACAACTTGTTCAGGTTCCCGATGTTATCTAAACATTCAATACCAGTGTGCTACGCTATAAAGAAGAAGTGGAATTAACAACCGATACATTTCATTGAAGCAGAATCAACCCACCAATATAGTAAAAAAAGAATAAAACTATTCCTATATTGAGATCTCCAAACAGATCTGGTTCAAAGATGAAATTAAGACTTGAATGGCACCATGTGAGCCAGTTGACCATAACATAAGCAATAGGTTTAATACAAACTATACATTTCAAAGAAGCACAAACACACACAATGTTAAGGGTATTATTACTATTCCTAGTTTGAGAACTCAATCAAAGGATTAAAAAAAAAAACTGATAGTTTTATGTTCAAGTAAAACACACTCATATAACAGTTTTCCCCCAATTTTATCTGATTAATCAATTTCAAATACTAAAAAGAATATTCAGTGAAGTTAAATTATCACCAGTTTTATGATTTTCTGCAGAGTATCCCTTGATTGACTCCATTACCCACTGGCCACTGACACAAATCAAACCCTATCCAATCCGTAAACCCGAGAGAAGTCAATCGAAGTGAGAGATATAAGTATCAGATTCATAATCAATAAAAAAACTCAAGGTTTTTGTAGAAAATTAGGGATTTTGCTTTAACCAAATTCGATTACCTGAAGCGACGAAAGTTAAGCAGATATTGTTTGTATTTATTTTTTAGCTTCCATGTTTTATTCATTTTTATTTTTATTCATAGAAAGTGCTACTTTACATCTATACTTGGTGGGTCGTCCACGTGTTTAAACTTGATCATTTGCAAAAATGATAGGAGGTTCAGCTGTTTTATACGGTATCTCGGAAGAAAAACAATGCAAATTAGCGATCTTAATTGGTAGAAAACACATATTATTGAAGACATAATCATCATCAAAGAAGGTAGATACCAAGCCAAACGGCGAAAAACAACATGACGCTACCCAGCTTACAAACAAAAGAAAACAAGTACATATTGGTTGGGCACTACATTAAATCCTATCCTAAAAAAGCACAAGGATGTCACACATCATGTAACTCTCTATTAATGGCTCCAGAATAACTCTAAACTTTGTGGCATGCTGATGGAAGTGGTTCATAGGCGAAGGGACCGACCGTGAAGAGAGCAAAAGGTAGAGGTTTTGGTGGAACGGTAAGCCTCAAGTAAGCACCACTTAGACCCCCGTGTATGTGTGTTGAGTGTTGGCATTTGGAGTGGGCTGGTGCTGAATGTAAGTAGACTTTGCACCTCTGTCGAGCACCATGATCACTCACCTTCTTTGTTGGTGGGATGAAGAAATAACCTTTTTTGTCTGTCACAGCAAATAGTACTAGTGCATTATCTCTGGGCTTGCCGTGGCATATCATCTTCACCGTAGCACCTACAACAACAAAATAAACAATTAGACTTGAACCTCATGTGGAGTACGTTACTAGATTAGTTTCGATTCGACTGATAAACTAACCTGGGAGTGGTAGACCACGCATAATGGCATTGTGACCAGCATCTGCACATGACTTGCAGGAAACATAACCTTGAACTGCAATAAGCTTTCTGTGTGGAACATAAATAAGCGGAGTTGGTGGAACTGGTACAAGAACGGGTGCGGATTCAGCAGAAACTCTGTTAACAGAAGCTTTTGGTGATTTTGGTACAGGACATTTGAGCTCATCGGCCTCACTACTATAAGTATTGCTGAGCAGAACTAAAAGCATCAATGAAACTAGGACCTTAGGCAAAGCCATTTCTTGCTTCCCAACTCTACCCTGTTTCTTTACTGTAAACAGTAAACTGATAAGATCGTAATTAAGAAGCGAATGAACTTGGAGTAAATAGCTAATACAGTAGTGTGATATATATAGTAGCTTCTAGGGGCCAGTGGGGGAACCACTTGGGGCCTGATGGCTCAACTTGGAATAGTAAATAGCTAAGTAGATATATAGTAAGTTTTTAGGGGCCAGTGGAGAAGCCACTTGCAGACTTGACATCCCATCCCAAGATTGATTTACAACTATTAACAACCTGAAACGAAATCTTAAGATTAATGGTCCATCGACTCTATCCCAAGTTTGATACCATTAGCTTAAAATAGCAAGTATAAAAAGATTTCCTTGACCAAATAATTGGTCCAACCTCTCCAAATTCATGCAGTATCCATGTGCAATATGAAGATTATGTTTGACGTTACTGCTCGTTTGACATACAAAAAAAAATGTCACTACTTGGCTTAAGGATATAGAAATTTCACTACATGGCATAAGGGTATATGCAGGTTTGTTTCTTCTATTATTGGTTTCCACTGTTTAGTTTGAACTTTGAAGTATTAGTATTTTTGAATGCATAATTTTGTATAGTTTGCAATTCGTAGGGTATGTGAGAATATCCCATTTGTTCTTTGTGGAAACGAAGTTGATGTCAAGAATAGATTAGGAAGCAGGTTAATTACATTCCACACGAAGAAAAAACTCCAGTACATGCATGTACTACGAATATATCTACAAAGAGCGACTACAACTTCAACACTACCTGATACACTAGCAAGAGGTGGGATTCGCTTTGAGAAACCTTTCTTATACATCACCAGAAACGCTACTTTGGTATATTAGGTGAAGAATTAGATTCTTTTAATTCACACAAACAAATTGACAAAAGAGGTATACTTGAATTAACTTCGTCGTTCCAAATATAGGAGATTAGGAGCTAGGAGACTATCACCAGAAACGCTATTTTGGTATTTGTAGTGTGAACTACAATATTTCTCCCCCTTTTTGTCAATAAAATTGGCAAAGGTACAAAAATGGGATCATAATGAAATTTCCACAAGAGACATTTCATGACCAAAAGAAAAATACATACCAACTTAATTTAGATGCAATCTAATAGCCGAAGCTAACAACATTCATCAAGGAGTTTTAACATACAAGATAACCCCTATAAAATTGCACAGTCGCACTCCCCGCAAGATATTACCATTAAGCACAAGTTCAAAAAAACTCTTCCCCATTTGATGTCATTCCCGAAAGAACAACAAGAGCGACCTTAATTTCGAAAGAAAAGAAGGATTTTTTAATTGGACACCAAAAACCATAGGAATGATTTTCTATATCCAAAGCTCAACCAAATTAACCACAAGTAAACCCATGATTAATTCTATTGGAATACGCAACTAAATTAAACCACAAAAGTGATCAATTTAATTGAAGGTGCTCAATATAAGTAAACTCACGGAGCTACGACTAAGTCAATCATATAGAGATGACTAATTGAAGGTACTAACATAAGGAAAACCTTATGGAATATACGACTACATTAACCAAAGAACATGATAGTGTAGCCTTTCATATACTCAACATAGGAACTTGTGGAATATATGAAAACTCAACTAGATTAATTACAAGAGAACCTATAATAAAAAAATTTGGAATACAAATAACCAAACTAATCACCGAAGTAATCAATTTAATTATTTTTGGCTCAACATAGAAGAACTTATGGAACCCCGACTAAGTTCATCATAGGATATGACAATCTTAACCGTACATGTACTCAACATAAGAAAGAAAACTTATAGAGTACTAACTAAATAACCAAACTGGTTGATTAATTTAGTTCCTAATGCTCGACATATACCATCTTATGGAACAACCAACAAATCCAAGGTAAATCGACTTAGTTGTAAGGTGCTCAACATAAGACACACAGTGGAGCCTTCACGGTAAAACATAATAAAATGGATCAATGAAGATCAATACCGTGGATAACATACAAGGATCTATTCCCCATCATAACGATATAATAGACTTTATCCTTGTCAAACAAAAGATTTTATCCTATTTTCCATCAAGTACATGATTGCATAGGCATAACTTTTGTAATTGTCAAAAGTCCATCCGTCCTTTCATCAACACGAATACTAATTCATGAACGACTTTACTTTTGACCGCAATATGGGACCTTCAAGGTCACAGACATAAATAATACATATCCCATAAACAAATTGCAATATCACAAACCATTAAAATACTGCAATAAACATCATCCTCCAAATATTTTTAGAATTTAAAACCAATAAACCTAAAAAATAACATAAGAAGATAGTTATGTGTAGTCTCAATCATCGTTATTCAAAGCACTAGTTATTCTTCCAACTAATCCAAAAAGAAGACATCCTAGGCGACAATGCCTTTGAGAAATTCAGCATCATTCCTGAACTCCTTGTTGTCAACAACCATTGGAACATACGGTTCACGAAGATAGGAGTTTATATCAACGGACTGTCTTGGCTGATTATGTCGTACCAGGGCTCTCTGAATTTCTAAGGACTTTGACACAAAAGCCTTTATTTCACGAATCTCCTTTCTTACTTCCTTCAACTCATCAAGAACATCGGAAAACTTCTGAGAGTTAGAAGGCACATCCCTGGTATTTCTTGTATTCCTTCTTTTTCTTTCAGGGACTTAGAAACAGCAGATTTTTCTTTTTCCTTGATTGAAGATTTAACAATCATGTTGACATCCTTTCCATCTGACATGGTGCTTTGAGAACAGTTATAAACAACTGGATTTGTGTAATTGAATCACTTAACTCAATAAGCAATCTTATATAGGATGTCAAAAAGGAAAAAGGAATGTAGGGTTCGAAACTATTGACAGGTTCGTATACGCCCAACTCTAAAACCCTATAAAGAGTAGAATTATCGATAATAACCCTTTATTTTATTTGATAGACAGAAAATAACAAATCTAAGAAAAAAAGGAAAAACTTTACTGAAGCCTGAATCAACACTCAATCTTGTATCTTTTCAATCAGACACATGGGACAAGATTTTCCCAACAACACAATCAAGTTGTGTTACGATGAACAACGATTTGTCCATCTTTTTCCTCAAGGGAGGAATCTTCAGACTTCTGTCTATCAAAACGATTCGACCATACTTTCTTTTTAAATGGTCTTACTCTATCCCTAGAAACCAACTTCTTAGACGAAGATAAGATCCTCAGCTTCTTGCTAATCGATCTGCTTTTCGTTGAAGTTTGCTGGCGTGCCTTATTTGGTGCTTGTACTTGTAACACCTTGATAGTTCGTGTCCCTTCATCGAACAAAACGAGCACGTCAAACTTGGATAGTATTCAGGCATCTGAGATGTGAAAGCAGCTAGATATACAGTAGATCCTGAAACATTACTGACAGGGTTTCTAGTTAGAGAATCTTCCAGCTTGATTGGGTTTCCTTCTTCTCCAAACCCATTGAGGTTGATATATGTATTGCTACAAGTATCAAAATCGATGTTTTCACCAAGGAGACCTGCACTTGATTTCCTATCTTCATCGAAATCATAGGTTTCAGACATTTCATCAAGTGTTACAGCTAGACCTTTGTTCCCAGTGTATTTTCTACGATTTGGGCATTCGTTAGCAAAATGGCCAAAACCCTTACACTTAAAGCACTGAGGCATGTCCTCGTCATCAGCCTCGTCAGCATCCCTTTTTTTAGGAGGTACGCGACCGTGAGGTTTGTCTGATGACCTAGGTTTGTCTCTTGAAAACCGTTTACTTCTCTTCAACAGAACATCCCTAAACTGTCTTGTTATCAAGGAGACCGACTTGTCAAGGTCTTCATCTGAAAAATCATTCTCAGACTGATCATCCTCAGAGACATGAACACTTTTACCTTTGGCAAGTAATTTAGTGCTCTTTTGTGCTTTAAAGGCAACATCCTTAACGACTTTGGATGTATGCTCATGGTCAAAGATCTTTAGCTTCCCAACCAAGGTGTTTCTGGAAAGTTTATTGAGGTTATTCCCCTCAACGATGGCATGCTTCTTAGACTCGTATCTATATGGCAGCGATCTGAGAATTTTCATCACAATTTCCTTTTCAGGAATAATCTTACCCAATGCAAAATATGCATTAACAATTTCAGACACTTTGTGATTAAACTCATCAAATGTTTCTTCATCTGCCATACGAAGGTTCTCCCAATCGGAATTAAGGTTTTGAAGCCTAGCTTCCTTTTCACTGGAGTTTCCTTCAAATAAGGTTTCTAAGATATCCCAGCATCTTTATACCTAGTGCAATTAGACACATGGTGTTGAAGACTTGGGTAAATGGCATGTATGATAGCATTTAACCCTTCAGAATTTTTCTTCGCAGCAAGAATCTCGGCAGCATTATATTCACCAATATTCTTGGGAACAGTTCCGTCTCCAGCTGCAACAACGGGCGCATCATAACCATTCACCACATATACCCATGATTGAAAATCACGCGATTGAAGAAAAGTTCGCATAGAAATTTTCCACCATAAGTAATTGGATCCATCGAAGACTGGTGGTACGTTAGTAGAGATAGCACCTCTGTCCATAGAGTCAGATCGCTACAAACACGGACTTGTTAGGTCTTAACGTGTTTGCCTGCTCTGATACCAATTGAAAAAGCAGGGGTCTAAAAACACCACCAATAATTCGATTAGCAATCTGTATGGACTAACTCCGAAATACTTTGCTAGAGAATCAACTAGACAGTCAGACTCAATCTAGATAAAAGTATCTCAAGGAGTTAATATCTCTCTCTTGATTTGATTTTTACTCAAGCTAAAAACAATAGCGAGTCTTTATCAAATACAAGGAATACTTGGACGGTACCAAAGACCAATGTCCAAGGATCAATCAATATCAATCAACAACCAAAGGTTGGATTTCCAATTGATGATCACGAACGCACAACCTGTATTATTTCAATTATATAAAATATAATGCAAAGAAATAACACAGACACCAGAAATTTTGTTAACGAGGAAACCGCAAATGCAGAAAAACCCGGGACCTAGTCCAGATTGAATACACACTGTATTAAGCCGCTACAGACACTAGCCTACTGCAAACTAACTTCGGACTGGACTATAGTTGAACCCCAATCAGTCTCCCACCGATCCAAGGTACAGTTGTACTCCTACGCCTCTGATCCCAGCAGGATACGCACTTGATTCCCTTAGCTGATCACCCACAACCAAGAGTTGTTGCAACCCAAAATCAAGACTTGATAATAAACAATCTGTCTCACACAAAAAGTCTATCAAAGGATAAATCTGTCTCCCACAGATAAACCCTAGGTTTTGTTCCGTCTTTTGATATAAAATCAAGGTGAACAGGAACCAATTGATAATCCGGTCTTATATTCCCGAAGAACCCTAGATTAATCAATCACCTCTCTACAATCCTTCCTGACTACACAAGCGGATTGTCGAGGAATCACAAACAGTGAGACGAAGATGTTTGTGACTTCTTTATCTTGCCTATCGGAGAACTCTCACGATCTCAAGTCAATCAATCGATTGTACTCGTACGATAGAAGATGCAAGATCAGATCACACAACTACGATAAAGTAGTATCGGTCTGGCTTCACAATCCCAATGAAGTCTTTAAGTCGTTAACCTGATTTTAGAGAAGAAAATCAAAGGTTAATGGAGATCGACTCTAGCGGGCGCACTAGTAGCACACATACGTGTGGGGATTAGTTTTGCACAATACTAGATGTCTCCTTTATATATCCTTCAAATCAGGGTTTTGCCTTAGTTACAAAGCAATCCTTATTCACCGTTAGATGAAAACTTGATTTAGATTCAAGCTAATATTTCTCAACCGTTAGATCGAAAACTTAGCTTGTCACACACATTTCGGTAGACGTTTACTGGGTTTGTGAAAACCATGCCCAAACGTGTACATGTATGTTGGTTCAACATAGTAACCCAAAAGGTTAACCATGTGATCATTTCATATTAACCTTGTTCTTCTTCACCATAACTAGTTCAATTGATTCAAATGAACTAGTTAAAGAGTTTTTAAATTGCTATGAGATCTTATGTAACTACACAAGACACAATTGAAACAAAGATGATTCGATTCGATTGAATCGGCTCATGAACTTTATAGCCACGGTTTGCATAAAGCATTCCTTAGTAATTTAAGTTTCATGTTCAGAGCACATCTTTAGATCATAACCTCTTAAGTTCACAAACAAGTTCGCGGACTTAAGTTAATCGGTTGAGTTTTCCAAACTCAGCAGAAATTCTAGGAAAAAGAACTTCCGCCAGTTCGCGGACTTAGCACACAAACGAGTTTTGGAAAATCCAGCATAAATTCTCGGTCGAGAACTTCCGTCAGTTCGCGGACTGAGTCTGCGGACTGGGTTTGCGGACTTGGCAAGCCAATTCCACAATCCTCCCGATTTCTCTTGATCAACAAAGTTCGAAAACTTCGGTTCAAGGAATACATGGTTATGTAATCTAAACTCTAATTTCAATCATTGAGACATTCTCAGAGGACGTTATGTAGCCGTTATTCACAGACCGATTCACGTCAGAGCAATTCTCAAAGTGATTGAAACTTTTCATGACTTTCGTCACTAGGTGAAGATAAACTTAATCAAAGCGAAATGCTTTACCAACACATGATTTCGAGATATAGATAGGCGAGATATACTCGGATCGAAATATCAAATGTGTATGATCTAGTCTATATAGCATACGACTTCTGACTCATAATAAGTAGGAGATAGAAGAGATAGACTTTTGAGCGATAAATAACTTCAAGTATCCACATACCTTTTTGTTAATGAAGTTCCACGGTTCCTTGTATAGATATTCGTCGTTGTATGATGAATCGCCATGAAGTCCTTGAGCTCAACTACACTTTTCTATCCTAGTCCGAGATTTAGCTATGTAGGCTAGAAATCAAGACTTATAGTTTTGATCACTAACATTGACAAACATGCTTGAGATAGCAACGCATGCGAGGTTGACCGAGCTATGCTCTAATATACACAGTAAGACTTTGTTAACGAGGAAACTGCAAATGCAGAAAAACCCCGGGACCTTGTCCAGAATTGAATATTCTCAGGATTAAGCCGCTACACAAAATTACACCAACTTCGTTTAGTTGAGACCAAGCAACTAAACCTATAGTTCACCTAGTTCCGTCTGTATTCCCACACCTCCAACTTATGAATAAGTCACGTACTTGGAACAATTCCTTTGGTTCATATTCCAAATAGTAAAGGAACAACAAATCTATTTGGTATCAAATCTACTCAACCAAGTGATGTGAGTCGGACAAAGGCTCTTCTGTTTATCTTAACATAAACTCCTTCGTCAGGTTCTTAGATCTATCTTATGTTCAACTACCAAAGGTAATTGTTAAGATTTTGCAATCAATACTTTTAATCACAAAGAATTTTATTGATGCCTATCTACACAACTAATCAATCGAATCTACCACAAGGATAAACCGATTATAGTTGGATCCTCTTATACCGAAACAAGTATTGTGCACACCAAAGATTATGAACCCCAAATTAGAAATCTTCAATATCTTATTTGTCTTCAAATCTTCTTAGATCTTCAATAAACACCTGCACACAATAACTTAAATCTCTTGTGATCAATCACGCACAAAACGGAGTATGTTAACAATGGATTAGCACAAGATCGTCTTCAGCACTAACAACAGTCTAAAGATCCCTGTCGAAACTTCGATCTAGTTTGAGTGAATCTTATATCATAAGAGAAGATTCTCGAGCATAGAAAAACTAGGCGCAATCAAAGTTCAACCACCGTTAGTCAATCAAATCAATCAAAAACACAAGATAAACCGTAATTATCTAGTTTCCCACCAATGGTACTCGTAGAGCTTCTCAATACCAAAGAAGACTTTAAACTGAGCGGTCGTAAGAGATTTCTTCTAATTAGGTTACTCTCCTCTCCGAATAGGCGACTTCACCAGTAACAACACAACCGAGGAAGTTTGCTATCACGAAGGATTAGTTTGCTAGAAATGCAAACTTCAAGTATTTATAGACAAGGAAGTTTGGACATCAAGGAATTTCCAAAACCGAAAATATTCTCAAAGATATTCAATATATTCCAAATTCGGTTTCCATAATTCCTGGAAATGCTCTGTCCAAAATAATGACCGAAAATCTCTTTGGAAAATCTCAACTAGTAAATGCACATTACTAATTCTCATTTTCCTGAAATAAAATTAACAACCTTAATTAAAATATTCTTAACTTATTTATATTTCGATCCTGAGATTTTCTTCTTGTAGCTATTACGGAATAACTTTGAACAATAAAATATAAACATTATTGTACGTGTTCATAGTATGCCGACATCCTTATTTTGTAAGTCCCCTTTCATACTTACAACCTTGAAACCGATTTTCCACACTTCCAAACAAGTTTAGAATTGGTTCATCTGACTTTCAAGAACTATGTGATTGATTAAGAAACACTCAATCACAAATCATGGGTTTAACGGCTCTACCAAAACAAGTTTCGGTTCTACCTCCATGTGAGTATTGTGCATAGTCACACTAGCTTTCCAAAATTCGGTTGACTAGGTACTAGGATCGGTTCTCCACATATATATGGTATCTAACTTATATGTGTTGCACATGTTCATGGGATCGGTTCCCCTTTGCCTAAAAACGTGTTGCACATGTTCATAGGATCGGTTCCCCTTTCTGCTACAAACTTGTTGCACCTCATACAAGGATCGATTCGTCTTTGTTATGTGTTGCACCTCTTCATAGGATCGGTTCCCCTTTACCCAGATTCAGTTCTACAAATCACAAACTCGATCATACCATCTCAGGTGATTACTTAAGATAGGTTTCACTAATAAAAGTCATACTAATACATAAGCCAGGCCTTTGTGAATAGTTTTACCAAGAACACAAACAAGTCGTGAGCGGTTATACTAAATTACACATATTGGATGTTCACAAGATATGCAATGAATAACAATCCCAATAACGCCTGGCGATTTCCTTTTCGATTCATAAACAAGTTTATGAACTTACTTCCTTAAAAAACATGTAAAACATTGTTTCATAGGATGAAATCCTCACCTCATACCCATACATAATCACAGTAGCATTTAAACGATTATGTCGATGTCTTATCTACAAAGTTTAATGGTTAAGCAATAAACTTCATATTGTATTCCTTAATACTGTGTCTATATAGAGTGTTCATGCTTCGCAGTTTCGTTTTCAATATGCACGACGTGAAAGATACGTTAGGGAATGAAACAGTTCAAGTCAAATATCACTAACCTCAAGTGGAAGGATGATGTTGTCGTTGTAGCTTCTTACTTCTTCACTTCTTCAAGTCTTCGCAATACTTGTAATGACTCATATCCTAATACTTTCAAGCTAACCTATACGAAGTTGACTCTAGTACATAATCAAGCGACTCTTAAAATGAGTTTTGATTCACTAAAATATGAAAAACAAACTTGAAATACCAACGCTTGGTGGGTTCAACCGATCTATGCTCTAACACAATCGATGGACGTCGTGAAGTCTGATGCTAAACTACACATTTCCTAATCTGAGACATAGCTATAAGTAGACTAGAAATCAAGACTTATAGTTTTGGCAACTAAACTTGACAAACAATCTTGAGATAGCAAAGCTTGCGAGTTCGACCGAGCAGTGCTCTAACAGTATGGCTCCGTAAGTTTTCTTATGTTGAGTATTTCCGACTAAATTAATCTATAAGGTCTTTTTGTGATTAATTTATTCGAGTTTTCTGGATACAAATTCATGTTTCATGTAATTTGTTAATATCCAACGAAATCCTTCTTTTCTTGTTAAAAGTAAGGTCGCTCTTGTTGTTTTTTCTGGAATGACATTTTATGGGGGAGAGTTATTAATTGAACTTGTACTTAATTGCCAAATCTTTGTGGGGAGTGCGGTTGTGGAATATTATAAGAGTTATCTTGTATGTTTATAAACTCCTTGATGAATACACTAAGTTTCGACTATGTGAAATCATCGAAACAAAGTTGATATGTTCTCTTTTAGTCATGAATTATCTCTTTGAGAATTTCATTATGATCCCGCAATTTTCGTACCTTTGCCAATTTAGATTGACAAAAGGGGGGAGAATTATTTGGTAGTTCACACTACATATGGTTTACGGATCATTATGTAAGGGGAGTGGTTTTTCATTGTGAGATGGAAGTATGGACTAAGGGGGAGTGATAAATATCATCGTAGTATTATTGTCAAAGTTGTGATATAATTAGACTTTGATGCTGTGTAATAATACTATGACATTGTATAACAATGATTGAGAACATATGTTTTTTCATATGTTTTCTTATTGTTATGGCTACGGATCTTCAACAACAATGATGCTGAGTTGAACACGTTCAGAATCACTGGAGTACTTGGAGTGGCGAAGAATTCAAGGAATGTTGAAGAACCATGGAAATCAAGCATGATGGATGAGAAGCTACAAAGTTTATTTATTTTGTAATCCATGTGTATTGATAGTTTTGTCATTAATTTTAACAAAAGGGGAGATCGTTAGAGCATTTCTCGGTGGAACTCGCACGCGTTGCTATCTCAAGCTTGTTTGTCAAGTTTAGGTAATCAAAATTATAATTCTTGATTTCTAGTCTACTTATAGCTTTGTCTCGGATTAGGATAGAATGTGTAGTTGAGATTTAGACTTCACGACGTTCATCGATTGAAGACGAAGATCTACTGAGGAGAGCTTGGAGGAACTTCATCAACAAAAGGTATGTGGAGACTCAAACTTATATGTTACTCAGAAGTCTATTCTATTCTATCTCCTAATAAGACTAAGTCGTATAGCTATATATACTTTTATAATATACACATTTGATATTTCGAGCTGAGTTTAACTCGGTTATCTATTTCTCAAAATATGTGTTGGAAGCTTTTTATTTTAACTACATTCATCATATTCTTAACGATTTTAGTTGGAAACAATTTATTTGTTGGAAACTAAATAATAAGTCAAAAGATGATCATGTGAAAATCGCCTTGAAACATCTTACATGATTTGTGTAAGACAATCATTTGATGTCGACTCGGAAAGTTTCGTATCGATCATTCAATCACTTGAAAATTACTTATAAGCTAATAGTTTGTGTTAGACGGCTATTGTCGTTTTCTAAGGATGTTCCAATGATTGAAATGGGAGTTTGGAACAAATTAACCTTTTTCTAGATACAACACATTATGCATACCAGTATGCAAACTGTTGTGGTATGATTCAGGTTCGGAAACCTTGTTTACATACCAGTATGTGAACGATTTTAACTGGTAAAGTCCGGGAACCAAGTTTGCATACCAGTATGCGAACGGTTCTACCTGAGTTAAGGTCCGGGACAACAGTATGCATACCGGTTTTCAAACTGCTGGACAAGACCAAAGTCCGTAAGCTATAGTTTGTGTACCTGTTTGCAAACTTAGCGGTTAAAGTTCTAAAATCGATTAAATATTTTTTCGTACTCATGAAGAAATACATTTATGAATTAAGGAATGCAACCTATGCAAACCGTGGCTTTATGTTCATGAATTGATTCTTATGTATCAATCCGATTTTGATTCAATTGGTTCATATGTATTTCTGTGAAATAGTGAACAATTGAACAAATAAATTTGAAACACAATTATATTCATTTGACTATCTTTCATGTTTGATTGATTATCATAGTTGATCTAGAAGTGTTAGATGAATGTGGTTAAGACAAAAGTGTTCATATGGCTAACTTCGGTTAACTATTATTGAGCCAACTCAATATACACGTTTAGGTGCGGTTACCCATATCTAAAGGTAAGTATATTTTATTTGTGTGTAACAATCTAAGACCATCTAACGGTGGAGAGATATTGCTTTGGTTTTAGCAGACTTAGCTTGAATCTTAAAGCAAGTTTTCATCTAATGGCAAATATTGAATGATGTGTTACTAAGCTATCTTATCTTTGATTGAAAGCAAACCCTGATTTGAAAGACTATATAAGGGAGACTATATCAACTGGAAAACCTAATCCTGGCACTTTCATGTGCCCTAGTTGCAGCTAGAGTCGATTCTCCTTTAACCTAGGTTTTTCCATAACCATTATAGGTTAACGACTTGAAGACTTCATTTGGGATTCGTGAGGCCAGACCCAAGTATTTTCTCTGTAGTTGCGCGATCTGATCTTACTTTTTCTATCATATTGAGTACTATCTTCTCTAAGATTAACTCGAGATTTATCTCTGATAGGTAAGATATAAAAAGTAATCATTAAGCTCTTCGTCTCATTCTTTGTGATTTCACGATAACTTCTTCTACTACCATATAGTTAATGTATTGTGAGGTGATTGATATATTTCTAGGATGTTCTTCGGGAATATAAGACCGAATTATCAATTGTTTCATGTTCACCTTGATTTATCAAAACATGGAACAAAAACTTCATAGGTACTTGTGTGGGTGACAGATTTATCTATCAGAATAGACTTATCTGTGGGAGACAGATTTGTTTATAAGTCTTCGAATTTGGGTCGTAGAAATTCTTAGTTGTGGGTGAAATCAGATAAGGGAATCAAGTGCGTAGAGTCCTACTGGGATTCATAGGCGTAAGGAACGCAACTATACCTTAATCGGCGGGAGACTTGGTTAGGTCTCAACTACATTCCAGTCCGAAGTTAACTTGTAGTAGGCTAGTGTCTGTAGCGGCTTAATACATTCTGAAATTGTTAATGCATATTTTGCATTGGGTAAGACTATTCCTGAAAAGGATATTGTGATGAAAATTCTCAGATCATTGCCATCTAGATACGATTCTAAGAAGCATGTCATCGTTGAAGGAAAAAACCTTGATACTCTTTCCAAAAGTAATCTTGTGGGAAAGATTAAATTACTTTATCTTGATCAGAATACAGTCAGAACTTCTGCTTTAAATGATATGACCATACCAAGTGAAGCCTCTAACTTGTCATGGGTTGATGAATGCTATTCTAACCATGTTGATTCTAATAAATCACTGATGGCACAAAAGATCAAGGATATGGTAAAGAAAAGCAAAAGATCCGAGAGATCGTCTTTCCTCTCTATTGCTTCTGATGATTCAAGTCAAGAAAAATCTCAGGGTCACAACGTCTTACATACTATTGTAGTGTGTACGGAAAGTTCAGCCTTCTCACCAGAAGTTTTATGTAATTCAAATTCCAGTTTGGAATGCGAATCAGAAACTGAGATCCTAGAATTTCTGAATAAGTCTAAAGAAATTCACCAGAAAAATATTCAACTGAAAAAACTGTTGAATAAACTTGAGTCATCACTACAGGTGAAATCTCTTGAGATTGACTGTCTTAATGATGAATTCACCAGAACCCTATTTCTAAAAGAAAAGGAGATAAATTCTCTCAAGTGTGACTTGCAAAGGTTGTCAGGAAGCTCAGACAAAATTTCAGCAATGTTATTTGGTCAAAAGGCTTTCGGAAACACACAAGGTTTGGGGTTCAAAGGTAAGAATGTAAGCACACAACTAACTCGGTTGTTCCAACCGGTTTTGGATCAATCAAACTTGAGCGTTGTGATAAACAGGTATCAGCTCTACAAAGCAAATCTTCTTTACTCTGCTCTTTTTATGGAAGTACAAGGCATGTCCAGAGTAAGTGTTGGAGATTCAAGAGGAACTGTAAAAGAATTACCAAACTTCAAGATGACATGCAAAAGATGAATCTGACTATACAGAAGCATTCAGAGACGCCTAGGTACAAGAAGAAATCCAAAAGAATCATAGGTAGACGAGGTAAGTCTGTTTACTCAATAAACCTTGAAATGTCACCCAGTGACACAAGATGTGAACACTCTGTTAACTCTATTACTATCTAAACCATAGTAATAAATCATATTCTTATTTTGGACTTGAAAAATAAAGACTACTTCAAGGTTGATTCAAGTCTTGTAAATCTTTTGTTGATTTTTCTGTTCCATATTGAGCAAGTAAATATTTTATTGTTAAGATTGATAATGGATCATAAACCGTGGAGACTTTTTCAAGGTCCTTTAGGGTTTTTCTATCCTGAAGTCTATTTATGTTCATTTGTGAACATCACTGTTCTTTACCTTCTTTTCTAAAGATACAGTCTCATGGCCCCTATAACTAGAGGTACCACGAAAAGAGATGTTGTAGAAGTAGTTAATGTGTATCTGTGTGAAGGAATTGCTTATTCAAGGAAAAGGAAGGCGAAAAACACGGCTGATAATCCCGGTTCTTCCTCTAACTGCCTATTGTATGTTTGTTATTCCGATAATAACTTTAGGGCTACGGTGGAGGATTTCATCAGGAAAAGAAATGATTTAAAATCTCGAATCATTTCTTTTATAAGAGATATCTCTCACTAAGAACAAATGTTGTCTCCAACAAAGAACACTCTGCGTGGACTGAAAAGAGAACTTAGTGAGTTAACTGATATTTCTGAAGATTTGGAGGAGTTGAATGATCCTATTAACAATGGCTTTTTCAATAATGAGAAGAAATTCTCTATAGATGCCCTGAGAAATCTCTACAATGTCTAGTAAATCTTCCTTTTTTTTTTTATGTTTTTAGAAGAATAACTATGGTTTGGAATAGCCATTAGTGTGAGTACACATAGCTATGTCGAACGATTTTCATCTTCAATGTTTTTAGATTTATTTATTTAAATTCTAAGTTATTTGGAAGATGATTTTTGCAATTTTAATCTTTATGATTTTATATATTGCAAATTGTTATGGGATATGTTGTTTACATACGTGAACCTGTGACCGTCCCATACTTGTTCAAAAGTTATCTCTATTATGTCGGTATGAAAGTATTGATAGAAGATAGAATGAACTTTTGACATTACAAAAATTAAAGACTTTTATGTCATTGTTTTGTTGGAAGAAAGGATAAAACTTTTGTTTACAAGGACTAAGTTTATTATATGTCATTGTGCAAATAGTGATGGAAAATAAAATGAATCCTTATCTATTCCGCAGTCTTGGTCGATCTCCGATCCACATTTTTGTGCATATACTGTGTTGCTCCATAAGCTTTCTTATGTTTGAGCATGACCAATTGAATTGATCATTCTCTTGTGGTCAATTTATTTGTTGCTCCGTAAGTTCTCTTATGACGAGCATGACCAATTGAATTGATCATTTTCTTGTGGTTAATTTAGTTGTGAATTTCGATTGGATTAATCATGAATTCTTTTGTGAATAATTCAATTGAATACTTTGGACTCAAATTCATGTTTTCATGTGATTTGGTTATGTCCAAAGAAATCCTTCTTTTCTTGAGAAAGTAAGGTCGCCTTTGTTGTCTTTCGGGAATGACATTTTATGTGGGAGAGTTCTTTTTGAACTTGTGCTTAATCGCCAAATCTTTGTGGGAAGTGCGGCTGTGGAATATTATAGGAGTTATCTTGTATCTTTATAAACTCCTTGATGAATGCATTTTATGATGACATCTAAATAAGTTGATATGGTATTCTCTTTTGGTCATGAAGTATCTCTATGAAAATTTCATGAGGATCCCACTAGTTTTCGTACCTTTGCCAATTTATATTGACAAAAAGGGGAAGAATTAATGTGTAGTCTAATACTACAAATACATATGGTTTACGGATCATTATGTAAGGGGGAGTGGTTTTCATGTCGAGATGAAGTATTGACTAAGGGGGAGTGATACATATTACCATAGTATTGTTGTCAAAGTTGTGATACAATTGAACTTTGATGTTGTGTGATAATATTATGACACTGTATAACAATGATTGAGAGTATTTGTTTTCTCATTGTTATCGCTACGGATCTTCAACAACAATGATGTTGAACTTACAACCTTTAGGATCATGGAGTACTTGGAAGTGACGAAGATTTCGAGTCGCGTTGAAGATTCCAAGGAGATCAAGCATTTGGATGAGAATCTACAATTTTTATTTATTTTGTAATCCATATGTATTGATAGTTTTGTCACTAGAATTGACAAAGGGGGAGATTGTTAGAGCACTACTCGGCCGAACTCGCATACGTTGCTATCTCAAGCATGTTTGTCAATGTCAGTGATCAAAACTATAAGTCTTGATTTCTGTCCTATTTATAGATGTCTCGGACTAGGACATAGTTTGTGTAGTTGAGCTTAGACTTCACGACGCTTATCACTTGAAGAAAAAGAACTATTAAGAAGACCTTGTGGAACTTCATCGACAAAAGTTATGTGGAGACTTAAACTCATCTATCACTTGGAAAGTCTATTTATACTCTATATCCTATGTTGAGACATAAGTCGTGTTACGATATAGTTTTCTCTATACACATTTGAGATTTTGAGCTGAGTATATCTCGCTTACATATTTCTCGAAATATGTGTTGGTAAGCTTTCGCTTCGACCAAGTTCATCTTATATCATGAGAAAATTGCTGAGTAACATCTTGCATGGTTTGTGTGATACAATCATCTGGTGTAAGACTTGGAATGTTTCGATAATGATTATTTCAATATCTTGAAAATTGCTTTGATGCTAATAGTGTGTGAAAATGGCTATTTTCATTATAGAAGAATGTTTCAATGATTGAAGTAAAGATTTTAGAATCTTGTAACCATCTTTGGATATAAGCATAATGTGTTTGCACATTAGTGTATAAGTCCAAAACCGGGAGCCTAAAGTATGCATACTTGTGTGTATACAAAAAGGTTGTAGGAGACTGGGTAAGTATGCGTACCCGTACGCATACTGGCGGAAGTTCACGTCCGTGAATTTCTGCTGAGTTTGAAAACCAAAACCAAGCTCATCCGATTACCTAAAGTACGCTACCCGTATGCATATTGGGGAAAGTTCACGTCCGTGAATTTCTGCTGAGTTTGAAAACTAAAACTAAAACAAACTCAAATTCGGTTGCTTAAGTACGCATACCCGTACGCATACTTAAGTGGTTACTTTCTAAAATCGGTTTTACATGAACCTAAAACACTTATCAATAAGTAATGCAATCTATGCAAACCGCGGCTATAATGTTCATGTATTAATTCGAGTGAATCAAACCGATTTTGCTTCAATTGTGTTCTTGTATAAATCCATGAGAATATAGCAATTGAACAATTCCTTAACTAGTTTCATTTGAGTCATTTGAACTAGTTATGGTTAAGATGAATAAGGTTGATATGAAAGTAATCATACGTCTAACCTTGGTTAACTATTTTTGAACCAACATGGTGTGCACGTTTGGGTGCGGTTACATAAACCTAAATGAGGGTACATTTCATTTGTGTGTAACAAGATAAGTTCGATCTAATGCTTAAAAGATATTAGCTTGGTTGAATCAGGTTTTTTATCTAACAGTGAATATTGAATGCTTTGTTACCAAGGTAACTTGGATTGCAAACCCTGATTTGAAAACTATATAAAGGAGAACTCTAGAAACTGGGAAACCTAATCCCCACACCTCCTGTGTGTTACTAGTTGCATAACTAGAGTCTATTCTCCTTTAACCTTAGGTTTCTTCTCGAGACCCTGTATGTTAACGACTTGAAGACTTCATTGGGATTGTGAAGCCAGGCCCAACTATTCTCTTTGTAGTTGCGTGATCTGATCTTGCTGTTTCTATCGTGATTGAGTGCAATTGTAAAATTGTCTTGAGATTTATATCTCCGATAGGAAAGATAGAAAAGTAATCACAAACACCTTCGTCTCATCGTTTGTGATTCAACAATAACTTGTTTCGCTAGCCGATTAAGTTTATTGTGAGGTGATTGATAATACTAGGCTGTTATTCGGGAATATAAGTCTGGTTTATCAATTGGTTCATGTTCACCTTGATTTATCAAAAGACAGAACAAAAACTCTTGGGTATTTCTGTGGAAGACAGATTTATTCAATTGTATAGACTTTTCTGTGTGAGACAGATTTGTTTATCAAGTATTCGACTTTGGGTCGTAGCAACTCTTAGTTGTGAGTGAGTTCAGCTAAGGGAATCAAGTGCGTTGTATCCTGCTGGGATCAGAGACGTAAGGAGCGAAACTGTACCTTAAATCAGTGTGAGATTAATTAGGGTTCAACTAGAGTCCATTCCGAAGTTAATTGGTAGTAGGCTAGTGTCTGTAGCATCTTAATACAGTGTGGTGTTCAATCTAGACTAGGTCGCGGGGTTTTTCTACATTTTCGGTTTCCTCATTAACAAAATTCTGGTGTCTGTGTTATTTCTTTTCCGCATTATATTTTGTTGTATAATTGAAATATCACAGGTTGTGCGTTAAGATCAATCAATTAGAATATCCAACCTTTGGTTGTTGATTTACATTGATTGACACTTGAACATTGGTCTTTGGTACCGTTCAAGTAATTCCTCTTATATTCAATCGGGCTTGCAGATTTCCATTTGATGATTGCGGATTGAATAAAGAGTTAGAGATATTAAACTCTTTGATACACTTTATTCTAGATTGAGTCTTACTGTGTAGTTGATTCTATAGAAAGTGTATTGGAGTAAGTCCTCTCAGATTTCCAAACGAATTGTTTGGTGTGGTTGTTAGACCCCCGCATATTCAATGGGTATGCATACTTATAGTTCCAAACTTGGTATGGGTTCGCCAGTATGCGAACAGGTACGCATACTTTCGTACGTGACCAAACTCAGTTGAATTCTCGGACTTGAACTTTTAAGCCGGTACGCATACGGGTATGCATACTAAGTTCCCGGACTTCAACTATCAAACCAGTACGCATACGGGTATGCATACTATGGTTCCCGAACTTGGAATAACTTGCAACAGTTAGCATACAAGTACGCATATTGTGCTATATCCAATCAATGGTTAATCGTTCTAAACTCCATGTTAATCATTTAAACATTCTTGAAATACGAGAATAGTTGTCTCACAGAAACTATTAGCTTCAAAGCAATTTTCAAGTGATCAATAGATCAATACGAAACATTCCGAGTCTACATCAAATGACTGTCTCACACAAATCATGTAAAATGTTACCAGGCGATTTTCACATGATCATCTTTTGACTTTCGTCAAGAATAAATATGAACTTGGTTAAAGCGAAAGCTTACCAAAATATATTTCGAGAAATATGTAAGCGAGTTGAACTCAGCTCGAAATATCAAATGTGTATAATATAAAGTCTATATAGTTATACGACTTTTGTCTCAATAGGATATAAAATAGAAATATAATTCTGAGTGATAGATGAGTTCAAGTCTCCACATACCTTTTGTTGATAAAGTTCCACAAGCTCCCCTTAGTAGTTCTACGTCTTCAATCGATGAACGTTGTGAAGTCTAATGCTCAACTACACATTCAATCCTAATCTGAGACATAGCTATAAGTAGACTAGAAATCAAGACTTGTAGTTTTGGAAACTAAACTTGACAAACAATCTTGAAATAGCAACGCTTGCGAGTTCGACCGAGCAGTGTTCTAAAAATGTATGGATCCGTAAGTTTTCTTATGTTGACGATTTACGACTAAATTAATCTATAAGGTCTTTTTGTGATTAATTTATTCGAGTTTTCTGGATACAAATTCATGTTTCATGTAATTTGTTAATATCCAAAGAAATCCTTCTTTTCTTGTTAAAAGTAAAGTCGCTCTTGTTGTTCTTTCGGGAATGACATTTTATGGGGGAGAGTTATTAATTGAACTTGTGCTTAATTGCCAAATCTTTGTGGGGAGTGCGGTTGTGGAATATTATAAGAGTTATCTTGTATGTTTATAAACTCCTTGATGAATACACTAAGTTTCGACTATGTGAAATCATCGAAACAAAGTTGATATTTTCTCTTTTAGTCATGAATTATCTCTTTGAGAATTTCATTATGATCCCGCAATTTTCGTACCTTTGCCAATTTATGTTGACAAAAAGAGGGAGAATTATTTGGTAGTTCACACTACATATGGTTTACGGATTATTATGTAAGGGGGAGTGGTTTTCATTGTGAGATGGAAGTATTGACTAAGGGGGAGTGATAAATTATCAACGTAGTATTATTTTCAAAGTTGTGATATAATTGGACTTTGATGTTGTGTAATAATACTATGACACTGTATAAAAATGATTGAGAACATATGTTTTCTTATTGTTATGGTTACGGATCTTCAACAACAATGATGCTGAGTTGAACACGTTCAGAATCACTGGAGTACTTGGAGTAGCGAAGAATTCAAGGAATGTTGAAGAACCATGGAAATCAAGCACGATGGATGAGAAGCTACAAAGTTTATTTATTTTGTAATCCATATGTATTGATAGTTTTGTCACTAAAAATAACAAAATGGGAGATCGTTAGAGCATTGCTCGGTCGAACTCGCACGCGTTGCTATCTCAAGCTTGTTTGTCAAGTTTAGGTAATCAAAATTATAAGTCTTGATTTCTAGTCTAGTTATATCTATATCTCGGATTAGGATAGAATGTGTAGTTGAGCTTTAGACTTCACGGCGTTCATCGATTGAAGACGATGTTCTACTGAGGAGAGCTTGGAGGAACTTCATCTACAAAAGGTATGTGGAGACTAAAACTTATTTATTACTCAGAAGTCTATTCTATTATATCTCCTAATGAGACTAAGTCGTATAGCCATATATACTTTTATATTATACACATTTGATATTTCGAGCTGAGTTTAACTCGGTTATCCATTTCTCGAAATATGTGTTGGAAGTATTTTTCTTTAGCTACATTCATCATATTCTTGACGAGTTTAGTTGGAAACAATTTATTTGTTGGAAACTAAATAATAAGTCAAAAGATGATCATGTGAAAATCGCCTTGAAACATCTTACATGATTTTTGTGAGACAATCATTTGATGTCGAGTCGGAAAGTTTCGTATTGATTATTCAATCACTTGAAAATTACTTATAAGTTAATGTTTGTGTGAGACATTTGTTGTCGTTTTCTAAGGATGTTCCAATGATTGAAATGGGAGTTTGGAACAAATTAACCTTTGTTTGGATACATCACAATATGCATACCAGTTTGCAAACAGTTGTGGTATGATTCAGGTCCGGAAACCTTGTTTGCATACCAGTATGCGAACGATTTTAACAGGTAAAGTTCGGGAACCAAGTTTGCATACCAGTATGCGAACGGTTCTACCTGAGTTAAGGTCCGGGACAGCAGTATGCATACCGATTTTCAAACTGCTGGACAAGACCAAAGTCCGGAAGCTATAGTTTGTGTACCCGTTTGCAAACTTAGTGGTTAAAATTCTAAAATCGGTTAAATATGTTTTATTACTCATGAACAAATAAATTTATGAATTAAGGAATGCAATCTATGCAAACCGTGGCATAATGTTCATGAATTGATTCTTATGTATCAATCCGATTTTGATTCAATTGGTTCATATATATTTCTGTGAAATAGCGAACAATTGAACAACTCTATTTGAAACACAATTAGATTCATTTGACTATCTTTCATGTTTGATTGATCATCATAGTTGATCTAGAAGTGTTAGATGAATGTGGTTAAAGCAAAAGTGTTCATATGGCTAGCTTCGGTTAACTATTATTGAGCCAACTCAATATACACGTTTAGGTGCGGTTACCCATATCTAAAGGTAAGTATATTTCATTTGTGTGTAACAAGATAAGACCATATAACGGTGGAGAGATATTGCTTTGGTTTTAAGCAGACTTAGCTTGAATCTTAAATCAGGTTTTCATCTAACGGTGAATGTTGAATGATGTGTTACTAAGCTATCTTATCTTTGATTGAAAGCAAACCCTGATTTGAAAGACTATATAAGGGAGAACTATATCAACTGGAAAACCTAATACTGACACTTTCATGTGCCCTAGTTGCAACTAGAGTCGATTCTCCTTTAACCTAGGTTTTTCCAAAACCATTATAGGTTAACGACTTTAAGACTTTATTTGGGATTCTTGAAGCCATACCCAAGTATTTTCTCTGTAGTTGCGCGATCTGATCTTACTTTTTCTATCGTAGAGTACTATCTTCTCTAAGATTAAATCGAGATTTATCTACGATAGGTAAGATATAAAAAGTAATCATAAAGTTCTTCGTCTCATTCTTTGTGATTCCAAGATAACTTCTTCAACTACCATATAGTTAAGTTATTGTGAGGTGGTTGATATATTTCTAGGATGTTCTTCTGGAATATAAGATCGGATTATCAATTGGTTCCTGTTCACCTTGATTTATCAAAACATGGACCAAAAAATTCATAGGTACTTGTGTGGGAGATAGATTTATCTATCAGAATAGACTTATCTGTGGGAGACAGATTTGTTTATAAGTCTTCGAATCTGGGTCGTAGAAACTCTTAGTTGTGGGTGAAATCAGCTAAGGGAATCAAGTGCATAGAGTCATGCTGGGATTCAGAGGCGTAAGGAACGTAACTATACCTTAATCAGCTTGAGACTTGGTTAGGTCTCATCTACATTCCAGTCTGAAGTTAACTTGCAGTAGGCTAGTGTCTGTAACGGCTTAAAACAGTGTGGTATTCAAATCTGGACTAGGTCCCGAGGTTTTTTTTGTATTTGTGATTTCCTCGTTAACAAAACTTTTGGTGTCTGTGTTATTTCTTTTCCGCATTATATTCGTTTATATAATTGAAATATCAATGGTTGTGCGTAGGTCAATCAATTAGTAAATTCAACCTATGGTTGTTGATATAAATTGATTGACACTTGGGCATTGGTCTTTGGTACCGTCCAAGTTATTTCTCATATGAATCGGGCTCACAGATTTCTATCTGTTCGATTGCAGATTGTATTGAGAAATTGAGATATAACTCTTTAGTGTATTTCTTGATTGAGCTCGCTTTATAAGGTGGTGCTCTCGGAATTATATTGGAGTTAGTCCATATAGATTGTCGAACGAATTATTGGGTGTGGTTGTTATACCCCCGCTTTTTCAGGGAGTTTACTTGGTTTAACTATATGATGTTGGTAGTGTCTTTGTATAGCGGCTTAATTCTGAGAGTATTCAAAATTGGACTAGGTCTCGGGTTTTTATACACTCATGGTTTCCTCGTTAACAAAATCTTGTTGTGTTATACTTTTATATTATAATTATTGTATAGTTATACTAAAGTAAATTACACTTGTACGTTAACCAGACACTTGGTATTGATCATATAGTTAACTTGGTCTTGTACTGTAACTATTATTAAGTGATTATCTTGTTGTTGTATTGTATCGAATTCTTTGTCCATAGACAATCATACAAGATATCAGGCCTATAGGTTGATATCGAATAGATTATGGTGTAATTGGTACCCTCGTCATTTCATTTGGAATAATCAGAGTGGGCAAACACGAAAAAGATCCAACAGTTTGTGTTTGGTGTGATCCAACCTATAAGACTGGAATCTAAAATGGTTAAGGAAGAACCTAGTGATTTGGTGAACGTAACTCAAGATAATTGAAGTCAACATGTTGCATATGATATTGCATCTGCATATCCTTCTAGAGATAAGGCTGTAAACAACACTTTTTTTTTCTGATTCTGATGTCGAAAGAGATACTGAAAAGGAGTTGGTCAAACTGTTCAAGCCTATTAATCTTCTGTCTACCGAGGTTCTAAAATTGAAAACATGGGCTACTACTATCAGAAAAGGATATGCAACTTACTTGATTAGTCGAAGAATCCAAATCCCTCTCAGAAGTTCTTGATAAAGCTCACAATCAATAACAAGAGCCTCATGATAAAATGCTGACTAATTAATGCATCTGTTGCAATTTATTCGGATGAAGAAACAAAAATTCCTTGTACGACTTTATCAGATTGTGATAATAATCATAGTTTTGTCACATCTGAAACAGATCATGATTCTCAAAGGTTTATCACCCGTTAGAATCATAAAGTCAGAAAAAAATCTCGGAATTACTCTACCTACTACTACTGATCATTCAAATTCTGATTCAAAGGAAACTAAGAATAAATCTCGATGGAAATATCATAAAGAATAGAGCTTTCAGTCTGTTGACAAGAGACTGGTGCTACTCCGGAATGCTCTTGTAAAAGTGTTGAAAGAAGTATCTTGTCTTAGAAATTTGAAAGATCATTATATAGTAGAAAAAGTACCTACATCCCATACTAATCCAATCGGTTCCAAGGATTGTGAAAAGGGAGTTGACAATCACTTCTGAGAAAAGGTTTCTCACATTCTTGTCGGAACTTTCATGACTCACGTGAAGGGTTATCACCCATGAGGAGTATCCGAAAGAAAGGAAAAGAGAAAAATTTTTCCAATAAGAAAATCAATCAGAAACAGAACAATCTCTTGTTCTCTAATTAAAGAACTGAGGTCTGTCATAAGGAAATCTTTAGGATGAGGAAATCTTACGAAGATCTCAGCGACAGAATAAAAATAGATTTCAAAATCCCAAATATCTCTTATATCAGTTTATTTGTTACTTGTAATCCGGCTTGTATCATTTTAAGGAAATGTCAGGGTAAAAAGATCTGATTTTTGGAAGAAGAAGACTGTCTCGAAAAGCATGCATGATTATGATTCTGATAGTTCTAAAGGATCTCAAGAGGAGTGTTAACTGCTTACTTTTGATTTCAAGATCCTAAGATAACCAAATGGATTCCTACTGATAGTATGGTGGATTTCATCACTGGTTTCGAAGAACTAAGAACCAATTTTATTAGCTCGGTTCGGAATCAAAATTAGCTAAAAGATAGAATTGAATAGACTACTGCAGATCTTGCTCAGATGAAAAAATCAAGTTGAAAAACTTGAAGAAAAAAAAAAGAGATGGTTGTTGTCAAGTCTCTCGAAACAAGTTTCAAGAGTTTGAACACTGAAGAAACCTCAGAGAACAACCAAAGTATTTCTAAAGATTAAGATAGACGATGTTATGTTTAATATTATAATAAACTATCATTGTTGATCTATTTCGGTTCTTGTATAAGGTATATTGACAACTATGAGATATTTTTTTGGTTTTGATCAAACCATAATATTTCCGATTTCATATTATTTATATCTCTTATGATGTTGTGATTCTTGATATAAGCAGGTTTCGGATTTAACTATGTGGGATGCTTTTATCAATTGATCATAAGTAGATCTAATAATCTGTGTTTGGTGCGATCCAACCTATAAGAATTGAATCTAATGGACGATTAAGTTAACGTTATACAAGAGTATGAATACTCAAAATTCGATGTTACCACTTCGTTAACTCATGATCCAGGAGTTACGAAAATTAAGAGTACATCTGATTCTATCTCTGATGAAAAAGAATATGCTGATAAAGAGTAGTAAAACTCCTAAAGCCTATAATATCTCTATCTACAAGGATGTTAATATTAATACATAATCTAATCTTCTTAAGCAAGAGATCAGAGAAAAAGATATTCAACTAAATATTCTAGCCAAAGAGAATATGGATCTCACTGCCAAAGTAGAAGCTCTTGGTAAATCTATTACTCGAGATCAAGAGATTCGTCCCATGACTCTGACTAATGATTATGTTATAATTTCTTCTGATGAGGAAACCAAAAGTCCTTGATCGACTTTTACAGATTGTGATAACAAGACTGGTTTGATCAAATCTGAAACAGATCATGATGATGGTAGTATACCTAACTACATCAAGTCAGAAGAGAATAAAAAACATCTTCTACAACTACTAAATACAACTTTCAGTCACTTGACAGGAAACTTATACTTCTTCAAAGTACTATTGTAAAAGTGTTAAAAGAAGTTTTCCTCAGTAGAAAGACAGAATATACCCCATCTCGATAAAATCAACTCAAAAGAATCATATGAAAGAGTTGATAATTAATTCTGGAAAAAAGTTCCACCTCACTCATGTCGAAAAAACTTTGTTTACATGAAGAACTTTTCCAGAAGAAAGGGAAGGAAATAATTTCTGCCAAGAGAAACAATCAAGAAAAATTTTCAATAATTGTTTCAAATGATCAAGCTGATGTGCATAATAAGGAACTCCTTAGAATGAGAAAATCATATGAAAATCTCATTGATATAATTAAGAAAGATTTATCTATCTCTGAAAATTCTCACATCAGTACAGTTTCTCCTTATGATCATACCTTTATATCAAGGAAGGATCATCTTCTTGGGAGAAAATACTTTGGGAAGAAATATCCAAGGAGAAACATGAACTATGTTTCTGATACTCGTTGTAAGCACGATAAGGCTTACTCTGATACAACTTAGTTGTACAGAGAATGTGCACCATCATCCAAGTTCGTGCTCATAACTTTTGGGATGAGGAAGTACATAAAACGAGAGCACATGTCTGTGTGTTTGTATCAGAAAAATTAGTGACAAATTCTGGATAATCTGCGAATCCATTTTGTCTTAAAAAAAGTTCATGTTTATAGTGATCTTCCATAATTAGGTTTTATTCGAAATTTTCGAATTTTAACAAATCTTCCAGCATGAGAATTTTGGACAGAGGAAACAAAATATATTATTAATATATTTTTGGAAATTCCTAGATTAGGACCGAAAGTTGTCTCTTGTTAAGAGAAACTTTCTCTCTTGCTTGTATCGTAAAATCCTGATTAATTCTTATTTAAATCCTTAGGCATGCCTCCAATAAATCGGAGTATTACAAAGGTAAATAAGGAGGAATCTCAAAGAGTTAAGGATTGTCAAGGAATCAATACAGAAAGGAAGAAGAAAATCTTATCAAAATTCATGCCTGATTATGAATTTCATAACGGTTCGAAATCAAGATTGGCCGAAGGATAGAATTGATGAAACAAAAGGCGAACTTGCAGACATGAAGAAACAAGTTGAAAAGATTGAAAAACAAGAAGTGGTTGCTGATAAGTCTCTCGAGACATGCTTCAAGAGTTTGAACACTGAAGAAACCTCAGTGAAAAATAGGAGCACCACTAGGGATTAAGTTATATGCTGTAATACTTAATCCAGAAAATAGATATCAATGTTTTGATTTACTTCAATTATTTAAGGTCTATTTTTGAATAAAACTATCATTATTTATTAATAGAATTATTATTTTATAAATTTTCTTGTGATAGTTACCGATTACATAGCCTGTGAATGAATGTTTATATTTTTTCTATGTGTATTCGGTTTATGAGATGTCTGATTTCGGTTTTTATTGACCTTAATATTCGATCTCATATGATGTAACCTTTATGATTCGGGTGGCTTTTTGTTTTAGCGAGATTAAATTATATCCCATGTTGGTAGGATTTAACAAAAGATCATGAGGAGTTATGATTGAAACTCATATGTGAAAAGTCACAATATGTTGAATCAATTTGTGTTTACATGAGTTGTGTTTAGAATAACATATGTGTTTCGGGTTCAACTTTTTCTATAGGTACGCATTAGTTAAAACCGATTCAATGTTTCTCTGGTAAAGGTTTCTTTTATTGTTGTTCTTTTTTTCTCGCGATAGGATGACAACATACTGGGGGAGAGTTCTTATTTGAACTTGCACTTAATGATATATCTTTCTGGGGAGAAGAGGCTGCGAAATTTGAGGTAAAGAATTTGTTAGTTAATCGTTTCTTGTTTAAGAAAAGTCTGTTTATATTGCATATATTTTGCTTTTTCTTAACAAAATTTTGGTACAATTGATATGTTCCATTATATTGTGTATGGATATGTGTGTATGATTCAATTGTTTCCTGTTAAGAAAAAATGTGTCAATTTATTTGACTTATTAATTGTTTGGTATCTTCTTTATTGTTGGGTATCAAGTGTTTTTGCTTAACGAAATTCGGTACAATTGCGGTGCTATAATGTCTATGTTTGTTTCAATTGCTTCCGGTTAAGAAAATAATTGTGCAAGTCAATTTATTTTGGTTTGTATGTTTGTTTATGGCTTAACAAAATACGAGATCATTTGTTTAGTCCAAATTAATTCCAGATAAGAGAAACTAAGTTAATTCTGATCTTTGTTAGACTTATCAAATTGGAGGATTCGGTTATTCAAGTCTAATCGAATGCCTTGACAAGAAAAACTAGTTAACTAACCTAGTGTTTGTCTTGTCTAAAGAGAAAGGTCTAAGTTATTGTATGAATAATTAGAGACTAATGAGAGAAATAAAGTTAATTATGTTCTTTATTTTGGTCTTGTCGAATGAACCGATTGTGTATGCGTTAATCAAAATTATTTTTTGGTCAATCGGTTTAACAAAGGAACTAAGTTTCTTAGTCGATTTGTTAAACTATTAGGGAAAATTGCTTTGGGAAATTGTTTCCTTGATAACATACTAAAAATAAATTACTTGTATTTTCGGTTTTAATATTGGTTATTCTAAAGTGGTATGTGAAACCTTCGTGCTTAACTCTTATAGGTTTTTTACAAGTCTTTTGAATTTATAAGATCCTTTCGGTTTGTTCTTTTATTTGCTCGAACCTTTGTCATTTTGTGACAAAAGGGGGAGTAATATATGGAGTAAACAAGTGATTTGCAACCACTAAGGAAAGGACAATTGTGCTTAAATGTTATATCTAACGAAAGAGTAAAGCATTGACTAAAGGGGAGAAACATATCGTATTGTTGTTGTAGTATTTTGACTACAAAAAGGGGAATAACAAAGATGTTCGGATTGAATATTTACCTAGCTTACCTTTAGGGGGAGAAAAAGATTTTGTTATTCAAATGTCAACAACGGCATTTATTGATTGAATATATGCAGGTTATTGTGCTATTGAAAACTTGGAGTCAAGCGTATGTAAAATGAGTTCTTTTGTAATTTGTTTATCCATATGTAATAAGTGTTTTGTCACTAAAATTGACAAAGAGGGAGATTGTTAGAGCATATCTCGGTTGAACTCACCAAGCGTTGGTATGTCAAGTTTGGTTGTCATATTTTAATGTGTCAAAACTCATCTAAAGTCGCTTGATTAAATACTAGAGTCAACCTCGTTTAGGTTAGACTAGAAAGTATAGGAATGTCGAGACATACAAGTATTACTCTGAAGACCTGAAGAATGTGAAGAAGTAGAGAACTACGAAGACGACATCATCCTTCCACTTGAGGTTAGTAATATTGACTTGAACTGTTTCATTCCTAACGTATCTTTCAAGTCGTGCTATATTGAAAACATTATTGCGAAGCTGTATATACTGTACATATTGTATAATACCCTATTGATGTGACATGGTCATAATTGTATGATCATAATACTAGGGAATTAGAATACGGAGTATAATGCTTATCTTTTGAACTTCGTAGATATGACATCGACATAAACTTGTATATATTGTTATGATTATGTGAATGGGTTATGGTGAAGATGTCACCCTAGGAAACAATGTTTTACATTCGTTTAAAGGAAGTACATTCATGAACTTGTTTCGTGAATCGAAAGGGAAACCATTAGGATAATTGGTCCGGCTTTTCATTGCAAATCTTTGGATGACCATGATTTGGTATGACTGTTTTTTATTAATTAGTGTAACCGATCCTTATTAATCACCATGAGTGGTATGATCGATCCTTGTAACTTGGGTAACCAATCCTAGTAATTGGTGTGACTGATCAAAAGTGTTGTGTAATCGATCCTTGTAATTGGTGTAACCGGTCCTGGTAACTGGTGTAACTGGTCCTGCTAACAGGTATGACCGGTCACAAGAATTACCATGTGTGGATGAAACTAATCCTGGTAAGTGGTGTCACCGGTCCTGGTAACTTGTGTGACCGATCATTTCCATATTGAGGTATAACTGATCTTATTGATTGGTAGAACCAATTAAACCTATGTATGTGATTTGGTATTTGATCAATCACATAGTTGCCTTGGAATACAGGGAAACCAATTATAAACTTGTTTGGAAGTGTTGTATGACCGATTCCAAGAATGTAAATCCATGTAAATATGAAATAAGAATTTACAGTGAAAAGGTGTCAATATACTTTGAACACGAGAAGTAACTCTTATCATTTATTGTTCAAAGATATTCCTTAGTACTCAAGGAGATCCTGTGCCGAAATAAATTGAGAATATTTTAATTAAGGTTTTTGATTGTATATGCTTTAATTACCAGCAATTAAATGCATATCTCTAGAGAATAAAAATTAGTAATGTGTATTTACTAATTGGAGATTTTCTATTGAGAGATTTCAGAAATATTGGACAAGCATTTATTGGAATTAGGAAAACCGAATTTTGCCATTCATTGCAAATCTTGAGAATATTTTCGGTTTTGGAAATTCCTTGATGTACAAACATCCTTGGTATATAAATACCTAAGTTTGCATTTCTAGCAAACTATCCTAAAATCCAGGAAAACTTCATTTCTTGTTGTTTCTGGTGGAGCCGTCTATTCGGAGAGGAAAGTATCCTAATTAGGTGAAATCTCTTATGACCGCTTGTTTAAAGACTTATGTGGGATCAAGAAGCTCTACTAGTACCGTTGGTGGGAACTATATAATTGCAATGTTATTAGTTTTCGATTGATTTGATTGACTAACGGTTGTTGAAACTTTGATTGCACCTAGTTTGTTTATTCTTGAGAATCTTCTCTTTTGATATAATATTCACTCAAACTAGATCGAAGTATCAACGGGATCATTAGAACTGTTTGTAGATCTAAATACATCTTGTGATAATCCATCGTTAACATACTCCGTTCTGTGTGTGATTGATCACAAGAGATTCAAGTGGTGTTGTGCAGGTTATTTGAAGATAAAGAAGATTTGAAGACGAAGAAGATTTCTTATTGGTTCTCATATCTTATTGTGTGCACAAACCTTGATCGGATGGGATCCAACTAGAATCGGATTTATTCCATTGATTAGTTGCATGAGATCGGCATCACTTTATATTTTCTCTTTGAGATCTAACTGATTGATTGTGAATCTAAACTTAACTACTTTTGTAGTTATTGGATAGATTGATCTAACTAGGCAAAGGAGTTTATTATATTAAACAGAAGAACCTTTGCGTATGACTTGAGATATCTTTATCTTGAAAAGAATCAATAGAGTTGCTACCAAACAAATTCGTTCTTCCTTTGCTGTTTGGAATACAATCCAAAGGAATTGTACCAGTGCGTGACTTTCGAAGTCGGAAGCATAGGGATACTGAGGAAACTAAGTGAACTAGGGGTAGTTGCTTGGTCTCAACTATACGAAGTTGGTTTAGATTTTGTATGGCGGCTTAATTCTGAGAGTATTCAATTCTGGACTAGGTCCCGGTTTTTTTTTTCACTTGCATTTTTCCTCGTTAACAAAATCTTGTGTGCCATTTACTTTTGTTTTACGCAATTATATTTTTATATATAATTTAAAGTAAATCGAACTTTTACGTTAACTCTGAATTACTTGATAGTGATCCTATAGAGTTTGGTTAAGTCCGAACCTATTATCAAGTAATCATACTTTGATTGTAGTATTGTCTCGATCTTGTATCCATAGACGATCACACAAAGTGTGAATACCGAAGTTGTTGTATTATCCCGACTTTTTCCATAGACGATCGCACTTGGTAAGAGGACTTATAGGTTGAAACAAAAAGATTGTGGTGTATTTGTATACCTCGTCTTTTCAATTCTTATATTTATGGAGTATACGGGTGATTTACAATCACTAAGAAATGATATACGCGCTGAAAAGTATATATCTAACGAGAGATTAAATAATAGACTAAGGGGGATAAACATATCATCTTGTTGTGTAGTATTTTATACCACAAAATAGGAATAACATATAGGTTCGGATTGAATATCTACCTATCTTTCCTTTAGGAGGAGTAAAGCTTTTGTTATTCAAATGCGTCAACAAAAACATTTATATTTGAATATGTGCAGATTATTGAGTTGTTGAAACTTGGAATCAAGCGTATGAAGAATGAATTAAAAGAATGTTATGTAATGTAATATTTGTATCTTTTAATTCGTGTATTCTCCATATGTAATAGAGTTTTGTCACTAAAATTGACAAAGGGGGAGATTGTTAGAGCATTTCTCGGTTGAACCCACCAAGCGTTGGTTGTCATATTTTAGTATCAAAACTCATAAGTCATTTGATTATATTACTAGAGTCAACTTCGTTAGGTTAGACTAGGAAGTCTAGAAATGTTGAGACATACAAGTATTACTCTGACGACCTAAAGATTCCGAAGACGTATCTGCTAGAGAATTGCTCGGTTGAACCCACAAGTTTTGATATCTCAAGCATGTTCTCAATGTTAGGTGATCAAAACTATATCTTGATTTTTAGTTACTAAGTCAAGTTTCAGATAGGTTAAAATTGTAGTTGAGTATCAGAGATTACCCTTGAAGATTGAAGATCTACGAAGACATTTGGAGAACTTATGTTTCAGGTATGTGAAGACTGAACTATTTTATTTTACTCACTATACCATCATTCTATCTATTAAGACTATGTCATATGACTTATAATAAAATTACAAAGAATATGTTTTCGAGTCAAGCTTGTCTTGTGAATAATCTCGAAATATGATTTAGCGATTAGATGTTCAAATGTCATTACCAATATTAGTTCTATGAATTAATTTGTAGATCAATTAAAATTTCCCATGCAAATGATTATGTCACTTGGGAATGTTTCAAACATATTAAGAGAGAAATATGAACTTACTGAAAATTCTACTCATGGTAGGTTGGCAAACCAGTTTGGAAACCATAGATATTTGAGATATATAAATGCAGGAAGGTTGGCAAACCAGTTCGCAAATCGCAAGTTCAGGTGGAAACAGTTCACGAACCCGGTTGGCGAACCGTGGTGAACTGAATTTTATAAGTTGGATAAATAAGCTAGCAGTTGGCGAACCCGGTTCACGAACTGTGGTCAACTGAGTTCGGTAGTCTAGTAGGGTTAGCGAACTCGGTTCACGAACTGTACCACCATGACTCGTGAAAAAACCCTATGGTTGGCAAACCGTTATACCAACTGCCATAACAATGTTTAGCAGATGCTTAAAGACTTATTATTTTAATATGTTTAAAATTGCTAAAACTCTCTTAAACACTTCTAAGACTTCATTAATTACTTAAAAACTTATATTTTTGTATCATGATTAATGTCTTAGGTGTTCAAATGAACACAAAATATCTTTCAGTTCTTTAGCTAACTTGCCAAACCGAACCTATATGTATAGTTTTCTATTGTGGTTTGAAGACCTATTGTGTTTGCTTGATTCTCAAGTTATCTTATGTTGAATTCTATGCTAATGTTGGTCTTTGAAAACTATATATAGAGCATCTTTGTCAACTTGGAAAATCAATCCTTGATACTTTGTGTCCTAGTTGATTCTAGAGTCGTCCTCTATTGACCTAGGTTTCTTCTGAGAAACGTAATTAGGTCTACGACTAAAATACTTCACTTTGGGGATTCGTGAAGCCGTGTCTGACTATATTTACCTTGATAGTTCATGAATCCTGATTTTTCTTTTCTGTTATCGAGGTTTTCCTAATCTCTTTCAGGCAAGATAGATAGTAATCTTCAAGTTTTCTTCGTCTCAGACTTTGTGATTCCTCAAGATAGATATCTAAAAGACTGATCTAAGTTGATCTTTCGAAGATTGTTCTTAGGAGGTGGTTAAGAATCTAGGATGCTCTTCGGGAGTCGTAAGTTCCAGGTTTGTGAGGTTTGCTAGCATTGTCTATTGCAAACATATTTCCACACCTTGATCTTTGATCTAAATGGAAATCAAATAGGCTTATCTGTTAGAAGCAGATTAGTATCAAAAATCTTCACTTCGGCTGAAGCAACTCTTAGTTTGTAAAGGACGTCAGCTAAGGGAATGAAGTGCATGTAACCTTACGAGGTTCAAGAAACATAAGGAGACGACTGTAACAGAATCGCTTGGAGGGTGGATTCGGTCTCAACTACATTCCATTCCAAAGTCTGATAGTAGGCTAGTGTCTGTAGCGCCTTAATACAGTTTGGTGTTCAATCTGGACGAGTTCCTAGGTTTTTCTGTTATTGCATTTTCCTCGATTACAAAATTTCTGGCGTCTTGTATTTTTCCTGTTCCGCATTATATTGTTTATCTTCATAATTGGATGACGCGGGTTTGTACGTGTTCAATCTAAGTAGATACGTTCGCTTAATTGTAGTCGATTACGAGACTAGTTTCTTGTAGAATACGTATCTTGAAAGATTGATAACAAGTTTAATCACTTGGCAGAATTCGGATTGAATTATTTGGATACGACTAGATGATCTTGGATATTGATTTTTGATATCGTCCAAGTATTATGTTTAACAATTAGGTTCACGAACCTTGTGTCTATCTATATACATATTGATTGAGTAGAGGTCGAGATATTAACTCTATATATATATATTGCCAAAGGATCACTAAGTTGGTCTACTTGCTATTGTATTAAGTTTTGAGTGTATTTGGTATCAGCTGCGTTTTCAATTGGTATCAGAGCAGGAAAACACTGTTATACCTAATAAGTCTATGTTTGTGTACATTCTTAAACCTGTGAGTACGTAGTATAAAAATGGCACCATCTGGTTTTGATTATGCCAAGTGTTTGGGAATTACTTCAAAGGATCACTGCTTAGTTGTTTCTTCCAAATCCAGAAGTATGAGTATATCTTCAGTCTATGAGGATATATTGCATGTGAATAATGTCAAAAAACTAAAGCTTGAGGAGGTACTCTATGAGAGTTGTTGTGACTCCTCTCAGAGTATTGAGTGTCAAGCTTCCAAAATAAAAAACCTCCAAGAGAAGTTTTCTCAGTATGCTTATGAACTCAGGCAATCTCTTAATAGAGAATGTGAATTATGTGAGTCTGTTCAATCTTTTTCTGACAATGTCAACAAATTCGTTCAAGAACTAAAACTTATAAAGTAAAAGTTTAATTTTCTTGAGGATACTGAAAGCAGCCTCTCGATAAAAACGTATGATTGAGCTTCATAATACTGAGATGGATAAACTTCAAATGCTAAAGGATAAATCTGTATACTATCTTCTCCTTTCTCAGAAGCAGTGTAAGTCCTTGAAAGAGGAAATTGTTGTATTAAAAGGAATTAATTCTATAACGGATATTGTTTCTAACATAAAGATATTATCTGTTTTTAGGAAAGTTACTCCCATTCCTTCTGAAAAACTATCAAGAACTTATCTTCAAAAAACACCTGAAAAGGCATCTGTTCCTAATCATAATTCGAGAAAAATTGATAATGAAAAGTGTTGTTCTCGTTATGATAAAACATGACATAGTCTAAATCAGTGCTTGAAGGGATCTAAGTAAAATGGTTCATATACTGAAATTCTCAGTAATACCAGCAATGGTAAAATTGATCATCATAAATCAAAAGAATATAGTTCAAACGATTGTTTCTAAAAATTTCAGAATTTAAAATCATATACTTTACGAAGAACGTTGCATCAGATCTCGTGTTGTAGTTCTTCTCTCAAGCCATGTGAGTTTAAAAAGCACATTTGAATAAAGTCTTTCTAGCTCACATAGTTACTGATTTTGGTGAAGAGAGTCATATTAATCTTGACGAAAGAATCTTTGTTCTTAGATCTTCCATTAATAGATTGAGACGTGGCATAAAATTGGCAACGTGTGATATTGCATCAGATAATATTTCCTCATCTCTCTCAGATACTAACATTTAGGTACTAAACTTAAGATTATACCCAGGAATTTAGATGTGGATAAGCGGCTTGCTTATCCTCTCTTGGTGACTTAACTCTTCTGTCTTGTGTGTTCTCTAGTTTTAGAGAATGCATAGTATGGGGAAGTTTTGTTGTGATAAATATTAGAAGGATCTATACGGTTTAAATCCTATTGGAATAAGAAAATGATGATATCTTCTATGTGTTTTCACTTAACAAATTCTTCTTGACAGATGGATTTTCTTAATTCCTACCAATCGGTCACGAACCATGACTTGTGGGTCCAGGTACGCTATCATGTCTTGTTATACAAGTTTCTGGGTTACGGAACTATTTCATTGTTAACCGCGAACTTGTTTAGTTAAGGACATTTATTCTCTATAAATATACCTTGAGATTTATTTCAAAGTATAGTGTATAATTTTTGTCTCTTAATCTCGAAAGACATGGATGCTTCTAGCTTTAAAAATTGTGCATAAGAAGGATAAATTAACAGAGAGTCAAAAAGATAGTACTAAAGAAGTTATTGGGTTTTATGATTATCCCTTTACCATATATATCTGGCTTCTTTTCTCACGAACACGGAGATTCTAAACATGTACAGATGTTTGTTGATCTAGTTGGAAACTTGATGAGAGATTTCGAAGTAGTGTTTGATCAGCTTGCTGCAGCTAAGAAAAATATTGATTTTATAAAATCAGACTTAGTGAAGATTTCAGAAGATCTTGCATCTCTGAGAGATCTGGTGAAAGATTATATCCAGATTTTTTCTTATCTGTTATCTTTTTACCAGTTAACTCCTTGTAGGAATTTTGTTTTTATTGTTTAAGGAGGAACATTAATATTTGGAGTAATTTTTATGTGTTACGCTAGCTATTCCAAATACTATCATCTTGCATAGTTAAAATCTATTAATTAATTTTTTACCTAATTTTATTCTCATATTTTCTCATAGGTTAACCTCTTTCTCTCTTGAAAAAGAAGAGTAAACTATTTTGAGGATAACAATTTTTGATCTCTCCACGATTACACTTTTAGTGAATACACTGCTACATGATTTCGTAAGATGTTCTTTAGGGATCGACTTACTTCCTTGATTTTGTCGCCACCAGGAAATAAGTGATGAACTTTAATCTCTTCGTTCGTACATGGCTAGAGAATTTATAATTCTTATGTTGAGTCATTTCGCATTAATTGTTCTCATGTTCGTAATTGGAGTAGAGAATAGTTTGTGTTGATGACTTTTCTCACGAAAATGTTGTATCTTAGTGCCTCTAACATTAAGATCGCTATTTTTAACTTCTTTATTCGTAACTGGCAAGAAGAGAGAAAAATATTGGACACAAATTTATATTGTGGCCCTTAATTACGTTTTTATTCGTGATAATTATGATATAATTTATTTGCCCGTTTATACTGTTAATTTTTTTTATGGAAGCAATAAATTAAATATATTCTCCATTAATTTCGTATTTAATGCGTGGGCTATAAAAAACAGTTTTTGAGAACGGAAAAAATATAAGTTTTCACTACAGGTTTTCTGAGAATCAAGAGACCAAAAATTCTGAGCAAGATTAGAAAGAGTGAAAGTGATCGATCTCTCATTGTGTGCGTGAGAGATTGAAGAGAGTTTTTCTCAGCCGTCATCCAAGTTTTGTGTTTAACTTTTGTTTTGCAGGTGTGAAATCGGCAATTGTTCCAAAACTCTCGGTGCACACTCCTTGTAACCCAAGCATAGTCTTGTTTTTTTTTTCCAACTTGGTAATGCTAAGCTACTTTTATTTTCTATCCGATAAATTTAAAGTCCAAGAAAATCCTTCTCTTGTGATTAGAGTAAAATTCGCATTTTCATTCTTTTGGGGAATGACATAAATGGGGGAGAGTTCTTTTGAACTTGTGCTTAATGATAATATTTTTGTGGGGAGTGCGGATGTGGAATTGGTGGAGATGCCTTATGTCTCCTTGACGCAAACTGAGATTTCTTGGTTGAAATCGTCTAAACTAAAGGGTTGTATCCCTTTTGATCAATTTATGATTATCCCGATTTTTCACCTTTGCCAGTTTTGTTAACAAAAAGGGGGAGAATTATAGAGCAGTATCTTATTACATTGCATATAGCTTTACAGAGCATCGTGTATGGAGGAGTGAATTATTATCTATAGGTTTTACCTATTTTTCAAAAGTAGTATGTATTGACTAAGGGGGAGAACATATCACCATAGTATTGCTTCAAAATTATGGTGCAATTGAGTTTTGAGGAAGGTAACAATACTATGTTTCTGTATAACGACTAATGAGTAGAGTGTATTTACCTCATTCTATAAAATCTCTAAAAGAGTATTCTCATAAGTTGTTATCGCTACGGATAATCAACAACAAAGTGCTGAAAGAACACTTGCAGAACATTAGAAGAACTTGAAGTACGAAGAATTCAATACGTGTGTTGAAGAACCAAGGAAATCAAGCATAGTGGATTGAGCTGAAAAGTTTAATTTTTGTATTCATATGTATTGAATAGTTTTGTCACTAGAATTGACAAATGGGGATATTGTTAGACCATTGCTCGGTTGAACACACAAGTTTTGCTATCTCAAGCTTGTTGTCAATGTTAGGTGATCAAAACTATATCTTGATTTCCAGACTACGGTGTCAAGTTTCGGATAGGTTAGAATTGTAATTGAGATTTGAGTATCAGAAATCATCCTTGAAGACTGAAGATCGATGAAGACATTTGAAGAACTTCTGTATTAGGTATGTGAAGAATGAACCATTCTATCCATCTCTGCCAAAGCTTGTTTTTGGAGTCCAAACTCAGACCGTAGCACTGTAACAGATTTTATAATTGACATGTCATTGCATAAGCATTAATATGCCCAACTAACTTTGCAAGGCCTGAATTTTTTATTCTGTCGTGTCTGAAACCAAGACAAAAACTGAAGTTACTATAGCATAGAGAAACTTCAAAACAAAGAATAGACAAAAGCGATATTGCAGTTAAGAAACTAACACATTCAAATGGTTCAACTCCGATCAAAGTCTTGGTTAATTAAGTTCCAATAATACGAAACCGGAAACCAAGCACAAATAGGAAATTAGTCAAGTTTATTCGATTTTGATAAGTTGGTCATTAATACACAGAAAATTGACACTTGCACCTTTGAACCATCTCTCTCAAATAGCTCGAACATACAAATATCTCCTTCATGAACACCATTGCCTTGTGAAAATCGTTTCCAGCCAATTCCATACCTCTCTCCACTTTTAGAAAAATAACTAGAGTAGGATACCCCTACCTTCCATGATTTCGCGTCTTCATTTGGACCTCGTTTGAGTTCAGCTGTTATACTTGCATTTGAAAAATATCTTTCGGCAAAGCTTTTAGGTATACTATGGACAAGTAAGATGATTTGTCCTCAGTTCTAATAGATACTTGCACTTGTAAACATGAACGACAAAAGAGAGAGTATTTCATGTATAGAAGCTTACCATAAATTGATCATTTATGTGGGTTTTATAGAGCAACACTGCGAAGAAAGGATGTTTAGAATCAAATGCACGCCAGACTTCATTCACCCATAACTTTCCATCCATCATTAAGGATCCCGCTCTGGCAACAGTTGGTTCATCCTCACTGTCGCTTCGGACATTGTCACCTTCATTCAACTAACCAAGGTTTGTGAGATCAAAAAGCAGTCTATATGAGATACAATAACGACAATAATGCATATGATAAAATTGATCAGATTGAACAAACTAAAGTTGGCCCACTGTTTTCACTTCCATCGAGTGACATTTGGTCACTACTGTGTTCATCCTCGTCTGAATCATCCAAAGTCGTCCTATAGTTCCCGGAGGCTTTAGACGGACTCCAAATTTGGACTTTTTATGTGCCAGTATTCCAGAAAAGAATTTTTATTTTTTGTTTAAGAAAAATAATTTTTGTACACACAACCTAAAATATGACTGTCCACCAAACAACATTCCACTTTTACCCTCCCGAATATTTACATATATCTAATATAATTATTTTTTAAGATCTTCGTTTCTTGGACTTAGAGAAAATAATTAGCATTTCAAACCGATATTTATTTTTTATATGAATTATTTGAAATTGAGGATTTTATTTCTTAAAAATGGTTACAAAATTTCCAAATTCACAATGATAATATATGTGAAACAAATATTTACACAAAAATAAAATAAATCATATTACACTAGAAAAAGTATATGTAAAAACATATTCATCAACAAAAGCAAAAGTTCGTATGATTACACATTGTATTTTTCATACGTGAGACAAATTTGGACAATTAAATTAGTAGTACTGCCAATAGTGAATGTATTCATATACTTAAATGAATTTACAAGCAAAAAAACTATTCATATGCAAATAATCAAATGCAAGAGAATAAATCATGCTATAAATTTTGCATGTGTAAACAATTTTTTTTATAATATAACATTTTTCTTCAACAATTTAAAAGTGGTGCAATTCATATATCTATAAATAAATATGGGGTTTTGCAAATCCTAAATTCAACATCGCTTTAGATTTTATGAAAATGTTAATTAAAATAATTATAATGTGCAAAGAAGAGTTTACAATTTGTAATATGGGTAAATACCTAGCACCTCGAATCCTTTTTGTATGTCGATAAAAGAATATGCATGATAATAAATAATAGAACAATATCCGAATTCATATATTAAAGCGTAAATATTAACATATATATATACAATCTCGTTCAAGAAGGTGTGTTAGAGTGAATGCTCGTTTGAACCCACATATCTTGGTATGTCGAGTATGTAGTCAAGTTCGGATGCGAAACTATTTTTTTGTTTTAGCCTACTAAAGTCGGCTTCAGTTTGGAGTAGAATAGGTAATAGAGTCTTAGGATGTTCCAAGTTACTCAATAAGAATGAAAAACTGAAGATCACATGAAGACTTCTATTTGAAGAAACTTTATTGAGGTAAGAAACAAATACTGGTTTTTCCGTTCTGGCTTTTTTATTATATATATATATATATATATATCCTTGTATTTTTTATAATTATGATTCAATTCAATAATTTTTAATAAAATCAAACACAACTTTTGGTTGGTAACCGAGCAACAAGCTGAGCTCCAACCCCTCTCTGAATAACAACTCCTAATCTATGAAAAATGAAACTACCAAAACCGCTACTAGCATCATTATTAACTAGACAATTCTTCAGACGCTTGAAGAAACACAAAGTGTCATCACCAAGTTCCCCTAAAGTAGAGAAGGCCAAAACCCTAGACCAAAACCCAAAGCAGTACACTTGTCCAAATATTTAGTGCGCTTTCTTGAAACTGCATTAGAGATAGACTTCCCTGGGACAAAAGAGCGAACACCATCGCCAGTGAAAGGAGAAACACCAGTGACATCCATACAAACATCCTGACCATTTTCCCAATTGGGAACAAGAATATCCGCAGGCCTCAACTCTTTGTCATCATCTGACTGCATCCCAAGAGATATAGTAGTAAACTACCAAAAAAAAAACTTTACAAACTCAAGAATGAACTTGAAAGTCTTGAGATTTAAATTAAAATACTTGTGCTTCTCCTAAGCTTAGTTTCGAGTTCTCGACAAAAAAGAGTTTGGAAGTTGAAACATCACTAGACTTAACAAAAGCTAATCCGTGATATGATCATTTCTCGGTCAAAAAACTCAAGGACCTACAAAGTGAGATGTTATTACTTCGTAATTGCACTAGTGTTTCTCGTCTATACTTTGCAATGCATACTACCAACCCAGCTGCCCTGCAACCAGCCTCAGATCTCTTTGATGACCATTTACTTGATTATTTACGATTACTCATCACTGGAGATGGTGCTGGTTTTGGTCATCTGCAGTAGAGATTAGCCACCTTGCCCATCAAGGAAGGTGTCCTCGGCATCTACACCATGGCTGACACTCGTGCTTACTGTTACCTGGCTTCTCAGAGTCAGACTGCTTCAGTACAGAAGATTATTCTTGGTAATTTATTCCCAGCAAACAAAGGTTATTCCTTTCAGTTGGCTCTTCAGAACTTTATCCAAGTATGTGGATTACCTTCTTCTTATTGTGTCGATGATACTGCCCCCCCTTCCATGCACTCCCTGGCAGTCACTTATTTCGATGCAGTCAAGAAGCGAATCCCAGACCAATTTCACATGTATGCAAGAGATTCCATTTTATGGCAGTGTAACTGTGTCAAGCATGATCAGGATTATTTATTAGCGGTGCCTATTAGTGGGCTCAATCAGTGTATTGGACCTAGAAAGTTCCGGGTTGTGCTCTGTTATAGACTTGGCGTTCCTTTGTTTGTTGAGAATGGCTTATGTTCAAGTTGCAACCGATCTATGGACATCTTCGGAGACCATGCACTTCATTGTGCTAAAGATGTTGGGAGCAAATTTCGACATGATCTTGTTTGTGATGTTGTATTTGACATTTGCTACAAGGCCAATGTACCGGCGTAAGGATAATTAATTCCTTTGTATAGAAAGTTTTAAGTTCTTTCTAAGAATTTATCTAGCCCTAGATTCAAGATTTTAGATCTTCATCTAGAGAACTGCCTCTTTGTATACATTGTATATTCTTAATAGTTAGTAGTTTGAAGTTATCTTTGGTAGTAAGTCTTTTAATAGAATGTACCTGAGCTAACAATAATGTACAACTTCAAATTATGGAAAAAAACCTCATTGCAATTCTAACTCTTACCAAAGAAATAAATTTTTGTATCCAAGAAAACTACGAGACTCACTTCTCCAGTTCTCCAGCAAATCCTCCATATGGAATCTAACCCCTCCCCTGTAAGATTTACAGGGAAACTTCTCTCTCTCTCTCTCTCCTCTACATATATATATATATATATATATCCATAGGGTAATGCCAAACAATGCACAAATTTAAAACAAGAAAATTTTATGAATCCTAGGAATTTTAACTGAGTTACCAAACACACGGGGGATTTGCGTGAATCCCGTGATTTTTAATCGCACTAGTTATTGTGAATTCTGCAACCAAACCCACTGTAATCATTTTTTTATGGTTACCATAACCGTAAGATTTTTTTTATGGCTACGATAATTGTGAGTGATACAAGAAGATCGAGGCTAAACCTTTAGATGAGTCAAAACAAAAATCTAGGTCAAACCTATTTGTCAAGTTGTAGGCAAGTACAAAGAATTTGTAATCTTCTGGTACTAAAGTTGTTGGACAAGGTTAACGCACCACAATGATACCAACTTGATTAAAATCTATGGGGTGCAAGTAGAGCACCAAAGTGTAGAGTATAGGCAACGGTTCTTTTGAGCGAAGGAAAATTAATGCAATGCATGGATCTATGGTTGTACCATCTCGTCAGCAAGTTCGGCAGGTTGCAACGTCATGGATTCGTAAAACCCAAATGATTATATTGCGAAGGTAACTATCTACCATGATCTGATCAAAAATATTGGAAGGTCTATTAAATATATTTCAATTCAACAAGTCGATTAGTATAAATTTATATTAGAATAAAAGAAATAGTCAACATGATCATCGGTTGTGTATAAAAAGATTATAAAAAATACACAAAAAGAGAGTTGTGTTCAGTTAGCTAGGGTTTCATTTAACCAAATTAAAGGTTGTATTTGCATAACAAACGACAATCTAATACTTCAAAAAGAAAAAAAAAAATCAAACCGTAAGAAGTATTAAAATTCTGGGCCCTAAACAACGTGCGACCCTAGGCAATGGCCTAGCTGGCCTGATCTATAAGACGACTCTGGTTGGAATCAGTTTGTCAAAGATCAACCGTGTTTAAGAAACCTACTTTAAGGCATACTAAATTTTTTTGAGCCATATCAAATAGAAACAAAATATGGTTACTAGGTTGTAATCTCAAAAGTCCCTTATCTATATATTTTCTTAATGGCAAAATCACCCTTATTCACATATTTTTAATATTTTAGTTTTTTTCAAAAAAAAATTTAAGTTTTTTTTTTTCTAATTTTTTTTTTTGTAATTTACTTTATTTATAACACACTAGATTCGGCTGACAATTTATCAGCTGAACCTCGGGTATTCTTCATAGAACATTGAGAAGTTCGGCTGATAACTTGCTAGTCGAACCTAGTTGTTTTGAGAACGTACCTAGGTTCGGCTGATAAGTTATTAACCGAACTTAACTTTGTAACCACTAAATTTAGGTTCGGCTGATATGTTATCAGCCGAACTTCACTCCGTAGCAAACAAGTTATCATCCAAACCTATGAGTAGTCTTCATATATGAAGAACACTTTATGTTCGGCCAATAACTTGTCAGCCGAACCTATATATGTTTTTAAAAAAAATTAGGTGCGTCTTATAACTTGTCAGCCGAACCTGCATTTTGGTTTTTAAAAAAAAAAAAAAGAAAAATTTAAAATTATTTTAAAATTTTGAAATAAGATATATATATATATATATATATATCTTTTTCACAAAAATTAAAACAATTTTTTTTAATTATATATATTTTTTAAAATAATTAACTAGATAAATAAGTAAACTAATGAATTAATCAAGGGTACCTAAGTAATTTACCTATCTTAGAATACCCCATATAAACATACTCTAGACAAATCATTTTTTATGTCTTGGAAAATTGAGGTATGCCTCAAAATAGGCTTCTTGTTTAAGTGGAAAAACAAACCTTAGGGCAATTCCTATGGGAATGGCCAAACTCAAATATTTGTTGAGCCACGTGGATGTCCAAACTGAGTTTTCCACTATGGTAAAGCGTAGGGCGTTGGACCATCAGGCGCGCGGGCGGAAGACAGACACTGGCGTTGGAAGAAACAACGCACGCGTTGACGTTGGAAGACTCAACGCGGAGTTGGAATAACCACCGCGGGCGTTAGACACAAAGTCTCTAACAGGCGACTCTCTATCGCCTATTGGTAGGCTCAGAAACCTACAATAAAATACTGCAAGTGCACAGTGTCTAACTAGTAGAACAATGGCAAGTACAGGTCGTTCCCACGAGGAGTGTGAAAATACTACTTCTAACTAATACCAAGACCAAGTAATCAAATAGATAATGTTTAATGAGTTTTCATAAATTCGGACAAAATGAAATAATAAATAACAAAGACGTAACAACAATGAGAAAGGATTGTTAGGATTTTCGGTTTCCACCAATTAATTATGCAAACTCTACTAATCTTTAAAAATATATTCCATGCATTTTCAAATATTGTTTCTCCGCTCTAGTTTTTTTCGCTTCACGAGTAGTGATTCTAAAGCATTACCAATCTATCCTTGCATACCACGTTTAGGGATTTAACCGAAGCACGCAATATCAATTCAAAAGCATAACTAATCTAAAAAATCACATCAACAATAGAATACCAAGCCAAATGAAGAAAAACTACTAATCAATCAACTCATTATTAAGCATATAAATGTAGAGTTTTCATAACAAAATTGGGTTCTACCTAAACCCTGACATGAATCTAGGTAGACATGGCTTTCTCAAAAGCCATAAACATTTTCAAATCAAACTCTAGCTAATCAAAATCAAAAGAGAGAAAATGAAACTCCAAACCCTAGACAGCCTTTGCTGCCGCCGTCGGCTCCCAGCCGCAGCCTCCCTTTTCGTCTCCCAAAACCGCCTCCCTCTGTTTCTCTTCGTTTTGTAGATTTATACCTACTGCCTAAGGTACTGCGAAAGAATCCAAAATAAAACCCATCAAATATTTGTCTGCCAAGGCCCAGTCTACTAACAAACTCTCTTCCGAAGTCAGCAGCACCACTCTGATGCCTGAACTTTTAAACTGCGTCACCGATTGAGAGTTTGAGACCCCAAGCCACTTTGCCCGGCTAAGTGTCTTCACCCTGCTCCTGCTCCTGCCATCTGAATCTCGTTAGGGTCATAGCAGCAACGAAAGCTCACTTCGATCATCCCCGGCATAACTGGTCGCAGCAACAAACGCTTCAGCCAAATTCCCAAATCCGTGCAAACTCAGGCCACATCATTCTATTCCTTGTCCGTTCCAATTTGGTCACCCATCGGCTGCACAGTTCCAGCGACTAGTCAGGCCAAGTCATTTCTGTCCGTCTAAACTTATTCACCTGAAACGCACCACCAACTTGCTTCTCAGAACCAGCTCAACTTGAACCCCGTAGTACCACTTAGAATTGGTCTTCATTCCCATCTCCATTCATGCAAACACGATCAGTATATACTCCTCTATTAATGACAGCAAGTCGAGTCTCGTGTCTGACTTTCCGGCACAGAATTCAGTTCATTCTCCACCTCGAGCTCTCTATGCAGCCACCAAATCAACACCAGTACAATCCATGCAATCCCCACAATCTGTGCTTAATGCACTGGCGACAACATTTCTCCACCTTCTTTCAAACCAGCTCAGCCAACCCCTATTTCATGAGCAACTGAGCATCTTTCTGCACTGCGAGACAATCCTCCATTTTCACTGTCTTTATAATCTCGTCATCACTTCAATAAATCGAGCCCCACAGGTCCATAGCATCACTTCTTCATGGCTAAACTCGACCACAAGACTGCTCTGCATTCTTCCCCATTTCCTCCTGCTCAACGAAAACACCATGTACCCCAGCGGACTCATACAATCACTGAGCATCAGGTCCCTGCTTTTTTTTTGTTGTCTAACACATACAGATTCACCTTGAAGACCAATTTCAGTCATTGTCAACGTCTCAACTTCTCTGCACTGCCACTTCTCACTGTTTGCTGCTGCCAACTTACTGTACAATTGAGACCGAGAGTTCGAGGTACAAACCAGCCATACTATAGTGGCAGCAAAACTAACTCATCTTCCCTGTACCTAACACTCGAGTCAACATCAGCATCTTGAGCAACTTCTACACCGCCGATTCATTCTCATCTCCCAGTTCCGGCTGACGTTCTTCATCTTCGCTGCTGCACTATGGATCGGCAGAAGTTCATACGTCCCACTCTACCACGTACAGCCATCTTATTTACTAACCGAAACCAATTCAACCACAACAAAGCAAATTCAGTCTACATGGATCAACTCTTTCCAATCATCAGTAAACCCATTACAGTTGATCCTCTAGATAACAAACTCGTCTTGATCACCAGTTCTTCGCTAATAATCCCAGCTTCAGTTCGAATCAAGGGCATACCCATCTCCACCGGCAGCAACAGCTAGAAAAAATTACTCCCACAGCACTTGGCTAACACGACCTTAACATTTGCTGCCATCTTACATTCACAACTCAGCTTTCAATACTTACTTCCACCACCGACTGCACACAGCTTAACAACACCACTTAGAGTTCGTCTTCATTTCCTCCCTGATCTGTTGCTGCCAATTGCAATTCGAACACCAACTGCTCCTTGCCAAATTCAGGTTCTTTCTTGACTTCGACCGCAGCATCACTTTCAGTCGACCCAACACAGATTCAAGTCGCCGGATCCACCATCTTTATATCACTAACTCCACTCGAGCATCTCAGGCAAACGTATTCGAGTACCAGCAAAAACACCACTTTTCTTCACCACTGGAGAATACCCATCGAACACAGCTGCAAGCATCGGTTCAACATAAACACCATCACTGCCCTCAAAATTATCTCTAATTCTCGATCATGAATTAACCAGTCGCAGCAACAAACGCCAGCTGCATCGAACGCAGCTAACTTCTACCATCTGCATCACCAGTTGCAACGAGTTGTTCTCTAGCCAGTTGAGCATCTCTTCCGGCCATAGTGCCAACTTCCTTTCTTCCTCAACAGCTTGCAAATCTGCAAGAGCTAATTTTGCAATAATCACCACCCTGCACAGCTCATTTAACACTGTCGTTTGACAACACACAGAATACTCGATGCAGAATCGATCTCCGAAATCCATTGTTGTCGCAGTACTCATCAAATCAACCGAACTCAATAGATCATGAAATCTTGGCTGACTATCATCTCGTAAACATCTCCATGCACGGCTGAAGCACTACCTTACAGCTGCCATAACCAACGCCAGCAGCCAAACATCATGCATCCTACCCGATCAAGATCATTTCAGGCCATATCTCTATATTCACGGCAACATCATTTCAGCCGACTGCCACCACCAGTTCTGGAGAACCAAACCCGCGACTGCCTGCACTGATTTCCTGCCACTAACCCCTGTAATCGATGACGAAGGCAGCCACCCAAGTCTACTTAGTTCTCGTCTTCATCAACTTGAATAAGAAATTGAATTTTCCTTCTTCTGTTTAATAAAGAAACAAGGTATGGTGCAAGTGGAGTTTCACGTGCCAGCTTGAATGAACAAATGCAATTCAGTTTGTGTGTTGTCCCTGGCATTGAGTAAGTGGCCACGTCTCATCATTAGCAAGGCCCAAGGGGAGTTGACGCAAATGCTTGTGAACTGATGTAGCCGAGCAGATGGCTTTTGTCACAAACGCTTTTTAGTCTCCAACTTTAGCCGTTTATTTTCCGGATGATCAGAATTCACTTGTACTTTCTACAAAAGCAATAAAATGGTATCATTAGCAAAGATGTCGAGTCCTAGCTAGTATAAATATGGGTATAAAATGTAGCACTTACGTGCTTATCACCTATATTTCCAACGGTCGAATTTCAACACTATAAATTCGTTCTACTGATTTCATTTTCAGTCACACCACTGCCATTTCCTTCTTCTAAAACTCTTCTAAATCAAAAATTTCTAATACAATATGAACATAGTGAGAAGAGCGGCGAACTGTATAAAGAAGAAAAGAGATCGAAAAAATGAATCGGCACCGCTGCCTCACACAGGTGTAGATTTTTCTCAAAATCGAGAAGCAGAGTTTGCTTCGCCAAATATTGTTGCTGCTTTATCATTAGTCCCAGGTCATGTGTCGGGGCATCATGATCGGTCTGAGGATTATTATATTATGAGAGGTGGATTTTCAGAATTAAATGTTGTTTATGTTGGTCTACCGCCTGCAGTCCGAGAAAGGGTTGACAGATATCCTTGGCGTGCGCTTTATAGAATGAAGCCTAGAAAACATAACAACAAGATTCCGAAAACAGTGGTAGAAAGGTGGTGGATGACGACACACACATTCCATTTTATGGATTTCGAAATTGGTAAGTTTTTTTAACTTAAATTAAATTTTTTAAATAATTATTAAATAATCAAAAGAATTAATCATAGTTGATATTATACTTGTAATAGGAATTACTCCCCTTGATTTTTGTTTCATTGTTAGGATCCCAAGTTGAATGGGAGACCCGCCACCATTCAACCAAGACGAATGGATTTCAAATAGTAAATGGGAAACACTTTTCCCTCGTTTGTGGAATCAGAAATATGTCAAGATTATAAAGATTTGAAAGAAGGTGGGATTAGATGTGCAGTGATGAAGTCTTTCCTAAACAAACCCAGAAACGCAGAACCTGTAGATGACTATCCTGAACTCGAAACGATGTTTATCTTATGGGTACTGGGTCAGACATTCTTTCCAAACTAAACTTCTGTTGCTCATGTTGGTTGGCTTGAAGCGTTACAAGATCCCGACAAAGCACCAGATTATGACTGGGGATCTGCAATTTTAGCAGAATTGTACTGTGGGCTGGATCAAGCGTCCATGAATATAGCTAACTTCACTGGTTTCTGGGGCATCATAGAGGTAAATATCAAAATTATTATTTTTAAATTTATTATTATTAAATTTAAATAATTTTTATGAACAAATGTAGATTATTTAGTCAAAATATTAAAATTATGGAGTAATTTGCGGTATTGGTGGTATACCTACTTCCGTGTTGTATAGATGAAGGGAGGCGGAGGAGAATAATGAGTTTCTCTCTCTGCAATGGGGGGACAGATAGGGTTAAGGTGATATTTTGATCCTTCCGCGTATTATTTTTCAGAGTAAATCATAACCGTAGAACGTGGAATATCCTACCAACGAAACCATACTATTTAAATGACGTTGTCTAAGTCAACATAAGTATTTACACAAAGACAGTTTGACTTTAGTCAACGACCATAAAGAAAGTATCGTTATCTAAGTCAACAAAAGTCCTTACACAACGACGGTATGACTTCGGTCAACAACACTTTCCACATGTATTTTTTCGCTATATGTTGTATGTGCTGCTTCATAGTGTCTCAGATAGCCCATTTTCCACTAGTGTTGGTAACCAATCCTAAAAGACAGGACACTTAGATTTACAATGTTGGACATGTATATGAAGAACAACTTAGAGAAGAACACTGGCAGCGACGTCTTGAGTTCTAGATTTATTTACAGGTTACATCAGATGACTCGGAGCCACAACAACGTCGTTGTTCTCCCTTACGTTGATTTACCTCAGTATGGTGATGATGTTGGGGTAAGTATTCTTGATTATTCTATGCGTAGAGTTGTTTTTTACAGTCCGGAATCACAAAGAGGGGTTTGGTATCTGGGAATAAGAGTGTCGTACCAAATACAAGGTATATTTGCAATTGCAATTAACCCGCTACAACAGATGCAAACCTCTGCATCAGATTTTTTATCGGCTGTGAATAACGGGTTGGGAGAGGTATGAACTAAATACATGGAGGAATATTACTGAAGCGCAGTATGTCAACTGGTACAAGTCAATTACGAAGCCCGTGATTGGGACACAGAACATGCACGTCTATGGGTTTGATTTCCCAGGGTTATCAAACTTGTCCCATGATCCAAATATCGTTCCTAGCCAACCACCTCCAAAAGAGCCAAGCTTTATGACTTATCTCAGGACGGGTGAAAGTTCTTCATCATCTTCGTCAAATATGCCCGAAATCCGTTGGGAGCTGCAAAGTATTACTTCACAAGGTGATCCAACCACGATCCCCATTGTTTCCCAAAGTATGGACCCTGATTATCCTTACTACAATGTCACTGCCAGTGACGAAGAGTTGCGGAGTCAACTCAACAATTTGCATTGGTTTAATCGGCAATTAGAGGCGCTGCACTTGGAACAACTACAAAAATGGCAGACAGACACAATGTTTGGATTGACTCCAACTGTAAGTCCAACTATAAATGATGATGGGCGGCAGTCACATTCTTCTGATTCCACCAGGAGCAACAAAACATGGCACGAAAGTGAAGAAACCATAAGATCATGGCACGAAAGTGAATAAACAGTGGTGCGAGAAACACAAGCACGACAGAGTTCTTCACCATATGTACAGCACAATACTTCACCACAAATTGTGCCTGTATCTCAACCTCAGGCATTTCAGCTTGAACCTAGGCGCATTTCACCATCATTCTCGCCCTACAACCCAAATGTTCCCTACAACCCAAATGAATGCTACACACTAACACCACCACAACAACAAACCTCTTATATTCTTGGAGGACCGAGTACACAAAGTGCTTTCCAATCGCCTAATTTTGTTCAGCCAGGTCTATCCCCAGGTCTATCAACAATTAGAAATTTATACAATATGCTGGCTGGGGATTTCCCAGGTCTATCCCCAGGACTTTCTGAATTATTGGCTCCAGAAAATAACAATGGGGGACCTAGAGATGAGCGACGTTAGAGAGATTATTGTAATTTTTAATTGTAAAATTACATATGTTTAAAAGTTAAGCATTTTACATTGGCTTCACTAAATTACGACGGACTACATTACATTAGTTTCACTAATGAGAAGAAGTTCTAGGTGGAACAACAACTACAAAGAAGGGGTTGAAACTGTTTAACACCTTAAGGATTTCAAAACATTTTTCGAAAGGAAAAGCCACATTTTTCCATCTTCGCCATTCAGCCAAAGATCTTGTTACCATCTCAGCATCAGTTTCACCTCTCAGTCGATATCGATTTACTTGTATGGTTAAAACTACAAACGCACTTACTTTTTTCTTAATTGTACCAAAACGATTTTCTATGTCGCATATAACACGACGACTTGGATTACGAGTGTCACTGCAGAACCCATCGTGAATAACCGCCCAGAAATTCACCCATGGATAGTTTGCTGAAGCAAGCTGAGTAGATAAAAAAACGTAGTTGCTACAAATATATTCATCTTCTTCTTTAGTATACGGAACTCGTCGAACTAAACGGGGCCGAGACATGTTCTATCAAAAATTGAGAGTGAAGAGAAGAATGTGTAGAATGTGTGAATTTAGAGTTGCAATGAGGAGTAATTATAGAATTCAAAAAATGTAGCCGTTGGATCACAAGATTTTTCAGTCGTTCATATTGAGCCGTTGGAGCCTTTGGGTCAGACGCTGGAGTTTCTAATATGCAAGCTGGCGCCTGAAGTCAAGCCGCGCGTTGGATGTACAAACGCTGGCGTTTTTAAACGCCAGCGTTCGCAGCAAGATCGCCCGTCGTTACCACAGGCACGCGCTGAGTTGTCCATCTCGATGTTCAAATCAACAAATATATTGGTTTGAACATCCATTTTTCATGTTTGTTCATTCCACAGTGGGAGAAAAATGAACAAACTTGGAGTTTGTTCATTCCATAGGAACCGCTCTTATATCGCTTACATACGATGGCAAAACACATATGTTGGCAAACCAACATCTGTGACACAAACCAACATCTTGCTGTGACACAAAATCTCCTCCTAAGGAGAATTTCAGTTGGTATTACGGTCTCATTGAATATGTTGGATACATATGCTGGCAATTTCTGCAATGACAAAACAACAGTAAAAATCTCAACAACACTAACATCTACACATAATAATAACAAAATATTTACTTTCTATCAAAAAAGAAATGGGGTATGTTTATTTTTAAGCAGTTGTGATTTTCCTTACAAGATTTTTTGAGAAGGACTAGAAAAAAATTCATAAACCATGAGAGTGAGAAGACTTACGAGTTGATTTGCGAAATCATGTGTGTCCATTTTGACCATAAATGAAGGCTTTTCCAATTCTTAATGATCCATTCTGATTTTAGTTTGAGCTTTAAAGTATTAGCAATTTTGAATGCATTGAAATTTGTAAGGTTGCAATAATTGTAGGCTCTGTGAGAATATCCCAATTGTTCGTTGCGGTAACAAAGTCCGATTTCAAGAACAGTAAAGTGAAAGCAAAGCAGGTTACATTTCCACAAGAAGAAAAATATGTAACATTACGAAATATCTGTGGTGGTGCTTCAGTTTAGACATAACAAAACAAATATTTACAACAGTTCATTTAGGACTGACAGAGATGCTTTTTCTTTTTTCTCATCTGCATTGGCTTGAACTTTAGATTTTCATGCCTTCAACCTTTTCTCTGCTTCATCCACTTGTTTCTCAGCACAGTGCAGCCATCGTGAACTCTAATGCTTCAGAAGCCACCATAAATTTTTTCCTGGCCTCCTTCAGGTCTTCCTCATCTTTATCTGAAACAGAATCAGATTGAAAGGTTTCAGCTGATGCAAACTCAGTCTTCAGTTCGTTCACCCTCTTACGAAGCCAGCCAACGTTAAACTTCACAGCCTCCGCTGTTACTACCTTTGAATCCCAATGCTCCAGTAAGGGCTCAGTCAAGTTAGCGAAGGATGTTTCTTTCATTTGGTTTATGATATTACGAGATATTATGCAAATGCATAATCTGTTATGCAGATGTACCTTTTACCTTAATCCAATATACCATGACAAATTCTGTCATGGTATCAGAGCCAGTCAAGATCTAAATCAAACCGTGTTTCCGCTGCAACAAACAAACGATAACCAGTAACCAGTGTCAGAATCATAAAACTCAAAACCCTAGTGTCATATCTTCTTCATCACAGCCCAACATGTCACGTGAAGATTATCAACCCATTACTGTGAAGTTTGATGGAACAAACTACAATCATTGGTCTTTCTTAATGAGAAGTTTCCTCAAGGGAAAAGCCATGTGGAAATATATTGACGGCAAAGCTAAGAAGCCTGCAAACGGAGTCGTTATCACTGACAAAGGAAAAGATACAGGAGAAGAAACTGCAGAGAGCTGGGAGATCAATAATCACAAAATATTAACCTGGATAAGCAACACAGTAGTAACATCTATAAGCATGCAACTTACAAGCTTTGAGACTTCCAAAGATGCATGGGAGTTTCTCTCAAAAAGGTATACCCAGATAAACTTTGCTCAACGTTATAAGTTAGAACAGGATATTCGATCTATGAAACAACAGATGGAACAATCTGTCTCAGATTTTCACTCTGAGATGTCAATCATATGGAACCAGTTAGCACTAATGGAACCGAACTGGACAGTTGATATAGAGTTATGGAAAAATTACAGAGAAGAGTCTCGATTAGTTCAGCTCTTAATGGCATTAAGAGATGACTTTGAGACTGTGAGAGCCTCAATCCTCCATCGATCACCTCTTCCGTCTGTCGAAGCCGCATTGTCAGAACTCATCACTGAAGAAACTCGGAAAAGAATCAAATCAGACATACCAGCAGTGTTTGCAGTCAATTCACGTGCAAACTTTAACACTCATCTCAACTCTTAGAAAACTCATCGTGATTTCTCACAAATCCAGTGCTACAACTGTAAGAAACCAGGCCACCTAGCCAAGAACTGCACCGTGCCATCAGTGCAAAGTGGATCACAAATCTCAAACACACAAACAATCCAGCAAGCATCAAGCTTCCCAATCCAGTGCAACTACTGCAAGGAACCAGGGCATACAGTAGGAAACTGTACATCCCCTACTTCCAGAAATATGAGAGAACGAAGAAAGTTTAATGGAACTGGATACACATCTGCACCATCCAGTTATGCAGCTGCATCACCATCCAGTTATGCAGCTGCATCACCATCCAGTTATTCAGATGCATCCACACCAAACAATCTAGCTGACATACAAGAGATGCTCAAGCAAGCACTCTCAATGGGTAACAATAACTCTACAGCAGCATCTGCACTATCTACTTCCACAAGTAGCTTTTCAAATGGTTGGTTTCTTGACTCAGGTGCATCTAACCATATGAATTTTGATTCTAGCATATTTGAGCAGAAAAGTCCTATTACTATACCTACAATCCAAACTGCAGATGGATCTGAACTGGCTGCCAGCCTGCCAGTCATATTAGTCAGATTAAAATCTCTGACAAGATACATATATCTGATGTGTTGCTTGTTCCAAAAATAAGAATGAACCTTATATCAATTGGACAATTATGTAATCAGGGATTTAACATTCACTTCTTCTATTCTGGCTGTGTGATACAGGATCCCAAGACAGAGAAGCTTGTTGGGATAGGCCGTAGAGTAGGAAGATTGTATCTTCTCGAAAGACTGATTTCTCCTAGGCTGTCAAAGAGTGAGCTTGCCGCAACTGAAAATTACTTTTCTCAGTCTGTGTCTCCTTTTATGTCATGGCATTCTAAGTTAGGACATGTGTCCTTCTCTCGTCTCACTCATATGATAAATAGTGGATTGTTAGGAACTATTCAGGTTGATAAAGAACCTTATTGCATCTCATGCAAATTAGGAAAACAAACTGCTCTTCCTTTCAGTAATAGTATAACTCATTCTGTCAAACCTTTTGATCTCATCCACTCAGATGTATGGGGAAAATCTCCTATTATCTCTAAGGGAGGAGCACTATATTATGTTACTTTCATTGATGATTTCTCCCGTTTTACCTGGAAATATATCTTTTCAGTTCTAGATCAGATTTTTTAAAAATTTACACAACCTTTTCTAGAACGATCAAGACCCAATTCGGAAAAACCATCAAAACATTCAGAGCTGATCAAGGGGGAGAGTATATATCAACTCCTTTCAGAGAATTCCTTGCAACAGAAGGTACCCTTCTCCAATTATCTTGCACTGAAACTCCACAGCAAAATGATGTTGCAGAGAGAAAAAACCGCCATATCATAGAGACAGCTAGAACACAACTCTTGTCAGCGTCAGTCCCTTCTAACTTTTGGGGTGAATCAGTCCTGACTGCAGTCTACAACATAAACCGTATTCCGTCCATAGTTACAGAAGGAATGTCTCCATATGAACGGTTATACAACAAGAAACCAGATTACTCTGAGCTTCGTGTTTTTGGGTCAACCTGCTTCGTTCTTCTTACTGAGAGAGAAAGAACCAAACTTAGCAAAAAGACTGATATATGTGTATTCCTAGGCTATGGCATAGAACAAAAAGGTTATCGGTGTTATGATCCAGAGAGTCAAAGATTACGTGTTTCCAGACATGTTACATTCTGGGAGAATATACCCTTTTGGTCTCTTCCCACTAGTAAATCTCCCAACCTAGAACAATTCTCTTATCTAGATCCTTTTGAGGATATGCCTCAGTCCAATTCTCCATCAACATCCATTCAGCTTCCCTCCACAGATGTTACTCTTCTTGAATCTAGTGAAGCAATACAAGAGCACTCTATGGTTAGTCCTGACGCAGCTTCTCCAGAAGGGGATCATATATCTGACAATGTTACTTTACCAACAAGAAATCGTCGACCACCAGTCAGGTTTGCAGACTATCATTGCTCATTATCATCGATTTTATTTGTGCATGCACCAACTTCTTACAGGGAAGCATCTGTACTACCAGTCTGGCAACACTGTATGGATGAAGAATTAGTTGCCCACAAAGAAGCTCATACTTGGGATATGGTTGTACTACCTCCAGGAAAGTCTGTAATTGGAAGTAAATGGGTATATAAAGTTAAAACTGACTCAGACGGCAAGATAGTTAGATACAAATCCCGTCTAGTTGCTCAAGGATACACTCAGGAGTATGGTATAGACTATGAAGAAACATTTGCCCCTGTTGCCCGTATGACTACAGTTCGTATTCTTCTTGCTGTTGTTGTTGCTCGAAAATGGAATCTACATCAAGTGGATGTGAAAAATGCCTTTCTTCATGGAGATCTTCAAGAAGAAGTGTATATGCGACCTCCACCTGGAATGTCTTACTCACCTAATCAAGTATGTAGGCTCCGTAAACCTCTCTATGGACTCAAACAAGCACCTCGTGCTTGGTTTGAAAAGTTTTCCAATGCTGTTCTACGATTTGGGTTCACTCAAAGTGCATATGATTCAACCATGTTTACGCGTTCAATAATAAGGGGTATGGTTATTCTACTTCTCTACGTAGATGATATGGTTATTACAGGTGATGACATGAAAGGCATTGATGCTCTTAAAACACATCTTAGTTCATGTTTTGAAATGAAGGATCTAGGCTCCTTACGTTACTTTCTTGGTTTAGAAGTTGATCACTCATCTGATGATTGTTTCATCTCTCAAGTAAAATATGCATCAGACATTCTTCAACGTGCAGGATTGACGGATAATAAAACTGTAGCCACACCTCTTGAATTGAATAGCAAGCTTAGTCCTTCTGATAGAAAACTTCTTTCTAATCCTACCTTGTACCGTCAGCTTGTGGGAAGTCTAAACTACTTAACTATTACTCGACCAGACATCAGTCATGCAGTGCATATAGTTAGTCAGTTCATGGCAGCTCCGCGATCCACTCACTATGCAGTTGTACTCAGAATCTTACGTTATATCAAAGGGACATTGTATCAAGGAGTTACATTTTCATCCACTTCTGATCTCTGCCTTCGTGCATATTCAGATTCAGATTGGGCAGGAGATATTACAGACAGACTCTCAACTACAGGCTATTGCATATTTTTAGGCAGTTCATTAATATCTTGGCGCAGCAAGAAGCAAAACGTAGTTTCCCGCTCTAGTGCTGAAGCAGAGTATAAAGCTCTTGCACACTCAACCTCAGAAATTGTTTGGCTGCGATGGCTTCTAGAAGATATGGGAGTTACTCTGTCAGAACCAACCCCATTGTACTGTGACAACAAGGCTGCTATTCACATTGCTCATAATGATGTTTTCCATGAACGTACAAAGCACATTGAAATTGACTGTCATTTTGTACGTCATCAGTACAAGAAACGGATCATCAACTTATCCTTTGTTTCTTCTGAGCTGCAACCTGCTGATCTTTTCACTAAGGCGCTGTCTTCTGCACGCCTTAAGCTCTTAATTTCCAAACTCAACATGTGCTCTATCCCATGTTGAGTTTGAGGGGGGGTATTACGAAATATTATGCAGATGCATAATCTGTTATGCAGATGTACCTTTTACCTTAATCCAATATACCATGACAAATTCTGTCATATGACACCCAAAAGATCAGTGACAAGTGCAAACAAAGCCACCGCTGAATCTTTTATGACTATGTTGGTAGCAATGTGCCCATGCCTTTCATATACTGCTTTGTAAAGGGCAGAATACTTGTTTAGCACTGAAAATCCTCCAGTTTTCGTAGTCTTATCTTTCTGTACAGCAATACCTTCATTTTGAAAATCACCGAATATATCACTCTCAAGCTGACAGGGTTTGAAAGGTCGCTTTGGAGGCCTATTCAGTTCTGCCTCTGTTGGTTTCACATCCACTTCAACTGGCTCCTTCTGTGGTTCAAGCTGAATTTCAGTATCACCGTCTCCACGAATGCCACCATTTCCACTAGCATCACTGCCAACACCGCAGTGATGACAATCTCTGGCCGAATGGCCAGATTCTCCACATTTGCAGCAGGAAATACCCCCTTGATTCCTATCAACACGGTTTTGTTAACATTCTCGGGCCCAATGGCCAGATTCTCCACATTTGTAGCAGCTAGGACCCCCTTGATTACTATCAACACGGTTTTGATAACATTCTCGCGCCCAATGGCCAGACTCTCCACATCTGTAGCAGCCAGGACCCCCTTCATCCCCACCGTTTGTGCTATGCTTACATCCGGAAAAGTTTCCCCTATTGTCACCATATCTTGAATCACCTCCCATCAAGTTGAATTGTGCCTTCTTTACTGTGAGGACATGCCCGCGAAGCTTCATTCCATGCATATTAACAATTGCATCTGCCGTTCCCTGTTGATTTGCATAAGTCACATATCCATGACCAGTAAAACCACCTGGTACGTACAGGTTCATTCCAAGCCTACAAAATGAAATAAGGTAAACGGCAACAATGCTCATCAGATTTCAGTGTACATATTCCGATTTGAGGTGATCCAAATGTTGAGCCTAAAAGGAATAATCTGCTTTTGGATCCCAATTGTTGCTAGACAATGTAAAATGCTGCAGCCTGGAGAAGCTACAATTTTTTCTGCTCAAGGCTACTAAAGAGAAACCTAAATCAAATCTAAAGAGAGAAACATTTAATACCTTCGAGTCAAGGATTCTTCCGTAACGTCTGAATGCATCTTTGAGCTGAGAGTGAGTGATATCCCATGGAAGACCTGTAACTGAGATTCGATAATCTTCCCTCCTACTACCAAACATTTTTTTTTCTTCCAAAACCCTTCAAAAACCAGTTAAAAGAAGAAGTGGAGAGTGAATATTGCCCTAAAACCCCCACGGATAGCTTTTTCGCTTCTTTTCGCAACTTGTGGGTCACAGTGTCTCTTAAGATTGATGGTCGAACCTCTGAGTTCTATGCATGGGCAATGCGGGATAATTATATTAGAGGTTACTGCTCGTTTGACATACAAAAGTATCCCTTCAAAAAAAAGACATACAAAAATATCCCTACATTGTAAGATAATCTATATTATAAAAAGAAGTGGTGTGTGACTAATCATCGATTTCGTCATCCCACGGCGTGGATCGATTCGTTATATGTTCTATATAGACGTCCATCGGATTGTTGGGTTTCCTGATTTGACTATGCTTCCATAATAAGATGTCTTGACCATTATATATCGGAAAAAAAATACCACGTTAACTACGTTTCCTAATAAAAATATGGGAGAGGAATGTATTCAAATTTCCTTATCTGACTACGTTTTGAGAGATACTTACGTTTTATCTACAAGGGAAAACAAAAAACAAAAAAGGAAACCAATGCAAAAAAATTCGCAAATTTTTTTTTCAAAAAAAATGTAGACAGCCGTAGGACATTAGTACAATATCACATTATCTATATATGTACTAGGTATCAAGTTAAACTAACTAAGTTATGGTAAGATAAAGTAAGGAATTGGAAAAAGTTGTTGGGCAGGAAGCTTCACCCGGGTGCAACCTGGTGCTTCATTCTCTTCCTTTCGCAGCAAATTAAGACAAAGCAAAAAGAAAATGTTACCAAATAGACATGAACTCAAAAACACGAATAGCACCCTATGAAATCATCTCTTGCAAAATAAATACCCAATAACATAATTTAATTTGCAATTTAAAGAAAGCACGAGGAGCAAGCATAAAACCTTGCCCAAAAACATAAAAAAATGAACAGCCTAAAAGTTTGACATGGTCAATCAAACCTTTGAGGATGCAAATGTACAAATTGCTGAAATGGAGACAAAGTTGTACAACAAAATGGACAAACAAACTCGGTGTAGTTTACTAATATTCTATGTACAATTTTAGAACCATGTATAGAGATATTAGATTCACGCATATTACAAATTAGCCTTGGGACATATCCAAACATTGACTTTGGCCACTCTGCCGCTTGGACCGTTAGTTCGCGAAACGTACATCCGTCCGTTGTATATATGACGGGGATTTTATTATTTTAGACGTTCGGGATTGATGTCACGATATAAGAATATATGACTTTGAAGTAATAATAAGATTGTTATAAAAAGAAGTGATTCTGTCTTGGGTAATAGACGGCCCTTGATTTCGGCAATCCGACGGTTGGGAAAGATAGTTGGCGAGATTTCTATTCATCCGTCCGTTTTAAACATATAATTTTTAGAGATATTAAAAAATTTACATCCGTCGGTTCGTGAGATGATCTTTTTTTAATATTTTGTTTTAGACGGCAGGGATAATGTCCCGGCCCGATGCAAAACGAGACTCAACATTTCCTTATGTGACTCGAATCAACATTTCCTAATGCGTGTCGGTTTCCTTAAAAGTTTTCATGCACTAACTATAAATATCCTTTCTGATTTTACCCAAAAAAAAAACAAATATTAATTTGAAGACTCTATAGATTTTACCTAATCACGGCTAATTTTAATGCGGATATCATATTTTCCTTTAAATTTTCTAATCCACGGCCGTGGCCGTAGGCCCCGGCCCGATCCGGCTACTATGACCCGCCTAATTGAACACACTATTGTGACCCGACTAACTAACATGGTATAATATGACACGACCAACTAAATATCAGGATCGTTGTGGTATTGACCGGACTAACTAAATATACTCCCGACTATTATAGATGGACTAAAATATGGGAAGACACTGGCCGACCGACCAAACACTAAACAGAACTCTAAAAGGTTGAGCCCCGGCCGTAGGCCGGGGTGATACCTAGTCTATATTATAAAAAGAAGTGGTGTGTGTGTGTATCCTTACAAATCCGACCATCGATTTCGTCATCCCACGATGGAGATTGATCGGTTATATGTCCTATATAGACGTCCGTCCGATACCTTGGCTTCCTAATAAAAATATGATTCTAAAGATTATTTAACGGCGTCGGATCCTTGGATTTCTTAATTTGACTGCAGCGTCGGATTTCCTAATTTGACTAAGTTTCCGTTAATATAGGCTAACACTAAGTAGATGTATTTATAAAACAGAAGAGTGTCATTCTTTAACGGTTTCACCAACATATGGTCTTCTATCTATAGTTCTTCCCCTCCATTAACGACTTCTAATTCTTAACTTCGTCTCTCTATATCATAATAATACTGAGTTATTATTATGGATGATTTAAAGGATGGATACGGTGAAATAAAAGAAAACAGAGCTGATGATTTAAAAAAAAAAATTGGTCTAAAGAGGAAATGATAAGAAAGAAAACCTAATAGAGGAAGAGGAGTGAATTGGGTAAGAGGTTTTATGTTTAATGCAACCAAATATCTCCTTACTAATACATCTTCACGGAAAACATATGGCTAAGGGTCTGTTTGGATTATGTTTGGTGGATGACCCTCCATGAAGATTATTCGTATACACCAGATATACTCTGGTCCATCGAACGTCCAATCATCCAATAAGCATAATGATTTGTACCATAACTTTCTCAAGAAAATTTAAGTTAGCCTCAACTAATCTAAAAGCTATTTTTAAAAAACAAATAAAATAGAAAACATGGTAAAGATTTATGTGCGAGATTTAAGTGTCACAACCCCGACCAACAAAAAATTAGGGAATGTTTAAGGGCCACGGTCGGGGCTGTAAGCCCCGGCTAATTTGACCTGACCAATAAAATACTATAGTATTCTCAAGGGACCACGGCCTCGGCTTATTTGACCCGATCAACAAAATACTATGATATCCTCAAGGGACCACGGCAGGGGATGTAAGCCCCGGCTAATTTGACACAACCACAAATACTAGGGACGCAAGTCCGAACTAACTTATAAGCTCGATGTTTGACCGTTATAATCTAATTAGTTTTGCGAATGACTAAAACAGATTTTGGTAGAATACGGACCAGCCGATCAAACAACGAAACGAAAACGAAAAAGGTTGAGCCCCGCCGGCCGTAGGCCGGGGTGATACCTAGTCTATATTATAAAAACAAGTGTTGTGTGTGTAACCTGATAAATCCGACAATCGATTTCGTCATCCCACGGCGTGGATCGATTCGTTACATGTTCTATATAGACGTCCGTCGTATTGTTGGATTTCCTGATTTGACTATGCTTCCATAATAAGATATCTTGACCATTATATATCGGGAAAAAAATACCACGTTAACTACGTTTCCTAATAAAAATATGGGAGAGGGATATATTCAAATTTCCTTATCTGACTACGTTTTGAGAGATACTTACGTTTCATCTACAAGGGAAAACAAAAAAACAAAAAAGGAAACCAATGCAAAAAAAATCGCAATTTTTTTTTTCAAAAAAAATGTAGACAGACGTAGGACATTAGCACAATATCACAGTATCTATATATATACTAGGTATCAAGTTAAACTAACTAAGTTATGGTAAGGTAAAGTAAGGAATTGGAGAAAGTTGTTGGGCAGGAAGCTTCACCCGGGTGCAACCTGGTGCTTCATTCTCTTCCTTTCGCAGCAAATTAAGACAAACCAAAAAGAAAATGTTACCAAATAGACATAAACTCAAAAACACGAATAGCACCCCATGAAATAATCTCTTGCAAATTAAATACCCAATGACATAATTTAATTTGCAATTTAAAGAAAGCACGAGGAGCAAGCATAAAACCTTGCCCAAAAACATAAAAAATGAACAGCCTAAAAGTTTGACTCGGTCAATCAGACCTTTGAGGATGCAAATGTACAAATTGTTGAATGGAGACAAAGTTGTCCAACAAAATGGACAAACAAACCCGGTGTAGTTTACTAATATTCTATATATAATTTTAGAACCATGTATAGAGATATTAGATTCACGCATACTACAAATTAGCCTTGGGACAGATCCAAACATTGACTTTGGCCATTCTGCCGCTTGGACCGTTAGTTCGCGAAATGTACATCCGTCCGTTCTATATATGACGGGGATTTTATTATTTTGGACGTTCGGGATTGATGCCACGATATAAGAATATATGACTTTGAAGTAATAATAAGGATGTTATAAAATGAAGTGATGTCTGTCTTGGGTAATAGACGGCCCTTGATTTCGGCAATCCGACGGCTGTGAAAGATAGTTGGCGAGATTTCTATCCATCCGTCCGTTTTAGACATATAATTTTAAGAGATATTTACGTCCTTCGGTTCGTGAGATGATCTTCTTTTAATATTTTTTTTAGAAGGCATGGATTATGCCCCGGCCCGGTACAAAACGAGACTCAACATTTCCTTATGTGACTCGAATCACCATTTCCTAATGCGTGTCGGTTTCCTTGAAAGTTTTCATGCACTAACTATAAATATCCTTCCTGATTTTACCAAAAAAAAATAAATATTAATTTGAAGACTCTATAGATTTTACCTAATCACGGCTAATTTTAACCCATCCGGCTACTATGACACGCCTAATTGAACACGCTATTTTGACCCGACTAACTAATACGGTATAATATGAGACGACCAACTAAATATCAGGACCGTTTTGGTATTGACCGGACTAACTAAATATACTCCAGACTATTATAGATGGACTAAAATATGGGAAGACGCTGGCCGACCGACCAAACAATAAACAGAACTCTAAAAGGTTGAGCCTCGGACGTATGCCGGGGTGATACCTAGTCTATATTATAAAAATAAGTGTTGTGTGTGTATCCTGATAAATCCGACCATCGATTTCGTCATCCCACGATGTGGATCGATTCGTTATATGTTCTATATAGACGTCCGTCGGATTGTTGAGTTTCCTGATTTGACTATGCTTCCATAATAAGATGTCTTGACCATTATATATCGGGGAAAAAATACCACGTTAACTACGTTTCCTAATAAATATCATAGTATCTATATATGTACTAGGTATCAAGTTAAACTAACAAAGTTATGGTAAGGTAAAGTAAGGAATTGGAGAAAGTTGTTGGGCAGGAAGCTTCACCCGGGTGCAACCTGGTGCTTCATTCTCTTCCTTTCGCAGCAAATTAAGACAAAGCAAAAATAAAATGTTACCAAATAGACCCGAACTCAAAAACACGAATAGCACCCCATGATATCATCTATTGCAAATTAAATAACCAATGACATAATTTAATTTGCAATTTAAAGAAAACACGAGGAGCAAGCATAAAACCTTGCCCCAAAACATAAAAAATGAACAACCTAAAAGTTTGACTCGGTCAATCAGACCTTTGAGGATGCAAATGTACAAATTGTTGAATGGAGACAAAGTTGTACAACAAAATGGACAAGCAAACTCGGTGTAGTTTAATAATATTCTATGTACAATTTTAGAACCATATATAGAGATATTAGATTCACGCATATTACAAATAATCCTTGGGACAGATCCAAACATTGACGTTGGCCATTCTGCCGCTTGGACCGTTAGTTCGCGAAATGTACATCCGTCCGTTCTATATATGGCGGGGATTTTATTATTTTGGACGTTCGGGATTGATGCCAAGATATAAGAATATATGACTTTGAAGTAATAATAAGGTTGTTATAAAAAGAAGTGATGTCTGTCTTGGGTAATAGATGGCCCTTGATTTCGGCAATCCGACGGCTGAGAAAGATAGTTGGCGAGATTTCTATCCATCCGTCCATTTTAGACATATAATTTTGAGATATATTTACGTCCGTCGGTTCGTGAGATGATCTTCTTTTAATATTTTGTTTTAGACGGAAGGTTCCCCGGCCCGGTGCAAAACGAGACTCAACATTTCCTTATGTGACTCGAATCAACATTTCCTAATGCATGTCGGTTTCCTTGAAAGTTTTCATGCACTAACTATAAATATCCTTTCTAATTTTACAAAAAAAAAAAACAAATATTAATTTGAAGACGCTATATATTTTACCTAATCACGACTAATTTTAATGCGGATATCATATTTGCCTTTAAATTTTCTAATCCATGGTTGGGGCCTACGGCCCCGGCCCCTTCCGGCTACTATGACCCGCCTAATTGAACACGCTATTGTGACCCGACTAACTAACACGGTATAATATGACACGACCAACTAAATATCAGGACCGTTGTGGTATTGACCGGACTAACTAAATATACTCCCGACTATTATAGATGGACTAAAATATGGGAAGACACTGGCCGACCGACCAAACAATAAATAGAACTCTAAAAGGTTGAGCCCCGGCCGTAGGTCGGGGTGATACCTAGTTTCTTATATAATAATTATCTCTATTGGGACCATGTGAGAATATGATTATATTTATGATATTATTAAATATCTAATCCATGGTTTATATAAGGAGTTAGTATCCTATTTATGCTCTTCCTTGATGGACGTTCGAGATCTGATGTCTAATACTAAAACCTTAGGAACCTGGTCCTCTCTCTACCTATGAAACGGAAACAATAACCATTACTATTGTATCCAAGAAATTACCACTCATTACCGGTAAGGTCAAGAGAGAGAAATCATGACCTCCACAAGGTATTATCCCTGCTCCAAAGATGATCGACGTATGATGGATTTGCGATCCCAGGTATTCCTATAAACATATTCTTGCGTGTTTGATTGTGTGATTATCATGAAGTTCAACGATCCTAAATTAAGTATTTATAAAATTAAATCTTATAGTTGGTATCAGAGCTTGTGTTTAGAACTCATGATCGCCCGTTAATCATATGCAATAATAAAAAAAAATTGGGTTTGATATATTTGTTTTTCCCCTTCTGTGAACATAATGTTCTTATGGAATTGCATTACTTTTCGCATCTAACTATCTTGACCCAGATCATGCTCACACTTCATGTTCATATTTGATTTTTTTTTTAATTATCTCATCAAAATCAAATCAGTTGAAAACTATGGTATCCTGTACAATTTAAGATCATGTGGCCATTATCACTTATGATTTTCTTGTATACTTTTATATTACCTTTTTGATTTTGGAAGAAAATATATTTCAACATTAATGAATTTTGGAGGAAAATATATTTTAATTTAATACTAATGTCCTACCCTTTATTTTATGTAAATAAATTAACTTTTTTTGCTTAATGATTTTATTTTTGGCATGTAAATAATAGAAAAAATCTTTGTAAGAATATTATTTTTAAATAATGGCATTTGAGGTAATAATGATGATAAATGAAGTGGAAGAATGTCGACATCATGTAGTCATAAACATGCATAATTGTTCCACTAAAGTCCATATATTCTACTTTCCTTGTATGTGAAATGGAGGTAAATTGGAGATATATAAATGAGAAAATATTTATTAGGCATTATATCTTTATGACATGAATCAATAAGTGCTCCAAAGCAAATGAAGATAAACAGAATATTTTCATCACGAGAATGGTTATTAAGACATTAAAAATTGGAAACATTATATTTTCTTGTGGGCATGTAGTATACGTGTTAGTTAATATTAAGATAATGAGACAGTATTAATTTTAAAAACTAATGAAACTAATTTTTATTGTACATTAAGTTACGCTTCCGCTTTATCGAAACAATAAACGATTTTTTTTTATCGAGTTTCATTATAAATTTTATGATCAAAACCATTTTTTGACACCATTAAATTTGTGTGTGCATTATGATATGGTTTGTGTGCTTGTGCATTATGGTATAGTTTCTCTCATATTATTATTTTTCTTTAAATTTTATGGGATTATACTTAAAATTATTATTGGACTCTTTAGTTATCACCGCAATGATAGTAGAGTGTTATATCTCAATATAATGTTATTATAAGCATGAATTTGCAAACCGTAAAATGTAGGTTTTGCAGTTACCGATATCATGTGATAATGGCATTATTTTAGTTGATTGGCTATCATCACAGTGATGTCAAATCACTTTTGGCCATGATCACAGTTTTTCTAATGCTTGTGATATTGTTTTTCTTAAATATATTAGAACAAAATTTACCCACAGGAAATCGGAGTTCATGTATTTAAGAAAACATTGACTGATATGATTGTTGATCATACATTATGGATATGAACTTATTTGAATCTTGAGGGTGTCTAGTGTCACTATGTTTCACTTTTCTCCCGATGTTGATGATAATTTCAATTGTACGTATAAAATTATTGCGCTTAAGATTCTTTGGTCATAATTCTTTAGTTATCACCATTGTGATACTAGAATATTTTATCTTAGCAATAATAATAATTTTATTGTAAGCACGAATACGCCAAGCCGTAAAGGCAAGATTTAGTAGTTATTATGGCATTATTTTTGAGTTGTTTGGCAATCACCACAGTGATGTCAAATAATTTTTCCAGTCATAATCGTTATTATGTCAAGTGCTTATAATATTGTTTTGATTAAATGTATTAGAACAACAATTACCCACAGGTAATTTGAGTTCACATGTTTAAGATAACATTGAAGTATACAATTTCTGATCATATATTATAGTAATGAAATAATTGGCACATGATTTTACGTTATTTCTTAAAAGTGGATAAAAGAAAATTTACGTAAATTAATTCATTATCGAGTTGAGTAACCCATTATGGATTTTGTTTTTCAGATTTTCATGAATATATTATTATGTTGTTTTATCTAAAACTTATTGCATCCTCTATACAGAATTGAGGTTTTATTTTTTGGATAAATTACTCCATATTTATGAAAATTTATGATCTTCATTGCCTATTCTAACACCCTTCATTTTAATCCACTATTCCTTATTCATCACGATTTTTTAAGATTCCATCAAATTAAACTAGTGATACATCAAATAATTTTTCTTCAATGAAATTTCATTATTGAGACATACTTATAGATTTTCTCAATGCTTGTTTTAGGTTAATAAAGGTTCGCTATGTTTAGATATTTTCAATTAAAGGGATTTGAGGTATTCATAATTTATATGTATGCCATGCTTTTGAATAAATATTTGTGATTAGTGTTTTGGGGTTACTCATAAATGTTTTATAATCGACTAAATTTATGATCAGATCAAGTATGTACATATCATTGAGTGGGACTGTGCAATATCATAGGAAAAGTTAGCGTGATATTTACAATTGTACATGTTTGCTAGGTACTTTAGTTATCACCACAGTGATGCTAAACTCTTATCTTGTAAGTGTTGTATGTTTTGAGTCCTCTTAGTTTGATTTAATGATTAGAACAATACTGCTCATAAGTAGTTTTGGTTCACACATTTAAACAAGCATTAAGTTTATCTAAATGTTTTATACACATGTAAAATAATATCTACCCACATGTGACTATTATTCCGATGTATTAGGTTGAACATTAGAATTATTTGATTTTGTTAATACATGATAGGACGAGATTCTCCCACAGGTGATTCTAGTTGTGGTATTAAAGAAACATAATGTTGTGTGTATGAGAAGGTAAAATATGTACTAATTTTTTTCATGTCTCACATTGTTCCTTGATAAGGTTTTACCCACAGGAGAATCTTATTGAAGGTATGAAACTATTGTAAGCTTAATTGTCCTTTATCTCTTTTATAAATTTCAGTTTTTGTTCTTATTAATTGTTGATTATGATTATTTTGTAGACTTTTAATGGTCCATTTTTTGGAAGATAAAATTGTTTATCACCTGATGATTTTTCGCGTTACTGTGTACATCTATCAATTACATTATGAATCCCAATCCGTGGATGTTTTCTCGAACATTCATTATTGAAATTGAGAGGCAATTATAGAGAAAGTGAAAATCATAAAGTCTGATAAAGGTTGTGAATATTGTGAAAGGTATGACAAAACAGGATAATATCCTAAATCTTTTACGTAGTATCTCCAAAAGTTTGGATTTGTTGCTCAATACACAATGCCAACTTATCCTTGGCATAATGGTGTATAACAAAAGGCAAAATCATACTTTTGTGAAAATGGTTAGAAGCATGAGTTATGCATAATGACCACATATCAGTGAATGTATGTTCTTTCAACAACTGTGTAATTTAAATAGATTTCCGGGTAAAGCAGTTTCAAAGACACACTTTGGACTAGAATGGATGGAAACCTAGTTTAAATCACCTTTAAGTTATGGTTGTTCAGTTGGAGGTGAGGGCTTACATTCCAAAGAATGAAAATTGGATTTGGAAACTATTATTGGTTCATTGGTTTTCCTAAATAATCTAAATGGTATTCTTTAACGTTCTAACCATAGTATGAGACTTGTTGAAACCGAAAATATAAATTCATTAGTGATGGCATAACCGGTGGGAGTTCGTGAATATATCTGTTAAAGAAGTCATGATAATGATCCTTTATTTAAGATTTCTACAGATATTGTGAATCTTCTCATTGTCAGAATGTTAGATAATGAAATACCACAAATTGTTGATCCTATATTCCATAATAAAACTACCGCCAATAAAGAAATTTCTGATAACAACATTTACTAGCATTAAGAAGGTCTCAAAAGAGATTGAAAGAAAGTTGTTCATGTTGTTTCAGTGATTTTCTTACAATATTTTATTTCATTTTGATATGGAATGGCAAAGACTCGGTTTATTGTTCACAAACTATTATGTGTATAATAATAATTTTGGTTAATGGATTGATGCTATGTGAGATAAAATCAATGGTTGAACGTCAAGTCCGGGATATTATTTAGCTGCACGAACACCACAAAACAGTTGTGTGCAAGTGGGTATTTCATCCATAGCATGACTGTAATAGCATAACTAAATGATATAAAGCCAGAAGTGCATCCAAAGATTTTATTGAAATGATGCATTGATTATAAGTAAGTTTTTCTCTCATGTCAAAGAAAGACTTATTCATAATTATCATAGTATTATTAGTAGCTCAGTATGATTTACGAGTTGCATTACTCAAATGTGAAAATAGCTTTTATTAATAATAAATCTTAGTCTACAATTTTTAGAAGTAAGAGTATGAAATTTAAGCAGCCTCCCATAATGGTATATGAAATTCAACAAAACTATAAATGTTTCAAGTTTTGGATGAAATTATTACAGATTTATGCATATACTTCAAGATCAGTGGGAGAAATACATACTCTTGGTCATGTATGTTAAGATATACTACCTACAGCTACAAGTAGTGATCTTGACTTTATGCATGTCTCTATGTTTTTTGAAATAAAGGATATCAATGAAGCTTACCATGTGATAATACATATCATATGGATTACTAAAGCTCTCATATAAGGCATATATCGAATATTCGAAGAATTTTGAGATAATAACATATTTAACAGATTTTATGTCATGTTGGATACAGGATATAAATTTAATCTTCATTACGTATTAATTTTGATATGAAACTTATAACAAGTTGTTAATATGTTAACTAAATGCCTTAAAAATCGAAGAACAAATTACGGGAAAGCTATCAAGAATTTTGAGATAATATCTTAACTTTTATATATGTCTTATAATTAGTTAGCAAACCCAACTAGAGTTGATTGGGTTTTCAGACTTCGGTTTTGTGGATGTATGGATTCTATAAATGGAAAATTCATTAATGCTAGTCCCACAATTGAGTTTGAATATTTATGACTGAGAGACTTCGAGACTTAAGGTTTGTCTCTACATTGCTGAAATTTATCGTCTTAGCTTCGCAGCATTAAAGCACGATATGATATAAAAGGAACAAAACAATGAACCTTGAGTATATATGCGTGAATTAGGAAATTCAGAAGCAATATTTGTTCATGTATCACTTAAGCACAATTGCATTCGGAGATGCACTTAATGAACAATTACCTTTTAAGACCTCTTAAGAAAAGATTGAAATCTTAGGTCTGTGGGAGTAATTGATTATTTTCATCTAATTTATGTGCTTATTTTTGAACATTTATTGAGCTCTTACTAATGTCATTCTGAATTATTTCTGCATCCATGTTTAGTATACACTTATGTGAACGGATGAATGTTAACACAAATTGTATTTCTTTTATAGACATCACTGTACCATTATGATACTCCTCTTAAAGGCCTAGTTGAATAAGTTGTTTATGTTGTGGTACATGGAAGGGAACATGTTGATAACAAGACAATGTGCAACCGCTATGACTCGCATGAATAGCTTATTTGATCAAGGTATTACATTAACCACTAAAGTTATTATTTAGCAATTACGCGCGCCTTATGTTTCCTGCAATTAACCATTTATAGATTATCACATGGACCAGTGGGAGAATGTAAGATAATTTCTTATATGATAATTATCTCTATTGGGCCCATGTGAGAATCTGGTTATATTTATGATATTACTAAATATCTAATCCATGGTTTATATAAGGAGTTAGTATCCTTTTTATGCTCTTCCTTGATGGACGGTCGAGATCTAATGTCTAATACTAAAACCTTAGGAACCTGGTCCTCTCTCTACCTATGAAAGGGAAACAATAACCATTACTATTGTATCCAAGATATTACCACTCATTACAGCTAAGGTCAAGAGAGAGAAACCATGACCTCCACAAGGTATTGTCCCTGCTCCAAAGATGATCGACGTATGATGGATTTGCGATCCCAGGTATTCCGTATAAACATATTCTTGCGTGTTTGATTGTGTGATTATCATGAAGTTCAACAATCCTAAATTAAGTATTTATAAAATTAAATCTTATATACATGTCATAGGGATAGATTATATATGCAAGTCAATTTGTTTCTTCTATCGGTTCATGTTGTTTGTTTTGAGGTTTAAAGTATTAGCATTGTTGAATGCATTGAAATTTATACGGTTACAATAATTTTAGGGTTTCTGCGGTAACAGGAAAATAAAAGAAAAGCAGGGTTACATTTCCACAAGAAGAAAAATCTGTAATATTACGAAATATCTGCAAAGAGAAATTACATTCTTATACCTCTCCAGAAAGATTTCCAGGTACTGTAACAACGTTAATTTCTTTCTATGTAATACTTAAATTTGTGGATTTCATCTTATTCAACTCGTTGTGCTGAAATTACTAATTTTACATGTACTGCAGCGAACGCTTTATCGATTCACCTGCTCTTGCCCTTCCTGAAGTTGAGATTTACATGGCATTGCAAATTTGCAACAACATTTATAAAAAGTGGAGGTACAACAACCACACCCAATATTTCGTTTAGCAATCTGTATGGACAAACTCCAATATATTTTCTAGAGAATCAACTAGACAGTCAGACTCAATCTAGATAAAAAGTATATCAAAGAGTTTATATCTCAATCTCTCGATTTGAGACCAATATCCAAGTGTCAATCAATTTAAATCAAGAACCAAAAGGTCGGATATTCTAATTGATTGAACAACGCACAACCTGTGATATTTCAATTATATAAAAAAATATAATGCGGAAAAGAAATAACACAGACACCAGAATTTTGTTAACGAGGAAACTGCAAATGCAGAAAAACCCCGGGACCTAGTCCAGATTGAACATACATTGTATTAAGCCGCTACAGACACTAGCCTACTCCACACTAACTTCTGTCTGGACTGTAGTTAAACCCCAATCAATCTCACACTGATCCAAGGTACAATTATGCTCCTACGCCTCTGATCCTAGCAGGATGCTACGTACTTGATTCCCTTACCTGATCTCACCCACAACTAAGAGTTGCTACGACCCAAAGTCGAAGACTTTAATAAACAAATTTGTATCACACAGAAAAGTCTACGGTGATAGATAAATCTGTATCCCGCGAATATACCTATGAGTTTTGTTCCGTCTTTTGATAAATTAAGGTGAACATGAACCAATTGATAAACCGGACTTATATTCCCGAAGAACAGCCTAGTATTATCAATCACCTCACAATAATCCTAATCGACGTAGCGAAAAAAGATATTGTGGAATCACAAATGATGAGAAGAAGTGTTTGTGATTACTTTTCTATCTTGCCTATCGGAGATATAAATCTCGAGCCAATTATTACAATCATACTCGTAACGATAGAAGATGCAAGATCAGATCATACAACTACAAGAAAAGTAGTTGTTTGTACCATGAGTAAAATTGCCACATATAGGGCCAGAATGTTGCTTGGGCTACTGTTCAGCTGTCATCCAAGCCCGCTAACCAGTTAACCAAAGCATCCCACCAGACTGCCCAGTATTACAAAGACCGGTCAATGGTCAAAGTCAACGCTCGGTCAACTGTCAAAGTCAGGTTGCACGTCGCACCTCTAGCCAATTTTCAATCATATTGCCAGCAGTGCTGCTAACCAATTTCCATCCAAGTACTCTGCCGCAATGCCATCCAGTTTCTAGCCATGCTGTCAGTTGTGCTGCCAACCAGTTCCCAGCCATGTTGCCAGGTGCGCTGTCAGCCAGTTCCGATCCATAATGCCAGCCCATTCTTCCTGTCAACCATCAATCCAGTCTATCAGCATGCAAAATTAATACAAGAGTGGAGTTTCATGGGGTTTTATGCAGAATTAATGCAAGGCATGGCCATGAGGCATGTAGGTCAGTTGCATGTAGTATTAATTCCAGCAGTTTTATGCAGAATTTAACATGGAGGCATGAATGAGCAGTTTCATGCAGAATTTAACATGGAGGCATGAATGAGCAGTTTCATGCAGAATTAAACAGGGAGGCATGAATGGGCAGTTTCATGCAGAATTTAACATGGAGGCATGAATGATCAGTAAATGCCATTTAAGTTTATATTGAAATTAGGAATTCAATTGTATAAATAGGGAGGTCCTGAGGGCTAGAGAGGGGGGAGGCAAGCAAGAGAGAGAAATCCATTGTAATTCTAATATCAATAAAATATCACTCCCCAAGGGGATTCGTCTGTGGATGTAGGCAAACCATGCTGAACCACGTAAAATTCGTGTCTCTCATCTTTATGCATGTTTCATGTTTTAACCCTGTTTTCCTCATCAACACCAGAATCCTCGTTTTTAGTGCCTGGAAATTTTTCTGGGTGCAAACATTGGCGCCGACTAAGGGGAATTACGATAAAATGAATCGTGTTTTCCCATTGAGAAAAGTAGTATAGAAAGCTTCTAAATCGTGTCCATGAAAAAGAAGTTTGAATGTCGTCAAAAATCGTTGTTGTAGTCCAGTTGATCGTAACTGATGCAGTACAGTTTGATTAAAAATTGTTGCAGTCCAGCTGATCGCAGCTGCTGCTATCCAGTAAATCACAGTTATTGCAGTCCAGTTGATCGCAACTGCTGCAGTCCAGATTCGTGGTTCGAGATTTGCTGAAACTATTACCTTCGGAAACCACCTAAACTGTACCACTACAAGGGTTGTTGAAACTATTATCAGGAGGTTCGGTCCGTGACAAAAGATGGAGAGAAAATCACCAAGATTGTTTCCAGGATGTTTGATCCGCAGCATGATCAAGTCCAAAGTTCAAAAAAAAAATTGCTTCTCAAATAACGCAGTGTCCACATGTTCGAGTTTGTGGTATGTCAAAATCACTGCGGTCATGATCGCATGGTTGTCAAGTTGCCTACATCTCTAAGCGCCTGAAAACCCTAGAGAAGACCTCCTGAAAATCATCTCAAAAAGTTCCAGAAAAGGATACAAAAGTGTAGCAAAACGGTGCTGGAAAGTCCATGGGAAACGGCCACAGAGCCCGAAGAATCGTTGCTAAAAGTTCAAGGAGAAAAGATAACAGTTCAGAAAACTGTTGCAAAATGCTCGAAGAGAAGATCACAGTTCAGAAAACTGTTGCAAAATGTTCGAAGAAAATATCACAGTCGAAAACTGTTACAAAAAAGTTCGGGAGGAAAGATCACAGTTCGCGAAAACCGCGACGAAAAGTTTCAAATACAAAAAAAACAAAAAAAAGCGGCGTCCAAAGCCAGCGGCAAGTCCGACGGCATGTCACTTCAGCGGGTTTTGTATACCCACGTCAGAATTCTGTTGACCCACATCAGAGTTCTGTTAATTCGCGTTGGATGATTTGTCCACCCACGTTAGAAGGAGGTTTTGTTCACCCTCGTTTGAGGTTGCCGTCACCCACGTTAGAAGGAGGTTTTGTTCACCTACTTTAGACGGCCACGTCAAACGCCACGTCAGCAGCTTGGTCCAGTCAGCACCTGCCACGTCAGCAATTTGGTCAAGTCAGGTGTTGCCACGTCAGTACCTGATCCAGTCTGCGATCGCCACGTCATCATTTGGTCCAGTCAGTCGTTGCCATGTCACCTAGAAGATGACGTGTCAATGTGCCACGTCAGCAAAGGTGTCACGTCAGCATGGAGCCATTATCTTTTTTCGCATAATTACTACAGTCCAGTTCATCGAGTTGTTGTAGTCTAGTTCCTCAGCAAATACTGCAGTCCAGTTGATCGAACTGTTGCAGTCCTTTTTCGCATAATTAATACAGTCCAGTTCATCGAGCTATTGTAGTCCAGTTCCTCAGCAAATGTTGCAGTCCAGTTGATCGAACTGCCGCAGTCCTTTTTCGTATAATTACTACAGTTCAGTGATCGAACTGTTGTAGTCTGGTTTTCCTCAAGACTGTTTCAGTACAGTTTTCCTCACAACTGCTTCAGTCCAATATAATCGAACTTCTGTAGTTCCATGGAAACTATCTTCAATCCAGTTTTGATTCAACTGGTGCTTTCTAGTCCCGCAAACAGATCTAATTGCCGAGTCAAGTTGAGACGCTAAGGAAGCAACACTAGTCATCGTCGCTGGAAAACATCAACATAGCCAGTAGTCATCCTAATCACCTCATAAACGAAGTCGCAATAACAATTTTAATATGGTACCTATACAATTTACATATTTTCGCATCTTTTCATATAATCATTCATAATTTTATTCAATGGGACACCTACAATGTGGCGAGCATTTTCTCACGAGGAGATGCACACATTTCAATTCTGCGCGCATCTGGAATAGTGGGATTGGTCCCCCGTGCGAATTCCAGATAGCATACAGCTTCAAAATTTCATGCGCGACCAAAATGCAGCAAGGCAGTGGACCCTTGTGCGAGCATTGAGCAGCATGACAATCACTATCTTCTGGGGGGGAGTTGCATGTCACTTCAATGTAACTGACCATCACTTGGGGGAGAGATATGTAACACCTCATGGTCTAAAATAACTCTCTTGGGGCGAGTTGCGTAACACTCCATACGCTTGGGGCGAGTTACATAGTACCTAAGTGCAATGCGGAATTCAGCTTCTGAAAATCGAAACAAAAGGTAACCCAAACTTCTTAATCCTCCAACGAGTTACAGGATTAAGAGGGGGCGAGCATACACCCTAATATTTTAACGCAATTATTGCAATCAGTAATGTTAAACTACTACAGCTAAGTTGATCGAACTGTTGTAATCCAGTTCCTAAACAACTGTTGCACTTAGTTGGAGCAACTGATGCAGTCCAGTTTTGCTCATCCATTTTGTACTCAGTTGGACGCAAATGATGCAGTCTGGTTTTGTTATAACTGTTACACTAAGGTTTATCGAACTATTTAAAATCTAATCCCTCAGCAGCTGTTGCAATCCAACTGATCGAAGCTGTTGCAGTCCAGCTTATCGCAGCTACTGCAGTGCAGCGTTGCTCACTCCTCCTGCAGTCCAGCTGACCGCAGCTGCTGCAGTGCAGTCTTGCTCGTCGCTGCTGCAGTTCAGCTGATCGAAGCTGCTGCAGTCCATCTATGTTCACAGTTCCTGCAGTCCAGCTGACCGCAGCTGCTGCAGTGCAGTCTTGATCGTCGGTGTTGCAGTTCAGCTGATCGAAGCTGCTGCAATCCAGCTATGTTCGCAGTTCCGGAAGTCCAGCTGACCGCGGCTTCTGAAGTGTAGTATTGCTCGTCGCTGCTGCAGTTCAGCTGATCGAAGCTACTGCAATCCAGATATGTTCGCAGTAACTGCAGTCCAGATGATCGCAGTTATTGCAGTGCAACTTTGCTCGTCGCTGCTGCATTCCAGCTGATCGTAGCTGCTGCAGTCCAGCTATGTTCGCAGCTCCTGCAGTCCAATTGATTGCAGCTGCTGCAGTGCAGCTTTGCTCGTTGTTGTTGCAGTCTAGCTGATCGAAGCTGTTGCAGTCCAGCTCTGTTTGCATCCCCTGCAGTCCACTAATCGCAGCTGCTGCAGACCAGCTTTGCTAAAAGTTGTTGCTACCCAGTTTCCTCAGGACAGTTTTTTTTGTGTCCTTCGCAGTCCAGTTTACCGCAATCATTGCAGCCCAGTCCCGTAACAACTATAGCGATCTAGTTTACATCGCTGCTTTTATCCTGATTCATATAACTATTGACGACATATAAAGATCGATATCCTATCCAGTAGCACAACCAAGGCCGTTGGAGGTCCAACAACACACAAAATCTGTTACCATCTCAACTACTAAAGGGTCACACCCCTTCGCTCGCAACTACCGCGGCTCAGTCCGTAATTGACAGCAGCTTAATATCAACAACTACTACTACCTAGTTTGGTCGGAAATTACTGACAGTCTGCAAATTCAAATTTCATTTACAACAACAGCCCACACAGATTCCATCCGAGTGACGTAAAATATAACTCGTCTTTTCCAAACAGCAGTTACTAGTCAAGTTCTACGCAACTACCATAGTTCATTTTACATCAACAGTTACAGCTCACTTTCAACACCACTCCTGTCTAGCATCACGCTTCCATTGCAGTCCAGTTCAGCCTTCAGTCATGTTTTTGCATACAACAATGGTTTATACTCAACTGTTTCCCACCGATCTTCCAATTGCAATAGCCTCACTTGGGGGAGACTTGATTACGATTTCCACAATCAACGAAGGCAGCTTTCTTTGCGCTTCAACAATAGGAATTTACTCTTGGGGGCGTCTTGATTTCCGCAAACGAACAAGGAAGGTTGTCATTTACTTCATACGACAATAATCCACACTTGGAGGCGAATTTTTTCATAGTCTGTTAATACAAAATGGAAAACTAACTTCGTAACCCCGCAACAAGTTGGAGGTTAAGAGGGGCGATGTTTGTACCATGAGTAAAATTGCCACATATATGGCCAGAATGTTGCCTGGGCCACTGTTCAGCTGTCATCCAAGCCCGCTAAACAGTTAACCAAAGCAGCCCACCAGCCTGCCCAGTATTACAAAGATCGGTCAATTGTCAAAGTCAACGCTCGGTCAACGGTCAAAGTCAACTGTTGGTCAACTGTCAAAGTCAGGTTGCACGTCGCACCTCTAGCCAATTTTCAATCATATTTCCAGCAGTGCTGCTAACCAATTTCCAGCTAAGTACGCTGCCGCAATGCCATCCAGTTTCTAGCCATGCTGCCAGTTGTGTTGCCAACCAGTTCCCAGCCATGTTGCTAGATGCGCTGTCAGCCAGTTCCCATCCATACTGCCAGCGCATTCTGCCTGTCAACCATCAATCCAGTCTGCCAGCATGCGGAATTAATACAAGAGGAGAGTTTCATGGGGTTTTACGCAGAATTAATGCAAGGCATGGCCATGAGGCATGCAGGTCAGTTGCATGCAGTATTAATTCCAGCAGTTTCATGCATAATTTAACATGGAGGCATGAATGAGCAGTTTCATGCAGAATTAAACAGGGAGGCATGAATGGGTAGTTTCATGCAGAATTTAACATAGAGGCATGAATGATCAGTAAATGTCATTTAAGCTTATATTGAAATTAGGAATTCAACTGTATAAATATGGAGGTCCTGAGGGCTTGAGAGGGGGGGGGAGGCTAGCAAGAGAGAAATAATCCACTGTAATTCTAATATCAATAAAATATCACTCCCCAAGGGGATTCGTCTGTGGATGTAGGCAAACCATGCCGAACCACGTAAAATTCGTGTCTCTCATCTTTATGCATGTTTCATGTTTTAACCATGTTTTCCTCATCAACACCAGAATCCTCGTGTTTAGTGCCTGGAAATTTTTCTGGGTGCAAACAGTAGTATCGGTCTGGCTTCACAATCCCAATGAAGTCTTTAAGTCGTTAACCTGGTTTTAGAAGAAGAAAACAAAGGTTAAAGGAGAATCAACTCTAGCTATGCAACTAGTATCACACGTAAGGTGTGGGGATTAGGTTTCCCAGTTGCTAGGGTTCTCCTTTATATAGTCTTTCAGGGTTTGCAATCAATGTTAGCTTGGTAACAAAGCATTCAATATTCACCATTAGATGAAAACCTGATTAGATTCAAGCTAATATTTCTCAATAGTTGGATCGAAAACTTAGCTTGTTACACACAAATGAAATGTCCACTTTTGGGTTTACGAACCGTTCCCAAACATTAACATTTGTTGGTTCAACAATAGTGTAAGGACCCTTAAGCTCGTCAACGCTATTAGACCAGTCAAGTGACGAATTAGCTGATAATAACTCGATTAGTTTAACACGAATGTTAATTAATAGAAATTAATATATCAACGGTCTACATGCGAAGCTACTATCGTTGAATAGATCTCGAAAAGTTACGCAGAATGGACTACTCGAACGTGTCATTCGGACACCGGACAAAGAAGATATCATTAGATTATTATGAAGGGCAAAATCGTCATTTTACTCTTAACCGCCTGGCTTCCCCTTATCCTTTTATCGGGTTCCTTTAGTGTTTTGGGGTCATCCTTATCTCAAATGTGAAGATAAATTCATAAATCCCGTTATTCTTTCTCTTTCTTCATTCTTCTATTTTCTTCTTCTTTCTTCTTCATTTCTTCTCTCTTTCTCCTCTTCTTCTCAGCTCGTGTTTCTGCGAGAAGATTTTATGATTTTGAGATCGAAACTTAAGGGAAACATTAGGGAATGATTGTTGGTGTTGATGTTGAAGTTTGTTTAGCTTTGAATGAAGAAGAAGCGATGGATTGATGAGAATCAGAAGTTAGGGTTTCTGCGTTTTGGAGTGGGTTGAAGATTTAGAAGAAGTTGAGGATGAAATTAAGTAATAATTGGTGGGTTTTTATCGAATTTATGAAGTGAAGCTAATTTGATGGTGAATCGAGAAAGTTAGAGTTTCTCAGAGAATTGGGAATTGAGGATGTTTTGAAGTTACAGATTGATGGGTTGCAGAATATGAAGAACTAGAGTTTGTCTGAGTTGCCGTTCGAAGATTAAACTGGATCGTTAGATGAGTATGTTTAATTGAGGTTTAAAACTGGTTGATTAGTGGATTCGATTTTCATGAATTAGAGTTTCTGAATTTGGATTCTCTTGGTGTTTGTGGTTGAGCAGAAGGTGATATCGAGTTGTAATAGTTGAAGATTAAGAGAGTTGTTGATGATTGTAGAAGCAGCAGTTGGGTATTTGGTGTTAACTGAAGTTGAATTGAATTAACAGAGAAGATTGGTTAACCTTAAGGAGTTGGACTTGTATCTGAGGTAATGGTTCTCCTTAGTTAATCTAGTAAATTATTCTCTTCCATTGTTAAATGTACGTGATTGTTTATGAGCTTAAGAATCATGATGGATGTGGTGAGTATGAAATGGTGGGGTTGAACTGAACTCAGTTGAAGTGGTGTGTGGTTTGGGTTATAACTGATGATAAATGGGTTTGTTGTCAATTGTTGGTGGTTGAAGTTGATTGGCAGGAATTAGATGTACAAGTTAGGTATGAGTTGTGAAGGTGGAATGGAAATAGAACTGCAAAGGGGTTATTGGTGGATGTAGCTTGGAATTGAACCACAGTTGGTTGTGATAATCTGAAAGATGGTGGTGATTAATTTTAATTGAGATGTAGTTGAAGTTCAGGGGTTGGAGCTAATTTTTGCAGTTGTGTTTTGAATGGAAGTGAAGTTGAATTTTCTATAAGATGTTGATGTTGCAGTTAAGAGTTGAGATAACAGTGGAACTGAAATTGCAGGTGGAGATGTCATGGCTAGTTAGATGAGGTGGTAATGGTTATGATGCTGCTGATATGAATGGTGAGTGTGGAATGCAAGAACTTTTGATGGGTTCTGCTGAGTGTGGAGATGGGGATTAAGCAGAATTGAATTGTTGTGAGAAAGGGTGATAATGGGAGTTGTAGGACTGTAGTTATGCTAGCAGTGAAAGCTTGCAATTTCTGCTGTTGCAGGTAGGCTGTGTTATTTTGTAAATCAATTTTGAGTTATAATTTGAATGAATGATTGAATTGATGCATTGTTTAGATTGAAGTTGAACTTGAGTTAGAATTGTTAAGTTAGAGCTTTAGCTGTGTGAGAAGAACCCTTGGCCTATCTGACTGAACTTATTCAGTCTGATTCAGTTTTGTTTAGCTGACTCAGTTAATATGACTGGGCCGGATCTGTTGACTCACCAATTCCTGTTTGACTCAGTTGACTGAGTTAACTCATTGACCATTAACCATGGACTTTGACCTTGGACTGACGTCGACCGTTAGATGACTTTGTTGACCAGACGTTGACTGTTAGTGACAGTCAATAGACTCAGGTGGATCAGGCTTTGGATTAGTGGGATTGTTTGGTGGACTTTGGTTTCGAGTTAGTTTTCTTATCTTGATGAATTGGACCTTATGATCCGAATTAATATTTGGTTTCTTCTACAAAGTTGTAGATATTCATAAGACTTAGCTATTGGACTATAGAACCAACCTAATTGAATTAGTAAACCTTAGATATGCTAAAGATAGAGAATGTGAATTATAAATGGGCTTAGAACCATTAGATAGACTTGTATGATTCTTGTGTGAGCCATTGTGGCTAGATTCTTAGAGTTCTAGTGATTAACAGTTAGTTATTAACAACGATCGAATCAAAGGATGAACCAGTGGATCGTGGATCTCGAGGTAGGCGAGGCTTGTCATCAAAAGAGGTGGGAATCGATAACGAACTCTCTTGTATTCATTACTGTTTTACAAATCAATCTTGGTGTTGTAAAATTCATGCATATCTTTGTATGCTCTGTGTGGTATGAGATGTGTGCCGTCACAATATCAGTATTCTATGACTAGGGCGATACACCGTAATATTACCTAATGAGTGTGCTTAGCACAAATATTATTCTTCCTTTATATATCAGTATTTTATGGATAGGGCGATACACCGCAATATTACCTAATGAGTGTGGTTAGCACAAATATTATTTTCCCTTATGTGCGGCAACACACATCTCATACATGAATGTTTACTGTTATTTATGGATGTCTTTGAAGGAGTTTCTACTTTGTGTTTTACTGTCTTTCCATATATTAACGACTGTCGATAAAACCTGCATTGTCTGCGAATCATACTAATGTTCGCTTGAAAGCTAGTTGTTATTCCTACGGGGCACCCCTTTTAGGGATGATGTGCTCACCCATTCCCACTTTCAGTTTTAGAGACAGATCAAGATGTGCATGTGACGATGAGAGCTTCAAAGAATTAGTTATTTTAATTAGTTAGCTTTCGCTATGTTATTTTGTGTTTCTATTATATTTGTAAATCAACTCATTATTGAATATATATCATTTGAGAGAAGTTCTTGTATATATATTTCAGAATGGGGATAGTTTTCGGGTTAAGTTTTGTAGCAGATTTCTTAATTGAATGTTTAAGTAAATGATTTAGATTCTTAGTGCCTCTTTATTTAGTTAATCTCTTGGATTAGTCAGCTGCTAGTTTTTGGGGTGCTACAAATAGTTAACCAAATGGTTAGCCATATGATCACTTTCATATCCATCATATTCTTCTTCACCATAACTAGTTCAAATGACTCAAATGAACTAGTTAGAGAGTCATTCAATTGCTTAGATCTTATGAAACTACACAAGACAGAATCGAAGCAAAAACGTTTTGATTCACTCGAATCGGTTCATGAACTTTATAGCCACGGTTTGCAAAAGAATTCCTTAGTTTATATAAACATGAGTTCAAGAACAACCGATTTTAGATATAACCTTCTCAAGTTCGCGGACTTAAGCTCACGGAAAGAGTTCACAAACTCCAGCAGAAATTCTCGGGTCGAGAATCGCGGACTTAGCTCACGCCACATTCCGTTTCTCTTGATCAACAAAGTTCGCAAACTTTGGTTCAAGGAATAAGCAGTTACACATATATGTGTTTCCACAACAATGCTTATATCCTACCAATGGTTATGTAATCTAAACTCTCATTTCAATCATTGAAACATTCTCAGAGGACGTTATATAGCCGTCACAGACCATTTTTCGTCAGAGCAATTTTCAAATGATTATTGAAACATAACATGACATTCGTCACTAGGTAAAGATGAATTTGGCTAAAGCGAAAGCTTACCAACACATATTTCGAGAAATATATAGGCGAGTTAAACTCGGCTCGAAATAGCAAATGTGTATAATGAAAGTCTATACATCAGCACCACTTTTGTCTCAAGAGTAGGAGATAGAATAGATAGACTTTTGAGTGACAGATAAGTTCAAGTCTCCACATACCTTTTAGTCGATGAAGATCCACCAGTTCCTTGAGTAGTCCTTCGTCTTGTATGATGATTTCCATGGAGTCTTGAGCTCAATTGCACTTTCTATCCTAGTTCGAGACCTTTAGCTATGTAGGCTAGAAATCAAGACTTATAGTTTTGATCACTAATATTGACAAACATGCTTGAGATAGCAACGCATGCGAGTTCGACCGAGCAATGCTCTAACAAGTTAGTTTCTCTCTTTCTCTAGTTAATGTTACGTTAATCCTGCAAAAACAGTTAGCTGCAGAGTCTAGTTTTCCTTTTGTTTCCCCAATATAAGTGATACACCTTGATGTAGCTCATACTCAACTTGATTAACAACAAAGTTTTATCAATGATAAAATTTACTATTTCTTCGAGCTTTTCCAACCTCTTTAATCTTGGTTTCAGTTTAGAAATAACAAAACAAAGTGTTTACAACAGTTCATTTAGGACTGACTGAGATTCTTTTCGTTTCTTCTCATCTGCATTGGCTTGAACTTTAGCTTTGCATGCCTTTAACCTTTTCTCTGCTTCATACACTTGTTTCTCATCTCCCAACAATACAACTCTCGTGAACTCTAATACTTGAGAAGCCAACATAAATTTTTTCTTGGCCTCCTTGAGGACTTCCTCGTCTTTATCTGGAACAGATTGGTATGTTTGGGCTGATGCAAACTCGGTCTTCAGTTCGTTCACCCTCTTCCGTAACCAGCCAACGTTATACTTCACAGCCTCCGCCGTTACTACCTTTGAATCCCAATGCTCCAGTAAGGGCTCAGTCAAGTTAGCGAAGGATATTTATTTCACTTGGTTTATGACACCCAAAAGATCAGTGACAAGTGCAAACAAAGCCAACACCGAATATTTTACGACCATGTTGGTAGCAATATGCCCATGTCTTTCATATACTGCTTTGTAAAGGGAAGAATACGTGTTTAGCACTGCAAATCCTCCGATTTTCGTAGTCTTGTCTTTCTGTCCAGCAATACCTTCATTTTGAAAATCACCCAATATACCATTCTCAGGCTGAGAGGGTTTGCAAGGTCGCTTTGTAGGCCTGTTCAGTTCTGCTTCTGTAGGTTTCACATCCACTTCAACTGGATCCTTTCGCGGTTCAAGCTGAATTTCAGTATCACCGTCTCCACATATGCCACCATTTCCACCACCATCACTATCAACACCGCGTTGATAACAATCTCTGGCCCAATGGACGGATTCTCCACAATTGTAGCAGGAAGAACCCCCTTGATTCCTATTAACACGGTTTTGATAACAGTCTCTGGAAAAATGGCCAGATTCTCCGCAATTGTAACAGTAAAAAACCGCTTCATCCCCACCATTTATGCTACGCTTACGGCCAGAAAGGTTTCCTCCCGTCATGTCAAATTGTGCCTTTTGGACTATGAGGACATGACCACGAAGCTTCATACCGTGCATAGTAACTGTAGTGGCATAAAACCACACACTACATCCAATGAAGTATAAGCTGATTTAACACAAAGTGAAGATACACAAGCAAATGTAGACACAAGGATATACGTGGTTCGGTATGATTATCTACGTCCACGGGGTGAAAGAATGAATGTTCTTATTTCTCTTCTTTGGTTACAAGTTGCTCTCTATTTCTCAACTGGTGAAGCTCTCACAACTCAAGTTTAATGCCTTGTTTTTTTTTCTCTCCTTACAACCTACATCTCTCTCTCGACCTGCCCTTATATTTATAGGCCAAAGTCGACATACAACAGAATTACAATATTGGTCATATTACATCATTTTAGTTGTTCTCTATCGGACCTTCACTGATCGCCCGACTTCCTAGTTTGACCGATAGTTCTTCACCCGAGGCCGAGTCTGTATCGCCTGGTTAGCACGATGTCGCCCTTCTTTCTTCTCGTTCCTTTGTTTGACCATCTTCCTTCGTATGACCGAGTGCTTTCTGATTGTTCGCCCGACCTGTCAGAGGATAAGGGTCACATCACATCCGACACCTATTGGGCCATCACGTGTGATACCTCGCTCTTTGCGCCGCTTGGTTCTATCTTGTGCTTCGCCGCTCTTTTCTCTTTGGTGTATCATAGCTTAGGATCTTTTCACCTAGCCCTATGGATTATCTACACCTACATTTATGCCCCTTCTTTCGCTCGTGTGCTTGACACAAGGGAAAGAAAATCGTCCCATCTTCCCACGTCCTCGAGCGTGCCGGAAATTCCGCCATGCAGTCTCCCACTAACTCTCCTTTATGACTTGTAACCGTTGCTATCGGTTGAGGCGATGTACCCTATAAATATCCTCCCCTATGTTCTCACTCCCTCGTTCGCCATTTTTCAGAGAAACGAAGTGTTGTTCATCTTTCTTCTCTTCCTCCCTTTGTTGCCGACGCCATTAATTCTGGTGACTCTCTTCTCTTTTCAATCTTCGTCTTTGTTGTTTTTGTTGGTGAGATTCGCGACAGTTGTGGTTAGTTCTTCCTTTTTCTTTTCTCTTCATTAGAGCTCGTATCTCCCTGTTCGTTTTTCTTGCCATGGCTTCTTCTTCTCCGCCAATGACCGAAAAAAGGTGTGTGAGTGATACCTTCTCCGAGGGTGATGTTGTTTCTCTCGATTCCCTGTTTTGGCTTGAGAGTCCATCCCATCACGATTATCGTGCTATAAATTCCCTTTTCCCTGACGAATCTCCTTCTTTTTCATGTAGGTCTGATAAGAGAGTCTCAAAAGACTTGTCTGATGATGAATTTATTGAACAGTTGAAGGAAGAATTTGGCCTTCAAAACTACGAGGTATCCCTGGTATCGGGCCAGACGGGTGTATTGAGAAAGTACGGTGTCGACAGATATGATCAGTCATCCGAGGCGGTTATCGTTACTCGTGGGCAATTAGAGCTCGGTCTTCGCTTTCCTTTGTATAACCCTGCTATCCCTTTCTACTATGAGGTGTTGTCGCAACTTCATCTGCATCGGGCCTTGACCCAGTGGAATGGCAACACTTTCCGTCTGATGAATGAGTGGAGAGACCGGGGAGAGGGTCATGGATCTACGGCCGATTGGTCGACCTACAGGCCCGAGGATGCTCCCAAATATACTGTCTCCAATTTCCTTGCGAACTATCGGAGTGGGACATCTACCAATGGTGACCTTGCCAGTTTTGCTGCCAGCCCTCATCGCTTGAAGTCTATGCCCGATGGTGCTGAACAATTGATATTGGATGTTGATCCTATAGTGAGAGGTTCCAACAAGCGTGCTCTCCAAACTAATGACCCATACTGGGATCGGGTTTCATTGCTTGTTCGCGGCCAGATTTTGCATGGTAGCTTCCCTCCTCCTCAGTTTCCTGCGGAGCCTTACTCATTTTGGGTGATTAATGATGACATGGTATGTTGTTTTCTTTCCATTTTCTTCGATTCCTGCTGTGTCGGCTCAGGGTATTGATTAATTTCTTGTCGTATTAAGCCTCAGGGCGAGCCTACCAAATCGGCTTTTATTTCCAAGAAGAGGAGCGCTGGCACAAGGGTATAGGAAGACCAGGGAAGGTAACAAACATATAGCTTCTAATCTAAGTACATGTACTTGCCCCTGTTTTTTGCCTTAACGTGTTCTGACGCTGAACCTTGTGTAGAAAATCCCTAGGCGCGAGGATGAAGATGTTGGAGGGTCCGATACTGTTGGTGATGAAGGTTTGGTTCCAAGGCGTAATCTTCCTCGGGGGAAAGTGGCGGCGAAAGGAGTGATGCTGAAAAGTTCGGACTTCGTGATCGACATCCCCGATCAAGATGATGAGGACGATATATTTGGGGACGACCCGCTGTTTGATGAGGATGGGGGTGGGCAGAAAGAAGGGGAGATTCCCTTGGAGACTACTATTGTGACTCCTACCGTGCAGCCTTGGGCTCAGGGGCCGACCGAAACATCGCTCCAAAAGCGGCCCCCAATGGATGTTGGTTCTTCCTCGAGTGTTCACACATCTTTTACCATACCGGGCCCTCTGTGTGATTCTCTCGGCGCATTACACTCGGAGGAGTTTGGCTCCTATACTTATGAGAAGATGATTGATGTCGTGCCCCTGTATCCTGACATTGCGCCGGTCTTTGATAATCTGGTAAGTGGTTTGTCTGAACTCTTTGTTTTGATATTTTCGGGCCTTACTAATCTCGTCTTGGGATGAAATTTGTAGGCGTTGAATCGGTCGAGGTTGGAGACTGCACTCCGCCGACAAGAGATTGGAAAGTTGGAGGCTGCTCTTCAGCAGGAGAAGGAACGATCTCGTGACCTGGAGATCAAACTCGCCGATGCTCAAGGTATATTGTTTACATAGTTTTTTTGATTGAGTTCTTCGTACCAATATCCTGAGTCAATTATTGTTTCTTCTAGCCGAAATATCTAGTATAGATCTAGATGCTTCTTCGGAGTATAGGCTTATGAAGAGAAAATGGGATATCGAGAAAGATCTTGTGGAGAATCTTCGACAACGAATTTGCAATAAGGATGGGAAGATAGACCGACAGGAGGCCGAGATACAACAACTTCAAGAGGAATTGGATAGATATCGCCTGTTTGAGTATGTCCCTGAGGAGATAGATAACTTGCGGGCTCGCTTGGGGATGTTTCAGAGACTTGCTGGTGATAATAATTTACTAGACGATAATCTGGAGAGTCAAAATGGTTCCCTTAGAATTCAAAATTGAGATCTTCATGAAGATCGGCGACGAATTTTGAAGGAAAAGTCTGTGGCCGAACAGTCCAACCGAGATTTTCTTGAAAGGACCAAGGGCTTCGATAAGTTGTCCAGTGACCTAGAGTGGGCCCAATCCCAGTTAACGATACTACAATTGTCCTATAATCGTCAGAGGGCCGAGTGGAGCGATCACAAGAAATATTTCCCTTCGAATGAATTCAATAAACAATACTATAATTAGTTAACTTTGAAGCTTTCTAAGGCCGAGGATGAGTTGTCCAAGTCCGTGGAATCGTTAGATCTGTGTTGTCAACCCTATCAGGTCTCTGGGGTGTATGCTGGTGTGGCCTTAGATCGAGTTAATTTGTTGTTCTTATTCTGCATTCTGTTATACTCCTTGTCTAACATGCTTGTGATTCTCTGTTACAACCGAGCAGGGTCGCGTTAAGGATCTAGAGTGAGATGTGCACAACCTCGGTCAAGAGGTGGAGCAGTGGAGGAAGGATGAAGGTGAGATGCATGTTAAGCTCCAAGCCGCCGAGTCGAGGTCTGAGTAGCTTTCTCAGCAGATCGTGGACGAGAGAAACGCTCATCAGAGCGAGCTAGCTTAGGCGATTAAGGCCGGTGTGAACGAGTACATCGCGCAAAAGCGCCGCGAGGTTGCTTAGAGGAAGGTATGGGCCGGTGTTGTTCCACCCAGGAGTTGATCATGCCTTTTTTAGTGCTGCGCCACTAATTTGCCATTTGTTGCGGGTTGTAATTCGTTTGAACACTTGTCTCATGCTTCTTTGAACAACTTCTTTGGTGCTGCGTCGCCAAGCTTGTTTTTTCTTTTCTATTTTCCTTGACAATTTCTGCATTTTCTACTGTGTTGACAATTCTCTTGATAATTTCAGTCTTATATTGTTGTTTATGTTACGCACCTGCATTTAATGTCACATGTATTGGTTATTAGTGCCTTTTCTGTCGAACACACTCAACAAGGAGGGTCATCGGGACCGATGCCATGTCCCAGCCGAGGTATCTCATCACTATCTTTAAGATTCAGTGGAAGGGTTATAGTCGCCCTAGGTCTAGGACCGATAATCCCGAGTGGTTATCGACCAAACAACTCGGGCAAGTGGTCACGGCCACCTGCGATGGGGGTAACCTTTCAAATGTAAGTAGGTTACCTGGATGAGAAGAAATCATATCTTAACAACCTTTGGTATCTGGCTTCCAACCACCTGTACCCTTAGGCTACCTTGGCACTTGCACACTGCCACTGCCCCGAGTATCGAATAGCCAGTCGATTGTAGGTCACCTCGGCACTTCCACACTGGCTTTTCCCCGAGTACGAATGACCATTCGAGTGTAAGTCACCTCGGAACTTCCTCATTGGCTTTGCCCCGAGTACGAATGACCATTCGAGTGTAAATCACCTCGGCACTTCCTCACTGGCATTGCCCCGAGTACGAATGACCATTGGTCGCTCATGTCATATTTCCTACCCCTCGCGGTTTTAAAGAAATGAATGACAAGTATGTTTTCCTGTTTCCCTCGAACTCCTCATGGGTAATAGAGTTTCAGATGTTGTGCGTTCCACGGTTTTAGCTCGGGTGCTCCGTCTGGTTTGATTAATTGATAAGCTCCCTCGCCCGCTTTAGACACAATTGTGTATGGTCCTCCCCACCTTGCCGCTAGTTTGCCACCCGTTTTGTCATGTTCCCAATCGTCTAGATATTTCAACACTAACTGCCCCGGTTGAAACTCTCTTGGTCGAACTCGTTTTTTGTACTCTCGTTGTAATCTTCTTTGGTAATTCTCCATTTTTTGCAACGTCATATCCCTTGTTTCCTCCAAGTCATCGAGCTTGGCCAATATTAGATCTGCCGATATGTTTCGCCTCCAGGCTTCAGTTCTTGTGGTGGGTATCATTGCTTCAGTTGGTAGTATCGCTTCGATTCCATAGGTCAGCATGAAAGGTGATAGCCCTGTTGCTTCCCTTCGAGTGGTTCGATAGGCCCATAAAACATTATAGAGTTCTTCGCACCAATTACCGTACTCTCCATATATTTTTTTCTTCATATTATCGGCGATAGTTTTGTTTGTGATCTCGGCCTGCCCATTACTTTGAGGGTATATGGGGGTAGCCTTGCTTTTTCTGATGTTATATGTGTTAAATAGTAGGTCAATGTTTTCTCCCTGAAGTTGTTTTCCGTTATCCGAGACGATGGCCGCCGGTACTCCGAAATGACGTATGATGTGCTCCCAAATAAACCTGAAGACGTCTTTGTCACACATATGTCTCAGTGGTGCCGCCTCCACCCATTTAGTGAAGTAATCTGTCGCTACTATTAAGTATTTTCTCTGCCCCGATCCCACATGTAATGGCCCCACGATATCGATCCCCCACTTGAAAAAGGGCCAAGGGATCACCACCGAGTTTAGAGTTACAGATGGCGCATGTATCTTCTTACCAAACCGATGACATTCTTCGCAAGCTCGTGCCATTTGTTTTGCATCATCATTCATGTACGGCCAGAAGTATCCCATCGTTTTCGCTCTCGCTGACAAACTTCGTCCAGAGCTGTGATTTCCGGCTGCCCCATAGTGTAGTTCGTTCAGTATTTTCTGGCATTCTTCCTTGCTCAAACATCTTAAGAGGGGCCCCAAGTACGATTTTCTGTATAAGATTCCATCTCTTAACTCATAAGCGGCCGATTTGCTTTTGATCTTGTTGATCTCGGGTCGCCCCTTGGGTAATTCGCCTGTCTCCAAGTACGAATGAATCGGCTTTCTCCAATCTCCATCTGGATATCTATCGGCCGTATTGATAGCCATGTCGATAGATATCTCGGGTGTCTCTGGTATGGATGGGGCGAGGAGTATCATGAAACGAATTCCCTCCACACTTGGGTCTGCGAGCTGGGAGGCGATGTATGCCAGTGTGTCCGAGTGTCGATTGTCTTTTCTGCATATGTGGCAGAATTTGATGTTGGGGATCTGGTTGATATAGAATTGGGCGAGCTCCCAGTATTTCTGCAGAATTGGATCGTGAATTGCATATTTTCCCGTGATTTGTCGGATTACCAACTGTGAGTCGCTAGTTAGCCTTACGTCTTGTAGGCCCATCTCGACGATTAATCTCAGGGCGTGGATCGCAGATTCGTACTCGGTGACGTTGTTTGTCTCCTTAAATTCCAATCTAAATGAATGGACCATTTTTCATCCCTTTGGTGTGGTAAAGACTATCCCAAGTCCCGATCCATCTTTGTTTGACGCTCCATCGACGAATACTTCCCAACGTGATGGGCTACTTGCATCGAGTAAGTCGGCCGGGTCTTCTAGATGTTCTTCCATTCCGGGTATGTCCTCGACCTCATCTTCGTCGCTTAGTGGAAAATCTGCCAAAAAATATGCCACTACTTGTGCCTTCACTGCTGTCCTCATTTCGTAGAAAACGTTGAACTGTTTTATTTGCGCCCCCCATTTGGAGATTCTTCCAGATCGGCTTGCATTTTCTAGTACCGCCTCAATAGGTTATTTTGTGAGCACGCGGATCCGATGGGCTTGGAAATATGTCCTTAGCTTCAAGGTGGCGAAAGCTAGCGCTAGAATCATCTGTTCCATCCTTGTATAATTTTTCACGGTCGGACTCAATGTCTTGCTAATGAAGTAAACGGGCTTTTCCTCCTTCCCTTCATTTCGAACTAAGACTGCACTGATAGCATATGAAGTTGCTCCGAGTTATAATATGAGGACCTCCGACGGCTCGGGTCTTTGTAACACTGGAAGACTTGCAAGATGTAGCTTAATATTCTGAAACGCCTCCTCACAGGCGTCCGTCCATTTGAATTTCTCTCCCTTTTTAAGAGTGCTAAAGAAATCCTTGCATTTTTCGGACGATCGAGATATGAATCGCCCCAATGTTGCTATTCCGCTCAGCTTTTGTACGTCTTTTATTGTGGCTGGTGACGGCATCTCGAGGATGGCTCTGACTTTATCGGGATATGCTTCTATCCCCTTTGGAGTGATGATATATCCCAAAAATTTGCCCGATGTTCCCAAAAATCGCATTTGGTCGGGTTAACCTTCATTTTATATTCTCTCATCGTTCGAAAAATTTCCCGCAGGTCTCAGATGTGATTCTTGGCTAGGCGACTTTTTACTAGCATATCGTCGACATAGACCTCAATGGTGTTGTGGATCTGGTCCTCAAACATATCGCCCACCAACCTCTGATATGTGGCGCTTGCATTCTTCAGCCCAAACGGCATCTTGGTGTAGCAGTATAGGCCCCTTGGTGTGAAGAAGGAGGTGGGTTCTTGATCCTCGGGGGCCAGCGGGATCTGGTTATACCCCGCGTATCCGTCCATCAACGTCAGTGCCTCGTACCCCACTATAGATTCCACCAGTTGATCGATACAGGGGAGAGGGAAACTGTCCTTTGGACAAGCTTTGTTCAGGTCGCTAAAGTCGATACAGATTCTGACTCCTCCGTTTCTCTTTGGTACCACGACCATGTTAGATATCCACTGTAGGTAGTGCGATTTCCTAATTATTCCCGATTCTTGTAACTTCTTTAACTCCTTCTCGACGGCCGCCTGTAATTCTGGTGCGATTCGCCTCATATTTTGTCGGACTGGCTTGAAGCTTGGGTCGATCCTTAGATGGTTCATGCGAATGCGTCCATGTTTTCCTTTAGCACCGCCACGAGCTGTTTTACCTGTTCATCCGATAGTAAGGACCTGATCCTTACCACCCTTGGTTCCTCTTCAGTTCCCAAATTAATCTCTCGAGTAGGTTCCACGGCCGAGAAGCTTGGTCTTGATTCCTTCACCGGCGTCGTCTCCTTTAATTGCTATGAAGGCTCGCTTCCTTGTGCTTCGTAATCCATGACCACTTGCGAAATAACCTTTTCCAGTTCTTCTGCGAATTTGGCTTCTTTAGCCTTTTTCTTCTCTCCCCTTTGTCGTGCTCGCCGCTCCTCATTTATCTGGGCGTCGGCCTGCATGCACTGTCGGGCTGCTTGTGGATCTCCTATGACTTCTGTTATCCCCTTGTACGTTGGGAACCGTAATCTTTGATGATAGGCCGATGCCACTCCTTTGATTCCCGCGATCCATGATCTTCCTATAATAGCTTCATAGGGGGAGGCGACATCAACCACACAGAATGTGGTTAAAGTATCCAGGTAGCCACTGATAGACACATTTTTGTGTCTACTTTGTCCTCAATGTCTGTATTGTTGGAACTCTATTTTTGTACTAATATTGTGTTTTTATGTATTTTTAGGAAATAAACATTTTTGGAAAATTGGGCTCGAAAAGTTGATTTTGGCACCCGGAGGACAAGTGTTATTCGGACTCTCACTTTTGGATAAGGGGTAACCTAATTACTAAGGGGCACCCCCAGGTCACCCCCAAGGCATCTGTTATTCGCACCCCAGTTCAGAATAGGGGGCATATCATCTTCAACATTCAAATTCGTGTTTTGGCGGGAAAACCATTTTCACTCCTGACAGATTTTCAATCAGCAAAATGAAGGTGTTCTAGTGCGATTCAATCGCTGAAAATTGGTGAAAAGTTGTGATTTAACATGGAAAAGCTGTTGTGAGTGTTCTCTTAGCTCAAATTTGGCTAGAATTGTCTAGCCAATTCACGGGCTCAAAACAGGTAACACACATGCAGAAGAGTTTCTCTACGACTTCTGGAAGATTTTGTGTGTGTTCTGCTCGTGTTTCATGCATCGAGAAACCTGTTGGAGCATGTGTAATCGAATTGGAGCATGCTGGACTAGAGAAAACGCGTGAAAAGCTAAAACAGGAAAGAAAATATCCGAAAATATTTTCTTTCACTGCCGAGGATTTGTGGAGTTATGGAGGAGATTCGATGCATGCTTCGGGTTTAAATAGAGTCCTTGGAGGTCAGAGAAAGGGTGTCGAGAGTTTGGGGTCGATTGGGAGACCACAGGGAGGTTGCAGAGGCGAAGAGAAGAACTGCAGGACAGTTTCCTGCTGCTGTTGAAGAAGAAGGAGAAGACGAAGAACAGACGCCCCAGGACCGTCGTTCTTCAACAGTGTCAACAGCAGCAGCTAAGTATCGTTGTTTTACAGCAGTAAACTTCTATCGTTGATTTCTGGACGCCTTTTGTGGGTCGTAGATTCACTGTTTTATATTTTTTCACTCTTTTAATCAAATTTTGAGCATCAATTATGTATTTTGAGAACATGATTAATATGACGAGTTAAACCCCAAGCACTGGGACGACGGAGGAGGTCGTGTTTCATCCATGTGGTAATTTAAATTAATTCTTTATTTACTTTTTGCACCAATTTTAATTGAATTAAGATTTTAATTAATTATTTGTGATTTTATTTGATGGAGCATGCTTAGTCTTAGGGATTCTTGATGCGCCATGCTCATAAAATACAAGTAATATTTTATAGAATCTACTTTGGCAAAGAATAGAGTTAATATTTGTTTTGTTTTGAACTATAATCGCCTAGAATTAAATTTTGAACCACTTGAAAATGAAAAATGGCCGAATCTTTAGTCCCAGTTTCTCGCACCAGTGTTAATATTTTTATTGTATATATTTATCTTTTTTATTAAGTTTAAAAAAATTATCCTTCACAAGTCCGAGAGTTTGAACCTCATTACAACAACAATCAAAATTATAATCAGCCACCTCCATATGATACTCTTAGAGTTACTTCTCCCTTCGGGATGGTTACCGTCCCATTAAAACCGTATATACGATATGTTGACGGGACGAGTATATCATCCGACAACTCCATCCTTTTGAACGTATCGTAGAAGAGTACTTCGACGGAGCTCCCACTATCTACTAGTATCCTTCTTACCCCCCCCCCCCCCATTCCTCAATTAGAAGGGTAATAACCAAAGGATCACTGTGGGCTTGGCCGTTCATCGGGACATCCTGGGCCGAGAAAAAGATAGGTCGCACCATCCATGGCTCCATAGGCAAAGCTTTTTCTACACTGAAAATTTCCTTCCCACTATGATCTCTCTTGTGGATTCTAGACATTATTTTGGGATTCAGGTTGTACGCTTGAGTGGCGGAATGCGAAATCGTGTTGACAAACTGCGTGGATCTGTCGATTCGAACCTGATGGACTGGTGCATTGGGCGCTGCGGTCGTATGGGATGGATGTCGGACGAACTGTCTCAGATAACCATCTCTGATAAGGTGTTGCACGATGTCTTTCACTTCTCGATAGTTGTTTGTAGAGTGGCCTCGATACTGATCATAATGGCAATATTCCGGGTGATCCTTGGTCTCTTCGAATTGTATCCCTCTTGAAGCTGGGTATATGATGTCACTCCTTTTTTCGACTTCTTTGAAGATTTCTTCCAGTGGAGCATTCAAAGGGGTGTACGTTCTCGCCTCGTGCCTTGGCCTCTTCCCTTTAGCTATCCATTCCTTCTTCCCATTTCCTCGCACGGACGGACTCGGTCTCTTCTCGGGCCATCTTTAAATATTGTCCAACGTTGACTCGGGCGCTGCACTAGCTTCTTGCACTCCTCTATCTCTTGACTCTTCCTGGATTTCTTCTAGGGCGATGAAATGCTCTTGCATTTTCCTCATTTATTTCAACGTTTGTGGTTTCTCAGTGAACATGTCTACCCAGATGGGATCCGATCTCCCAAGTGCGTTTTCAAACCCTAATATTTGTTGGTCGACGGGTACTTTCCCAATCTCTGTACACAAATTTCTCCATCTATCGGTCAATAATCTGGGAGGTTCTCTGAACCGTCGGGCCAGGGTGAATATCCTTTTGACGTTGGGCCGAGGTCTGTTGTTGTGCATGTATGTCTCAAGGAAGGCTTCGACTAGAGTCTCATAACTGTTGAATGTTCCTGGTGCAAGGTTGTAGAACCATTTCCTTGTCTCGCCTTCCAAGCTTGCAGGGAAGAATTTGCACATTACCACCTCGTGGTTTTTCCATTGTATTAGGGACATTGTGTACATCTTCAAATGCTCAACTGCGTCTCCCGTGCCGTAAAACCTCGATGGGAAGGTGGGGAGCGTGGACTTAGGTGGGAAGGCCCTTAGTTCTATCTCTTGGGTGAAAGGGGTCCTCTCGGCCTCGCTTATAACCTCGGCGAGTTTGTCTTCTTCGCCGGTTCCTGACATCTTCCTTATCTTCTCCTCCAACTCTCTCAGCTTGGCTTCAGTCGCATTATCGGACCTTGTGTTTCTCTGCTGGTTGTTCCTCTTTCACCTTTTGTCGTCTGTTGATGAATCCTCGGGTGGTCCGTATCCCCTGACAGGTGGTGTCGGGGGTGGTCCCGATCGACCGGAATTGCTAGGTCCCACTGCAGGTGGTGCTTTCACGGTTCGGCCTTGGTGACCCGATGTTCCTTGACTTGAGGATTCTCTCGACCTCGGCCTTAAGTTCCGTAATTGATAGTTCTCGAACTCTAGAGCCAGGTTCCTCTGCTGAAGATCTCTTAAAGTCGCCTCTTTCCTTCTTTGGCTTTCTAGAATCGCAAGCAGTGTTGGGTATGTGCTCTCATGGCTGGAATGACCATTTGGATGGCCTAGATGAGCAGGGGGTGGTGCCATCGTCACAGGTGGTGGAGGTGGTATATTGGGAGGTATCTGAGTCGATGTCGCCAGATCGACCCCGATAACCGCTTCTCGTCCCAGTTGTACTCGCCTTAAACGTTCTTGCTCTCGTCCGAGGGCTTCTTGATACTCAGCTTGTCGTCTGATGTTTCGTCTCTGAACATGTAGGATCAATGCTGCCTCATCATCTTCCGTGTCTGACGCGGTAAGTCCATCTATTTGATCATCCCTCCTTGGGGGCGAGGCGATTCGCTCCAGAGGCGATGGGTCACCGTCTCGTCCCAGATCGATCTCCTCGTCCACAGTTGGCATACCCCTTGCAGCAGCTCGTGATTCCTCTGGTGGTGGATACTCGTTACTCCCTCGACTCGTCCCAGTTACTCCTCCTTGCATGTTGTTACTGGAGATCGTGCGGTTCCTCAGAGTTCTTCCCATCCTTGACGTGCTAGCCATCGGACACAGTGTGTTGTTAGTCCGAGAGTCGTCCCTACCTACGTCAGCGAAAACAGACAACACCTCACTTTGACCTGTTTTTGAAAAGTTTCTATAGTACGTACGGTTTTTAGAAGAAAAAGGTGACTGACACTAAGACTGAGTTTTAAAAGTACGATTCCCCCTTTCCTACCAAGCTGACCTTTCCAGTTTGCCACGTTCCGACACTAAGTGTTTCTTTTAGGCGGGTATCCTGCTACGTCGCTTTCAAGGGCACGACGTCGCTCTCAGTACCACGGCTCTGCATTAACTACAGTTTGTCCTACATTCCCTAGACTCCAAATCATTAGCACCTAGTTCTTTGCGAGTAAAAAAGGTCTAAATTCGTACTTTTATGAGGTCAGCATGCCATGGAAAAAGCTAAACTAAGAATTATGCACTTCCTTGGAACTGCCAAGGGATGTCTTCCCTTGATTCCTTGGATTCTTTCACCAGCGATGTATGATTCGTCGTGTTGTTGTTTCGGCACTTTCCCAAGCCAACGTGAACCTCAAACAACTTCCTCCATACATCAAAGATGTTACTCGGGAGTTTATGAGTTTTCCGTTGTCGGACTCACAAGACAATAACTAAGATCAAAATATGAAGAGAAGTACGAAAGATGCTACGAAAACGAAATTTGAGACCTGAAAACAGACTCGGCTAGAGACAAGACTAGTCGACTGTTCAGATTCAACCCAGACGAAAATGCTTGCTAACAACTCAACTTTCTCAACAAAAACTTAACTATACCAGCAGAACTTAAACCAAACGATTATAAACAGACTTTTGCCGAGCAGAGTTCATCCCCTAGCGTCAACTAACACGCAAAGAGTTTTTAGGAGCTTTTGGATCGTCTCTGCCGGTACATGCAGTCAAGGTATCTGGAGAACTTAGACGTTCCCCTTAGTCGGCGCCAGAATGTAGTGGCATAAAACCACACACTACATCCAATGAAGTATAAGATGATTTAACACAAAGTGAAGATACACAAGCAAATGTAGACACAAGGATATACGTGGTTCCGTATGATTACCTACGTCCACGGGGTGAAAGGATGAATGTTCTTATTTCTCTTCTTTGGTTACAAGTTGCTCTCTCCTTCTCAACTGGTGAAGCTCTCACAACTCAAGTTTAATGCCTTGTTTTTTTTCTCTCCTTACAACTGATGAGTGCCAAATAATGTATATATTTATCCCTTTTTGTTGGCATTTAACTCATCTTTTGTGCATTAATTCTACATTTTATCTCATATTCTGTATTTTCATTGTTTTCAAGAATAAATATTTTTCTTACTTAATTTTGCATTTTTAGGTAATAAATAAAGTCTGGATGAATTGCGGAGCGGAAAAGAGCAGAAAAGTGGTGAAAAGCCGGGAGGAATTACGCAAGGAAGCCGCAAAGAATGGAGCGCACGTCCAAAAAGCTGGAAGTGGGCTCAAGAAGAAGAAAGTTGCTCTTAAAGAAGAAGTGGGCTCAAGGTTTTCCAAGCCCAAACTCATTTCCCAAACCCATATTCTATACCCAAAAGCCTAAAACCCAAATCCATACCCGCTTGCGTCTTCAGCCGTCAGATCAGTTCTCAGAAGCATCCGACGGTCGCTCCCTTGCTGTACATCGAAGTTTGATATCTCTGCCTAACACTACAACACCTAACTCCATCTGGCGACGTTGATTTTGTTGTATTATATAATCCAGCGGTCACTACAAGCTTCACTCCATCTCGCCGTCAGATTGTTCTGCCATCTTCCCATCCATCGGCTCAGCGTCGCAGATCATCAAACTCGATACGCCCGCCTAACACCCAAGTATCGAACACCCTATACCCAGCCAAACGCACCTTTCTTCTTTCTTCTCCATCTCTTCTTCCTTCAGAACCCGTACCACCACCAAGTCCGTCTCCATCACCACTACCTTCCCCCAAATCACTCCACTATCTTCTCCCCAAATCACTCTACCTATACCCATCATCACTATCACGTTTTACATCAACTAATCTCCTCAATTTCTCATCTCTGCTGACTGAAACCCTAGGTGAGAAATTGAAGATATAAGTTGATGTTAGAGTAGCAATTGGAGCAGGAGATGACCCAGGAAGAGAAATAGAAGGATGGGTCGACGTGATGGAGCTGTTATTTCAAGGAATTAGGTGAGTTTCACCAACCCTAGTTCTACTGTTTTGGGGAAAATTGGGGGAAAACCCTAAATGGGTAATTGGGTATAAATTGGTGTTATGTGGAGTGTGTGGAGACACTGTGTACCTCTCTGGACTAGCCAGTAGAGAATTGAGCTAAATTTTAATGACTTCAAATTTCAGTGTTTATCAGTGACAGTTGAGTATTGCATATGTTCTTGGTTATCTGATATGTTGCTAAATGTGTATGAATTATCTATGTTAATGTATGTATGTTGCCATAATATGGTTAGCATGAGCTAATCAGCCTCAGGCCAAGGCTCAGTGAAGCCTTGTGCACTGTCAAGTGTAAATGAGCTAGGATAGTTATTTCCTTGTATGTTTTGATTGTGCAAATGAGAGATGCCAATGCTCATAGAGCCTGTGATTGGCTGTACTGTCAAAAGACAGCCAATGCTAGGGGTAGACTAGTGAGCAAGTTGGTGTTCTTCCATTTCTAGATGAATGCTTAGGAATGAACATAACCTAGAAACATGTCACTTGATTAGGACACAAGGTGGATCATAAGCCTTGGCTTACCCACCAATTCCCTCTCTGTAACTTTCATTTTTCAGTCCTGTGTGCTTGTATTTCAGTTACTTTCTTGCCTTTTATTTTCTTGCACTTTGTAGCTACTGTGCACTGAAGTCAGTGCATAAACTCACCCTGCCCTTGGCTCCCAAGCCTTGGTTATTTGCTGCTTTTCTTGGCTGTTTCTTTGCTGCTTTACCTTCCAAGCCTTGGTTCTAGTCTGTTTTTCATTACTTAGCTTGGTTCTTTGCTGATTTGCCCTGCTTTGCTCTCTGCCATAGTGCATTGTCACCATTGTTAGCCTAGGAAAACTTCTTATATGCTCCTCTCCCTGTGGACAAACCCCTACTCACCCTTTTATTACAAATCTTGACCTTGTATACTTGCAAGTGTATTGTGTGCATTTGATCATCACACCAAGTTTTTGGCGCCGCTGCCGGGGAGCTGGCTGCCATCTTTTTGAAGTTTTCAGAGTCTGCTGCTGTTGTTGGCCCTGCCAAGCTTGCTGCTGCTGCTGTTGCTGCTGCCAAGTTGCTGTTGTTGCTGTTGCTGCTGCCAACTGAAGCTGCCTAGCTGCTGCTGCTGCTGTTGCTTCTGCCAAGCTGCTGCCAACTTGCTGCCAACTGCTGCTGCAACTGCAACTGGGCTTGTGCACCCTCTGAACTGGGCTTGTGCCAACTGAGCTGGGCTCAGTAACCTCAACTGCTCCTGGGCTTTGCTGCTGCTGCTGGGCTCTGCTTCACCTGTTGCTGCTGGGCTTGGACGTGAGCTGCTAGGACGATCCTAAAGCCCAACTGGGCTGTGCAACTAAAAGGGGACTAAAAGCCTATTTTTTGGGCTTCCCTCCAAAAAACAAGTAAGCCTAACCCATGAGTTAACCCACTTGGGCCTCATTTAAATTCAAATTTGGGCTTGTAATAATTTATTTAATTATTTATTTTGGGATTGTAATAATTTTTATTTTTATTTTTCTTTTTTTTTATATTTGGGATTGTAATAATTTTTTTTGTTTTTCTTTATTTTTCTTTTTTTTTTCTTTTTTTTCTTTTATGGGTTTGTTTTAATTATTATTATTGTTTTATTTTCTTTTATGAGTTGTGATAATTTATGCTAGGTTTAGTTCAAAAATTTTCAAAAACCCAAAATTTTTTAAAACCAAAAACAAAACCCCTTCTTTAAACCAAAACCCATTCAAAACCAAATCTTCATAACCCTTGTGGGCCAAATTGTTTCCGATTGCTCTATCTGACCAACATGTTAGTTAAGGTACCTACTAGGACATGATTGTGACCTACAGAGACCAGACAAACAGACTTGTTAGAATTAACCCAGACGAACCTATCGAAATTCTAAGTTCTGAGGGAGACAGTCCAGATCAACCAGAAACAATGGGAGAACCACGTACCCTCAAGGATTATATGTACCCAACTAGAGCCAGTCAACCGTCCTGTATTTTGCTGCCCGTGGCTAATGGCCATTATGAGCTGAAATCTAGCACAATACAGATGCTTCCTATTTTTAGAGGTGTTGAGAATGAAAACCCTTACCACCACGTGAGAGAATTCGAGGAAATTTGTGGAACTCTGCGTTTCACTCAAATGACCGACGAAACCCTGAAGTTAAGGCTTTTTCCTTTTTCCCTGAAAGATAAGGCAAAGGCCTGGCTCTATGCTTTACAGCCTCAATCCATCATGACATGGGATGACCTCACAAAGGAGTTTTTCAAAAAGTTTTTCCCGAACCACAAGACTGCGACAATTCGTCAAAGTCTGAATAGCTTTGTGCAATTAGAAGGTGAGACCTTAGCTAGATACCTGGAGAGATTCAATGAATTATTGCTCCAATGTCCCCATCATGGTTTTGAAAAATGGAGACTTGTGCAAATTTTGTATGAAGGTCTAGATGTGTCCACCCGAACAACGGTTGAGTCGATGTGTAATGGTCTATTCGTAGATAAAACTGCTGACGCGTCTTGGGACTTCTTAATTGAAGTAGCTGAAAAGACGCAACAGTGGGAATCCATTCGTGAAACCAGAAAGACTACATCCGAAGCAAAGGCTTTTAGGATTGAAGCGGATTTTGAGGGTAGAGCAAACATGGCATCAATAGTTAGGAGATTAGAAGAGTTAGAACTACATAAAAATTCAAAACCTTCCATCACTACTCTCCGAGAACATGTCGCTTCATCTATTTGTGCTGCTTGTAACGACCCCAACCATCAATTCCAAAATTGTCCAGAGTTGCTTGCAGTCCAGGAGTCTAGGCTTGAACAGGCACATGCCATGTTTCAGAAACCAGAGCATAACCCTTACTCTCAGACATACAATCCAGGATGGAGAAACCACCCCAACTTTTCATGGTCAAAAGGACCCACTCAAGGAGGACCATCTCAACCAAATCAGAGCTATCAAAACAATCAGGGATATCAGAACAATCAAGGCTATCAACACCCGAGAAACCCTCAGCAACAATCGAACTCTCAACAATCATACCCTCAGCACAATACAGACAAGAGATTATCCACCTTAGAAGAGATGTTTCAGAGTTTGATGCAAAGTCAGAAAAATCTAGATCAAAAGATGGATCAAATATGTGAGAGAGAAAAGGGTAAACTTCCGAGCCAACCCCAACAAAATCCAAAGAGGATATTTCAAACAGGCACAACATCCTGCACTGAAACCTCACCTGATCAAATCCATGCCATTACCACCCTCCGAAGTGGTAAATTCATCGAGAACAACGTAGGCGAACCTAATGAGTCTGATACAAATTCCACGTTGTCTCCACAACCCCAGAAAACCAAAGAATCTGAGCAAGTTGGAAAATCTGACAACTCTACTGCTGTGAATGTCCCTTTGCCAACTCATCTTCCTGTTGCTCCATATCCTCAGAGGTTAGTTCGCCAACAGATAAGCACCCACTACAATGAGATGTTAGAACTGTTCAAGAGAGTCAACATCAACATTCCTTTTCTTGAGGCAATTAAGCAAATCCCTGCATATGCCAAATTCCTCAAAGACTTGTGCACTCAAAAGCGCAAGATTAATGTGCACAAACGAGCTTTCTTAGCTGAACAGGTGAGTTCCATCATTCTGAACAAAACTCCACCCAAGTTTAGGGATCCAGGATGTCCAACAATTTCTTGCACTATAGGAGAACACACGGTCAATAAAGCGTTATTAGACCTAGGTGCAAGTGTTAACCTACTGCCATATTCTGTTTATGAGCAGTTAGGTCTTGTGGAGTTGAAACCAACATCTATCACTCTACAACTGGCAGACCGATCTGTCAAGATTCCTCGTGGAGTGGTCGAAGATGTTTTGATCAAGGTTGACAAATTCTATTTTCCCGTAGACTTCATTGTCTTAGACACTCAACCTGTACAAAACCCAGACTGTCACATTCCTGTCATCTTAGGACGTCCTTTCTTGGCTACGTCCAACGCGATCATCAACTGTCGGAATGGAGTGTTAAAACTGTCTTTTGGTAACATGACGGTAGAATTGAATGTGTTCGATATTAGTCAACAACCTGTGAATCTTGATGATGATGATGTGCATGAAGTCAATATGATTGAAGGATTAATGCAAGATTCATTGACTAACATTCTATCCGTCGACCCCTTTCAAGCATGTATGGAGAACTTTAACCCAGATTCCTATGATGATGTATACTGTAGTGACGTCCTATCTCTGCTCGAATCTGTACCTCAAATGGACGTCACTGAAAGGAAATATGAAGTGGAACCACCCCTACTCTCTGATTCCAAGCTTATTCCATCCATTGTTGAGCCACCCAAGCTTGCATTGAAAACGTTGCCTAGTACGTTGAAGTACGCATTCCTAGGTTCTTCTGATACTTTACCTGTCATTATTTCATCATGTTTAGACACGGAACAGGAAAGTAAGCTTTTAGAAGTACTTAAGGAACACAAAGAGGCCTTAGGATGGACCATCTCAGATCTCAAAGGAATTAGTCCCACCATTTGCATGCACCACATTAACCTTGAAGAGAATGCCAAACCATCTAGGGAAATGCAAAGGAGACTTAACCCTAACATGAGAGATGTAGTCAAAGGAGAGATCCTGAAACTACTTGATGCGGGTATCATATATCCAATTCCCGATAGCAAATGGGTTAGTCCCATTCAAGTTGTGCCTAAGAAGTCAGGCATTACTGTTGTTCAGAACGACAAGAATGAATTAGTCCCTACTCGTACAACCACAGGATGGCGAGTATGCATCGACTACAGGAAGTTGAACACAGTAACAAGGAAGGATCACTTCCCGCTCCCTTTCATTGACCAAATGCTAGAACGTGTGTCTGGACACAGTCACTACTGTTTTCTAGATGGATTTTCCGGTTATAACCAAATTCACATTGCTCCGGAAGATCAGGAAAAAACTACATTCACGTGTCCATATGGGACGTTTGCTTATAGACGTATGCCCTTCGGGTTGTGTAATGCACCTGCTACTTTTCAGCGTTGCATGATGAGCATTTTTTCTGACATGATAGATAGTTTTCTCGAGATCTTTATGGATGATTTCTCTGTTTTTGGTTCCTCGTTTGACGAATGTTTGAAGCATCTTTCCCTCGTGATATCCAGATGTAAAGAAAAGAACCTTGTTCTAAATTGGGAAAAATGCCATTTTATGGTGAATTCAGGAATAGTTCTAGGACACATCATCTCAGAGAAAGGAATTGAAGTGGATAAAGCTAAAGTTGACCTCATTCAACATCTACCACAACCTTGCTCTGTGAAGGAGATCAGATCATTTCTAGGTCATGCTGGTTTTTACCGGCGATTCATCAAAGATTTCAGCAAAATCTCCAGACCTCTGTGCAGTCTTCTCTCCAAAGATGTTGCCTTCAATTTCGATGCTGCTTGTGTGAAGGCATGGGAGGAATTAAAAACCCTTCTCACCACCGCTCCTATAGTCCGACCACCCGATTGGAAGCTTCCGTTCGAACTTATGTGTGATGCCTCTGATTATGTTGTTGGTGCTGTTTTAGGACAGCGAGTTGATAGACTACCATATGTGATATACTATGCTAGCAAAACCCTTAATGATGCCCAACTCAATTATTCAACTACCGAGAAGGAATTGCTTGCCGTCGTTTTCGCATTAGACAAGTTTAGGTCTTATCTGATATGGTCTAAGATCATCATATACACAGACCATGCGGCTTTGAAGTATCTTCTTTCCAAGAAGGATGCTAAAGCTCGCCTTATTCGATGGATACTCTTATTACAGGAATTCGATCTCGAAATCCGTGATAAGAAAGGATGTGAGAATGTGGTTGCTGATCGTTTGTCTAGATTAACTTTAGAGTCTATTGATGAATCTGAGCTGATTAGAGAATCATTCCCAGATGAACAGCTGATGTCTATCTCAGACCTTCCTTGGTTTGCTGATATTGTTAACTACCTCGCTACAGGTAGGATGCCCTCATGTTGGTCGAGACAAGACCGCTCTAAATTCCTGGCTGAAGTCAAACATTTCCTTTGGGATGACCCATATTTGTTTAAGTACTGCCCAGACCAAATCATTAGGAGATGTGTCCCCAACACTGAACAGAAAGATGTGATATCTTTCTGTCATGACCAAGCATGTGGAGGCCATTTCAGTGCCAAGAAAACTGCTGCAAAGATCTTGCAGTGTGGATTCTATTGGCCATCATTGTTCAAGGATTGCCATGATTATTGTGTTGCTTGTGAACGCTGTCAAAATCTAGGAAGCATTTCGAGGAGAAACATGATGCCATTGAACCCCATTTTGATTGTGGAGATTTTTGATGTTTGGGGGATAGACTTCATGGGTCCATTTCCCATGTCTGACAGCAAGTTGTACATCCTAGTCGCAGTTGATTACGTTTCTAAGTGGGTAGAAGCCATAGCAACCAGAACAAATGACCACAAGGTGGTACTTTCATTTCTAAAGGAAAACATATTTTCACGTTTTGGTACCCCTAGAGCTATCATCAGTGACGGCGGTTCACATTTTCGTAACAAGTACTTTGAGTCTTTAGTACGCAAGTATGGCATAACTCACAAGGTTGCTATTCCGTACCACCCTCAGACTAGTGGACAAGTGGAAGTGTCTAATAGGGAAATTAAGCACATTCTGGAGAAGACGGTCAACCCGTCCAGGAAAGATTGGTCATTGAGATTGAATGATGCTTTGTGGGCCTATAGAACAGCTTATAAGACACCAATTGGCATGTCCCCCTATCGTCTAGTGTATGGAAAACCGTGCCATCTACCTGTGGAATTAGAACATCGTGCCTACTGGGCAATCAAAGAGCTGAACTTTTCTCTGGACGAAGCTGGAATTCAACGGAAACTTCAACTCAACGAGTTGGAAGAATTGAGAAATGAGGCTTATGACAGTGCCAAGCTGTACAAGCAGAAGATGAAGATGTTTCATGACAAGCGTATTCTGCGCAAATCCTTCACTCCTGGTCAGAAAGTCTTGCTGTATGACTCCCGATTACATCTTTTTCCAGGAAAACTGCGTTCCAGATGGAAGGGTCCGTACCTAGTATGCACAGTTTTTCCTCATGGAGCTGTAGAGTTGGAGGATGTCTCCAACAAGAACGTTTTCAAAGTCAACGGGCAGAGATTAAAGCCATTCCTTGAGCCATTTCCACCCGACATTGAAACAACCAACCTGGAGGACCCAGTCTATGTGGACTAAACTGGTCCACTCTTTCCCTAAAAACCAAAAATTTTTCGTTTTCCCATCAAAACCAAATGTTTCCCAACAAAACCAAATTTTTTTCCAAAAAGTCCAATCCCATTAAAAACCAAATTTTCTTGTAGATAATGTGTTAGTTAAATTTCCTTTTGTATATATTTTGTGCTCATCCATTGTGACTCCTAATATGATGGATTTTTGCCTTGAATAACGGAGTTTTAATTCTGCTTTCGCCGAAATCGGGTATTCTCTCTCCTTTTACTCTACTCAGCATGTCCCTTTCCATATGTTGCATTTTAATTCTTTCCATATTTTGAAACATTGAGGACAATGTTTAGTTTAGGTTTGGGGGTATAGAGTAGATGCCACGATAATTTGCTATAATGAAAAACGAACTCCTTCTTCTTTTTGAAAAAATTGAAAAATTCCAAAAAAAAAAAAAAAAATTAAAAAAAAAAAAAAAAAAAAAAAAAAAAAAAAAAAAAAAAAAAAAAAAAAAAAAAAAAACGATGTATATATTCAGAAAAAAAAAGAGAAAAAAATATCAGAAAAATACAAAAAAAATCAAGTATTTATCAATTCCATTCTCTCTTGTTCCAAAAATAAAAGAGAGTAGTCAATGTAAATAAGAGTCATGTAAAGAGTCATTTTGTTGTTTTTTGTAATAAGCAAGGAGGGTGTATGCCATTGATGTACAACGCGAGTAATTGTGAAATACCTCCAACTCATTCACAATTCTCGTAAAGTCCGGACAGCTAGCTAGATTTCGACCTCAGTTCTTAGCCTGAGAAACTATCTCTTGGTGATTAGTAGTCATGACTTCAGATCTTTCTTTACACATGTGTAGATACACTTTACACTCTTATCACATGTCTTTTTTTGTTATCAGTGCTAGGATTGTGCCTTCGATAGCTAGATTGACATCTCCATTTTGCTGTGAGCTTAACTGTTTTGCACATGTCACATTTGATGGAATCTGAGCTCATATTTTATCCTTAGGTTTTGTAGGCACACCTCTGGTAAACCTTCACGAGACTTCAACTCGTCCACTAGGGACACTTAGTGGTTTAAAAGGCTTAGTGCATACGCTAAATGCATTCGAGAGACCAGCGACAGTGGTATAGTTAGGATTTCCTTAGTTTTGTTTTACTTGAGGACAAGTAAAATTCAGGTTTGGGGGTATTTGATGAGTGCCAAATAATGTATATATTTATCCCTTTTTGTTGGCATTTAACTCATCTTTTGTGCATTAATTCTACATTTTATCCCATATTCTGTATTTTCATTGTTTTCAAGAATAAATATTTTTCTTACTTAATTTTGCATTTTTAGGTAATAAATAAAGTCTGGATGAATTGCGGAGCGGAAAAGAGCAGAAAAGTGGTGAAAAGCCGGGAGGAATTACGCAAGGAAGCCGCAAAGAATGGAGCGCACGTCCAAAAAGCTGGAAGTGGGCTCAAGAAGAAGAAAGTTGCTCTTAAAGAAGAAGTGGGCTCAAGGTTTTCCAAGCCCAAACTCATTTCCCAAACCCATATTCTATACCCAAAAGCCTAAACCCAAATCCATACCCGCTTGCGTCTTCAGCCGTCAGATCAGTTCTCAGAAGCATCCGACGGTCGCTCCCTTGCTGTACATCGAAGTTTGATATCTCCGCCTAACACTACAACACCTAACTCCATCTGGCGTCGTTGATTTTGTTGTATTATATAATCCAGCGGTCGCTACAAGCTTCACTCCATCTCGCCGTCAGATTGTTCTGCCATCTTCCCATCCATCGGCTCAGCGTCGCAGATCATCAAACTCGATACGCCCGCCTAACACCCAAGTATCGAACACCCTATACCCAGCCAAACGCACCTTTCTTCTTTCTTCTCCATCTCTTCTTCCTTCAGAACCCGTACCACCACCATGTCCGTCTCCATCACCACTACCTTCCCCCAAATCACTCCACTATCTTCTCCCCAAATCACTCTACCTATACCCATCATCACTATCACGTTTTACATCAACTAATCTCCTCAATTTCTCATCTCTGCTGACTGAAACCCTAGGTGAGAAATTGAAGATATAAGTTGATGTTAGAGCAGCAATTGGAGCAAGAGATGACCCAGGAAGAGAAATAGAAGGATGGGTCGACGTGATGGAGCTGTTATTTCAAGGAATTAGGTGAGTTTCACCAAACCCTAGTTCTACTGTTTTGGGGGAAAATTGGGGGAAAACCCTAAATGGGTAATTGGGTATAAATTGGTGTTATGTGGAGTGTGTGGAGACACTGTGTACCTCTCTGGACTAGCCAGTAGAGAATTGAGCTAAATTTTAATGCACTTCAAATTTCAGTGTTTATCAGTGACAGTTGAGTATTGCATATGTTCTTGGTTATCTGATATGTTTCTAAATGTGTATGAATTATCTATGTTAATGTATGTATGTTGCCATAATATGGTTAGCATGAGCTAATCAGCCTCAGGCCAAGGCTCAGTGAAGCCTTGTGCACTGTCAAGTGTAAATGAGCTAGGATAGTTATTTCCTTGTATGTTTTGATTGTGCAAATGAGAGATGCCAATGCTCATAGAGCCTGTGATTGGCTGTACTGTCAAAAGACAGCCAATGCTAGGGGTAGACTAGTGAGCAAGTTGGTGTTCTTCCATTTCTAGATGAATGCTTAGGAATGAACATAACCTAGAAACATGTCACTTGATTAGGACACAAGGTGGATCATAAGCCTTGGCTTACCCACCAATTCCCTCTCTGTAACTTTCATTTTTCAGTCTTGTGTGCTTGTATTTCAGTTACTTTCTTGCCTTTTATTTTCTTGCACTTTGTAGCTACTGTGCACTGAAGTCAGTGCATAAACTCACCCTGCCCTTGGCTCCCAAGCCTTGGTTATTTGCTGCTTTTCTTGGCTGTTTCTTTGCTGCTTTACCTTCCAAGCCTTGGTTCTAGTCTGTTTTTCATTACTTAGCTTGGTTCTTTGCTGATTTGCCCTGCTTTGCTCTCTGCCATAGTGCATTGTCACCATTGTTAGCCTAGGAAAACTTCTTATATGCTCCTCTCCCTGTGGACAAACCCCTACTCACCCTTTTATTACAAATCTTGACCTTGTATACTTGCAAGTGTATTGTGTGCATTTGATCATCACACCAACAACCTACCTCTCTCTCTCGACCTGCCCTTATATTTATAGGCCAAAGTCGACATACAACAGAATTACAATGTTGGTCATATTACATCATTTTAGTTGTTCTCTATCGGACCTTCACTGATCGCCCGACTTCCTGGTTTGATCGATAGTTCTTCACCCGAGGTCGAGTCTGTATCGCCTGGTTAGCACGATGTCGCCCTTCTTTCTTCTCGTTCCTTTGTTTGACCATCTTCCTTCGTCTGACCGAGTGCTTTCTGATTGTTCGCCCGACCTGTCAGAGGATAAGGGTCACATCACATCCGACACCTATTGGTCCATCACGTCCGACCCACGTGATACCTCGCTCGTTGTGCCGCTTGGTTCTATCCTGTGCTTCGCCGCTCTTTTCTCTTTGGTGTATCATAGCTTAGGATCTTGCCACCTAGCCCTGTGGATTATCTACACCTACAGTAACTATTGCATCTGCCATTGCCTGTTGATTTTCGTAATTCACATATCCATTACAACCACCATAATCACCTGGTACAGGCTCACGCCAAATCTACAAAATCGCCACAAAATGAAGTCAGGTGAACAACAATAATGCAATACACTCATCAATTGACAACATCACCACCACAAATTTCAGTTTACATTATCCAATTTGAGGTGATCCAATTGTTGAGCCTAAAAGGAATTATCTGCTCTTGGATCCTAATTGTTCATAAGACAATGTAAAATGTTGCAGCCTAGAGAAGCAAAAAATTTCTGCTCAAGGCTACTTATAAGCTTATATGAAATAAACACAATCAAAATGATAAAAATGAATAGAAAACCCCCAAATCTTAAATTCAAAAACTCCCAAGTAAAAACCCTAGTCTGTTTATTGAGTACTACAGCTCCTGTATCTTGTACAAATCACTAAACTCTGATGAAAATATTTAAACAGTGATGATAAAAACAGAAACCTAAATCAAATCGAGAAAGAAACTCACTTAATACCTTATAGTGAAGGATTCTTCCGTAACGTTTGAATTCATCTACGAGCTGAGAGTGAGTGATATCCGATGGAAGACCTGTAACAGAAATTCGATACTGTTCCCTCCTACCAGACATAGTTTTTTCTCCGAAACCCTTCAAAAACCAGTTACCATTAGAAGAAGAAGTAGAGAGTGAATATTCAAAAACTAAATAGACATTGTCGCCAACTAGTTATAATCTCATTTCCAAACTGAGTGCAAAATGCACTTCTTCTTTTTTTTAATTCACTTTATGGCCTCAAATGACCCATTTATCTCCATTGAATATAGAGTTACTTTCTAGGACTGAGACCGACGGAACGACCAATGACAATTGAAGAAGTTGATGGTTACTAGTGCCACTGCCAACAAGGAATCCTAATCTTCAAACTTAAACAAATTCCACCACATGTTTTCTGTCTTTGAAGTCAAGCTGGTCATAGTCACACCCTCACTCTTCCGACCTAGAAAAATCACCAACTGGTAGTACGAGATAATTTAAGAATGTTTTTGTCTTTCTCTATTTTATTTATCAGCACATGAGAAATTTGATTCTCCAACTTCTCCGCAAAACGAGATAAGGAAGCAACTTGGAATTTTCCCTTGGTGTACTATTGAAAGGGACTTGATGCAGAACCGGAATCTAGATGCTAAAAGATTCTAAGTTCAAGTCAGACACTCATTTTAAAAGAGAAGGCTTTGTTCGTGCCATTTGGTATCTCTCTGAACATACAATGACTGAGCTACCCTTTGGTGTAATCTAATGCCAAAAAAATAAGCTGGTTTTACATAGACTTTCTGCAATGTATATGATCCCCAAGATTCTCTTGGACCAAATCAGATAATTTTCACAATCGATGGAATCATAATATGTGAGGCCAAGATAGAATTGTGGTGGAGTAGCATTATCATGAATTATAATCATTAGTTATCCGACAATTGTCACCCTCCAAAGATCTTGGAGGTGGATACCATGTACATCAAGTAAAAAAAAGAAAAGCCATTTCATTGCACAAGTCCAATATCCGCAAAAGTCAAGAGGGCATTTGACATGAAGTTTTAATTAGGTTGACTCTTGTCAATTTTCACTTGATTCCCTCGGATTCTTAGTTGTGCTATCCCATTAAGCCAAAACAAATTAGCTGCCGAAATTAGCTGCCGGATACATGGCGAAGTCAAATCAGCTGCCGGATATAGCCTCACTAGTAGCGGGCCGAGCGGCACAGTCAAAACACTTGCAAATGAACGCACAAAATAAAGTTCTCCTATGGCATGAGATATTCATTTATGGAGAAGATATTTCTACTGTACTAATGGACATTTGGACCCCAAAGACATGGGAAGAAAAAAGATCTTTGTAATTGTCTGCACTACTGTGACAACTAAGAGTCTCCCTTAAATTTTTTTAGTATCTCGTGCGAGAAGAAGAACTACCAGACAAAATCTCAATGCTTATAATAAGCCTTAATGTAAGAAGATGTTGTTGGAATTTGGATACTGAAAGAGACTCCAAAATCTCCCAAGGCAAAAAAAGGCAAATCTTTTATTGCTTTGAATTCACTTATCCTTTCTTTGATTCTACTTTCCTTTTCTGCGTAATTTTTCTCATACATATCCTTCCCCAATTTAAGCCAAAACCCATCACTAGAGAGAAGAGAAGACAGTAGGAGGATCCCATTTTTCAATTAGAAAAATGGGTATACCTTCAGATGATGTTGTTCTTATCAGTCAATCTGAAAACCAAGAAAATCTACACATAATTACTGTGAACTGTCCAGACAAAACTGGTTTGGGTTGTGATCTTTGTCGGATTATACTTTTGTTTCAGTTGAGCATTGTCAAAGGAGGTAAGAACTAAGAACTAACAAAGATCTTCCATTTTTATATTCTTGTTTTTAACGAAGCTATCTCTGAGTATTGTATGTTGGTTTGTTTTGTTTGTAGATGTTTCAACAGATGGGAAATGGTGCTATTTAGTGTTCTGGGTTGTTGGGAATTCAACAACAAGATGGAGTTTATTGAAGAACAGATTGGTGGATGCATGTCCAACTTGTTCATCAGCTTCTGAGATTTACTATTACAAGGCTGAATCCTTTAAAAAACCTAAACCTCCTGAGGTTTATCTATTGAAGCTATGTTGTAATGATAGAAGTGGTTTATTGCATGGTAAGATCTCCATTTTTACTTACTTCAGAATTCAAATTGGATCTGTAATTTTAGTCTTTTTCTTGTATTTGAGAATTGGGGTTTTCAAATTATGAGAATTTTAGTTTAGGGGTTTGGAGCATTTCACTGGTTTGCCCTTCCTAGTAATGCAATTGAAGCAAGGGTTTACTGTTGAAGTCAAAAAATTGGAACTAGTGTGTTAATTTTGATTGATTTTGGAATTTTGGCAGATGTGACAAAGGTTCTATGTGAGCTTGAGCTTGTTATAAAGAGAGTGAAGATATCGACGACTCCGGATGGGAGGGTCATGGATTTGTTCTTTATCACGGACACAAGGTTCGACATTTTACTTCCTAAATTTTGTCAGACATTTCAAAGTAGTTGTGTGTTTTAATCACTTTCATTCATCTTGTTGAGTCTCCATTGCGGTAGCAGCTGCAACAGGAGCTGAAAACTGTCTAGGGAATATGCGACAATTGAATATTGAAACTGAAAACTGTCTAGCAGTTGGATTTGATAGACAGCAAATTACAAGTCTAGTTAGAATATTGAAATTGCTTTTACCTAATCAAGAACAATCATCTTCGTGCCCGATTCAGAATTTCATATCATAGATGAAAACAAAGGAAAAATGGAAATGTTCGATATATAGGTTCTGCCGTTTTGCACATTGTGCTGTACCATGTGTTACTCACTTTTGACCGTGCTTACATTAGTTGAGTTGGGATGTTTCTTCTTTTTTTTTTGTCCTGCATTTTGATTTTCGTCTGTGGGTTTGTAATTAGGGAACTTCTACATACAAAGAGTGGACAAGAGGAAACACACAGCCATCTCAAAGCTGTTTTAGGGGATGTAATGATAAGCTGTGATATAGAATTAGTTGTCAAGGAAATGGCAACTTCTCCGCAAGGGAACACTTTTCTTCCTCCTGATCTTGCAGAAGAGATGTTTAGCTTAGAGATGCCAAAAGAACCCACAAGTGGGAACTCCGATCAGAAAAATGTATCTGTCATTATGGATAACCATCTCAGCCCAGCTCATACTCTCATCCAAATTCAATGTGAGGACCACAAAGGGCTGCTCTACGACATCATGAGAACTCTGAAGGATTACAACATTCAGGTTGGTAAAACTGGGAAACCCCACAAGTAAAATTCATTAACTCTTTTTGAATTTTAGTAACTGCTGAAACTTACTTGTTCGGAATGTTCTTCCCACATGTTCGGCCTAGTAATTGTTATAAGTGTTTCCTTTGCTGCAGAAACTTATTTTCCAGAATGCTCTTCCTTTGATGATTTACCTAGGATTACTACTTTTCTAACGAATCCGCCAACATTATTGTGCACAATTGTGTGCTTTAAATTTACTTTTAACAAGTGCTAATTGATCTTAGTTTTTGTTTTGCGTTGATTATGTTTATTAGAAACACTACCCAAATAAAAACCTATTAATTATTTTGCAATGATGTGTATCCTCCGCCAAGAAGGTCTTCATGCCAAATAAAACTGGGAAACCCCACAAGAACTTGCTTATTCCGAATGTTCTTCCCTAATGTTCTGCCTGGTATTTCTTATTAATGTTTCCTTTACTGCTGAAACTTACTTGTTCGGAATGTTCTTCCTTAATGATTTACCTAGGATTCCCACTTTTTCCAGCAAATCCACCAACATTATTATGCACAATAGTGCGCTTTAGATTTACTTCCAACATGTGCAATTTGAAATTTGTTTTTGTTTTTCCTTGATTACGTTGATTTACAAAGACTACCCAAACAAAAATTTATTTGCATAGTCAACCATTTGCAGTACTTTGAACTTTTATTACTTGTGTTAATTGGAGAAGCTTGCCTTGCTGTGTGTCAGATTTCTTATGGGAGATTTAACATGAAACAAGGAAGGAAGTGTGAGGTTGATTTGTTTATAGTACAAGCAGATGGTAAGAAGGTTGTAGACCCAAATAAGCAGACTTCATTGTGCTCACGCCTACGCATGGAACTGACCCATCCACTCAGAGTGACAATGGTCAGCCAGGGCCCTGACACAGAGCTTCTAGTTGCTAATCCTGTGGAGTTATCCGGAAAAGGACGTCCTCTTGTTTTCTATGACATTACTCTTGCCCTCAAGAAGCTTGGCACTTGCATTTTCTCGGTAGCATATCTTTCCTATCATACTTATTCTTTTCCTATCATACATATACATATTCTTTTCCTCAAATATACAGTACTGATGCCTTTGTTGTTCAGGCTAAGATTGGGAGACATATAATTAGAGATCGAGAATGGGAAGTATACAAAATCCGTCTTGACGAAGGGAATGGTTTCTCACTATCGACCAAAAAGATTGAACGTGAAGTGAGGAACATGTTGATGGGCTGGGAGTCGTAAATACCATACACCTCAAGGAATGCTTCCACGCAAACATTTAGTGGTAAGAAACCCTTCTCAGACAAAGCTCGCACTGTACAGTTTCTTTAAGGAATTTCTCGCTATTTCTTAAAAACTAAAATGTAAATTATGAAAGTGCATGTAAATAGCTTGAAATAACAGGGTGAGCAATCGTTACTGCAATGCACGAAAAGCCTCCCCTTGTGTCTTTCCAAATTTGAGTTTATTGTTGCTACTACTTACGTGAGCATTGAAAATGCTAACTAAGAGGTGAGGTAGTTATATAGGGTAAGATGAGTTCAGCTTTGTGCTTTCTGTTGGGGGGTGGCGTGGAACTTGCTTTCTATTTGTAAATAGGCTTTCTGTTTTCTCCATTTTCTTCTTTGTTAATATTTCCAAAATGAAAAAGAGGTTGATATTCTAACAAGGTTCATTTGATTGTCTTCGTGTCATTCATGGTCTACGGGGAAGCTATCAAAATAAAAATAAAAAAAGGTTTAGAATCTTATCTCTCGAATTATTGCTACTTCAAGTGTTCTTTTATTTGGGCCTAGCTATTTAGTTGTTCTTTGACAAACACAAGTAGTAGAATTTCCACGTTTCAAGAAACGTTCTCTCTAGAAGAGGACTCGAGGAGTCTCCATCAGCTGTGATCTATCATCAAGCCACTGCCAAGCAAACGTAATTCAGTCACAGTTGCGTGCCGATTTGAAATTTGAACTTGTAGTTCTTCGCGTTTTCTTCTTATAATTTTTTTAAATATATGCCGACCACGCTGGACTTGTTCACGGCCTAGGAGATTATTGTTGAACGAGTCTGTGATGCCGACCACAATAACTTGACAAGTTCAGTTGAGAAAGGGATGGACTTTCACATTCAGACGCCATATCTAAAAATCAACTCATTCTTGAATGGAAAATTTCTTGTTTGGTCCTAGGCCCATATAGTTATTTATAGTAGGGTCCAACCGGATTTTTTTTTATCTGGAGGTCCAAAATTAATTAAAACATGGAAATGTCCATAATGCCCATTACTACCAAACGTGTGTGTCTACACTGCTTACAAATTTGAGTACATATCTGGTACACTGCTTAAAAATTCGAGTACATATTTGCTACACTGCTTACAAATTTGAGTACATATCTGTCGCACTGCTTAGAAATCTGAGTACATATCTGTCGTACTGCTTACAAATCCGATTATATATCTGAATGCTAGCAAATTCGAGTACATATTTGCTGCACTGCTTCCAGGTAGAGTACAAATCTGTAAGAATCAATGATAAATAAATTAGAAAACGTCATATATGTACTGATAGGTAATACACAAAAGAAAACTGAAAAACAATTGATAATAACAATTTATGAGTCTTGTGACTCTATAGATTATCATTTCCACATAGTGACTAAGGGTGAAAAAAACAGTTGTGTATCAGGTGGTGTCTGTTTGTAGCATGAAGCAAGAAATGGGTATTCCAGTGAGACAGCAATATCGCACAGCAGCAGGTAGTCAGGAAACTTGTGGTAGAAAAAAGAATTGTTCTGCCTCAGAGGTCTACATGATTTTGGGAGAACGATAAAGCTTTCAAAAAAAAATATCAGTTAACAAAATCACATTATCTAACTGTAAATATTAGGCTAACCTTTTACTTATCCGCATGCCCATGAGCCTACATTAGGCCATTTGGCATTTAAGAAACTACACAGGGTGAGGTCTATCTATCCAGTTGAGGATAACAGTTCCAGAGCAGTAAACAACATCGAGAAGATGCACCAAGCTATTATTCTATTTATTTTGGTATGTATGACAAAAGCAACAAAATCCGAGCAACATACATGTTCCAAAGTTGAGTAACGCAGAACGGGTTCCCACCTTCACCTGTCCGTGATAGATAAGATACAAATTGTATCATGAATCTTAAAAGGAAATACAGAAAAGAGGAAGACCACATAAGAGGAAGAGCACATACACATGAATCAAAATCCCCTTCAATTCTTCACCAAGTGGAGCACCAGCAATGAGTAAGATACAGTCATGCAATTCCAATTTAACTCCTTCAATTCTCATCTCTCTAAAGATACCCAACGCTTCTAATGCATTTCAAGAACACTTATTCATCAAACACTTCACAACATCACTAACAAACATAAAATTCAAATACTACACATATGAATCAAAGAAGGTCTATAAACAAATCTAAGCAAAACCCAACTGTGTACATTCTTTTCATCAACTATATTCCCACAAACTTTTAAAACAGCAAGAGAAGTATAAAATCTAGGACGAACTCTGGACAGTGATGTTTATCAACAATTGATAATAACAAAAGAAAACTGAAAAACAAACCATAAAAGTATCAGATCTACTAATGAAATAAACACAAAACATGATTGTTTATTTAGATCTGAACTTGTTCCATCAAAATCCACCAGTATATCATATACGTACCGATGATTAATACACAAAAACAACTTAAAAGCATATCACAAACAACCAAAATGAAACTAAAATCAGTTGCATGTGAAAACCAAGTAATGAATCTCTAAAAACCAGAATCGAAACACTTTTTTTCTTCAATATTCCATATATATACTTCTAGATCGAAGAAGAAAAATATCAAAAACTACAAAAATAACAAAATTACAGCATAATTTTTCAGTACATCATATATGTACTGCTGATTCATAATCTAAACTTCAGCTGCATGTGAAAAACTAGTAACGAATCTATGAAAAAAATAGAATGGAAACCGAAAATCATTGTTAATATACATACCTGGAAACACAAACAATCTTCTCGTCGTAAATCATAACGATGCATCTTCTTCTTCTTCTTCTTCTCAAAAATAAACTAAGTTTCTATCAGTACGGGATATACGTACTGTTGATTCATATACAAAAAAGAACTGAAACACGTCTAAAACATCTAAAATGGAAGTGGCATAATCGAATCTAGCAACGAAATGAACAAAAAATATGATTATTCATCTAGATCTAATATATAGTCGACAAATCAACCATGGAGATCGAAAACATAATCAAGCACAACAATGATTAGATCGCCAAAACCTTAAAAGAAACATTAAAATGGAAAATCTTCATCATCTGATTCGGTAGAAACGAGAAAGAACAAAAACAAATCTTCATCTGCATCTGCAACAATGGTGAGAGGAAAGAGAAGAAGAAAATGAATATGAAATGTGAAAAATATTTCTCATGCTTTTAACATATTAAATAGGAAAGGTTATTTGTGGTATTTTCATATTACGTACACCTGATCTCGCACGTGTGCAGGACCCGGGCTAAAAAAATTTGGTCCATTTTCATGTTTTCTTTTAATTATGGACCTCTAATTACTGGGCTTTAATGGGTGGACCTGCCACTAACTAAGAACACTATAATGGTACCTATTGGTAATTCCTACTTCTTGAATTTATAATTTTATGACGCTGACACCGCTAAAGACTATTTGCACAATACCAAACGGTCTTCCACCATAGATAAGAATTGTTGGTGCTATATCAATTGCAATCAGTGCTGTAAGTTGCATTATTGAGCCTAACCATAGTTCCTCATCGGTATTGCATCTGAAATGACCAAAATCCTAACACTGATGCAGATATTTAAACATACACAAACCACTACCAGATAAACACTTATGAACAAAAATGCCATGGGATCCAATTCCCCCACTGCATCATTTTTGAACCTCTCGGCCTCTTCCGCTCACGAGACTCGCTGCACCACGTGATATGTGGGAATTCAAACTCTTCTTCTTGGTATAAAATTTTGTCTCTCCATGATTAAAACAAAGGACATGAATGACCGCGGCATTGGATGCATTCAAAGATTGAGACATTAAAAGAGAGTTTTTTTTTCCCCAATAAAAGCGAAGAAAAATTCTGCAGCATTAACGATAGATTCTGACACTCTCGTGACTTTTTATACCATCCATGTAAACACCGCTCCTTTTTCTCTCTTTTTCTATACACCCAGTATGAAAATTTAAGTACCAGCATTCAATACCCACCACCACCACCACCACCACATTCTATTACCCAGCAGTTATTAATCAAGTTGAATATATAAATTAATTAAAAAAAAAATCAAAGAATTTCATTTTTTTTTCCTTGTATATTTTATGTACATCTCAATCACAGGCTGTAAAATTGCAGGTACTACCTAAACCTATTCTTACACCAAGTAGTACCACATCATAAAAACAACAACTACACTGAAAAACCTGGTCCCACTAACCCCACTGTCGCTACAAAGCCTAGCTGTTTTCCACTCTCCCACCTTCGATCTCACGTGTCACCACGTGATTAGGTTGATGTCTCGGTTCTCTGCGGGATAGGTGTAGCATCTTTGATAAACTATCTAACAATTGCCAAGTGGCGTCACCTGTTTCGATGAATTCGTTGAAGAGTAGTGCCCGTTGATTAGACGGGTCCCACAGGTTCTTCTGTATGGTGGTGAGGTTGGTGGCGGCCACGTGGTCGAGGATGGTGGCGAGTTTGTTTACATCTTTTTCCGGTACGGTTAGAGAGATTTTTGACCATTGGATTTTATCTGAGTAGGGTAATCGAATGTTATCAGCTATGATCACGGGTATGCAACCTAGGGCTACTGATTCGACTAGTCTGGGACTCCATGGAGCCCATCCTAATGGACACAGACAAAATACTGACCGTACGATCTCTGATTGATATCCATCGTATCTACGACGTTTTAGATAAAATTTCCTATTTCTACTGAACTTTTTCCATATCTTCGTTCGAATGCCCCTGAAAAATACAAAGAAAGCTAGTATCAGAAAAGGGTAACATGGTAACTTCAACAAGGTCACAAATGAAGAGTAAAAGCTTAAAGGAGGTTGGAAAGTTGAGAATTTATTACTTGCTGTAAATTCGACCATTTATGTTCTTGGGGTGTAACTCCATTTTGCCCCTAAAGAATGCGAAAATATCTCTTTTGCCATTAGTCGCATGTTTCAGGGATGAATGAATTTTGTGTGGTGAGACGTATGGTGGAATCACAATATTCTCAACTTCTTGACATGGATGCCGGAATCTGACCCCAAATGTTTGAAGAATTATTGACTTCTTCAGAAAACTTGGAATTCCGTCTTCAATTGCAATGTCCTCCTACAATCAACAAACACCAGCTCAATCAATTTCTCAAGAACCCCATCATTTCAACAACAAAAAATTGATCATAAAATGAGAATTAATTAGAGACTTACCATGGGATGAAAACAGGCCCCATAATCATGAGAAGCTACAAAAACATGATCTTCACCATGACTTCGATTCCAAAATGGTGCGGATTCAGAAACAAATTGAATAGCCGACTTTAACAAAGGTCTAGCATGACCCAATGATGGGAACCCATTTGAAGTATTGAAATTACAGGATACATATACCGGAACGAAGAAAAAATCAGCTTCAAATGGATTCAATGTACGCACATCACTGTTCAACAGAGCTTTGTGTATAGCTACTTCTGATGCAAATAAATGATTACTACATCTTTTGTTTGTTAACCAATCAGTGTTGTATTTTGATGGGAGATCATAGACATATACTTTCAATGGTAATATCTCTGACTCTGTTGTTTTAGATGTGATTGATTTTGGTTTCTGAACAGAAGAATCTTCAAACAGAGCTCTAGAAATAACAGAGGAAGATGGGTTTGTTGAGGTTGAAATAATGGTGGTTTTTGATAGAGAAGAAATGGGTTTCATGTTGTTATTGATTGTGATGAGAAAAGATGTTAAGAAATAAAGAGAGAATGAAATCCAGAGAACCCATTTGAAATATCTATAGAAATAATAACTCCTCTTATGATTATTATTACTATTTTGATGATGATGAGGATCTCTGTTCATCATCTTGACATTATAGAATCCTCTATTTTTAGAGATTCTTAATTTATTAAATTCCGACATTTCTTCATCAAAATGTTTATATGGAAACCAAAAACAACAAAAGGAAAATGTGTTTATCTAGATAGAAGAGATTGAGATAGAAAGTGGGTAAAATGGAGCTATCATTTTTGCTGATGATGATGATGTTGTGGAGGTAATGAAGATGATGAAATAATGTCTATCAGCAATTAGTTGTTGTTTGGGTATTTGTTTGTTTTCTTGTTTCCTCTCTTCTCTGGCAAACTTTTGTTTGATTGATTCAATATATTAGTAGGTTGGATTTTGATGTTTCCCTTTCGTTTTCTAGTGTGGGGGATTCTTTGTTATATATATACAGAAGGGTAAAATGGACATTTCAGTGTTTTAAGGTTTGTTTTATGGAAAGGGTAATATAGGTATATTCAATATTATTCAACAAAAGTCATACGTTGTTAGCTAATCAGATTCTCAGAATTTGAGCGCCTAAATGGATTTAGCCTCTTGAAAACGAGGCTTGAACAGTTTGAAAGACTAAAATGCCCCTGATAGATTAAAAATATTGTTTTTTAAAAATGAGTGGAGCTTTTTGTAAGAAATAAAATAATAGCGACCCTCTCGTGCAATAAACCGACTTTGGGTTTCTTTATCTTTTTCGAAGCCTTTTTGAAGCTTCTTGGGAAATGAGAAATAAGAATACAGAAATGGCGATTCAGTACAGATGACAGTAACTTGATAATATAATACCGTCTTTTAATGTCTCAAAATGATCATTGGATTCTATTATTAATCGGTGGAGGAGAATGATATTAATTTCGAATCAGTGTTGCATTTTACGGCCTTGATTAAATGAACTTGAATTTTCATGGCATAAATTAGTGTATTTATTTATTTTTTGTTAATTTAATGGTTGGATAATGCTGTTGGGGGTTAAAATATAATGTAGGCGGAAAGCTCGGTGAAAGTGGTGTGTGTTTTGAGGTGTGGATTTGCAGAGGGAATAATGGAGGTCCCAACATGGCCCGACCAGAAAAAACCCCCTTCCGAAAGCAAACAAAAGGTTTTATGGTTAAAATGAAAGATAACATCTAATTACTGTTTAACCGTTAGCCGGTTGAAAATTTGGAGATTAAAAGTAGTTTCATACTTCATTGTTGTAAAAATCTGGTGTCTGAATTCGGATCACCGAAATCTTACGGTGCTGACGAGTTTTGAATTCAGATCATCGGTATTATCTTTCGATAACTCAGATCGGTGTAATTTTATAACTTCAGTTTTGGTTTTGGATTGGAATGTGCTAAACTATTAATCAACTTATCAACAATAACACTGTACGCTTGGTCACCAATTAAGATCTTTGTCTATGTTCATCACCAGTGAATCATAATTTGGGTAGTTGACTTTGTTGGTTTTTTATGATGAACACGGTGTATTTGTAAATGCATCCAGCAACATAGACATGCACAACCAACCGCATATGCTGGTCAAATAATTCATTCATACCATATTTATGCGAGTTTCTGACTACTCATTTATAGCTACACAATCAAAATGCTGTTTTGTCCCGCCTTGTGCAACTTTCAACAGTCTTAGACTGAAAGTTAAAATGCCAGCTTTTAAGATATTTAGCGTGTTTGGATATTAGACAGACGTACATACAAGTGCTTCTACTTTTTCAGGAGGAGAAGTCATGAGCAAATACATTTTGCTTCATAAAAAGGTAATTTTTTGTGTTTTTGGAGATCATTCTGAAATTGTATGCTCAAGCTAATTATGATATATTTTTGTTTCCTTTTATTTTTTAATGCCCTAAACTAGTGGTCCTTAGACTACAGCCAAATTACTTTCAGAAGTCAAAAACCAACTTATTCAAACAGTCTATTGATAGTGTCATTGGAAATATGATTATACAGCCGGATTACCACAGTCGGTATGCGTCATAATCTGGTGCTCTATGACTCTATCTCTACAAACACTTTTTTTACGAGGAAAAAAGTTTGCAATGCAAAAGAAACCGAAAAAGAAAGAAAGAAACAAATCTAATTTGATCCCCTGTATTTTCTAAAGTTAGCTAGGTGGCATGCAGCGTATTTCATTTTATAACCTACCTTTTCATTAAGAAGTTTGCTTAATGATGTTGTTGGATTATAAAGCAGATTAAATCAGCTTTTGAATAGAGTTTAATATTTATTAGTCTGTCCACGACGAGAGGAATTAGGTTGTTGATAATGAGGTTAATTAGTTGTTCGTAGTAGTAGTGGGCGATTGAGCTTTTGATTGATTTGCCTTTTTATGTTTAGTTCTCTTGCACGGCAAGCACCTTCAAATGGACACTTCTAACTTGGCTTCCAATCCTGTATTTTGGGTCCTACGCCGCACTTACACTCACCTATATAGCCTTCTCCAACCTTTTAACCAATAACACCAATACCACTATAGCATTACCTCTGCACCATTGCCACCTTTGAAACACCTTAATCTTAAACATTTCAGGTAGACAAATGCTATCGCGCATGATTTTGTGGGGTGATTTTCCGCTTTAAGTGGTTTCTAAGACGTTAGATATGAACAAATAAACAGTTGGATTCACGTTCAGTTTAGGATCCACCATTTTTCCTAAAATGTTCAAAGTTTTTATATCTGGATTTTAAATTCAAACATAGTGATCTAACGGTTTAGAAGCAGCTTGAGCGGAAAGCACTGTTTAGTCAGGTATGTCACTCATATTAGCCATGTTGTTCTTCGATTGATTCATATATTAGTCAGGTGCAAAATAATCAACATTGCTAATGAGTGGTGTCAGGTTATTGTGAAGGGCACCAAAATTCATATAAAATAAGTTTTTTGTTAAAGAGAGAGCAAAAAGTGATCCGAGGATCCTAATTTATCTTTGAATTTTGGTACATTTTTCCGGTAAACTCATATTAGAACAAGGCTATGGAGTGAGGGTTCTCATTCAATATGAATAAGTTTCACTAGATTTGATCAAATTAGGTGTTGTTGTGGAGTAAGAACACTCACTCATTCATCAAAAATCACTCACATACTCATTAAAACGAATGAGTGGTCGACAACCTTCATTAGTCGGCTCATCTTCTGCCTCCTTAGAAAAAAACTTGTGCTAAGAGGCTGATCTTTTGCCTCATGAAGATTAAAAAATAAAATAAATAAATAAAGTAATTAAAATCATGTTTGGGAGGCACATGATCAGACGTTTGGGTGATTTTTCTCTCTCAAACGGATGATGATCCGCCTGTTCAAGGAATTTTCTCTCCAAATGACTGATCACGTGCCTCTTAGTGTGTATTTTAGCCTATCCCATGATTAGAAACACAACCTTCCACTTCTCACTCAATTTGGTGGTGAAGGACCCCTTGCTCTTAGCCATACAAAATAATTGGTGAAGTCGGCACTCGTTCAATTACGTAAACAAATAGCGAACTAATAAGCTGGCAAGGCAACGTAGATGAGGTATGCAATAATAATATCTCAGTCAGCACTATAGCGTGAATCAAATATCCTTCTTGTTACGTAAATTATAACTAGAGTGCAAAATTTGGTTAAGTAGTCGTTATAGAGTGGTTACTGTCAGGCTATTAATAATCCTAAAAATACTAATCCACATGACGTAGATAATGTACAACTACACGTTACCATACTGTTAGGCTACTGGCTGGCCATGAACTAACAATTCTAGATCTTCAGAAACCAAAACGAAGTGGGATATGGCCTTTTAGTGTTCTTCCAATCCCTTAAAACTTTAGACACTGAACTCATCCTGAAAACATATCCAAATCCCATTTTGTGCCCAGACATTATATTCTACGCCATCCAATCCCACCTCAACAAATTCCCTAGAACAGCATGCCATGCCCCGTTGACATTTTAAAAGACGAACATAATATACCCTCATGATACAGACGTTTTGATTCCTCAGGGGAACTGAAAGTCTGGAGAAGAACATGCCATATTCAGAAAGGAAAAGAAAATATTCGTTGAGAGTTGGCAACAAAATTATAAAAAAATCGATGGGTAATGGGGTCCTAAATTAAGGCCAGCACGATATCTTTGCGCATAAAAGGTGCATATGATGCAGAAAAGTGCGTATAGGCCGGTCCTTTCCACCAAGGGAGGGGATTTTAATAATTGGATCTGGATGGCGAAACGTATCTTTATGTGTAGCCATTTTAACACTGACCCCATGACAGCCTATACATCTTCTTCAACTTTAAATCCGGAGGAAATCCATTCATGTGCACCCACATTTGGGGTCTCCGTCCCTGAAAAGTGAAAACTATATGGTAAGTGCTCGCGAAACTATCATTACTAATTCAAGCCCTTTAATTCCAATCTAGTTCGATTAAATCAACAATAGGAGTGGACAAATATAAAACCTAGTTTAACTGGGGCCATGACTTCCAATTGGGGATCATGGAATTTTGTTTGCCCCCAAAATTTTCAGGGGTGTAAATATCGCAATATGAATATGCTATTTTATCTTTCACTAATTGAAAATCAGTTTCACTAATTAACTACCCTAATTAAGGCCCCTAATTTATATACCCTAATTAAATCAAAGAGAAAATCAGTTTCTCTTTTATCTTCATCTTCCTCTCCTCCCTTTCTCTTCTCCACCTCCACCATTAACGACTCCACCTCCACCGAGGAAAATTCTTCCAACCGATTCATCACGTAATCGTCGATGATAAAACTTTAATCGACGATTAACTTCTTCTACAAATATGGCTAAAACAAAGCAACCGCTCGCAAAGCACTTCAAATTCCTAATCTTGTAGATACGGTGAATGCAAAGGTGTACGTGTGAAGAGCTCCTGAAACAAGCAAATCGAAACCCAAAAAGGGAATGGCTCCAATTAGAGGGTACGTGAACTTAAACCCACCTCCTATTCGATGTTTTGGTTGTTTTTTGATTGTGTAATCGAGATTGGTAACTGAAAAATAGAAGTTACAGAGTGAGAGTCGTTAGCATCGAAGAAATAATACCCTATAACGACTCTTACATTGCATGTTTTTTCTATGAAAAATCGTTAACATGTTATTGTAAATATGACGACCCTTGTTCTGCTACTTCGACCTTTTGTGCCCTAGAATAGAGTTGTCGTCATATTAGGTTGAAGATGACGACTGTAGTTTGACGACCCCAAATTAGTGCATAACGACTCTGGGTTGAACTTGAACTGCCTTCTGTTGGAGAAAACGATAGAGTCGTCAGTAGTATATAATCCCTAGACTAGAGTCGTCGGTAATCTATAATCCCTAGAGTCGTCATCTCTTTTATAGGGTCGGCAGTTACTTGTTTGACGACCCAAGTTTAATCTTTAACGACCCTTTAAGGACCAAAATCATCCTCACTGTCCAATTTTTGCAAAGAGTCGTTACCTTATAAATTACAGTCGTTACCTTGTAATGAAGAGTCGTTAGTTTGTTAGAGCATATCATTGGCGACTCTTTAACTGATAGAGATAAAGATGATGTCTTATAAAAAAAATCGTGTTTGGAATGTAGTGAGAAGAAAACGAAAGACAAGGTTGAAATCACGATAACTCCTCCTTTGAAACCTTCCCGCAACGATAAATACTTACTTGCCGGTCCATTGCGCGGAAGAAGGCCGAGTGAGGTATCATTTTCTATCACCGAACCAAGAGACAAAGGTAATGAGTTGTCTGATTCGTCAGAATCATACACTCCTGTTGTTTCCGCTAACACTAGTGCTGAAGAAGAAGATGAACAAGAAGAAGAGCAAGTAGAGGAGGAACAGGGTGTAGAACATGAGATACAATAAGAAGAGATTCAAGAAGAAGAAGAATAGGAACAAGAAGAAGAGCAAGAAGAGGAGGAAGTGGGTGAAGGTAATGGTAATGATGATGATGAGGATGATGGTAATGAGGAGGGACAACATAAAGGTAATAATGGCGGTGATGATAATGATGAGGAGGAGGAAGAGAATTAAGGTAATGATGATGAAAAGGATGAAGGTGGTGATGATGGTAAAACCACTGTTGAGGATGAGGAAGAGAATGCAAAGGCGAAAAAGCCGGTAAAGAAGGTTAAGAAGGATGGAATAGATATTGCACCCAGTGCGAGACACGTTCCCGCTACTCATTTGATGTTGCCTCCTCTTCGAGCTGGTAAACTTAGAGGAGAACCTAGAGATGGGGGCAAAGTTCTATTTGGATATCCTGGATCGTGGGCTCATTGCATTAGTGAGAAAATCGTAAGAATCCCAAATTTGCTTTCTATTTGATTAGTTGGTGTTAACTTGTTTATGTTTTGTTTTTTAAATACGTGTTTGTTTATGTTTTGTAGGATCATAAGGATGCCGCACGTATTTTCCGGCACCAATATTCTTTCAAGAAAATGGAGTTGTGGCCGCTAGAAGGTGAATGTGTAAGAGTTAGAGATTTGGTTGAAAACTCAGGTTTGTACAATGCCGTTCTGAACTCTGTGATTGCGTATGACAAGGTCGCAGTATCTAGTTTATGTGAAAGGTATCACGCTGAAGTCGGCACATTCCAACTTCCTTTTGGTGAGATGGCGATAACTCCTGATGACGCAGAACAAATATTAGGGATGCAGGTCGAAGGAAAATCAACCGGTGAGAAGTTCAAGAGAAGGCCTAGTTGGGAAGACATTTATACATGGACCAAGAACTTGTTTGGCTGGGATTCCGAGAAGACTAATGGGCTTTTCGATAAGGGACCTAAGTACCCGAAGAAAGAGTTCAAACTTGTATATATTAGGAACATGTTTTATGGGACAGAAAAGAAGGAAAAAGAAGTAGGTCTCTCTGATATGGAATGTCGCTATGCGGCGGCTGGGTATTTGTTGTATGTCCTTGCGTCGGTTATATTTCCTGACAGCAAAGGTAACCGGGTGAGCGTCAACCTTCTTCAGCTTTTGGATCCCTTGGAAGATGTGAGCAAGTACTCTTTGGGGACTGCCATAATTGCACACCTGAATGGTCAGCTTTCTCAGGGATCTCGCAAACTAACTTCTCAAATTAATGGGAATTTGGCTCTAATACAGGTATTTGGATTGATGAAAGTTTTCTTATTTTTGTACATTTTAAAAATTGAATTATTTATGTTTATTTCATTGGTTGCTATAGGTGTGGATTTATGATTATTTCCCATCACTGATCAAAGATAATGAAGATGTGGAACTCAACCCAAAATGGAGCAAAGGTAGTCCAACGGGAACCAAATACTTGTTCACTGGTTATCAAGATAGGGAACAAACTGATGCGTTGATATAAATGCGTCAAAAACTTGACAACATCACGGCTAAAGAGGTAGTCTTCAATCCGTACAAGAATAATAGAGTTGGCGCAACGGAAGATGTCGTGTATTACCATGGCCCTTTGTTTCACCCTAACGGTTTTTCAATGTACAATCCGATAAGAATCATGCGTCAACTTGGTTTTATTCTAGATTCACCCGATGAGGATTATGTACCTCTGTTCAAGCACAAGTTGGAAAAGTGTGAGGCTGACGAAGCGGGTATAAAGGTGGCTTATGAACCTGAAGTTGATGTCAAGCATTGGAATGATAGACACTCTAGGCTTGTAGACATCTCATGGTGGGTGCATGCGGATGAAGGTCATGAGGCATCACTGGATTACGTCGAATGGTATGAAGGCTTCTCCCATGGTAGGGTGATATGGGTAGATCCGACTCCGGGTAGGAGGACCAACAGAGCATCCACCTCTTCTTCTTCTCGAGTCGACAGTAGAGATGCTACTTCAATTCTGACACTAGTGGTGAGTATTTAATTTTTTAATTGTGTAATTCATCTACATATAAGAGAGTTAATGTGAAATTGTTTTTGAATGCATATAGAGGGAGCGAATGAAGCTTCTTGTCAAGTTTTTTTGTTGCTCGACTGACAAATGGGAAGTGATGGATCCTGCGAAGCAACGTCAGTACGCTGATTACTGCACGCACATTGAAAATCCCAATGCAAAGAAGATGTTCAAGGAGCTGGCTAAGGAAGGTAAGAGGAGCCGAAAATCACGTAGCCAAAGAGCACAAGAAGTTGCTGAGCATGGCCAAAGTAGCCAACATCATGATGAACATCCCTTAGAGGTACAAGAAATTACTAGAGAAGATGCTGGTTCCCCAGAAGGTGCTCCTCCTAAGAAAAGCCGGAGAGTTAGCAGGTCAGGGAGGCAGTAAGGTGGTGGTCGAGGTCGATATGGTCGACTTCAACTTATGTTAATTTTACTTTATGAATTGAACTTAAGTGTGTGTTGAAACAACTTATATGTTTGGTTTGGAGTCTTTGTTTCGAGTACTTTTATGTTTGGTAACTCCTGTGTTTGTTGAAAATACTATGTTTTCAAGTATGCTCGTTAGAACCATGTAGTACTCCAATGCAGACAACATTTCCCTTCCTCATACCAAGGGTCGTCATCTTCGTTTCATAGTACTTTGACGACCCTAATTGTATTTACCACTTCAACACACAAAGTCGTTAATATCCTCAAATAGATATCTAACGACCATTTTTCCCAAAACATCCAGGAGATGGAAAGAATATTTCTGGATAGAATCGTCAGTGTTTATAATGAAATCAATGACGACCCTTGGTTAACAAAATATATCTAGGAGGTTTGAATTTATTTGGCTAGAGTCGTTAGCTTTTTCATGTCAATGACGACTGTGTGTTGGATTTAGGAGTCGTTACTCTGCTATGGATACCAGTGACGACTCTCATTTTGAAACTAGAAAGGATTTTGATTTCATTAGGAAAATAACATTACATATATCTCGTATTACATAAGATTTAATATGGGTATTCTTGAAGTTGATGCATCAAATGTTCGTCAAAAAGTATATTCTTTATGGTGAATGGAACTTAGTTTCCCCATTACGTATTGTCCATAAACCATCGAAACGTTCCAACTGAAATTAAACAAGGAATGTTATAACTTTGAAGCATGACAGAAGTATAAATATTAACGGAATACTCACTTTTTCCTTAAGAGGAGCTCTTGGATGGCGAAGTAGATCCCAACGGTCTATTTTTTTGAAATTCAAAATAAGGGTTGTTAGTTTTTTTTTACACAAGATGACGACTCTGGAGATAACCAGAGTCGTCACTTTTTTACTAAAACTGATAACGACTCTTTATGAAAACATCACATGTTATTGTTCTTTCCGGTGCGAGATTTAACTACCATTGCGGCTTCGATGTGATGAAACTGCTCTCCTTTCCATTTGGTATATTCTTTTTGGGCCGCACGTCTATCGCCTTTGTGCCTCGCGAGGAACTCGTTGTACTTGTTGCACAATCTCATAACGTGAATTGTCCAATCACGAATGTGGGACGGTTCATAATCATAGCGTAGATGCGCGTGGGAATTAAGGAAAGGACCGCAACCAACGTTTATCCAAAATATGCTTTCATCTTTTTCTTCTTCGTCAAGATCTTTGACGCTGTAATAGTTTTTAACCCATTAGGTCTCTTCCTCGACTTGCTTGAATACTTCCCGGAGATGTGCTTGTTCTTTTCCCCGTTTTTCAGCCTTGCGCATCTCTAATTCTTCCTTTGTAGGATATGGCGTAAGGACTCTTTTTTTTTTCGCATCTTCTAAGTATGCTTTCAATTGATGAAGGAGTTGCCATTAAAAAAAGCTTTCATGAGGTTGTTTTCAATTGATTTTGCACCTTGATATGTTCCTCTACTTATATAATAATTTGTAACGGCTATTTTTTATGGGAAAAAGTGTATAGAAAAAGAGTCGTTGGGGGTTTTTGCAAACAGTCGTCATTGTATACACTGTCAATATAACGACTGTTGTATAATCCACTACAGTCGTTTAGGTATCTGAAAATACCAATGACGACCCTATGTTGAAAAACCTTCCAGGAGACAACCTAATTTGGAACATTAGAGTCGTTAGGGTATCAAAAAATACCAATGACGACCCTATGTTGGGAAAACCTTCCAGGAGACAACCTAATTTGGACCATTAGAGTCGTTAGGGTATCTGAAAATATGACTGACGACCCTACAATTATTAAAACCTTCCAGGAGACCACCTAATTTGGACCATTAGACTCGTTAGGGTTTTTGTATATATTAATGACAGCTCCAAGTTGGGAAAACATCCATAAGTTTAACTGATTCTTATGCCGTAAGATAAAACGCATTGTATTCATTAGGCATTCTTCAAAATACAAATATTAGGGTTCAGGATACAACCATTATCAAAAAGTATGCTTAAAAATGCAATGCATAGTTTTGAATGTACATCTTGTCTCACGATTCATCGCCCATGTCTACGTAAACCGGGGTTGGGTTCATAGAATTCCAAAGGTTCATTCCATACTCGTACTGATTTGTCCACTCTTTGGTGTAGTCTCCCCAATCACCATAGGCCACCCGTGGTAAAGGACATTCTTCGGAAATCTTCAAACCTATGTAATGGTTATTGTTGACATGTGTCATTACAATTCTTCTTTTCTTTATCGCCGCGTCGCAACGAGTTCTTGAGGGTACGTACATACAAGATGCTCCGGGGAAGCCTTTGCTGAATACAATTACCACACAAATGAATGTGTCCGCTAAGAGTTGACCACCAAAAGGCATTTGCATCCAAAACTTATAACCGGCCTTTTTCGACCTCGTCCTCCATTTCACGTTACAAACCAACTCCCTAAACTTCATTTCCCTCTCTTTTGGATCTCTTTCCATGAGTATTGTCAAATACAGTTGTTTGTCCTGAACAAGCTTTTCTGCCATTTTTTTCCTTGCATATTGGATTTGGGTGAGCTTAAATTCGTCAGCCTCGTTGAAATTCCCTAATTATTCCGTTGCAACATGGTAACCACAATTTCCATCGCCGTCAACGTCGTCGGTGGATATAAGGTGATCCAAGATGACGTGAGGAAGTTGATCGGTGTACTCTTTATACAAAGTATAAGTAACACGATGTGGTCTTCCTTGAGAATCTCTAGGGGTGCGCGGATTTCCCTTAATTCCTCTTATGGTCACCATTCCGCTAGTTTGGCTTTTCTGGGTACCGACCACATGCTCTGCAACATCCATGTCTTCCATTCGTTTCACTTCTGTTCCACTTTGGGTCAAATCATCCTTTTTTGGTCGACCCTTTGCCTTGGGGAGGAGAGACTTCTCATACTCTGTATATTCCGCCTGGACATAATCATGACGTGACGGGTCACTTTTGCAACTCTTGGCCGCCTTCACGGTTTCTCTAAATGATTTTTTTGTTGTTGGTCTGCCCGATGGTTTTTGTTTGATTGGCTCTTCTTCTACTCCCAAGCTCTTACGGGCATCCGGCCACAAATTAGAAACCAATTTCTGTTTTCCTGCACAATGCGCTTTTTGATATTTCTCACTGATATACTTTCCAATCTCAAGGTCTCCAAATTGTTCATCAGCGGCTCCTGTGGGATTAGGGGTGAATGAAAGTTGCTTCCAAAAAGGATCGATATCTTCAATAGGAATGAGCGACTTGTAACCACCAAGCTTATGTCTACACGGGATGCCAAGCCACGTCTCAGTTGTAAAATTACAGTTCATCACTTTTTCACTTGAAGCTTTCGCTCGAAATCTGTGAAGTCCAGCCATCATATGCTTTATTGCCCACCATGACACTTGATGCGAAACCCCGCGTAGCAATTGTTTGTCTTCCAGGTATTGATTCAAAAAACGGTCCTTACTATACTTCATCTGAGTCACTATCTTGCTAAGATCATCCTGGGCGTGCTCATGAATAGCTTCCTGTACAGTAACTACCCCACCAGTGTTTTCTCGAAGAATTTTCTTCAAACGTCCATGGGACTGCTCTGCGATACTGGTGGACTCATTTTGGTATTGTTTGTACTTATTGGTCCATGCATAAACAAACTTCTCCTTCCAAGGATTCAACCAGGTATCTTGGCAATAATCGACCACCTTCTTATAATCCGTACTCCAAACATTGATGAACTTTTGCAAATTTGCATAGTACTTTACTTCGGTCTTCGAATGGGCCAATGTTGTGGTACTTCGATTGCGGTAAATAAGAGTTCGTTACTCGGACTTGAAAAGATTTTTAAAGCAAAAATATATACAAAATTGTCACAGGATCAAGATACACTAGGACTCAGGATTCCACCATAATCATTCATATAATTAATATATTTATTTCCAAAACAATTATAGCTCACATAAAAATAGGGACTCTAATTCTTGCCAAGGTAGATTTTTAGAAGATTAACTGTAAATCGAAAGCATGGCATATCAAAAGTACTTAGACCAAGCATAAACCATCAAAAGAAATGACAATCAATTAAGAAAAAATCATAAAACATTTAATAAAAATGCAAGAAGTCATAAAAGAATTAAATATAATTTTTATATGTGTAAAATATGGCTTCCTCCATCATCCCAGTATTGGGGTTTATCTATTCATATCAATCACACACTCAAAATATTAATTCAAAGTTCAAAGTGTGATTAAAAGAGTCAAAAAGTTATAAAATAGTGGTTCTGAGACTCACAAAACACGTCCAACAGAAACGATAGAAGATAACTGCAGCTAACTGCGACATTTTTCTGATGCTGTTGACGCTGCTGAAAATAAGTCTGCCCTGGAGAGTCTGTTCTTCGTGTTCTTGAAGCTTTTTAATGGCAGCAGCAGCAGCAGGTGAACATTGCTGTTTTTCCTTCTTCTTCGCTCCTCCTGGCTCTGGATCGACCCCAAACTCTTTTTCCCCCTTCTATGACATAAAACAAACTATTTATAGGCTTTAAATCCCCTTGAAACTCGATCAAACCCCTTGGAAATCTCCATTATTCTTTACGGGTTGTTTGAAGAATAATCTTCTTCTTGTTGCGTTACAGGCTGTTTCTAGCTATTCTCTCGTCTCAAATATCTTATAGGACTTTTACCCAACTGTTTTGATGTATATCCCACGCAAGATATCCCATAAATCTCTCAAACTAATCTCAAACCCTAAACAGAAACCGTGTGCACTGTCTTGACTTTGTGTGGATTTTCTGACTTATCCAGCCCAATTAAATGGGTCTAATCGCTTCTAACAGGTCCCTTATGTCTTGTAGAGTCCGTGGGTACCAAATTTGCCCATTTAATCGCCTCCTAGGTCGCTCAAATCCTTGATCCAAAACTGTTGACGCTGCTGCCTTTTTTTCCGCCCAAATCCAGTTTTGAAACTTTGAAGATGACCTCCCCCTATCCAGTTCCGGTGTCCCTTTAGTATATGCCCTGAAATGGGGTGCCCCTTATTAATTAGGTTACCCCTTATCCAAAGTGAGAGTCCGTATAGTAATTTTCTCCCACGAGCGCAAAAACCACTTTTTAGCCAATTTCGCCGCAAAAGCTTATTTCTCCAAAAACACCTACAAAGACATAAAATAACCAAATAAGTACAAAATCGAGCACTAACAATATAAACAATTGGGACAAATTAGACACATAAATGCGTCTATCAAATACCCCCAAACTTATTATTTGCTAGTCCTCGAGCAAATCTAATCTAAAATAAAATGACTACACTTAGCACGTGCAGTAAGCCGTTAAACCACTAGGTGGCCCTAGTGGCGGAGTGTTGTCTCCGGGGGGTTTACCAGAGGTGTACCCACAAAACCTTAATACTCCAGAGCTTAGCTATCTACGCAGAACCTTGGAAGGCACTAAAGAATCTCCTTGGTTGGCATACTTATTGACTACAGGAAGAAGTACCCTGATGCGAAATTCCAATTGCTGTACACGAGTTTGCACTCAAGCATACTAAAATTCATATAAAGTGACAGAGCTCTACTCAGATAGTTGCACTATGGACATCATATTCGGAGTCTAAACTAATCACATGGATAGATCAAGAAGATGGATATAGAAAACATAGATGGTTTTGATGTTTACTAAGTGAACGGCGTTTCCCATATCTGTCTGAAGGCCTCCACCAAAATGAACCTATCCTAATGGATTGAGATACTAGTCTGACTAATATCAACACACTGGCATATACAAGGGTACCAGTGGTCGATAACCTAACTCTAGGTCAACACAACTGGCATATACAAGGGTACCAGTGGTCGACTTTATTGAATTTATTCCTTTTGGTCAAATGGTCTGGTCTCAATTTCTTTCTTCTTTTTTTTTTTCAATTTTTTTTCAACTTTTTTTTCAACTTTTTTTTTTTTTTCTTCATGGTATCTCAATCACTCTAATTCACCCTAGCATTGGTAACAACTTGAATCGTGGGCCCCACCTATCACTTAGAGAAACATAGTTTAAAAACAAAATAAAATAAAAATAGAAGTGAAAAGGACTCAACGAGATATGGTGAAACTATCATGTTATTTCTAACACCTGAGCTCTGTGCTTTTATGAATAGACTCTTTAGATGTTTCCATCTATTCAGATTGGTTCCTCAACTCCTACAACCAAAATGCTTCCATCCACTTAGATTGGTTAGTGCCATCCTAAATACGCATAAATTTCTAGGCTCTGGAGTTTATTTATTCATACTGCAACTAAAAATTTTCTCCCATACCCCCAAACTTAAATCTAACATTGTCCTCAATGTTCTAAAGATGAAATTAAAAGCATGAACAAGGAGAAACTGTTACCATTTGAAGCAAAATAGATAAGGAAAGATATTACCGTGTTGCATGAGATTGGGTTACCTCCCAAGAAGTGCTAAGTTTAAAGTCTTCAGCCAGACATAGAAAAGGTTTAGTCAACTCGAACCGTATAACAGTAGCCGGAATAACTGTGGGTCTTTAAAACCAAAAAGAGCTGACAAAAGGAAACTGCAATAAACCAAGAAAATGTACAATACTGGCATGCCCTTACCTAGTTTCTGGATAACTATCGCTAATTGCGGTTCAGGTTCAGGTTCTATGAAGGGGTCTAAATAGACTATTTTCCTCGGATGCATTTCCTCATAGGTAAGATCCAAATTATTAGGTCCTAGAGTCTGTAAGTACTTAAATAAGAACTTAGAAGCACAAAATAATAACCTAAATAATTGAGGATCCTCTAAGTCAATCAGGTTTGACTTACATAATTGACCACAGTGAGAGTAGTGGTCATTCTTAAGAAAATGTGTTGATTCTAATATCCTAAAGTAATTAGGTTTAGTCTCAGAACTTAATAATTGACACATTTGAAATTTATACGTTCCCACAATTGTTCGAAAAATATTTGGTGGGAAAACAAAGTCGATCTTAGTATCATGGCCTGGTCTAACCTCATCAACCAGAGGATGGGTTTCTAACAACTGAACTTCCTTATGGACATCACTAGGTTCAGGAAAACGAGTATGAAAGTAATCTTGTAAAATGGTTGAGGCATTGATGTTAAGTCCTAAGTGTGGGGACTTTCTGAGAGTTAAAGGTAAGGCACTAGGGAAGTGATAATCACCCCCAAACTTAGAGTTTTCAGTTTCTCTAGATAGACCTCTAATTATTTCTTGAATTTCCGTATCTTCAGAGTCCTTAAAATATTCAAGAGATTCTTCTAAGTTATTATCAGGTAGTGCATCTTTACTCATCTCTACGGGTGTATCTTCTTCTTCCAAGACTATTGTTTCTAAGTCGCTAGACTCTAAAACAGTATTTTCGAAATGAACCCGTTCCTCTAAACCACTATCGGCTTCGTAATCAAAAGGAAAAACTACATCGTCTAAAACGGTGGTATCCCTAATCAAATCCTCGTCCTTTTGAATAGGTGAATAATCATAAAAATTATTTGGATTTGAAGTAGAAATAATATAATCACTATAAATCTCAATTGGATTACTAGATTCCTGATTACTATGCCTACATATTTCAGATTCTTCATCACTACTATCCTCATCATCATAATAGTACGAAGATGATTGAACCTTATCTAAATAAGTAGTGTTACCAGTTATAACCTCGTTATCTTGATTATGTGAAAAAGTATCTTCATTCTCAAGGATATTATTGGATACACTATATTGGCAATTCAAGTTATTTCGAGCAATACTTTCATTCGTCTCTAACTCAAGTCTACGTGTCGACTCAGCTATCCTCTCAAGGGTCTCTTCCAAAGAAAGTTCCCTTAGTGTAGGATCTAAGTTTTGAGTTAATCTATTGAGGATATCTTCTACAGATTCAGTTGTTGTTGCAGTTCTTTCGTCCATAACTACATTATTCACCTCATCTAATTTATACGTCGATTCAGCTAACTGACGTGATGACTTAGCTAAATTCCTGAGAGTCTCTTCTAGAGAAGGAATAGGAACTGAAGGATCATAATAAGGACTACTTTTCAAAAGTTTGATTGTATCCTCTAAAGACGAAGAACTAGTATTATAATCTTCTTGCTCGTATGACTGATGCGCGTGCGGATAGTAATTGGGCTCACCATGGTATGAACCATAACCTTGAAAAGGTTGGCGTCCCCAGTCACTATTCTCACTATGGTCATAATACTGATGATGTCCATATTCAAATTCAGGTCGATATTCATTGTATTGGCTTCTATCATACCAGTTCGACATTCTTAATTGCAGGGGAATTCTACGCAATCACAAACAAGTCCGACTCGACCAAATCAAACCTATAGAATCTAGCAAAAAAAAAGCATGATGGCTCCACTTAGATTATTTTCTAGACCAGCTTCTATTCCTTCGAAAAGGAATTCGTTACAATTTGAGCACACCCCTCTGGAATCAATCCGAGCTAATGTAAGTTGAATCGAGGCGAGGGAAGCTCAGTGGAGCTTTGATACCCAAGGCCTCACCGCTATCACAAGGCGGCGCAGTCACGCATTCAACTCACAGAAACCATCATGAACTTTGAAATGTGCTTAAAGAGCAACCAATATTTTTCGAACGAGTTTCCTATTAAGCTCGTTACCCTATTGGTCTCGTTCTATTCAAAATTTTAGGCTTAGGTTCGCGTTTGGTTTCGTTTTCCTAAGGCGGGCAAGAAGGAAACAGTGATGAAATCCGAGTCCTTATCTTGATTTGGCCAGGCCTTGCCCTTTACTAGGAAAATAAAGACAGTCCGAATTCGTCCTCAATCAATGAATCACCTTAAGGAATACAGTAACTCGCTTGCAGGGGATTCGCGAGTGTTTCGATGGACTTACCTCCCGTACCAGACGGGCGATGAACCGTTGTCGTCGACTCGGGCCACGACTCCTATGCCGTGTGCGAACCCGAGGGGCCGAGACGATATCGTAATCGTCGTCCTTCCCTGCAAATAGTTTGTATTTAAGGATACCCTTCTGTAGGGTTTAAAATTAAAATAAATTGTCCAAAGTCCAGAATAATGTCCAAATAAAAAGTCCAAAAATTACAAAAATTATGAAAAATAAAGCCTATTTACAAATTCTAAAAATATAAATAAAAACTATATACAAAAAAAATAATAATAAAAATTAAGTCCTAAAAAAAAATTATGTCTTGTTTTCTTCTCTTTTAGCTTTTAGCTTTTAGCTTTTTGTTCCCAAGTCCTTAGTATTCCACTTCGAGCCTGTAAATCAAAGACACAAAAAGAAAAGTAAAAAGGAACAAATATTAATAAAAAAAAAAAAAATTAAACCTAAAAACAAATCTATATACAAGTCCGCGTCGGCGGCGCCATTTTGTTGTGGTACTTCGATTGCGGTAAATAAGAGTTCGTTACTCGGACTTGAAAAGATTTTTAAAGCAAAAATATATACAAAATTGTCACAGGATCAAGATACACTAGGACTCAGGATTCCACCATAATCATTCATATAATTAATATATTTATTTCCAAAACAATTATAGCTCACATAAAAATAGGGACTCTAATTCTTGCCAAGGTAGATTTTTAGAAGATTAACTGTAAATCGAAAGCATGGCATATCAAAAGTACTTAGACCAAGCATAAACCATCAAAAGAAATGACAATCAATTAAGAAAAAATCATAAAACATTTAATAAAAATGCAAGAAGTCATAAAAAAATTAAATATAATTTTTATATGTGTAAAATATGGCTTCCTCCATCATCCCAGTATTGGGGTTTATCTATTCATATCAATCACACACTCAAAATATTAATTCAAAGTTCAAAGTGTGATTAAAAGAGTCAAAAAGTTATAAAATAGTGGTTCTGAGACTCACAAAACACGTCCAACAGAAACGATAGAAGATAACTGCAGCTAACTGCGACACTTTTCTGATGCTGTTGACGCTGCTGAAAATAAGTCTGCCCTGGAGAGTCTGTTCTTCGTGTTCTTGAAGCTTTTTAATGGCAGCAGCAGCAGCAGGTGAACATTGCTGTTTTTCCTTCTTCTTCGCTCCTCCTGGCTCTGGATCGACCCCAAACTCTTTTTCCCCCTTCTATGACATAAAACAAACTATTTATAGGCTTTAAATCCCCTTGAAACTCGATCAAACCCCTTGGAAATCTCCATTATTCTTTACGGGTTGTTTGAAGAATAATCTTCTTCTTGTTGCGTTACAGGCTGTTTCTAGCTATTCTCTCGTCTCAAATATCTTATAGGACTTTTACCCAACTGTTTTGATGTATATCCCACGCAAGATATCCCATAAATCTCTCAAACTAATCTCAAACCCTAAACAGAAACCGTGTGCACTGTCTTGACTTTGTGTGGATTTTCTGACTTATCCAGCCCAATTAAATGGGTCTAATCGCTTCTAACAGGTCCCTTATGTCTTGTAGAGTCCGTGGGTACCAAATTTGCCCATTTAATCGCCTCCTAGGTCGCTCAAATCCTTGATCCAAAACTGTTGACGCTGCTGCCTTTTTTTCCGCCCAAATCCAGTTTTGAAACTTTGAAGATGACCTCCCCCTATCCAGTTCCGGTGTCCCTTTAGTATATGCCCTGAAATGGGGTGCCCCTTATTAATTAGGTTACCCCTTATCCAAAGTGAGAGTCCGTATAGTAATTTTCTCCCACGAGCGCAAAAACCACTTTTTAGCCAATTTCGCCGCAAAAGCTTATTTCTCCAAAAACACCTACAAAGACATAAAATAACCAAATAAGTACAAAATCGAGCACTAACAATATAAACAATTGGGACAAATTAGACACATAAATGCGTCTATCAGCCAAAAGGTCCCAATCTTTGCATAAATCCTCCCATACATCCCCCTCTTCATCAAATTTTTCCTTGGATTTCTTTTTCTCTTCCGCTATCTCTTTTTTTGAAAGTTTACTAAGACGCTCGTCTTCCTCCTTGGAACGTTGATTACCCTTTGCAGGTTTGATCTTTTGGATTTGATTCTTGCAATTATTAAAAAGATTCTTTTGGATGTGCCACGTACAAAGAAAATGTTGAGCAAGTGGAAAAACTTGACGAACGGCACTCATGACTGCAAAATCCCTATCCGTAAATATAACCTGCGGTGTCTCTTCGCCACGGTAAATCAACCTAACTTGTTCCAAAGCCCAAACATAATCTTTTATTTCTTCCTTTTCCATAAAGCACCATGCCACGGTGAATGATTGCTTATCCGAAGTATGACTAGCCACGTTCAACAACGGCATGTTATACTTGTTGGTTTTATAGGTGCAATCTATGAGCAAGGCCTGGTAAAAGCATCGTGCCAAATCCATCATCCTAGGATGGGCAAGAAAAATATGAGTCACTTTGTCGCCTGGACCGACCCTTGTTTGCATGGAATAGTTATGTTTTTCTGCCAACCATTCTGATTGTTGCATAATTAATCTACCATCCCATTCAGTTCTCTTGATCGTTGCTTTGGCAGCGTAGATTGTGGAAATAATAGACAAGTTTGGCTTATCTTCCGCCTTTATTGCATTTAGAATCTTAAGGGGCCTACATCGCTTCATCTTCCGAACATTTTCCATTTGATGTGGTTTCAATCGGGCATATGTTGGGTGCCCTAAAAGAGTACTAGGTGGAGGATGGTTGTGACGACCATCCGGAATACTATACATCCACCATAGTAGAGTTTCGGGATGCCTTTTGAAAACAATCCTGAAGGGGCATTTTATATTCTTCGACGAAGTTTTGTAGACCCTCGTCGTCTTCTTCACATACTTGTAGTTCTTCCCTTTGTGACTTTGTTCCTTATCCCCCGCTCTCTCGCATACCATCTTCATTTGCTTACAATCAACGTGTTTGCTTTGAATAATTACGCACATATTCTCTTTTGCCTTGGAAATAATCCATTCCTTGACCTCAGCCTTTGTTTTCCACGTCTACATTAAACAAATAACACGTTCATTATAAAACACTAATTAAACAATTTTCGTATGGATATAAATTGACTCAGACAATAAAAACGTACCAAATCGGTCATATATGCTTGGGAGGTATCCGGGCCGACAGTGTCGAGGGGTTCAGGTTGAGATCTCACCCGTACAACCAACTACAAAAAAAGAACAACAAAATCAGTATAGGGTCGTCACTCTGTAAGATGTTAATATGACGACCCAGACAGTCGTCAGCATAATTTACAGGTGAACGACTCTTTAAGACGTCACCCAGATTTTCTGTAGACAAACGACCCTTTTCTCGATGTATGACGACTATTTTTTATAAAGTGACGACTCTATATTGATAGATATAACCAACTCTGCCCAGTTTTCACCTTGAATCGTCACCTTGTATACATATAAAATAACGACTGTAAGAGTCGTTCTCTGGTACATATGAAGAGTCGTTTGGTTTTAATCTTTACGGATTAACGATTCATGTTAGTGGTTGCATTTATTTTTTAATTTAACTCAACCAAATGTGGTTGAGGCAGTTTGGTCGCTCCATTCTATATATAGAGGCCCATATCTCACCTATTCCATATCAAAACCCTAATTATCAACCTCCTCTTCTCCTTCTCATTTAATTACCATTTAAGAGCAAAAAAAAGAGAAACATCATGACTCCATTCACTAATGAAGAGAATTGTGCCATTACAAGAGCTTGGAAAACAGTCACTAACCACTTTGAAAGTCTAGACAAAGACATTGATGAAACATCGGATGCTTGGTGGAACCGCGTATTCATCGTTTTTGTGGCGTTGGACGGAAATTGCAACTCAAGGTCTTTGAAACAAGTCAAGGAACGCTTCCAGAAGATACAATTCGAGTATGATGCTTTGAAAAGAGAACTTAAGGATGTTAGGGAAGCCTTTCCGGATATGTTGAGTGTTGTAAGAGTAAGTATTTGAACAAGAGGTAAAACTTATAAAAAGCTTTGATAGATACTAACTAAGTATATTTGCATTTTCAGTTAGGGAAGGCGTATCGCTATTATGAGGAGCTTCGTGGGGAAAAGTTTGAGCTCCACGATTGCTACTTTATCTTGGAAGGCACTAGATATAACTACGCCATATATGATTAAGTGTATAAGTGCACCTTTATTATCTATTGTATTTCATTTCCTTCAATGCAACGCTATGCGAGATGTATGCCTTTTACGATTCAATGAAATGATTCTATGAAATCAAAAATTATGAGAATCTAGTGCAAGGGTCGTTACTTTATATAACTAATCAAACTAACGACTCTAAAAGAAATTAGTAATTGATAGCTAGGATCGTCATTTCATATGACTACATGTATGACGACCCTAAGTGTTACTTTTTACAGAGAGTTTTGGTTTTAGAGTCGTCAATGTGTAAACAAAACAACAAAACGATAAGTGACCTAGTTAAAAAGGGTCGTCAATGTTTAGCACACTACCCAAACGATTTTTCATAACCTGGAAAAGTTGCAGGTTTGAGTCATTATTGGTAGTGTCAATATACTGACGACCTCAGAGAGTCGTTTGGGTATACACCCCCTGACTATGACGACCCTTTCTCTGAGTTGTTCCATAGTGTGGATGATTCGACCACTTGGAGCACCATTCAGATAATTTGAAGAGTATAGGAAGTTTACCTGATTGTTTTGGCCTTGGGGTTCCTCATTTTGAGTGTTGGTTCCTTCATCTTGAGCAATGGGATCTTCATTCCAACCATTGTTCATGCCTTCCTCTATCAACATCTCCTCATCAAACATCCAACCCATATCATTAGTTGAGACAATCTTACCATCAACACAATCATTGTTGTTATTTGAAGCTTCACCAATCTCATTCCCTCCACTTGAATCACCCATTTGTAAAAACCCTAGGTTTTCCTCTCAAAACTCCTCCTCTTCTTCTCAACACATAAAACACATAAAACACATTTTCCATAATTTTTTTCCTAAAATCAGATTTTAATTTAAATACACTTACCACACTAATCAAACTAATCAATTCCTAATAATAATCATATAAGAGCAGTTTTGCCATTTAGAAAATATTTTTTTAAAAGGGGTGACCCAAATTAGGATTGGGTGACCTTTTTTGTCCCGTAATGCGTGGCCCCCGATTAGAAGTTATGGCCCCAGTTAAACTAGGATATAAAATCCGTGGGGTAAGGATGAATAATATAAAAACAAAAAAAAAAATATTTTTCATTTTTAAACTGGATAGGATCATCAGAGAAGCCGGTAGGTTCGCAAATGGGGACACTGGCTCCTCCACTGGTCATGACGGAGGAGGGGTTGTTAAAGTCAGAATATCATATAGTACGACCATGTCAGACTTGGCCAGAAGTGTACATTAAATTTGTGCGCGCCTAACCAATTATTTGCAGTTGTGTCCAAAGTTGATGTCTGAACCCGACCAAAACCATGTAGAAAACGGCTTAAGTTTAACCGAGGTCACATTTGCTTGCATGAATTAAATGTAACTACGACCGAATGCTACAAACTGAAACTAACCCAAAACTAGAACTAAGAAAATTTGACTACTATTCATGTTTTCAAACTTCTTCAATCCAAATCACAAATCAAGTTTTGGTAGATACATATGTTTTTGACGTCCTCATAGCTTCCAGTAAATGCCCAATTTGTGCAAGATGCCGGAGACTACACCCCAGAAAGTGATCTCGGCGAAAATCACGTATAACAGCGTTCCCACTTTCTGTGATTTCCAAACATTAATGAAAACATGTTGTTGTATCCAATGTACCTGTTGAAGAAGAAACACACAATTTTTAACGGCTTTGCTGATCGAAAAAGTAAAGTCCGTTCAAGCGCGATAAAAAGAGAACATTCTTACGAGTGATTTTGCAGGGGTTCCGTAATACCATCCATTTACGAATGCAGCTAAGATACCCTGAGCTCCTAGTACAAAAACTAGCATTGCATTCATCCCTATCCATTCTAGGAATAGAAATGGTGTTCGAAATCCCCAAACATCAATCTGTTCAATTTCAGAATTTCCAAAACTAGTTAGTCGGGCTTTCTATTCTAAACCAATAGCATCAGAAGCAAAAATCAAATTGCTTTTATGTATGTACCAGGATGTAGGAACCGGAAAATACGATACCGGCTACACCGGCTGTAAAACAAACGTAGCTGAAGCTGTACAATTGCTTATTCAATGGAATGGCTGCAGAAAATTTGTGAGAAAAGTTCATTTTTTTTTTTCAATAGTTATATCTCATTGATTAAGTTAACTATGAATTCATCTCACCATCTGTAAAATGCAGAATTATGGCTACAACTATGAAGATGAGCGCCACCGATACCCACTGTTTAAGCCTCTCAACGTGACCCTGCAAAGCAACTAGCTTAATTCAGTTCATAGCAGGTCAATTTTTTATTGAATATAGATTGTGTGAAGAAGTTAGCAGGATTATTAACCTTGAAGTGAATAAGAACATGGCCAAAATGCACCCCAATTGTAGCTGAGACAATGGCTGAAATCGAACTGTAAAGATGCAAAACAAATTAAATCTTAACCAAGATTGTTAAGTCTTATGTCCTGCGACTAGTGTTGTGAAACTGACAAACCTCAATAAGCCTTCTGGTTCAAAAGGACCAAGACAAAAACTAGGAGCATTATCGCGAAGTGGACCGGATTCAGGATAACTCAGTGTACAAGCCTGGACGAAATTTAGATACATTTACAAAAGGAAACCATCAACATAATTTGCATTGCCAATTATTTGTATACAGACCTTTAATCGGATCCATACAGGTTGATTATACAGATGGTTAACACCCCAAACTTGTCTGTCCACATAACCTACTGCATTACACGCTGGTCCTAGATCGCCTCTCATTCCACATTTCACCTGAAAATCCCAAGCTACGTACCGTTTCGTAAAACAAAACCTGGGTCTGAATATTTAAAATGTTTACCGCAATGCTAGAGTTTATAGACATTACCATCCCGAATTTCTTTGAACCATCATCGTCCGAATACGTGTAAGTCCAGTCAGGAACGTACAAGGCAAATGTAGTGATCATGTAAATGATAAATGCGATGAAGCCTCCAATCCTGTACAGACAAAGATTCAATAACCATAAACCAATTGCTGCATTTAGTGAAGAAATTTTCATAAGTTGTGAAAAATACTTGCCATTGCCAACGATATGCAGTGAATATGGTGAAATATCCAGAGCCTAGAACTGTTGGCCTCATCTTTACCGTCAGCGCCTCTATTAATGCCACAATTAGGTACACCAGAGCTATCCTCTGCTAAATTTGACAGAATTAGCAAGATGAAAGTTTCATTCGTGAGTGAGTACCGAGGAAAATTAAGAGTTTGTCAGGGAGGGATGGAGAGAGGGACCTGGAGGATACCACACCAGCGAATTTGCTTCGTGTCAAGACCATAAGCTAGTTCATTCGGAGCATGAGAGTATCCGCCTTGGAGAATTATACCCCAAAATAGTAGCTTCAGCGTTCTTATTACAATCTTTTTGATTGCATCTTGCTGTTTTGGAACTCTCTGCGATATATAAAAATGAAAGTTTTTACACGGTCACTACAGCGACGATGGTGAAGATAATCTGGTGAACCTTACAAGATGTTAACATTATATGTTGAGTTAGTTAGATAAGATATTACAAGTTCGATTATAACTGCTATCAAAATGCCTATAAACCTGAGATATATATCTGCACATGTAACAATACCTTGAAAGCAAGCGCAATTGCTACCCCCACGATGAAGAGGAAAAAGGGCATAACAAAATCCGCCAAAGTACAACCATTCCAAGGTGAATGATCAATACGTGCATATACACCACCAGCATCGTCAACCAATATCATGAGCTGCATTTACATAGCACAAATCTTAAAAAATATGAGTTTTCAGGAAATGGTGGCATAGATTAAGCCAACCAGGATACTTCCCTTAGAAAGCCGTCTGTGGATGCATCTAATACAGTTTTTTAGTTTTGTAATCTTACCACAATAGTAAGGCCTCTGAATGCATCTAATGTAGCAATTCTGTTGCTTTTTGGATTTGCTTTCACCTCTTTAACATCACGTTCTTCGCCACTTATTTTCTCGTCTTTCTCATCCCGGAGTTCTTCCTTGGTGACCAAACCTTCTTCTACTCGCCTAACCTCCGCCATTGATAAACCTCAAATTCTTCCGGTATTTTTGAAGTTATCATGTCACAGTACTTCCTCCTTTATACAATGCACAATTAAAATTTAAAATAGGCGCCAACCAACTGGAAGAGACAAGATTAGGGTACAGCCACATCAAATCGGCCGGCATTAGTCATATGAAATGTGGACGACACTGTTGTATATACAAACTAGTTGGCCTAAAATCCAAAGGTGAACATCCAAAAACATACAGCATGAAATGGGTCCTCGTCTTCTAGTTCTAGTAGAATGGTAGCCCTAGTTCTGCCTACTACTAATATGTCTTTAGCCTTGGATCCTGAGAAGCTTATTACAAGATACAGAATCTGTTGTTTTTTAAAATCAAGCATTAGAATCTTTATATATGGAACTTGACTCTTAAATTGACAAATACAAAGTCATGGTTTTAATCCATTGAAAGAAGGCTTGTAAGAGCAACCACAGTAGACGATCAAACTTATAATTATGGTCCAGAGAGCAGACACAACGGGACGGAGTAAAGATTAAAATCTGGACCAAGACCAAATTTCAGACTATATTTAGTCCCCGACCAAGACCAAACCTATATATAGTCGAGCGGACGTATAATTTTCATTTGTCACCGGGCGTGTATATAATACGCTTCACATGAAACGCATGTATAATCTTCGTCCCACGAACATGCGTGTATATAAACTACGCCTCAATGGAGCGGTGCTGAAATGTACGCCCGACGGGGCGTTGCTGAAGTTTACGCCCCATGCCAGACGGTGATATAATAAACGCCCCAATGATGCTAACATTATACATACGTCTCAGTCAGGCGCTGATATAATCAACGCCCCAACTCGGGCGTGCGTTTAGTTAACGCCCCATGATGAGAGGACCTAATACCTCCGCCCCATTTGTAAATTCCAAGTTTCTGACAGTAGAATTTTTTTGATACGACTCTGACTCTAAACTAGCTGAGTCATGTATAGCCTAACATATTCATTAAGCCACATACGATTTGATATTACACGATCCAAGCATGCATGTAACTCTGCATGTAACAAACCCTTTATAAAAAGGTAAGATCAAAAATATAAAGCACTAAACAAACTAAAAATTAAGGTTCAAAAATTATGGTTCATGCCTCACGTGCCGTTTACGTTTGTGCAGCTGAGCGGAGATTATACATACGCCTCATTCAGGCGGTCGTTTACCCATTCTCCCCAACAGGCGTGGATTATATCAACGCCCCTTCTCCCGGCGTAAACTATATGCACGCCCCACAACGGGCGTAATCTTTATCACCGCCCCACAACAAGCGTACATTATATCTACGCCTCAGCGGGACGAACTTTATATGTACGCTCCACAACCAAGCGTAGATTATACATCCGCTCGACTAAATATACTCCTCTACCCTAGCGTCACAGTGCAGACTAAACTCATATTTGGTCTTTGATCTTTGGTTATAGTCGTACCACTGCAGTTGCTCTAAGGCCTTAATTACTGGTAGGCAGAAAGTGGCTAAGAAGCTATTACAACAAGACCCAAACCATGCTGGGCAATGCATAATGCCATTTTGGTGTTGAAAGAATGGAAAACAATGGAAATAAACCACTTTGGTATTTTCAGCATCCTACACAATTTAGATACAATTTAGAAACAAAATTTTATTTATACAATTTAGATAAAACACCCTTTGGCTTCATCAGGTTTCTTATGAAATGTGGGGTGCCATATTTATCATTTGCTGTACAAGCATAGACACATCTGGGGATAGTCCAGAGGACGATCAAAATACTATAAATCCTGGTCGAGATAATGTACTTGCGCCTTTGGAGATTTCTCTCCGCCGACCAAATATCCTGTCAACCACGAAGTACTGCGTGTCAACCATCCTTTTTGTGCCTGGGTGTGTGCTTCCATACTCTTACGCTCCTCCTCAAGTAAAATGTCAACCCACCTCTTTGCCATGAACTCTTTGACAGCGTCAACTCCTTGCTTCACAATCTCCGCAGGAGGAATGAAAAGTGGATTCTGATCCAAGTTGAGTTTGGTGAGACTGTCTAGGCGGCCAAATGTATCAGGAAGAGCACTGATCTGGTTGTTACTAATATCTACTTCTTTGAGGTTCATCAACTCTCCAAACGTGACAGGAAGCTCCCTAAAATCGCTGAAGTTACTACTTACATTAAGAATCTCGAGACTAGTTAAGAACCCAATAGTGTGTGGAAGACCATGTAGCTCATTGAAGTGTGCATCCAAATGGCGCAATGACTTCATTTCACAAATAGAACTGGGAAGGGAACGAATTTTGTTGAAGCCGACCAAGAGCTTCTGTAGATTCACCAATTCACCAATTTTCGTTGGCAAATAAGTCAGCTGGTTATAGCTTGCGTCCAGCTCCACTAATGATCTGCATTATGAAGCATTACCCTACTTAGTAAATGACGAAGTTCTGGTAAGCATTGAAAAATGTATTTCTTAATTGATAATCCGAAAGAAAAAATGGGTTTCCAAAGGAAACAAAAAATCATTAGATTACCTGCATCTGATAATACTGCCGGGGAAAGTCTTGAGTTCATTGGTGGACACATTTAAATATTTCAGATTCACCAGCAACCCAATAGAATCTGGCAACGACTCCAAAATGTTCGATGAAAGATTAAGCTCTTCTAGCTTTTCTAGTCCTGAGATTGAATCAGGGATGACCTGTCCCCCATACATATGTACCACATAGTCAGAAAACTCCATAGATGTACCATAACTACATAAGTAGTAACTACAACAATGATGAGAACAACTACACACATTTCAGAACTACAGAAGCTCCTTCACGCAAATGTTTTTTGACTTAAATAACTGGTTTATTGTAAGTTAACATTTCTTGTTTAGTTTGGAGCTCTTAAATTTCAAAATGTATACAAATGATAGTGTCCAGTTAAGTATTTCACTTCCAAGCTTACAAAACCGAAAGTAAAACCGGATTTGAAACCTTAAGAAAACAGTAAATACTCGAAAGTGGTAAACTAAAAGCTTGGACATCTGCAAACTTTAACACAACACAGCACACTCTATGTCAAGGATGACCTCAATTAAAACCAAGCTAAGTAGTAGCCCAACCCCAATTTCCAAAATAAACATTCAGACATCATCCACAACGATTTGCAGAACACCAACAGGTTCAAGCAGTACAAAGTCAGTTTCTGAATCAAAACACAAGGTCAAACCCCCCAAGATTTTAAAAATCTTCTACATAGTTTGCTTTGTACTCACAAGTCACAACATAAATTTGTGGTTCTAAGTTTTCTACAAAGATCACTTTATGCTGACGACACGATTCCATGATTCTAAATTTTCTACAAAGTTCAATTTTACTTACACACGGAAATCATGATCAAAGCGCAATCTTACTGCAAGTTCATCTTCGGTGTCATCTAAAATCATTCAAAGTAAACAGTGAATTCAAAAACTCTGAATTCTAAAGAAATACCAACCTGGAGCTGATTAGTAGAAAGATCAAGAGAAACCAATCCACGGATCTTTCCAAACTCCTCAGGAAGATATCTCAATTCACGATCACACAACACAACTCTTTCAATACCTTTACTTAAACCTTCTTGTAAAATTCTCACGACTTCCTCATTCATTTCTTTATCAACCATCCTCTCCTCCTCCGCCACTCCCTTCCCTTTCCTATCTCTCGAAGAAGCCAACCGATAAATCTTCAGCAATCGTTCTTCAGCGTTCTTCAACAATGTTTCATAGGATTCATGCATCTCATCTGATTTAATCACAGCTTCATAAATCTTCTTCTCTTTCTCAGCTTCAATTCCCATCTCTCTCTCAAGCTCAACCGCATTAGGTAATCTCGAATCTGCTTCAATCTCTTGAATCTGATCATATAAATTTGATTCAATTTCAGAAATCTTGGATTTAGCTGAATCAACTGATTCATGATCTGGTCTTTCACCTAATGCTTTGAGAATTGATCTTGTTTGTGATACATCAGATACAGCTGAAGTCATTGCTGATAAAACTTCTGGATCTTTTAAGTGTGGCATAACTTCCATTAATTCTACTTCTCTATTGATAGAGCTTTCTAATTTCGATCCTCCCGTTCCTGCTGCTGCTGTTTTTGATGGTGATGCTGATGAATTCGACTGTCCTGCTTGTTGTTCGATATCGATATCATCAAAATCTGAATAACTTGGATGCTTTTTACCAAGTGATGGAAGTAGATTCATCGTATACGATAGAATTGGGTATGTTTTAGGATTCGGATCCATTGAAACCAAGAAAAAAACTGTAGAGGAAGAGTTGAAATCGAGAGAGACGAAAGGGAAACTAGGGTTCTTATGTATTTGGAGCGACGAACGAAGAAGTTCGATATTACCAGAAAAACCTAATTGTAACTGCCCAATAAGCACTGACTATTTTTTCTCTTTTTGCCGGCTAGAGTCCGCTAGACACGCACTAGATAGGGGACCCGAAGTCAAAATCTGGTCCAAATAAATTAGCCACGTGTCTGCATATTTTTACCGGTTGTAGATTCCCCCGACTGAAAACTGAAGTTACTGAGCAAAGCCATGACTGTCAACCATGTCGAGGTTCGAAAACTCCATCTATGGATGGATGGTTGAACTAATGATGCTCACGGAGAAAAATTGATGACGTGATATGCTGGATTTTTAAGGATCAGAAGGACTCCAAATTTCATGAATCGAACACACTGTAAATAAATTCAGATATGGAGGCATCCTTTTTTTCAAAATTACAATATTTTTTGCTTGTGATTGTAAGAGCATTTCCAACAGAAGGTGTAAAAAATCCTACGTGGATTTTTTATTTAGTCCTTTTATTTATGGGGTCTATACATAGAGTAAATATAGGACCTAAAATCTAAAAAACCATCTCCAACAATGAGAATTTTAACTCTTAAAATTAAGAGAAAATTAGTTAAAAACATGACGTGGAGGTGTAACCGGAGGTGTAGATAACACTTTCTTGAACACCTTCATATTTAGTAATTGGTCCCTCCTAACTTGTAGGACCCTACTGTTGGAGATGGATTTATGTCAAACGGGCCTAAAACAAGAAATTGCCCGTTACAGAAATGAGACAAGGAATCAGTTACATTCGCAAAAAACAAGAAATTGTTTAAGATAGTGAAACAAAAACGGTAAAAAATGTTTTACTTCTTGCTCCCAATTGGTGCGTAAAATGATGATAAGAAGCGAAAGATTTTGAACAAGAAGTGCGCATATTATCCCAATCCAAAGTCCCTATTTGCCAATTTCGCATCAAGAAGGCACCACCATCAGTATTTGTTAACGTTCCAAATTTGACCAAGTATAATAGAGAAAACGAGCTAACCTTTCCTCCAACATGTAGAACAAAAGCTAATAGAACCGCAGAAGGAATTCCAACAAGGTAATAAGATCCCAGATTGACAAAAGCCCCAATATCTTGCCAACCACATCCTCTAGCCGCACCTGAAAGAACGACTCAGTAAAAATTTCAAGTCGATAACTGACACATAATGTACTGTTTAACACTAAAAATCTCAAAATGAACCTGAAAGAGCGGATTGAAGTCCGTCAAAAAAGTTGGAGACAGCAAGTATTGGTAGCATGGATGCTACATAATTCACCACCTCTTTCTCATTGCTAAATGCGTTCCCCCAAATGTGGCGCACCAATATCATGATTGTGCCTATTAAAAGTCCCTCTGTGACTGCCAAAACAAACACAACTTGTACAGCTAAACGTGCAGCTTGAGGATGACCTGCTCCTAGCTCATTCGAAACTCTTGTGCTGTGGATTTTCAGAAAAACTTTTCTTGTAAGAGCTTTATACAATCATCTAGCATAATAATTTTTAATACCTTCTTTTGATTGTTTGGTTTACAATGACAATAGAGGAACCCCATACAGGGTACAAAACTAATTTAGTACAAACGAAAGAAAGTACAAAAACTAGTTCATTTAGCGCGACTGACCTTACAGCTCCACCAAATCCAGTTGGGATCATCCAGAGTAATGCACATGTGTTAAGGCTGAGTAAAATTGTAGGATTTAGCAAACAGAAATAATGATTCAATTTTCTTTTTCTCCCTTTTGTTTTCCATGATACATACATACAGTACGGAAACACAGTGTTGTTGTTTGCATTTCGAAAAGAATTATCAAGACAGTTATCAAACCCAAAAGAAAATTACAGCAAGTATTAGCAGGGAGTTTACCAGATTGATAGCACCGAAGTTTCTAGCTTAGGGTTGGGAAGAAAACCCGATAGCAGAACAGTCAGCTCGAAAGACCACAATTCTAAGCTGTTCCAATTGATGAAGTTAGACAATTGCTAAAACAGTGAAGTATAGATGTTCGGGATCCAGATTAGTTAAATGAGTAAATTAGACTTATAAACCAAACAAAAAGCTATTAACAACTTGAGCAGATAGAATTTCGGTATTGCTATCAACTGACGCTCATGAAGAGAGAAACCAGGGTGTCACTTTCTTAAGCTACAATAAAGGCAAGATATAAACAACCATGTCTGTATACAATCTAGTGTAACAACAGAAGCCTCGGTGAAATCTCCATCTCAATGACACTCGTCTAAAATATCCTCAAGTTCTCGGGGATTGCTCAACTCTCGTGTTGGGTATGCTCTATTTGCAGTGTGTAGTGAGACCTCATCTTTTTAGTCTACCAAGACAAACAGTTCTTCGAAAATGTTTAATTGTAACATGAAATGCTCAATAATAACTAACAAGTCATTCAGAAATTAGGACTTACCAGACCATAATAGCAGAGGGAATTGCGAGTCTTATAAGTTAAGAATGTCATGGAGTGCTTCCTTCGAAAAACCAGTCCAAGTCCTTTCACACTTTCCAGAGTATTTAATATAGAATACCAGAAGTATCAGATTAATCCAGTAAGAGATGGAACTCGCCATCGCAGCACCTCTAATTCCTAAGCCAGCTTTGAAAACCATAACCCAACACACAAGAAAGTGCAGTAAGGCCGTGATTGCAGAACTTATCATCATAGGAAAAACTATATTTTGGGTTTGCAGAAACCTGATATGACACTGAAGAAGTCCATAAGCGAATAGGCAAGGGATCATGTAACGAGCATAAACTCCAGCTTCGGCTGATATTTCAGGGTCTTGTCCCACAGCTATGAGAATGCGGCCTGTGTTAGCCCAAATGAAAGCAAGAGGAACACTAACTAGTAAAAGAACAAACATGCCCCTTTGCATATGTATGCCTAACATATGATACTGTTTTGCTCCGTAAGATTGACCACATAGAGTTTCTAGTGCACTTCCCATTCCCATCTAGCTAGTCCAAAAGAGAATGAAAAATACCCATAATTCAGGTTCTCCCATAGTTAAAATCAAATGCAACAAAGATTTACCCTTGTTTAAGCAAAGGAAGAAATGTAATGTCATTGTCTAGTGTTGCAACCAAGGTACACGGCACAAAACAAACAACTATCTGAGTTGCGGCTCAATCAGAGGGATATGTTCCACGACATGCGTTAAAAAAAACACCCGTCATGTAAAATATGAGAAAGAAACAGCATCAATACATATCATTAACCAGGCGTTTTACGGCGTAAGAAATTAACCAACACCTATACCTAAGCCAATAAAGCAAAGATAGTCAAGTCCACCAACCACTAAACATATATCCTATTAAACAGACTCAGTTTTTTGTTACTTAGTCCATCCAAAACATGAATCAGACAAGTTCAAGATTTATCACATTCTACACCCCAACTATTCCGTAAATTTCAAAGCTGGATTATCTTGACTTCCAGTGAATGGGAGGCACACACCAATAGAGCCAACCAGCTATAAAACTTTACCACTAATTTCAAAGATGGATTATCTCGATCTCCAAGTAGATTATTACGCGTATGATGAGTGCACAATGAACACGCACCTTCAAACCATCAGATTTACTATTATAGTGATGCCAATAATTGGATGCAAAATCTGGCAGCTTAGTGGCGCAGGTTCTGTGTGTGATAGCAGTGTAGCACGACTTTAAAAACATCAACATCCACGGTCAACAAAATGCTAATACCATCCACAACTTTGTTCAGGGAGCTCAAGGCCCTGAATATCAAATCTCTCTCTATATTGTCTAACTCCAATAAAACCAATCATTATAACCAATCATTATCTAACTCCAAAAAACCCAATTGAATCTTGATTTTAATAGTACTTTTGAATTGGAATTCTTCAGTGTACATGATAATTTGGTTAGATATATGAATTCCTAAATCTTGGGATTATTAATATCATTTCGCATAATTAAATTACCCTATATTTGGATTCACTAAACCAAACACCATATGTCAGACTAAGCATTTCAGGGAATTCAATTCCTTGAATTTGATTACCAAATCAATGGAATTCCTGTGAAACCAAACAGGGTTTAATGCAAAATCAAATTTTAAATATGACAGAAGAAGAAGTAATGATAAAACTTACCAATAAGTTGAAACCAGTAACAGTTGCAAAAGAAGTAGCCATTGAAGCACCAGATAGTGAGAGTTCACCAAGATGACCAACAAACATAATTGAAATTAACTGTATACAGAACTGTAAGAGATTAACTGTAATAAGAGGTCCAGATAACCATAATTGTTTCCTAACTTCTTCAATAATAATCTCTGAATAATTATTCTTTCGATTCTTTTCTTCTTTTTCTTCTCTAATTTGAAATATTAAAGGAGAATTCAAACTGTCTTGTTCTTCCTTTCTCTCCATTTTTTGTTTTTTCTCACAGAACACAGTGAGAGTACTCAGACTAGTGGGAGAGAGACACTCTAAGGACTACAATAACGATCAAATAATTTTTTATTATTATTTTTTTCGTCTTTTTATGATTCAATTTTCCACGGCCTTCATTTTGTTTGGACCAAATCAATAGCGAGGCATTATTGAGTTTAAAAAAAGACACAAATAAGGCCAGGAAGTGAAGAAAGGTCAATCAGTAAAATATTTTGTTATTTGAGTCAGCTGGGCTAGTGATGGCGTCTCGGCTTGGCGATTACTCGCTAGGAACTAGTGACCCAGTGAACAACATTATATGTCATAATCTCAGTAATTCCGTTGTTAATAAAAAAGGTGAACATGTAAATTAAACTTGTTTAAATGAACGAAAAGCACGCAAGAAAGCGTGACCTTTGCTTAGTAACAAACACAATAGTAGCTACTCAGCATCGGAGTCTACATCAAAGAAATGCAAGTATGGAATATTTTCTGTTTTTCCATGATTTCTCTCTTCTCCAACCTCACTAACACTAGGAGTAACTGAACTAAGACTCTCTAAGTAAACCTCATCATATGCTTCCATATTTAAGCCCGAACAAATAAACAACTCTACCTCATTTACAAAGTGCTCCGTTCTTCCAGTCAAGAAAGGCTTGGCAGCATCAGATATCAACGCCTTGAACTCTTGTCTTTTTTGGTAGGGTGTTATATCACTTGAACATTCGCGTTCACTTCTGCAATAACAAAGAAAAATGTAGTCCTCTTGTCAATCACAAATGAAAACAATACAGTATTATGGACTTCAAAATTTCAGATTCGGATAGTGAAACTCACAATCTAACAAAAGACTCGATCACACCAAGTATATGGTGCACAATAATGTCCACAAGTATATGGTGCACAATAATGTCCACATCCTCCTCCTACAATAAGCAACAAGCAGAGTTCAGTTGGTTAGGACTTGAAAATCATTTGATCATGTTCAGTATAAACTTGACAGTCAAAATTTGTTTTCACAAAGTGTTGCAGGACCAAAAGAGCATAAGTTGTATAGCGTTTGCAACTTAAAGAGCTATTCTTCACTCACATAGTATGAGCAGGGTGTACCTGAGTTAGAGCTTGAATTTCCCTTTTCAACCAACTTTGGAGCCACTTGTTTAGTTGGAGATACCTACGGTGTTTCCAATACTTTGGAATGCTGAATTTATCGTAGATTGTGCCTAGCGCAGAACAAAATAAGACAACAAGCATAAATAACACCAACGAAAAAAATAATCAAAAGCTGCAACAAGCATAAAAATAACAGCAATGGAAAAACAATCAGAAGCTGCAACTTCAAAATTTCCAAACCAAATATTACTAGCACCCATTTGAAGGGATTTCTTAGGTTTGATATCTATAAACCATATGGAGATGAGTTGACGCCATGAAGATATCTGTGACAAAAGAACATCTTTCTACACCAACAAAACAACAACTCCTATGTTCAAGTCTTATCAGAAGTTGAATAGAACATGGAAAGCATGTCAAAAGTCGTTTTAAATTCTTAATTGTACTCGATAAAGGGTTAGAAGTTCCAAAGAATGAGCTGGTACATTTGTGATAAATATATTTCATAACATTCCAATTTTTGAATCGTCGCCATGTAAACCCCATGAAAATGTTTGCAAACCAGTCAACCTAACCCAACCAAGAACAATAACAAAACATATCCCATACTTTTACTACCACGATGACAATTCAAACTTACTAGGTGAATCAGCACAGAAAAAACATAAAAACAAGTAACGAATGGCAGAAGGAAATCGAAACATATTGCTTGAAAATTACCTGGTTCGCGATAGTAGCTTTGCAATCTAAACCTGTGAGCTTTCGAAAAGAATATGCTGCCAGAAAAAACAATCACCAATGACACTAATCAAAACATGTATAACTCACCAATTCCCCTAGCATACTAAAGAAAAACAATTGCATCACATAAACCACAAGACAATACTCTCCGCAGACGGCGGAGCTCTTAGAACATCGCGCCTAGCAGTCTGACTTCATGTAGTATAATGTATAATTAAAACCAACAACATGAAGAACACAAGGCTGAAATTTGAGCTACTACCTCTGCTTGGGAGGATCTTGATTAATGTAATGCTGTTGAAATGAAGTCCCATCATACCCATAAACTATTGAATAATTAATTCCCTACATATAAATTGAAACATATCATTAAGGCAACAACTTTCAAGAACAAACAGGAATTAGGGGAAATAAATAACACAATTACCTTGCAAAGAGGACATGTCAAAGTTGATTGTGATTTAGAGCTTAGCCTGCTAATATATATGGACCAATTCAAAATACACTTGTAACAAAACTTGTCTGTAACAATCACAGATATTGAATTTGATCAGATTTTGTTTTTCTGAGTGAAAACAAGAAATTATTGAATTGGGAGAGTGAGTGAGAGACTTACGGAAACAGCGGTCGAGGTAAGCTTCTTGTAGAAAGGATCCTAGACAGATAGGGCATGGGTCGAAATCTTTGGAGGTAGAGGAGGAGCGACCTTCGTCGTTCATGTTTGCTTTTTCTGCAGCATCTTCGGTTTCCGCCATGTCCTATGTCTAGCCGCGTCTGAATTGGTGATTTGGCGGTGCGGCTAGATGCGGCCCTTCTTTAAATGATAACACGTCTGATAAAGTAGAAAAAGATTTGAAAAACTGTTTTATTAATTAACTGTTTATCATTTTTTTTTATCCAATTTCCTACTTTTTTTCAAAAAGTGAAACAGTTACGGGAATTTAGAGGGGCAGGCTTTTTAGTTAAATAAATGTCAGAAAATAAAAATGCGCCACATACAAAATGTATGTGACCCGACCACATTATAATCGGGGCGGTGATTTGGAACATTTTGAACCTAATGCATAAGCAAAGTCAAACGGCCATGTTTGACATCACAGGCCCACGTTACCACATAGCAACAAGCAGTATGGTCATTTTTGGTTACAATCTAGCAATATGAAACCACTGGGTAGTGATCAATCCACAAACTAACCATAAATTGTGTTTTCTTAGTTTTGAACATTTTCTTTAATATTAAATCGGGAGATTTTTGAGTCAACTCAGTTTTGAAAAATCGGGTTAAAAATTCTTTAATTTCTTTCTCAGTCTATGATTTGATCTTACTTCTCCGTCTTTTAATCATTCTAGCTTATGATTTTCTACATGATTATGTAATTTTTCAACTATTTTGCAGATGTTTTCAGGTTTTTATTAATAAATTAATTGTCTAGGAAACTCAACACATCATTTTGGTTTTTTCTCAAAACTTATATGTCTAACTAATCTTCTTTCTACCTGTTTTGCAGTTTCAAGTAGTATTTCATTGGTGTTCCAGTGGTGGTTTTTTAGAAACAGTGGTGTAGGGGAATTTCAATTTTCCTTAGATAAGTGGTTCTTTCTCATCTGTCATGGATAAACTCAAGTCTTCAAAGATCGAATTCAGCAAATTCACAGTGATGGTTTTTTCTCTGTTAATGTCCTTCCATATGATGCACAAATCAGTGGGATTTGCTATTACTCATAGTGCTCGATTATCACAGATTCATGGTTACCAAAAGTGGAATCAAGATCATCTCTGCAGATCCAGAAGCTTAATGGGTAACATTGGTAATTCACCAATAAAAAAGCGTAATTAGTGGATTTCAAAATTTCAAATTCTAGATTACCTTTCTCAGAGTCAATATTCTATCTGAAATCTTCTGTAAAAATATGGGGCGAAGTATCAGGAACCTACGGACTAAGTTTGGTAGGGGGTTTCGTTTCAAGTCAAACCCTAACCCTAGTTTGGTTTATATAAAGTTCAAGAAGAAATGCCTCTCATATCATTCACTTAAAAACTCTCAAAGAAGAAAACTCACTAGGAATATGGCGCAACCAAACAACATGCAGTTAGAGGCATTAACCAGGAGGATGAAATCAACTAACCTCAACCTAGAGCAACTCAAAAATGCAAGAAGCAGTCTTATCTCATCAGTGGAAATCGATGAAGCAGCTACCAAATGGATGAACTGTCTTATAGGAAAGATCGTTCACAAGGATGAAGTTGAATATTATATGGAGAAGGTACAAAAAAGTCAAAGTAAGTACTATGGGACGCAATCTCTTTGTTTTCAAGTTCAAGACAAATGAGGATATGAAAGAAGTGTACAAGAGAATTCCTTGGGTCATCCGCTTCAAGTTGATTGTGCTGCAAGAATATGATAATACAGTTCAATTGGAAAATTATACATTCACTCACCAAGTTTTTACAGTAATATTTCGTAATCTTGCTTTTGAGCACGTTCATGATGGAATTATCGAGAAACTAATTCTTGATATTGGTCAAAAGGTTGAGTTGGGGGGATGAGAAGTGTTACAATCAGAGGCAGGGTAGCAACAGTAAAACTGTTAGTCGATCTCAGTAAGTCGTTAAAGAGGGGGGTGTGGATTTTTAATGCAACCAAGCAAAAAGTTTGGGTTAAGTATCATTTTGAGAAACAACCCAAGACAATATGTCCCCATTGTTTTGTTCTCGATCACAATGAAGAAACTTGTGAAGAGACGGCTTGGGGCATATACATTTATGGTCTGACAGAGAAGGAATTTGAAAATCTCCAGGCAAAATATGCCCATATGGTTGAAGAAATGTTGCAGAAACAAAAAGAACTAGGTGAAGTTGCTGCTGGGCCGAGTGGAGCATCTAATGGGTCGACCCATGAAAGTGATGATGGATCCGACCCGAGAAAGAATAAGAGAACAAGAGGTGACGCGATTGAAGATAACTATATTCTGTTGGATAGCAACCATGAGCAGCAAGGGGAGAACCAATCTCTTCAGAGTGATGGAGTTCATCATATGGACAATCCTGAAGTTACCTACAATGGGGAAGACTTGAACATGACAGATGCTGAAAATGGAGGAAGAAGTGAAGGATCCTACCACCAGAACACTGTTGAAATACGAATGCGCACTGCAAATAAGGTTTGCGAAAAACTTCTAATTTCTCTTGAATTTGTTTTATTTTCGATCAATTGTTTTAATTCCTCGTCTTATCTCTGGATTTATTGGGGTGATTTCAATAATTGTGTGATTTTGATTCCTATCTATAGAATTAGGTTTGTTTGTGACCTAAATTGGGAAAAAATGAAATTTCCGTCTTGGAATGTCCAAGGGTTTGGAAATAAACATACTAGACAACATCTAGGTGAGCTGATTAGGGCAAATGATCCTGATATGATATTCATGTGTGGGACAAAAACCATAAACCAGAAAATGGAGAAATTTACTTACTCTTACAATTATATGAACTACCTTTATGTTAATCCTATAGGAGCTTCCGGTGGTCTGTTTTTGTTGTGGAAGGATGGTATCCACATTGATATTGTTGATATGAATGTTAATTTCATCTCTGTCTTGGTTAATGTGGACTCTAGAAGTGGTCATACCCTGATAAATTTTATGTATGGTGTTTTAGATGTGGAGGATGGGATAGGCAGTGGAATTATCTGGATAACTTAGCTACTAGGTATTCTTGTCCTTGGATTATCATAGGTGATTTAAACTTCATTGTTAGACAAGAGGAAAAGGTTGGTGGAAATCCTATTCCTCAAAGTCAACTTGATAATGTTAAAAATCATTTAGACCATTTTGATCTTAGTGACCTGAGTTACATAGGTAACCCTTTTACTTGGAGTAATCATAGAGGGCGTGAAGCTCTTATTCTTGAAAAAAACAGGCTTGACAGAGTTCTTGTTAATTATTCTTGGTTTGATATTTTTTTTCAAATACAATAGTTTACCATTTGCTTAGTCTAGCCAGTGATCATGCTCCTATTCTTCTAGTTACTTCTAGAGAGGAAAATAACACTAGAAGACCTCTAAGATTTAACAAGTGTTGGTTTAGTGATAACAGGTGTAAAGACTTGATTGTAGAAATCTGGAAAACCAATGAAAATGGATCAAGAGCTTACAGACACACTAGATGTTTATACAATGTTAAAATGGCCCTAAGACAATGGAACATGGATTCATTTGATAATTTTCAATATCATATAAAAGATATCCAGACTCAATTAGATAATATCAGTAATAACATGAATGATGCTACTAGTATTGATAATAAGTCCAGGCTGGAAGAATCTTTAAATACTGGTATTCTGTCAGACAAGATTATTATATGCAGAGAGCTAAGGAAAATGTCCTAACTTTTGATGATAAAAATACTAAGTACTTCCATGATAAAGTTAAATTTAGAAAGAGAAGAACTCAAATTGAGTGATTGAAAAGTAGCATAGGAATCTGGTTAACTGACAAAAGCATGATAGCTAATGAACTTAGAGATCATTTTAGCAAAATGAGTATAACTACAAATCCTCAAAGAGAAAGTAGTTTTTTTGATACTATTATGCCTTGTATTTCTGATGAGGAGAATGAATTTTTGATAAATACCCCTACAGATGAGGAGATAAAAGTCATTGTCTGGCAAATGCAACCTTGGACTAGTCCTGGACCAGATGGATATCCACCTGAGTTCTATTAGCAAATGTGGGATACTATAGGGCCTGATACTATAGCTATGGTTAAGAGTTTTTTCCACTCAGGTTACATGCTTAAACAAATGAATCATAATTTTGTGACTCTCATTCCTAAAAACAATGCCCCTAAAACCCCTGCAGATTTTAGGCCTATAAGTTTAAGCAATGTTAGTTATAAAATAGTCTCTAAACTTTTAGCTAGTAGACTTAAAACTGTGATGGACAAATTCATTAGTCCTTACCAAGCTTCCTTGTTGTCCTCTAGGCAAATAACTGACAACATTGTGATAGCCCACGAATTAGTTGATACAATGAAAAAAAATAGAACCAAAGCTGGACTTATGGCCATGAAACTTGATATGTCCAAGGCTTTTGATAGGATAGAGTGGAATTTTCTAATTGATATCCTGAAAAAACTTGGTTTTCATACTCATTGGTGTAACCTCATTGAACAATGTATCTCCACAGTGTCAACTTCAATTTTGTTAAATGGTTGCCCTGGTGAAATTTAATATCCTACAAGGGGTCTTAGACAGGGAGACCCCTTGTCTCCTTACTTGTTCATTATTTGCATGGATGTGTTGTCTAAAATGCTTATTGATGCAGAAAGGAAAGGTGATATTCAAGGTATAAAAGTAACTACAACCAACCCATCTGTAAGAGCAACCACAGTAGACGATCAAACTTATAATTATGGTCCAGAGAGCAGACACAACGGGACGGAGTAAAGACTAAAATCTGGACCAAGACCAAATTTCAGACTATATTTGGTCCCCGACCAAGACCAAACCTATATATAGTCGAGCGGACGTATAATCTTCGTTTGTCACCGGGCGTGTATATAAAGTACGCTTCACATGAAACGCATGTATAATCTTCGTCCCACGAACATGCGTGTATATAAACTACGCCTCAATGGAGCGGTGCTGAAATGTACGCCCAACAGGGCGTTGCTGAAGTTTACGCCCCATGCCAGACGGTGATATAATAAACGCCCCAATGATGCTAACATTACACATACGCCTCAGTCAGGCGCTGATATAATCAACGCCTCAACTCGGGCGTGCGTTTAGTTAACGCCCCATGATGAGAGGACCTAATACCTCCGCCCCATTTGTAAATTCCAAGTTTCTGACAGTAGAATTTTTTGGATACGACTCTGACTCTAAACTAGCTGAGTCATGTATAGCCTAACATATTCATTAAGCCACATACGATTTGATATTACACGATCCAAGCATGCATGTAACTCTGCATGTAACAAACCCTTTATAAAAAGGTAAGATCAAAACTATAAAGCACTAAACAAACTAAAAATTAAGGTTCAAAAATTATGGTTCATGCCTCACGTGCCGTTTACGTTTGTGCAGCTGAGCGGAGATTATACCTACGCCTCATTCAGGCGGTCGTTTACCCATTCTCCCCAACAGGTGTGGATTATATCAACGCCCCTTCTCCCGGCGTAAACTATATGCACGCCCCACAACGGGCATAATCTTTATCACCGCCCCACAACAAGCGTACATTATATCTACGCCTCTGGCAGGCCTCTAAAAGGTCCTAAAAATTATCCCCGGCCAAAAACTTGGTGGGTCCGGAGATATGTATAAAATGAAGCGCAATGAAAACGGGGGCCTACAGTAATACCGCAAGTGCACGGTCGTCGGTTGTAGCTCGTGCAAGTACGGGTCGATCCACAGAGATCGGGTGTGTTTTGGAAGTGTTTTAGCTAATTGGGTTCCTAAATTTGCTTTGGGCTTAGTGGGTTTGATAACAATAGGCTTTTGATTAAGCCTTTGCTTTCAAAGTAAAAGTAAGATGGGCTTGACCTTTGGCCTTTGGAATGAACTGAGCCTTGTGCTCAGTTGGTCTTAAAATGAATTGAACTGGGCCTTAATAATGAATTTGGGCTTGGTGCCTTAATGAACTGGGCTTTGATTAAGCCCACAGTTGACTGAATTGGGCTTCAGTTTGAAGTGAGCTTTGGGCTCAGTTGGCTTTGATGAGGACCTGGGCTTTGTAGAGGAAACAGCAGCAGTAGTGGTAGCAGACAGCTGCAAATGGAGAAGTGAAGCCAACAGAAGGAGTGGAGTGGCAGCAACACAAGGCAAAGAAGAGAAAGCAGCAGCAGCAGGGTTGCAGCAGCAGCTGCAGCTGCACAAGCAGTGCACAGCAGCACAAGGCCAAGAAGAAAAAAAAGGCAGTTAACAGGAAAAGAAGTAGCAGCAGGGGAAGAAAACAGTATAATGCAGCAGTGCAATGCAGCAAGGCAAGTGCACAACAGCAGTGCAAGGCAAGTGCAAGAGAAAGAGGTGGCAGCAGCACAAGGCAATGCAAGTAGTAGCAGCATCAGAATGCACAAGCAATAAGAAGCAGAAAACAGTGCAATCAGCAAGCAACAGAAAACAGTGCAAGATGAATGCACAAGCAACAGAATGCAGCAAGCAGCAGAAAACAGCAGCAGCATAAGCAATTAAGACTGCACAGGGCAAAAACAAGGAACAAAGCAAATGAACCAAGGCCTAAGGCCAAGGGCAAGGATGATAGTGAAACTGAAATGAAGCAGAACTAAGGCACTCTTCTAGAGTGGGAAGAGAACTAGCTTGCTCATTGTCACTGGTGAGCACTAGTTTCTCCCCACTACTCAATCAACACAATGCATCAAAGCTTTAATCTAACACTTCATTACTTAACAGTGAACAACAACTAACAGATACATTAACATTGAACTAACATGGAATTGAACCTAAACAGGATACTAACAGGATATTGCACATTCAACAGGAACATTAACAGGATATGAAAATAAATGAAATTAAAACTAACACACATGAACAGAAACTGATGTGAAACTAAAATTGAACATTAACAGGAAAATAACACTTTTAACATATGCAGTGAAATTAGAATTGAAACATAACAGGGAATTAAAATTGAAACCCTAAATTGAAATCTAATTGAAATTTTGAAACCCTAAAATTAAACAGTTGAAATTGAAATTAAAATTAAACCTAAACTAACCCAATTTTGGGGGAATCTCGGCTAGCCCAAGAACAGCTTCTACACCAGACCCATCTCTTCTATTTATACAAAAAGTGTAAGTGGAACCCTAATTTTGAAAACCCTAATTTTTCTAGGGTTTGAAACTTCACCTAATTGACGTGACAAAACAGCTTCAAAATGTCGACCCATGCTTCTTCTTTCTTCTCTGCTCCTTCTCCATGTCTCTGTTGCGTCGAATCATAGCTATCAACCTAGTTCCTCGAGTTCACATGCCATCAGTGAGAGGCGTGAAATGGATGAACTAACTTGACAGTTAGGAGAGATGGTGGCGTCTGTGATGTCGGGGAAGTGGGTGGTTTGGCAGTGGAAATGGGGGTGAAGTGAAGGCTGGTACGGTGGAGGCAGGAGATGGTGTTTGGTGGTGGCAGGACATGGTGTCTCTGCAGAGGTGAGGGGGTGGAAGAGGAAAGAAAGAGGAGAAGAATGGGTCGAGTTTAGGGTATAGGTATAGGTTGCTAGTGTGTGAGGCGGATCCATCAAGAGATGATGTTTCGTGAGATGGGCCGTGGGATGTGAAGCTGGTTGGTAGATCGGACGGTGATACGGAGGCAAGCGGGTATCGACCGTCGGATGAATGGATACAACGAAACGGACGGTACTTGATGGAGTTAGGTACTGTAGTGTAAGGCGGAGGTATCAAACGTTGATGAACAGCAAGGGAGCGACCGTTGGATTCAACTACCATCTAATCTGAAGGCTTGGAATTTCAGCGCTGTGGTGCTTGGCAGAGACTTCAGATTTTGATGCTCTATGAAGGAGCGACCGTCGGATGCTTCTGAGAACTGATCTGATGGCTGAGAACGGAGGCGTTTTTGTGTGTGGAAAATGAGGTTGTGCGCACCATTCTTCGCGGCTTCCTTGCGTGATTTCTCCCGGCTTTTCACTACTTTTCTGCTCTTTTCGCTCCGCGACTCATCCGAACTTTATTTATTACCTAAAAATGCAAAATTAATTAATAAAAATATTTATTCTTGAAAACAATGAAAATACAGAATATGGGATAAAATGTAGAACTAATGCACAAAAGATGAGTTAAATGCCAACAAAAAGGGATAAATATATACAATATTTGGCACTCATCAGCCTCAGCGGGACGAACTTTATATGTACGCTCCATAACCAAGAGTAGATTATACATCCGCTCGACTAAATATACTCCTCTACCCTAGCGTCACAGTGCAGACTAAACTCATATTTGGTCTTTCATTTTGGTCTTTGATCTTTGGTTATAGTCGTACCACTGCAGTTGCTCTAAGTCACTTATTCTTTGTTGATGACTGCCTTGTTTTTATTAAGGCTAGTGTTAAGAATGCTAGGAATTTGAAGAGCATGCTAGAAAGATTTAGTAAGTTTTCTGGACAAGCCATAAACTTTGAGAAATCTGGGATTTCTTTTAGTCCTAAGACTGAACCTAGAACTAATTCTCAAATTCTCTCTGTTTTGAAAATTAAAAACCTTGGCTTGGCTGACAAGTACTTAGGTGTTCCACTGCTTCTTCAAAGAAACAAAATGGAGTCTTTCAAGCATCTTGAGGATACTTGTGATAAGAGGCTTGATAATTGGCAAGGTAAGTACCTAAATCAACCAGGTAGAACTATTCTTATTAAATTTACTTTAGGCACCATAGCTTCACATCATCTATTTGTGTTCCATATGCCTAAAAAGATGACTGATAAACTTGATGTTGTTCAAAGGAGGTTTTTCTGGAATAAGAAAAAGTCTGCTAGAGGGGGTAATCCCTGTAATTGGGATAATATAGCTAAACCCATTGAGATGGGAGGTTTGAATATTAGGAAAACAAAATATCTAAATACTGTCTTACTAGCCAAGTTAGCATGGAGAATGCTAACTGAATCAAATGCCTTGTGGATTCAAATCCTCGGGCATAAATATCTCCTTGATTTCAATCCTCTTCATGCTTATGTTACTGAAAATGTTTCTTGGGTGTGGAAAGGCATTTGTAGGGGTCATGAATTGGTAAGGAAATATTACTGTTGAGAATTAGGTGATGGTACTTCCATTGAGATATAGAAGGACAGATGGGTGCCAACTAATAATAGCCTTCTTAACAGTAATTTTGTTTCAAATTCTATGAAAACAGTTAACCAACTTATGATGCACGGAATTAATGAATGGATTGTAGATGCTCTGAATTGCCTTTTTGATAAAAATCTGTAAAATCAGAATCCCTTCCACTGGAAAGGACATTCTCAAGTGGGCTCCATACTGAAAAAGAGGGGGTCTAACAACACCACCCAATATTTCGCTTAGCAATCTGTATGGACTAACTCCGAAATACTTTGCTAGAGAATCAACTAGACAGTCAGACTCAATCTAGATTAAAGTATCTCAAGGAGTCAATATCTCTCACTTGTTTTGATTTACTCAAGCTAAAACAATGGCGAGTCTTTAATCAAATACAAGGAATAACTTGGACGGTACCAAAGACCAATATCCAAGGATCAATCAATATCAATCAACAACCAAAGGTTGGATTTCCAATTGATGATCTTAACGCACAACCTGTATTATTTCAATTATATAAAATATAATGCGGAAAAGAAATAACACAGACACCAGAATTTTTGTTAACGTGGAAACCGCAAATGCAGAAAAACCCCGGGACCTAGTCCAGATTGAATACACACTGTATTAAGCCGCTACGGACACTACCCTGCTACAAGCTAACTTCGGAATGGACTATAGTTGAACCCCAATCAGTCTCCCACTAATTCAAGGTACAGTTGTACTCCTACGCCTCTGATCCCATCAGGATACTGCGCACTTGATTCCTTAGCTGATTTCACCCACAACTAAGAGTTGCTTCAACCCAAAATCGCAGATTTGATAATAAACAAATCTGTCTCACACAAAAAAGTCTATCAAAGGATAAATCTATCTCCCACAGAAAAACCCTGGGTTTTTGTTCCGTATTAAGATATAAAATCAAGGTGAACAGGAACCAATTGATAATCCGGTCTTAGATTCCCGAAGAACAGCCTAGATTAATCAATCACCTCTCAACAATCCTTCTTGACTACACAAGCGGTTTGTCGAGGAATCACAAACAGTGAGACGAAGATGTTTGTGACTTCTTTATCTTGCCTATTGGAGAACTCTCACGATCTCAATCCAATCAAAGATTCTACTCGTACGCTAGAAGATGCAAGATCAGATCACACAACTACGATATAAGTAGTATCGGTCTGGCTTCACAATCCCAATGAAGTCTATAAGTCGTTAACCTGGATTTAGAGAAGAAAACCAAAGGTTAAAGGAGAATCGACTCTAGCGAGCGCACTAGTATCACACAGACGTGTGGGGATTAGTTTTGCACAACGCTATATGTCTCCTTTATATAGCCTTCAAATCAGGGTTTTTCCTTAGTTACAAAGCAATCCACATTGACTGTTAGATGAAAACCTGATTTAGATTCAAGCTAATATTTCTCAACCGTTAGATCGGAAACTTAGCTTGTCACACACACTTGGGTAGACGTTTACTGGGTTTGTGAAAACCATGCCCAAACGTGTACGTGTATGTTGGTTCAACATAGTAACCCAAAAGGTTAACCATATGAGCAATTCATATTAACCTAGTTCTTCTTCACCATAACTAGGTCAATTGACTCAAATGAACTAGTTAGAGAGTTGTTCAATTGCTATGAGATGTTATGTAACTACACAAGACACAATTGAAACAAAGATGATTCGATTCGATGAATCGGCTCATGAACTTTATAGCCACGGTTTGCATAAAGCATTCCTTAGTAATTTAAGTTTCATGTTCAGAGCACATGTTTGGATCATAACCACTTAAGCTCACAAACAAGTTCGCGGACTTAAGGAAACCGACAGAGTTTTCCAAACTCAGCAGAAAATCTCGGCAAATAGACTTTCACCAGTTCGCGGACTAGGTTCGCGGAATGAGTTCGCGGACTAAACACGCAAACGAGTTTTTGGAAAATCCCAGCAGAAATTCTCGGCAAGAGAACTTCCGTCAGTTCGCGGACTGAGTTCGCGGACTTGGCAAAGCCAATTCCTCCGGTTTATCTCAATCAACAAAGTTCGAAAACTTCGGATTAAGGAATACATGGTTATGTAATCTAAACTCTCATTCCAATCATTGAGACATTCTCAGAGGACGTTATATAGCCGTTATTCACAGACCGTTTCACGTCAGAGCAATTCTCAAAGTAATTGAAACTTTTCATGACATTCGTCACTAGGTGAAGATAAACTTGATCAAAGCGAAACGCTTTACCAACACACGATTTCGAGAAAAAGATAACTAGTGAATACTCAGCTCGAAATGTCAAATGTGTATGATCCAGTCTATATAGCATACGACTTTTTGTCTCATAAGAAGTAGGAGATAAAATAGATAGACTTTTGAGTGATAGATAAGTTCAAGTCTCCACATACCTTTTTGTTGATGAAGTTCCACGGTTCCTTTAGTAGATCTTCGTCGTTGTATGATGAATCGCCATGAAGTCCTTGAGCTCAACTACACTTTTTTATCCTAGTCCGAGACTTAGATGTAATAGACTAGAAATCAAGACTCATAGTTTTGATCACTAACATTGACAAACATGCTTGATATAGCAACACATGCGAGGTCGACCAAGCTATGCTCTAACAATCTCCCCCTTTGTCAATTTTAGTGACAAAACTATTAATACATATGGAATACAAAAAAGATAAACTTTAGTGTCTCCTATTCCATAGTCTAATCTTCAACTTTCCTTGAAATCTTCGTCCTTCCAAGTACTCCAATGATCCCAAAGGTTGTAAGTTTAGCACCACCGTTGTTGAAGATCCGTACCTATAACAATGAGAGAAATCGAGATTCTCGATCATTATTATACAATGTCATAGTATCATTATGTAACATCAAAGTCCAATTGCATCACGAATTTAACAACAATACTATGGTGATATGTATCACTCCCCCTTAGTCAATACTCCATCTCGATCATGGAAACCACTCCCCCTTACACAATGATCCGAAAACCATATGTATTTGTAGTGTGAACTACATTATTTCTCCCCCTTTTTTTCAATAAAATTTGCAAAGGTAAAAGAACGGGACCATAATGAAATTTCCACAAGAGACATTTCATAGACTAAAACAAAAAATACATACCAACTTAATTTAGATGCAATCATAAAGCCGAAGCTAAATGCATTCATCAAGGAGTTTTAAGATATAAGATAACCCCTATAAAATTCCACAGTCGCACACCCCGCAAGATATTACCATTAAGCACAAGTTCAAAAGAACTCTCCCCCATTTGATGTCATTCCCGAAAGAACAACAAGAGCGACCTTAATTTCGAAAGAAAAGAAGGATTTTTTTAATTGGACACCAAAAACCATGGAAATGATTTTTTATATCCAAAACTCAACCAAATTAATCACAAGTAAACCCATGATTAATTTAATCGGAATACGCAACTAAATTAAACCACAAAAGTGATCAATTTGATTGATTGTGCTCAACATAAGAAAACTCACGGAGCTACGACTATAACCACACGGAGATGACTACCTTAATCGTTCAAATACTCAATATAAGGAAAACCTTACAGAATATACGACTACATCAACCAATAGGACATGATTAGTATAGACGTTCATATACTCAACACAAGAACTTGTGGAATATATGAAAAACTCAACTAGATTAATTACAATAGAACCTATAATTAATCTAATTGGAATACATAACCAAACTATTCACCGAAGCAATCAATTTAATTGTCAAAAGATTTTGCTCGACAAAAGAAGACTTTCATAGCAAATAACTAAACAACCAATCAAGATGATTAATTTAGTTCAAGAATGCTCAACATATATCATCTCATGGAACAACCAACAAGGCCAATATTAATCGACATAGTTGTAAGGTGCTCAACATAAGATACACAATAGAGCCTTCACGGTAAAACATAACAAAATGGATCAATGAAGATCAATACCGTGGATAACATACAAGGATCTATTCTATTTTCCATCACTATTTGCATAACGACATAATAGACTTTATCCTTGTCAAACAAAATATTTCATCATATTTTCCATCAAATAAATGAATGCATAGGCATAACTTTTGTAATTTGTCAAAAGTCCATTCGTCCTTTCATCAATACGAATATCAATTTATGAACGACTTTACTTTTGACATAATATGGGACCTTCAAGTTCACGGACGCAAACAATACATATCCCATAAAAATATTGCAATACTTCAAAACAGATTAATACTGCAATAATATCATCCTCCAAATATTTTTAGAATTTAAAAACCAATAAACCTAAAAAATAAACATAAGAAGATGAAAACAAAAATAGCTATGTGTAGTCACAATCGTCGTTATTCATGACGCTAGTTATTCTTCCTACTAAATCAAAAAGAATACTTACTAGGTATTGTAGATCTTTCTCAGGGCATCTACAAAGAACTCCTTCTTGTTATTGAAAAACCCATTGATTATGGGATCGTTCAATTCCTCTAAATCTTCAGAAATATCAGTTAACTCACTAAATTCCCTTTTTAGATCACGCAAGGTATTCTTGGTTAGAGACAACCTTTGTTCATAGTGAGTTATTTCTTCCACAGAGGAAATGATTCGAGATTTTAAATCATTTCTCTTGCTGATGAAGTCTTTCACCATTTCTCTAAAATGATTATCAGCACGACAAACAGAAAAGAGACAGTTAGAGGAAGAACTTTTTATATTGATTGTGGACTTCTTCTTTATCATCCTTGAGGAAGTAATTCCTTTGTACAGATATACGTTGACTGCTTCTACTGCATTACTTTTGGAAATGCCTCTAGTTACAGGAGCCATGAAAACATATGAGAAGAAAGAAGAAGATAAGAAGAATTATAAGTGTCAAACCCTAATCCTTGACACGGTCTTCCACGGTTTAAGGATCCATAATCAATATCGTTAGCAGGAAATTTTCTTAACAACCATAGATACATACTTGAGCCACAAGATGCAGAGCCTCAACCTCTCAAGCTAAGAATGAGGATGCAGGCGTCTCCGATCTCAACCAGAGACAAAGTGAGCCGGATGCTCCCCTTTCTTGTCAAGGCTTGTTGCATAAACAGGTTTCCTCCTCCTTCTGATTCTGGAAGCATTGGTTTTGCACGACCTTTGATTATCCAGATTCAACTTTTGCATGTTCTCTTATAGTTTATAAATTCTTTTGTTCCCCTGCTTGAACCTCCAACACGTGTTTTGAACATGATTTGCATTTCCACAAAACGAACAAATCGGTGATCCTTTGTCTTGTTGAAGTGCCTTCTGTTTATCAAAACTGCCATCCTTTGTTTTCCTGGACACTTAGGAACATAGTTGACGATACCTGCAGTCTTGCTCTTAAATCTTAAACCATTAGTGTTTCCAAAGGATTTCTGACCAAATAACATTGCTGAGATTTTATCAGAACTTCCAGATAATCGTTGAAGATCATCTTTGAGAGTATTAATCTCTTTTTCCTTTAGAAAAATGGTCCTGGTGAGTTGATCATTAAGACAATCTATCTCAAGATCTTTCACTTGGATTAAAGATTCCAGTTTCTTCAATAAAGCTTTTAATTGAAGATTTTCTTGAAGGACCTCTTTGTTCAAGAAATCGAAAATCTTTGTGTCACTCAATTTCTGAATCAGATTTTGAGTGTATGGAGGTTTCTTCCGCGAGAGCTGTAGATTCACATCCAGCAGACGTATTCAAGACGTCGACACAAAGAGATTTATCTTCCATAGAATCTTTAGAAGCAATAGCTGACAGGGGATGTTTATCACATCTAACGCTCCTCTTTATAAAATCCTTGATCCTTTCTGTTAACAACGGTTTATTGAACCAATAACCAGATGAACAACACTCATCAGCCCAAGATAAGTTAGAGGATTTACTTGTCTTGGAAATAACGTTGAATGCAAAGGTTTGGACAAAATTTGGATCACGAATTGTTACCTGTACACAGGAGGTATTCGTGGAAGGAGTGTTGAAGTTGTTTCCTCCATTGATGGCATGTTTCTTAGAAACGTATCTCTTGTCTTCAAATACAGTTTCTAAGATATCTCAGGCTTCTTTAGACTTAGTGCAAGTAGCCACATAGTACTGAAGATCTGGGGTAACGGCATGTCTGATAGCATTTAATCCAAAAGAGTTTTGCATTGCAGCAAGAGATTCTTCAGGACTATAACTACCAACATCCTTTGGTATAGATACATCGTCTTTTGTATTAACCGGAGGATTATAGACTTTAACAATACATACTCAGGTTTGAAAATCACATGCTTGAAGATAAGCACACATTGCAACTTTTCATGATGAGTAGTTTGAGCCATCAAAGACTGGTGGTACGTTAATAGAGATAGCACCTCTGTCCATAGAGTCAGATCGCTACAAACACGGACTTGTTAGGTCATAAACGTGTTTGCCTACTCTGATACCAATTGAAAAAGTGGGGGTCTAACAACACCACACAATATTTCACTTAGGAATCTGTATGGACTAACTCCGAAATACTTTGCTAGAGAATCAACTAGACAGCCAGACTCAATCTAGATTAAAGTATCTCAAGGAGTCAATATCTCTCACTTGTTTTGATTTACTCAAGCTAAAACAATAGCGAGTCTTTAATCAAACATAAGAAATAACTTGGACGATACCAAAGACCAATACTCAAGGATCAATCAATATCAATCAACAACCAAAGGTTGGATTTCCAATTGATGATCTTAACGCACAACCTGTATTATTTCAATTATATAGAATATAATGCAGAAAAGAAATAACACAGACACCAGAAGTTTTGTTAACGAGGATACCGCAAATGCAGAGAAACCCCGAGACCTAGTCCAGATTGAATACACACTGTATTAAGCCGCTACAGACACTATCCTACTACAAGCTAACTTCGGACTGGACTATAGTTGAACCCCAATTAGTCTCCCACTAATTCAAGGTACAATTGTACTCCTACGCCTCTGATCCCAGCAGTATACTGCGCACTTGATTCCCTTAGCTGATTTCACCCACAACTAAGAGTTGCTACAACCCAAAATCGCAGACTTGATAATAAACAAATCTGTCTCACACAAAAAAGTCTATCAAAGGATAAATCTGTCTCTCATAGAAAAACCCTAGGTTTTTGTTCCGTCTTAAGATATAAAATCAAGATGAACAGGAACCAATTGATAATCCGGTCTTATATTCCCGAAGAACAACCTAGATTAATCAATCACCTCTCAACAATCCTTCTTGACTACACAAGCGGTTTGTCGAGGAATCACAAACAGTGAGACGATGATGTTTGTGACTTCTTTATCTTGCCTATCGGAGAACTCTCACGATCTAAAGCCAATCAAAGATTGTACTCGTACGCTAGAAGATGCAAGATCAGATCACACAACTACGATATAAGTAGTATCGGTCTGGCTTCACAATCCCAATGAAGTCTATAAGTTGTTAACCTGGTTTTAGAGAAGAAAACCAAAGGTTAAAGGAGAATCGACTCTAGCGAGCGCACTAGTATCACACAGACGTGTGGGGATCAGTTTTGCACAATGCTAGATGTCTCCTTTATATAGCCTTCAAATCATGGTTTTGCCTTAGTTACAAAGCAATCCATATTGACCGTTAGATGAAAATCTGATTTAGATTCAAGCTAATATTTCTCAACTGTTGGATCGAAAACTTAGCTTGTCACACATACTTGGGTAGACGTTTACTGGGTTTGTGAAAACCATGCCCAAACGTGTACGTGTTTGTTGGTTCAACATAGTAACCCAAAACGTTAACCATATGAGCAATTCATATTAACCTAGTTCTTCTTCACCATAACTAGTTCAATTGAATCAAATGAACTAGTTAGAGAGTTGTTCAATTGCCATGAGATCTTATGTAACTACACAAGACACAATTGAAACAAAGATGATTCGATGAATCGGCTCATGAAATTTATAGCCACGGTTTGCATAAAGCATTCCTTAGTAATTTAAGTTTCATGTTCAGAGCATATCTTTAGATCATAACCACTTAAGCTCACAAACAAGTTCGCGGACTTAAGGCAATGGCATAGTTTTCCAAACTCATCAGAAAATCTCGGCAAAGAGACTTCGCCAGTTCGCGGACTAAACACGCAAACGATTTTTCGGAAAATCCCAGCAGAAATTCTCGGCAAGAGAACTTCCGTTAGTTCGCGGACTGAGTTCGCAAACTGAGTTCGCGGACTGAGTTCGCAAACCGAGTTAGCGGACTTGGCAAAGCCAATTCCTCCGGTTTCTCTCAATCAACAAAGTTCGAAAACTTCGGATTAAGGAATACATGGTTATGTAATCTAAACTCTCATTCCAATCATTGAGACATTCTCAGAGGACGTTATATAGCCGTTATTTACAGACCGTTTCACGTCAGAACAATTCTCAAAGTAATTGAAACTTTTCATGACATTCGTCACTAGGTGAAGATAAACTTGATCAAAGCGAAACGTTTTACCAACACACGATTTCGAGAAAAATATAAGTAGTAAATACTCAGCTTGAAATGTCAAATGTGTATGATCCAGTCTATATAGCATACGACTTTTTGTCTCATAAGAAGTAGGAGATAGAATAGATTGACTTTTGAGTGATAGATAAGTTCAAGTCTCCACATACCTTTTTGTTGATGAAGTTCCATGGTTCCTTGAGTAGATCTTCGTCGTTGTATGATGAATCGCCATGAAGTCCTTGAGCTCAACTACACTTTTCTATCCTAGTCCGAGACTTAGCTATAATAGACTAGAAATCAAGACTCATAGTTTTGATCACTAACATTGACGAACATGCTTGATATAGCAACGCATGCGAGGTCGACCGAGATATGCTCTAACACATACTACAATAGTTTATTTAGTGTTAAATCAATATATAAGTGCATTATGCAGGAGTTTCATGGCTCTGTAATTGTATCCTTCCCCTGGAAAGCTTTGTGGAGTCTTAATCTTCCTCAAAAGATTAAGCATCATATATGGAAATTCTTAAATGACCGTGTTTCAGTTAGAAGTAAAATTACTAGGTTTGTTAAAGATATAACTAGTGACTCCTCTCTATCCAATCATGAAATTGAAAGCCTCAACCACTTGTTTATTGAATGTGAAGTTCCTAAAAGAATTTGGTTTGCCCTTGATGCTAACATCGCATGAACTATTGCTAATATAAATATGCAGAATTGGATAGCTACCTGGTTTCAGTCCAGTAATGTATCCAGGGATGAACATGAGAAATATGTTCAGTTTGTTAGCTTTGCTATATGGCAAATATGGAAGTTGAGATGTTTTGTAGTGTTTGATAATGGAACAATTCAAATATCTAGTCTTGTAAGACAAGCAAATAAGGACATAGCTGAGTGGACTGAAAACTCTAGAAAATGTATATCATCTAGAACCTCTGTGAATCAGACAAGGGATGTAATACCTTGAAAAATACCAAATGGGTTTGATAAAATCAATTTTGATGCTGCTTTCTTGAAAAAAAATAATTATATGGGTTTAGGACTAATGTTGTTTTCTGCTGCAGGGCAATTTGGAGGAGCTCAATCAGTTGCTGGGATAACTCTGGATGAAGAGCAAGCTGAAGCTCTTGCAGCACTAGCGGCTATAAAGTGGGCAAAAGATTCAGATGTTGAAAGACTACATTTGGAGGGTGACTTCCAGAATGTAGTGAAAGCAATTAATGGAGAATTAGATTGTGTTAGATGGACAAACAATAATGTAATCCAAGACTTTCGAAGTCTTTTAGTAAGTTTTAGGGATTGGAAATGCACTTTTGTGCGTAGAGAATCGAATGAAGTTGCCAATAGCCTAGCTAAGAGGGCTAGAATTGATAGAGTAGATCAATGTTGGATCTCAGATTTACCGTTTTGGTTAAAATCTCTAATCAGAGAAGAACTGAATGTAGTCCTACATTAATTCTTTTTGAATGAAATTTCTTTCTTATTAAAAAAAAGAAACCGCTGGGGTAGCAAAATTTGCTAGATTACTAATAGTAATCGGACAAGTCATGGTTGATGGAACTACAGGTCGTATTGATGGTAAGTCATTGTTTAGCGCGTGGCAACTATGTTTCCGCCTAGATTTTATTACTTGTTTAACTTCGATTCTTAATTGCGTTGTTTGATATTTTGTTTGAAATCTACAAATAAAATTCACTCTTTAATTCAGTTTTAGATGGGAGTTCGTGACGAGGAGTGTAAACCTTACTTCGGACAAATTCCAGCTCAATTTTAATGTGCACCCTCTTGTAGGCATGTTTCCCACTGGCTCAATTTTAATATTCAAAACTAGAGTCTTGGTCTCAGTGACGAAGACTTAAAACTTAGGTCTCAGTCGCATAAGACTTGATTATCTATTAGCCACAACCTTCGTTGTGCTCATTAGTCATATCAAGCATGTTCTCACTTACTCATTAAGGGTCACAAGCTCATCTTCATCAGTACAAATACAAAACTCAAGCGTACTAACAAGCCTCGAAACCCGAGTCTCAGTCTCATAGACATGTTCGGATCTAATATCACGAAAATGATTCATACTAACTTGTAACAAAGCTATACTTCCACAATCACTACTCAAACTTACTAGATGAATCAGCAGGCAAACAATATAAAAAATAATGAACTTCAGAAAAAATCAAAGCATATTGTGTTAGAGCATTGGTCGGTTCAACCCACAAGCTTTGCTATCTCAAGCTTGTTGTCAATGTTAGGTGATCAAAACTATATCTTGATTTCTAGTTTACTAAGTCAAGTTTCGGATAGGTTAGAATTGTAGTTGAGTATCAGAAATCACCCTTGAAGATTGACGAAGACATTTGGAGATCTTCTGGATCAGGTATGTGGAGAGTAACCATTTTATTTTATTCACTATACCATCATCTTATCTATCGAGACTATGTCGTAAGATTAACAAAAAATGTGTTTCGAGTCAAGTTTGTCTTGTGAAAAATCTCGAAATATGATTTAACGATTAGATGTTCAAAGGTCCTTAAAAATATTTGTTCTATGAATTAATTTGTGGATCAATTGAAAATTTCTCATGCAAATGATTATATTACTTGTAAATGTTTCAAACATCATTAGAGAGATATATGAACTTACTGGAATTTCTACTCAGGTAGGTTGGCGAGCTCAGTTTGCAAACCATAGATATATGAGATACAGAAATACAGAAGGTTGGCAAACCAGTTCGCAGACTACAAGATCAGTTGGGAACTGTTCACGAACTCGGTTGGCAAACCGTGGTGAACTGATTTTATAAGTTGGATTAATTGGCTCGCAGTTGGCGAACCCAGTTCACGAACTGAGATCAATTAAGTTCGGTAGTCTAGTAGGGTTTGGAACCCGGTTCACGAACCGTAACACCCTGACTCGTGAACAAGCCCTTCGGTTGGCAAACCGTTATACCAACTGTCCCAATAGATTTCCTAACTCATTTTACTATTGTAAGTCTAGTAATCCATTATAATTCTAGTAACAACTATAAAGAGTTAGCTAATTTATGAGTAGTTACCATAATTCAGAATTATTCTATAAAAACTAAATAACTATTCAAAGTGTGAGGTTGTTAGTTGTAAATACCTAACACACTTTATAATAAATAACTAATATAAATATTTCTACCCAAAATCCAAGTATATCAAGATCAAACCCATCTTTATAACTCTTCATCACTTTTATTGGTAACACACTTATACATACCTAATACATGGATTTATTTTTAATTTTTGAAAAATCAAAATAACATTTAAGTTTTTTATTTGGAACCAATTAAAATTCTAGAACCACATAATAACTTAAATCCAAAAACTAGTCGGTGTGCGGAACCAAAATTTAGTTCTACCTTTGTTACAACCATGGTCCATGGTCGACCCTAGACGAAACTAAAAGCAATAACACTGGGAGACTTGGCTACTTGAACATCTTAAATTTCTCTCTCTCTCTCTCTCTCTCACTCTCTCTCGAGCACTTATTCTTGTTTCCCCAAGCAAAAACCTCTCCACATCGCTGATAATCCATAGCCACCACCACCTTCACTACGAATTATTTCAGAGAAGCACTGAAGAATAAGAACCAAGGATCTGAAGATGTAGGAGTTCGAAAATTATTCAACAAAAAAATTCAAAAAATTCGGAGAAGACAAATCCCTTCGTGAGAAACAAATCTATGCTAACAATTCAATATCAAGGTATGTAATTATGACGGAATCGGTGATTAGATCACTTGATTGACTCTGATTTGATTGTCAATTTGTTTTTGTTCTCTGATTTTGATTAATTGCATGAATTAGGGGTTTTATAAGTTGGGTAGAATATGGGGATTTTCTGGTTGTCTGATTAGATTAATTTAAAAAATATCATGTTTCTGTTCTTGGGAGGTGAGTGGTGGGTGTGGTATTGATTCATGAAATTATAATCAATTTTTTTTGTTCATAATGATGTTCCTTTATGAATCAATTTTGTTTATATAAAATCCTAATCCTAACTAGAATATGAGTGAATCTGTTAACTTTTGTTGTTTGTCCATGGTACTGAAGACTGATAAAATAGGTTACTTTATGATGAATTGAGTGAGAATTCTGAGGATTTAGGTAATTTTGGAGAGTAACCCAAAGGACAGTAGTGTTAAGAGATTTTTTTGCATGTAGGATTCGGTAAGAAAATATAGTTTTTAGATGTACATCAGCATATAATGTATGAGTAAGTAATGAAATATACTTGAGTTGAGATTGATTGAAGCTTATTAATTCGCCCAAATTATTGATTCTAATTTGAATGTGTTTGATTAGTTGAGATTGTATATCATTTCCGTTCTTTCTTGTTTTCTTGATAGGATCTGGATGCTTATTTTTCGATTCAGTGAGTGAACTTTGTACTTTAGTAGTCTTGAAATTGGTAGGAGTCCCCTTTCGGAGTTTCTGTTCCAATTTTTGTAATAATCAATTGGTGTTGGCCTGAGTGTGGTGGGTGTTGTTTGCAATGAAGACAAACAACATCTTCTGAAATTTGTGTTTCATGTATATCAATGTTCATGTTTTTTGTGTTGTTAGTTGGTTTAGAAAATTGAATACCATTCCCTGTACATCTGAAATTTGTGCTAGAATTCCAAAGGTTTGTCTACTGAATTAAGAATTTGTTACATCTTTCTCTTTCTCCCTCATTTCGAAGTGGTACTGGTGTAAAAGATTTCTGAGGAAAACTAAAATGCATGTACTTTGTGTATACTTTATATTCTCCACCCATACCAACCACTGGAGCGACACTATTCCCTTCATTGATTGAGTTGCAAAATGGATTGACTAAGATCTTTTTTGCAAAATAAGTTGCTCGACTGCTCTTCCACCTTATATCCTCCCCTTTAGTTCAGTATCTTGGCCTCTTTAGTTGTCATCAATAGATATCTGTTTCCAGATTTACAGTTATGCATTTCTGTCCATATTATCAGGTTGAAGTACTTTATACTGTCTGATCTTAAATCCCCCATTTTACTTAAAAATCTATAATTGTCAATGATGTGGATTCAGTAAAGATGTAGATTTTTTTTTTTAAGCAAAGGGGAATAAATTAAACTTAAAAGAGATCCCTCCCAGAGCTATCTGTTACAGTTGGGTTACAAGAAGTAAAATTCGAATCTAAGCATGATAAATTGAACAATTTATATGTTATGACTGATTCTGTGTACATTGTTGTCTTCCTATTCCTTCCTCTGCCAAAGCATATGCGACTTCATTTCCAGTTCTTTTGGTGAATGAACTGAATCTGGAGAACGACCTTGCCATTTCTCTGTGACAGCATATTACTACATCTTTTGTTATTCCTTATTTCCTACGGTTTTATATGAAAAGTTCTAATACGCGATTAACACATCGGTTCCTATCAACAACCGTTTTGGTAATTAGAATTGTATTCATTTCTCTCTGTATTGAAATTTTGTATTTGAGACTCGTTATATATGTATACAGGACACCAAGAGATGAATTATAAAATCGAAAAAATATTAAAAATTCTATTTGCATGGTTATTTGAATTATGGTGTGTTGCCGTAGAGTGTAATGTCGAGATGCATACCGCATTGCTGTCACCTGTTCACACCCCAACACTCATATGATGTGTTCTATTCTTGTTGATTCAGAATTTATACAACTGAAGGAGAACGGCTTTCAAATGCATGTATGCAAGATGTATGTGGTACCGAGAATCCAACATCCTTTTTGTAGGGTTCTTCTTCATACTCATATGTTGTAATTTATACTAATGGACGCTTGCCATGGCAATGGAACTACCTAAGTAACACACAACTCAGCCTCTGCTCCCTTGTTACCAACTCACGAGGACAACAAGTCCTCTTATCCAGTGGCGTGTTGTTTCAATTACATATGCACTCAAGTAGTTTGGGAATGAGCCAGTGGCGTGTTGTTTCAATTACATATGCACTCAAGTAGTATGGAAATGAGTCAGTAGCATGTTGTTTCAATTACATATGCACTTAAGTAGTTTGGGAATGAGCGGTGTTAATCCTAGATTGCCTAAGAGAACATATAGAGTTTAGGCTATAAATTTGTACATCTCTTCAATAATGCTAAGTTGATATCAGATGACCGTTTATGTTGCCTAAGTTGAGTTCCCGAGCAAACGGTTAGACAAGAGGGTGATTATAATATAGTCAGAGCAGCTAACCCCTATGTCTGCAAGAATTATAACATATGAGACATCTCTGTTTATATTCGTCCATTTCTCTGCTTATTGTGTATGGTACTTTCTATTGATTTGTCTTCTAATTTTTTCGAATATTTCCACTGAAACTGTTGATGTGTCTCAGGCGAGGAGCGATTGTCACAACATTTATTGTATGTTATGCTCTTACTTTGTTCATTTTTGGCTATGTGAGAGGAGGGTTATATTCCAAGAGTGGTGGTATGTTTCTATGACTCACTCCTGGGACATGTTTGGTTTCCGGATATAAAACAGATGATCCATTGCCTCACTTTTTTCATTTGAGTGCTTTGGGATTGGCAATGCACTGAATATAATTGCCATATGTTGATACCTATGATTTTACGCTTTCGTATATCACTTCCTTATATGTGCTAATTTGTCGTTCTAGACTTTAAAGTGGGATAGAAAATGACTGTAAACTTGCTTGAAGTCAGTATGGTTTCTACACTTCTACTTGTTGCATTATAAAATATGTCAAGCTTGCTTGATTTCAGAATGGATTCTCTTCATCAGTTGAGGTGAATTCACCGAAACTTATCAATTTATGAGTTTGGGGTTTCTTATAACATGCATATATTAGATAAAAGTTAATAATTTCCCATGGATATAGTTCTGGATACGAAGATTTTAATGCTTAGACTATAGTAAATGATCTGCAGCCTTTGCTTTCGTTGATCCTGGCGAGATCTTTTAAATATTTGTTTTTTATTTACTGAATCAGGTGTACTGATCGAATGTCCACATACTTGGCTGATCCCAGCAGTCTCCCACTAATTCAAGGTACAATTGTACTCCTACGCCTCTGATCCCAGCAGTATACTGCGCACTTGATTCCCTTAGATGATTTCACCCACAACTAAGAGTTGCTACAACCCAAAATCGCAGACTTGATAATAAACAAATCTGTCTCACACAAAAAAGTCTATCAAAGGATAAATCTGTCTCTCATAGAAAAACCCTAGGTTTTTGTTCCGTCTTAAGATATAAAATCAAGGTGAACAGGAATCAATTGATAATCCGGTCTTATATTCCCGAAGAACAACCTAGATTAATCAATCACCTCTCAACAATCCTTCTTGACTACACAAGCGGTTTGTCGAGGAATCACAAACAGTGAGACGATGATGTTTGTGACTTCTTTATCTTGCCTATCGAATAACTCTCACGATCTAAAGCCAATCAAAGATTGTACTCGTACGCTAGAAGATGCAAGATCAGATCACACAACTACGATATAAGTAGTATCGGTCTGGCTTCACAATCCCAATGAAGTCTATAAGTTGTTAACCTGGTTTTAGAGAAGAAAACCAAAGGTTAAAGGAGAATCGACTCTAGCGAGCGCACTAGTATCACACAGACGTGTGGGGATCAGTTTTGCACAATGCTAGATGTCTCCTTTATATAGCCTTCAAATCATGGTTTTGCCTTAGTTACAAAGCAATCCATATTGACCGTTAGATGAAAATCTGATTTAGATTCAAGCTAATATTTCTCAACTGTTGGATCGAAAACTTAGCTTGTCACACATACTTGGGTAGACGTTTACTGGGTTTGTGAAAACCATGCCCAAACGTGTACGTGTTTGTTGGTTCAACATAGTAACCCAAAACGTTAACCATATGAGCAATTCATATTAACCTAGTTCTTCTTCACCATAACTAGTTCAATTGAATCAAATGAACTAGTTAGAGAGTTGTTCAATTGCCATGAGATCTTATGTAACTACACAAGACACAATTGAAACAAAGATGATTCGATGAATCGGCTCATGAAATTTATAGCCACGGTTTGCATAAAGCATTCCTTAGTAATTTAAGTTTCATGTTCAGAGCATATCTTTAGATCATAACCACTTAAGCTCACAAACAAGTTCGCGGACTTAAGGCAAATGGCATAGTTTTCCAAACTCATCAGAAAATCTCGGCAAAGAGACTTTCGCCAGTTCGCGGACTAAACACGCAAACGATTTTTCGGAAAATCCCAGCAGAAATTCTCGGCAAGAGAACTTCCGTTAGTTCGCGGACTGAGTTCGCAAACTGAGTTCGCGGACTGAGTTCGCAAACCGAGTTAGCGGACTTGGCAAAGCCAATTCCTCCGGTTTCTCTCAATCAACAAAGTTCGAAAACTTCGGATTAAGGAATACATGGTTATGTAATCTAAACTCTCATTCCAATCATTGAGACATTCTCAGAGGACGTTATATAGCCGTTATTTACAGACCGTTTCACGTCAGAACAATTCTCAAAGTAATTGAAACTTTTCATGACATTCGTCACTAGGTGAAGATAAACTTGATCAAAGCGAAACGTTTTACCAACACACGATTTCGAGAAAAATATAAGTAGTAAATACTCAGCTTGAAATGTCAAATGTGTATGATCCAGTCTATATAGCATACGACTTTTTGTCTCATAAGAAGTAGGAGATAGAATAGATTGACTTTTGAGTGATAGATAAGTTCAAGTCTCCACATACCTTTTTGTTGATGAAGTTCCATGGTTCCTTGAGTAGATCTTCGTCGTTGTATGATGAATCGCCATGAAGTCCTTGAGCTCAACTACACTTTTCTATCCTAGTCCGAGACTTAGCTATAATAGACTAGAAATCAAGACTCATAGTTTTGATCACTAACATTGACGAACATGCTTGATATAGCAACGCATGCGAGGTCGACCGAGATATGCTCTAACACATACTACAATAGTTTATTTAGTGTTAAATCAATATATAAGTGCATTATGCAGGAGTTTCATGGCTCTGTAATTGTATCCTTCCCCTGGAAAGCTTTGTGGAGTCTTAATCTTCCTCAAAAGATTAAGCATCATATATGGAAATTCTTAAATGACCGTGTTTCAGTTAGAAGTAAAATTACTAGGTTTGTTAAAGATATAACTAGTGACTCCTCTCTATCCAATCATGAAATTGAAAGCCTCAACCACTTGTTTATTGAATGTGAAGTTCCTAAAAGAATTTGGTTTGCCCTTGATGCTAACATCGCATGAACTATTGCTAATATAAATATGCAGAATTGGATAGCTACCTGGTTTCAGTCCAGTAATGTATCCAGGGATGAACATGAGAAATATGTTCAGTTTGTTAGCTTTGCTATATGGCAAATATGGAAGTTGAGATGTTTTGTAGTGTTTGATAATGGAACAATTCAAATATCTAGTCTTGTAAGACAAGCAAATAAGGACATAGCTGAGTGGACTGAAAACTCTAGAAAATGTATATCATCTAGAACCTCTGTGAATCAGACAAGGGATGTAATACCTTGAAAAATACCAAATGGGTTTGATAAAATCAATTTTGATGCTGCTTTCTTGAAAAAAAATAATTATATGGGTTTAGGACTAATGTTGTTTTCTGCTGCAGGGCAATTTGGAGGAGCTCAATCAGTTGCTGGGATAACTCTGGATGAAGAGCAAGCTGAAGCTCTTGCAGCACTAGCGGCTATAAAGTGGGCAAAAGATTCAGATGTTGAAAGACTACATTTGGAGGGTGACTTCCAGAATGTAGTGAAAGCAATTAATGGAGAATTAGATTGTGTTAGATGGACAAACAATAATGTAATCCAAGACTTTCGAAGTCTTTTAGTAAGTTTTAGGGATTGGAAATGCACTTTTGTGCGTAGAGAATCGAATGAAGTTGCCAATAGCCTAGCTAAGAGGGCTAGAATTGATAGAGTAGATCAATGTTGGATCTCAGATTTACCGTTTTGGTTAAAATCTCTAATCAGAGAAGAACTGAATGTAGTCCTACATTAATTCTTTTTGAATGAAATTTCTTTCTTATTAAAAAAAAGAAACCGCTGGGGTAGCAAAATTTGCTAGATTACTAATAGTAATCGGACAAGTCATGGTTGATGGAACTACAGGTCGTATTGATGGTAAGTCATTGTTTAGCGCGTGGCAACTATGTTTCCGCCTAGATTTTATTACTTGTTTAACTTCGATTCTTAATTGCGTTGTTTGATATTTTGTTTGAAATCTACAAATAAAATCCACTCTTTAATTCAGTTTTTGATGGGAGTTCGTGACGAGGAGTGTAAACCTTACTTCGGACAAATTCCAGCTCAATTTTAATGTGCACCCTCTTGTAGGCATGTTTCCCGCTGGCTCAATTCTAATATTCAAAACTAGAGTCTTGGTCTCAGTGACGAAGACTTAAAACTTAGATCTCACTCGCATAAGACTTGATTATCTATTATCCACAACCTTCGTTGTGATCATTAATCATATCAAGCGTGTTCTCACTTACTCATTAAGGGTCACAAGCTCATCTTCATCAGTACAAATACAAAACTCAAGCGTACTAACAAGCCTCGAAACTCGAGTCTCAGTCTCATAGACATGTTCGGGGCTAATATCACGAAAATGAGTCATACTAACTTGTAACAAAGCTATACTTCCACAATCACTACTCAAACTTACTAGATGAATCAGCAGGCAAACAATATAAAAAATAATGAACTTCAGAAGAAATCAAAGCATATTGTGTTAGATCATTGGTCGGTTCAACCCACAAGCTTTGTTATCTCAATCTTGTTGTCAATGTTAGGTGATCAAAACTATATCTTGATTTCTAGTCTACTAAGTCAAGTTTCAGATAGGTTAGAACTGTAGTTGAGTGTCAGAAATCACCCTTGAAGATTGACGAAGACATTTGGAGAGATTCTGGATCAGGTATGTGAAGATTTAATCATTTTATTTTACTCAGTATACCGTCATCTTATCTATCGAGACTATGTCGTAAGATTAACAAAAAAGGTGTTTCGAGTCAAGTTTGTCTTGTGAAAAATCTCGAAATATGATTTAACGATTATATGTTCAAAGGTCCTTAAAAATATTTGTTCTATGAATTAATTTGTGGATCAATTGAAAATTTCTCATGCAAATGATTATATTACTTGGAAATGTTTCAAACATCATTAGAGAGATATATGAACTTACTGGAATTTCTACTCAGGTAGGTTGGCGAGCTCAGTTTGCAAACCATAGATATATGAGATACATAAATACAGAAGGTTGGCAAAACAGTTCGCAGACCACAAGTTCAGTTGGGAACTGTTCACGGACTCAGTTGGCAAACCGTGGTGAACTGATTTTATAAGTTGGATTAATTGGCTCGCAGTTGGCGAACCCAGTTCACGAACTGAGGTCAATTGAGTTCGGTAGTCTAGTAGGGTTGGGGAACCAGGTTCACGAACCGTAGCACCCTGACTCGTGAACAAGCTCTTCGGTTGGTAAACCGTTATACCAACTGTCCCAGCAATGTTTAACAGATGTTCAAAGACTTATTAATTTAATATGTTTATCATTGCTAGAACTCTCTCAAACACTTCTAAGACTTCCCTGATCACTTAAACACTTATGTGTGTGAACTATGATTAATTTCTTAAGTTTAAATGAACATCAAATACCTTACAGTTCTTTGGCTTACTTGCCAAACTGAACAATCATTATACGCGGTTCAGTAAGCGGACCTATGTGTATATAGTCTTTTATTATAGTTTGAAGACCTAATTAGTTTGCTTGATTCTCAAGTTATCTTAGCTTGAATTCTAGCTAACCCTGGTCTTTGAAAACTATAAACAGAGCATCTCTGTCAATTACAATCCTTGAAACTTTGTCCTAGTTAATTCTAGAGTCGCCTCTATTGACCTTTTAGGTCTACGACTAAAAAGACTTCGCTTGGGGATTCGTGAAGTCAGGTCTGACTATATTTACCTTGATAGTTCGTGAATCTGATCTTGCTTTCTGTTATCGAGGTTTTCATAATCTGTTTCAGGAAAGATAGATAGTAATCGCAAAGTTCACTTCATCTCAAACTTTGTGATTCCTCAAGATAGATATCTAAAGACTGATCTTAGTTGATCTTTCGACGATTTTTCTTGAGATGTGGTTAAGAATCTAGGATGCTCTTCGGGAGTCGTAAGTTCCAGATTTGTGAGGTTTGCTAGCTTGTCTATTGCAAACAGATTTCCACACCTTGATCATCTATCTAAACGGAAATCAAATAGGATTACGTGTTAGAGGAAGATTGGTATCAAAAGTCTTCACTTCGGCTGAAGCAACTCTTAGGATGTAAAGGACGTCAGTTAAGGGAAAGCACGTAGAACCTTGCGAGGTTCAAGAAACGTAAGGAGTGCGATGGTAACTGAATCGCTTGGAGGGTGGATTCGGTCTCAACTACATTCCAGTCCGAAGTCCGATAGTAGGCTAGTGTCTGTAGCGGCTTAATATAATGTGTTTTACCTTTTCCGTATTATATTGTTTATCTTTATAATTGGATTTACACGGGTTTGTACGTATTCAATCTAAGTAGATACGTCCGCTTAATTGTAATCGATTATGAGACTTGTTTCTTGTAGAATTCGTATCTTGAAAGATAGATAACAAGTTTAATCATTTAGAAGAATTCCGATTGAACTATTTGGATACAACTAGATTGATTTTGGATATTGATTTTTGAGATCGTCCAAGTACTCTACTTAACAATTAGGTTCAAGGACCTTGTGTCTAGATACATACTAATTGAGTAGAGGTTGAGATATTAACTCTATATACATATTGTTAATGATCATTAAGTTGGTCTACTTGCAATTGTATCAAGTTTTGCCTATACAGGTTTCCGAAACGAAAAAGTTGGGTATGTCTGGTAACCCCTGCATTTTAATATTGCTTGAAAATTACCTGGTTCACTGTAGTAGTTTGCAATCTAAATCTAGCTTTCAAAAAGAATATGTTGCATAAAAACAAGCGTAAGTGAGACACCAATTGCCCTGGCATTAGTAGCATGTTAAAGAAAAACAATTGCGTTAAAAAAACTATAACACAATCCTCCCGGCAGGTGGCAGAGAACGATTAGAATATATCTCCGAGCAGTCTGACAACGATAACTCATGTACCACAATGTATCACATATTACTTCAAAGTTTTAGTACAATCGGTCTTTGAGGGAGGGAGGTAACAATACTATCCATTAACATAACAACCATCGAGGGTGATTTTCGTTGGGGTTTTGTTCCATATACAAAACCATATGGTTGAAAACAGACTTTTGGTAACAGTTTTGAAGCAGAAACAATGATTTATTGCTGTCAAAATCGTGGCTAAAAGGCTATTTTGGGAATAGAATGTCTACAAGCTTTACTTGGATAAAAAACTTGTTTGACAATTTGTAGGAGTATTTTCCAAGTTTAGGATTTCCTAATTAAGGTGTGAGACTATTCTTAGAAGTTCTCTAAGACTGGGAGAGCAAGGATGTAACTACTATATAAGAGCGTTTATATGGTGAAGAGAAATCATTATCTTGTAGAATCCTCTTGGAAACTTGGCAAAAGGTAAGGGTCATTACCATCATGTCCTACAATATTTGGTGATGAGGAAAAATATAGGCGAGATGAGTGACTAGTAGAAAGAGTGGGTACCGAATAAATCTAGGATTTCTAGGATTCATATAAGAGAAGCTAGAATTCATGATGTTCTTCATGTTCTTGTCTAAAGTCGAAGCAACCATGGATGTGGAGGTTTATGGAATGAGAAGAGGTACTTTTCGTAATATGTCTTGTTGTTTCCAAATCGTTTATCGCTAATGGGTTATATAACTAGTTGATTAACTTGTTATGATAATGAAAGATTGTCGGGTAGTTTTGGCCGTGGATTATCCTACAAATAGTGGGTGAACCACGTAATCTTTGTGCCGTGTGTGATTATTTATTATCATGTTGATTATATATTCATGCTAGTATTATCAATCATGTTAATTTAAAGATGTAAGTAACATATTCGAGCTAGTTATCTAAAGTAGGACGTTTCATGAAATTGACTTCTATAGAAACATGCCGGTTTGAGATGAAAGTAACATCTGTTTCCCGATAACTTTGTCAATCTATAAAAGCTCTAAAAGAGTATTTCATAAGTTGTTATCGCTATGGATCTTCAACAACAAAGGTGCTGAAATGTTCATATGCAGAACCATAGAAGAACTTGAAGAACCAAGTATTCAAGACTATGTTGAAGAACCAAGAAAATCAAGTATGGTAGATTTTAAGCTGAAAGGTTTATTTATCTTGAATCCATACATACTAATAGTTCTGTTACTAAAATTGACCAAAGGAGATATTGTTAGAGCACTGCTCAGCCGAACTCGCAAGTTATGTTATCTCAAGCTTGTTATCGATATTAGATGCACAAAACTATATCTTTATTTCTAGCTACTAAAGTTAAGTCTCAGACTAGGATTATAGTATGGTAGTTGAGTATCAGACAACACTGAATAACCTCAAATATTGAAGATTGAAGATCAAACTAAGACATTTGGAGAACTTCATCGACAAAGAGGTATGTGAAGACTGAAGCATCATATTTACTCATGAAATTACTATTCTATGTTTATGATACTATGTATTATGATTTTAGTAGATTTAAGAAGAATTTTCAAGTCAAGTTTGTCTTGTTGAATATCTCAAAATATGATTCAAGAAATGGATGTTCATAGATCTTTAGCAATCTTAGTTAAGAACAATTTAGTGTTCCAAAACTATTTTTGTTTCATGTTGATCATCTAAAAACTCTCTTTCAAATCATTGAAAGAGAGTTTTCAGAACTATTGAGATTTCACACACAGGGTAGGTACGCATACCTAGTACGCAACCCTAAGCATTTGAGTTCGTGTAAAGGGGAAGGTACGCATATCCAGTACACATACTCCCAAGGGCCCGAGTTCGTGAATTACTTAGGTTATGCAGACCCAATACACGTATCCTAGCACCCTTGAATTTAAGAACTATTCCATAGGTACGTGTGCCCCTACACATACCTACCCATCACGAATTAAGAAGATGCTTATCAACTATTTTCACAAAAATATGTTTGGCATTGCTACAACTCTCATAAGACAAATTTGATCACTAAATCATTGTGTTTGTGTATCATGGTTTAAGTCTTAAGTGTCATTGAACATGGTTATGATTATACATTCTGGCATATCTCCCACCAACTATCGTTGTACACGGTTCCAGTACCCGGACCATATTGTATATTCTTCTATGTAATTTTCAAGACACACTTCTCACATGCTTACATGAATTCCTCATAAGAATTTCATTAAAACAAAGAAAGTGTTCGCTTGAATCTCAAGTTATCTTAGCTTGAATTCAAAGATACCTATAGTCTTGAAAGTCTATAAATAGATAGACTTAAAATAGCCGGGAATTCCAACCCTTGACACTTTTGTGTCCTAATTCCTTGCATCCTCTATTAATCTAGGTTACCTTTGAGAAATATAATTAGGTTTACGACTTAAAGACTTCACTTAGGGACTCCTGAAGCCATGTTCGACTATTTTTTTACCTTGATAGTTCGTGTATCCTGATATTGTTCTTATTTATTGTCCAGGTTTTAGTCAATCTCCAATCAATAACAAGATACATAGAAATCGCAAAGTTCTCTTCGTATCAAACTTTGTGATTCCTCAAGATAGATATCTAAAACTCTTCTTTGTTATTCGGTTTAAGATTGTTCTTGAGAGGTAGTCAGTAATCCAGGAATTTCAGCTAACTGAGTGTAAGTGTTCCATATTTATGAGGTTTGCTAGCTTTGTCTATTGCAAAGAGATTTCCAAGCCTTGATCTTTCATCTAAACGGAAATAAAATAGGCTTATATGTTAGATGAAGATTGGTATCAAAAGTATTCACTTCGGCTGAACCAACTCTTAGGCTGTAAAGAACGTTAGCTAAGTGAATAATTGCGTACATCCTTGCGAGGTTAAAGAGACGTAACGAGCACGACTGCAGCTAAATTGTTAAGAGGGTTAGTTTGGTCTCAACTACATTCTAGTCTGAAGTAAGCTAGTGTCTGGTGTCCTGTGTTTTTCCTTTTCCACGTTATATTTTTGTATTCCTATAATAGGAATAGTACAAGTAGTATGTATTCAATATAGGTAATTTAAGTCCTTATTAATTGTGATCAGTTAAGATACTTGTTCTTGTAGAATTCATATCTTGAAAGATAACAAGTTTCATACTTGGAAGAATTCGGATCCTCTTGATTTGGATACGAATAGATTATTCTTGGAAATTGATTTGTGAGCAAGGTAGTCAATATCGGTTGTACATGCCGATATTACAGGTTTTTATCGGGTATCAGAAAATACCTATACGATATCGAAAATATCGACGATACAAAGATGGAACGATAAAAACGTTTGTACAGGCTGGTACAGGCCGATATATCGGTTTTACCTATACACCGATAATATCGGTTCCAATATCATCTTTGGTTAAGATGAAACCTATGAAGGGAAAATTAGGCATTCCAATATCATTTGTGGTAAAGATGAATTCTATAAACTGAAAACTAGGCACCATCAATTACCAAAATCACCACCAAATAAAGTGAATAAGTTTTTCGAGCAACGTGCATCTAGTCTAATTACAGACAAGTACAACGTGAATTAATTAGAGAATGTAAGAAACCCTAATATATTTAAGATATAAAATCAACGACTATACGTAGGATATAAGATGGACACCATATATACTCGAGGAGGAATTTGAATGGATTTGGGTTTTGATGTGGATGACGGAAGATAGTGGAGAATTTGAGCGGTTGTTATTGACTGTAGTTATATTTGTGATTGTTTCAACTATAAAGCAAGGATAATAAGAAATAATTTACCGGAAAAACTGGACAACAGTCACAACACGTAAAATTTTGTGACCTTATGATTTAGAAATGTGCATGAGATACGTGTATGATTCTTATTATTTTTCTAAGGTCTTATAAATATTTGAAATTCTGATTTTAATGATGTATCATCGATAAAAACCGGTAATATCTTTTGTATAGGTGTATCGGATCCGGCCGATACGAGACCGATACACGATATTAACTACCTTGTTTGTGAGATTGTCCAAGAACTTTTCTACACAATCAGGTTCATGGACTTTGTTGTCTAGACATATTGATTGTAGAAGAGACAAGAGGAAACTTAATAAACATCTTCAGATCTATTTGGAATTCTGTCAGGTATTGTCCATACAGGTTGCCAAACGAAAAAGTTGGTGGTGCACTTGGTATCCTCTCTTTTTCACTTAAAAACACAAAAATCATGCTTTAGCAGCATATATATTATTTTTCTTAAATCTACATTTAAACATTATGCTTGCGTAAAACTTGTCTATAATATAGACTATAGTTATGATTTTGATGTTTGTTTTCTGTAATAATCATATAGTTGAGTTAGTATCCATAAATCGTCAAAAATGTACTCCCTTTGTCCTAAATTATTAGTCCGCTTTGACTAAGTCAAGATATTAAGGAGACCGGAGGAGTGCACAAAACTACCCCTATTAAATGATATATTATTACTAAAATTAAATGATATAATTGTAATATTTATAGAAATATTTAAATAGAAGATAAAAACAATTTTTTTATGGATTGATTTATTAGATTTGTTTCCTATTGAGGACGATATCATTTAATATATATTGGTGATATTTAAAATGATTTTATAATTATAAATGTTTGAAGGATATATTTGAGAGTTTGACTAAAAAATATGACTATAAACAGAAGCTGGACAGTATTTTAGGACAGACGAAAATAGAATAGAGAACAGAAATTTTAGGACAGAGGGAGTACTCTTTTTTCTTCGTTTCAGTTTTTAACAAGGAAACATCTTGCGGACATTAAATTTCTATTCAAAATGTGGACATTATACTGAAAAAACGGGGGTCTAACAACCACACCCAATATTTCGTTCGGCAATGTGAATAGACAAACTCCAATATACTTTCAAGAGAATCAACTAGACAGTCAGACTCAATCTAAAGAAAAGTATATCAAAGATTTTATATCTCAATTTCTCAATTCAATCTGCAATCAAAAAAATAGGAATTTGCGAGCCCAATTGAATAAGAGAAATAACTTGGACGGTATCACAAACCAATATCCAAGTGTCAATCAATTCAGTCAACAACCAAACGGTCGAATACAAGAACTGATTCAACTTAACGCACAACCTGTGATATTTCTATTATATAACAAAATATAATGCGGAAAAGAAATAACACAAACACCAGAATTTTGTTAACGAGGAAAACCGCAAATACAGAAAAACCCCGGGACCTAGTCCAGCTTTGAACACCACACTGTATTAAGCCGCTACAGACACTAGATTACTACCAATGAACTTCGGACTGGAATGTAGTTGAGCCCTAATCAATATCACACTGATCAAGATACAATTGCGCTCCTTACGTCTCTGAACCCCAACAGGATTCTATGCACTTGATTCCCTTAGTTGATCTCACCCACAACCAAGAGTTGCTACGACCCAAAGTCGAAGACTTGATAAACAAATATGTCTCACACAGAAAAGTCTATTGGAATAGATAAATTTGTCTCCCACATAAATAACTACGAGTTTTGTTCCGTCTTTTGATAAATCAAGGTGCACATGAACCAATTTATAAACCAGACTTATATTCCCGAAGAACAGCCTAGTATTATCAATCACCTCACAATAATCTTAATTATATGGAAGCGAAACAAGATATTGTGGAATCACAGACGATGAGATGAAGATGTTTGTGACTACTTTTAATCTTACCTATCGGAGATAAATCTCAAGCAAATATTAGCAAAGATAATACTCAATCACGATAGTATAAGTAAGATCAGAACACACAACTATAGAGAAAATAGTTGGGTCTGGCTTCACAATCCTAATGAAGTCTTCAAGTCGTTAACCTACAGGGTTTCCTGAAAAACCTAAGGTTAAAGGAGAATCGACTCTAGTCGCAACTATTATCACACGGGAGGTGTGGGGATTAGGTTTCCCAGATGCTAGAGTTCTCCCTTATATAGTTTTCAAATCAGGGTTTGCAATCTAAGTTACCTTGGTAACAAAACATTCAATATTCACCGTTAGATGAAAACCTGTTTATATTCAAGCTAATATCTTTCAACTGTTATATTGAACTTATCTTGTTATACACAAATGAAATGTACCTTCATTTAGGTTTGAGTAACCGTACCTAAATGTGTACACTAGGTTGGCTCAACAATAGTTAAACGAAGTTAGCTATATGAACACTCTCATATCAACCTTATTCATCTTAATCACAACTAGTTCAAATGACTCAAATGAAACTAGTTATAGAGTTGTTCAATTGCTATATTCTCATAGAAGTATACAAGAACACAATTGAAGAAAAATCGGTTTGATTCTCTCGAATCAATTCATGAACATTGTAGCCACAGTTTGCAAGGAACACATTCCTTATTATATAAATGTATTAGTTCATGAACAAACCGATTTTAGAACATTAACCACTCAAGTATGCAAACGGGTACGCATACCTAAGTAGCCAGACTGAGTTTGGGTTCGCCAGTATGCGAACGGGTACGCATACCTCCAAACACAGCAAAAGATTCTGGACCCAAACCTTACGCCTGTACGCGTACCGGTATGTGTACTTAGGTACCCGGACTTTGAAAAACCAATAGGTACGCATACGGGTATGCATACTATGGTTCCCGGACATGGATAACATATATGCAAGTATGCATACTATGCTTATATCCAACTGTTCTAAACTCTATCTCAATCATTGAAATATTCTTAGAGGATGACAATAGCTGTTTTCACGAACTATTAGCATCAAAGTAATTTTCAAGTTATTGAAATAATCATAACGAAACATTCCAAGTCTACACCAAATGATTGTATCACACAAACCATGTAAGATGTTACTCGGCGACTTTCACATGATCATCTTTTGACTTTCGTCAAGAATATAAGATGAACTTGATTGAAGCGAAAGCTTACCAACACATATTTCGAGAAATATGTAAGCGAGTTAAACTCAGCTCGAAATCTCAAATGTGCATAATGGAATACTATATATTAATACGACTTTTGTCTCAATATAGGAGATAGAGTAGAAATAGACTTTCCAAGTGATAGATGAGTTTTAGTCTCCACATACCTTTTGTTGATGAAGTTCCAGAAGCTCTCCTTAGAAGCTCTTCGTCTTCAATTGATGAACGTCGTGAAGTCTAATGCTCAACTACACAATTTATCCTAGTCCGAGACATCACTATAAGTAGACTAGAAATCAAGACTTATAGTTTTGATCACTAACATTGACAAACAAGCTTGAGATAGCAATGCTTGCGAGTTCGACCGAGCAGTTCCCTAACATATACTTTTTTTCTTTCGTCCATATTTTTCTTTTCCCGTTGGGTTTTAAAAGCAAGGTTTTAGTGAGACAATTTATTCAACATGTGGTCATCCTATGTGGAGTTGTATAATTTGGGCTGACTAGTGGATTCCTATATTTGATTAAACCAAATGAATATAACCGTCCCTTGGGATTTGGATGTCCTTGTGATCCACATAAGGTTTAATCACAAATACAGTTTTGTACATGTATTATAATGTATTCGTATCTTATCACTTTGTTGAAGAAACAACATTAATTAATTCTACACATTATCTCGAGAATCTAGCAATCAATGGAATGAGTCTCAATGTGATAAAGAAGAACGTAAATAACAATAGTATTATTCAAAAACAACACCGCTTGTGTCTGAAGGATGACTACAATCTTTTGCATTCAAGAAATAGGGAAATCCTGACTCAAAGATCTGCAATCCAAGATTTAACTAAAGTACTTATTAGGGGAAGCATCATAGTAAAAGATATTTTACTGGACTATCACGTTGTACTCTTTTTCCTTCGTCAAGGTTTTTTTCCATTGGGTTTTCCCCTGTCAAGGTTTTAACGAGGCAAAAAATACATCTCCATCTTTGTTCTAAGTTTCCACACAATTGTATTATTTTCCCTTCAATCAAAATTTGTCCCTTCGAGTTTTCCGAACAAGGTTTTAATGAGGCAATTAGCTTAGATACAATGATCATCCAGGGGGAGTGTTATAAATATAGGTTTATTATGTAGATGCCCACTTTAGTGGGGTTTTATTGCTTGGGTACCAAATATATCTAAAATATATAAATCGAACTTTAAACCTTAGTATTCTACACACCTTAATAAGATTTATCCTTTCTGTTTCTCTCTTTTTTCAGTCTCCTTTTCTATTCATAATAAAAACTAATTTTTGTGGGACAGGGAAAGTATTATTTAGCACGTCATCCCGACTTGAACCTTTGTTAAGTTTATTACTTTAACAAGATTATAACCAAATCAAACATCCTAACCATACAATATGAAAAGAACTACGTGTTCCATACTTTAAATATGAATCCCCTTCCATACACACGGTGACACCGCATCACCTTTTTACCCTCCGATCATAGAATCCAATCTCGTACACACTTCTTGAAAGAGTGAGCACAAAAAAATTAGTCATATTGGTTGGGCTAAGCCAACACAAGTATCTGTTAATTTTTTTATTTTCATTTTTAATATGATCTCAAAATGGAAAATAATATATATTTTATCCTAAATTCAGTTTCAAGAAAATAATAACATCGTGTTTTTTTTTTTTTTTTTTTTTTTTAAGGAAAGAAGGGCTTAAAAGCCCAACAAATTTATTGAACCCCTCATTAAACTTGAGATTTGAAGATACACATCACGAAGGAGAATTTATATTCTACCAATTGTTTACATTTTCGTGGAAAGCATATTGGCATAAAGAGTGAGCCAAGAAGTTTACATTTTTAGCAACATCAGTGAATTTAATATTAACAAAAGAAGTCGATGTTTGTCGGATTTCTAAGATCATTAATCTTATACTCCAATTCATATCACTTATGTCTCATAATATTGTTTTTGTTACATTCAGAGCATCTCCTTCAATTGTCACCCTGCTTAAAGATAATATCTTAGCCAATTGAATACCCAATTTACGCACTAGAGCTTCAACAAGAAGAGGGAAGTAGAATTGAATGTAATTGAACCACAATCCAAATAATACCCATTGTGATCTTGTGCAACAGTTCACGCGGAACCGTTATTCCAAATGAAAGTAGCTTTTACATTTACTTTAATGAAAGGATAATCCGGTGCAGCCCATTGTAAGACACTATGACTTCTTAGTCTTGTCACACAGTTAGGAACATCTTTTGACTTACTAAATTTAAAATCATGTTGAGCTTTTTTCATAATTAAATTTGCAGAGACATTTTCATTGGAAAAAAATCATATCATTCCTCATCTTCTATATATTCCACAATATACGACCTTTCAAATGAAACTGATGTCGAAGTTGTGCTCCATCCACTGCCTTATAATGTCCATTGGGTTCCCAAAAAAAAGTCTCATGAAGGAGATCGAAAAAAGAATATTCGAAAATCATTTTAGAGAATGAGCAAGTAAAAAACAGGTAGAGAATTATCTTTTCACTTTCACCACAATAATTTCATGATGAAGACTGATAAAAATTAATGAGTCTATGTATGTTTCCTTTAACAGCAATACCATTATGAATTAATCTCCTCAAAAAAATATGGATAAATGAACTTGATCAGGCAAAGTTTCAGTTCTTGGAAGCAGATGTTGTAGATGATTTGGTACCCAAGGACCATCCAAAATACTCACTTTATTACCATTAGATATCTGACATAACACTCTATTTTCTAGTGTTGGTCTTACTTCCATAATACTGTTCCATATTACAGAAGCTTTGATGCTTGAATCCGTAGCCTAGAATGATTGACCTTTTAAGTATTTTGTTGATAACAATTGAACCAATTTTGCATCTTTATTTTCCAGAAATCTCCAAACAAGTTTGCAGATAAGGGATTTATTCATCATTTCAATATTCCGAATACCCAAACCTCCATACTATTTTTGAAACTCCATTTTCTCCAGTTGATAAAATGTAACACAATTCATAGTGAGATAGTGAGATAAGCCAACAATACCCATCAGATGAAGCATATCTTCAAGAAATGACAAGTTGACTGTTGTACGCCTTAGCCATGTTGAATATTGAAGCAAAATTCCCAGTCATAGATTGAGAAGAATTCATACAATGCGACGATTCTTTTGCGATAATAATATTATCCGAGATTTGACGCCTTGGTACAAAAGCATTCTGAAACTAACTGACGAAGGAATCCAAAAGCATTTCCATCGAATTTTTGCAAAAATTTCATAAAAAACATTACATAATGATATTAGTATGTAATCCGAAGGAGATTCAAGGCTTTTTAATCTTTGGTATAAAGTAATGTTCGTGTGGTTAAAAAGCTTAGGAAAAATATCATATTAAAATATACTTCTTAATGCATTTACCACATCATTACAAACAATATTCTTACATTTCTTATAACAAATAGGTGAGTAACCGTCTGAACCCGGTGTAGTATAATAACCTATTTTCACAACCACTGACCAAATTTATTATTGAGTGGGAACTCTCGAGATTGCTGCATTATCCACTTCAAGAGAGGGGCACAAACTTTGTAAAGAGAAATGAGTTTTATCTTGAGTAGCAGGTTATTAGAAAAGCGACTGAAAGTGATTAACTAAAACTCTAGATATCTCCCCCTGATCTATCACTCATGAATTGTCGTCTTGTTTCAGATGGATTATATTATTTTTCCTTCTTCTTCGTTGAATAAACAAGTGGAAATGTCTTGTGTTTCTATCCCCATCTTTAGCCCAAAGTTTCTTCATTTTCTGATCCGAGTACGTTGTCTCCATAATCATTAAGTTGAGTAATGATTAATTTTTCTTGTTGAATAAAAGCAGCACAAGGTCTCCATGATTGAATCTTTAGAAGTTTATTTTCCAGAAACAATATTTTATATTTTACACAACCAATCCTTCTACGGTTCCAATCTATATTAAAAGTACCTAGATTTTTTAATTTATATTGGATATCATCACCCCATCTTGCAACCAACATTGGATGACTTTTTCAAAGAATTATGGATGAGATAACCAATAAGCTTCAAATTTGTAGTTTGGAGGAGCTCTAGGAGTGTTTCTGTAAGTATTCAAGAGAATTGGTGCATGGTCACCGACCAAACAAGGAATAACCCTTGCATTGTGAAAAGCTATACACCACTCTGGATTTTCCATAATTCTGTCCAGACGTTGTCGAATTAATCCCTCCATATTGCGACCATTACTCCATGTATAAGCAGCACCTTTAAAACCCAAATCTATCAAATTATTTTTCTAGATAAAATCATTAAAAAATATATATTAGAATTATGGACCGGAAGACCATCAAAGTCTTCAGCACCAGAACAAATTGCGTTGAAATCACCGATGGAACATTTACATCCTTGATAGTTTTGGACATAATAAGTTAAACTATGCAAGAAATTTTCTCTTTGAGTCACAACAACCGGTCTGTAAATACAAAAGAGATGCCAAGATTTTGTGGACCATCATTGTGCACCACTGCATGAATGAGATTTGTGGGACTAGAGATAACCTCAATACTAATTTCTTATTTCAATAGCAGCCATAACTCTCCACTCCTTCCAACTGAAGAAACAATACAATAATTGTGATAACCGAACCGATTAATTCTTTGCAGAGAGGCTTCCATAGACATTTTTGTTTCAAAAATAAACAAGACTGATGAATCAGTACCCTTGAGGAATGTTTTAAGATCCCTAATTGTTGGGATGTTCCCCAACCCCCAACATTTCCAAGACACGACTAATATTTATCCATTAGCCGATTCACCATCTTTAAAGTTATTTCCTAGAATTTTATCAGGAGTTTTGGTCGTGGAGAGTCCTTCTTGATGTGAGATTCATCCTGTCTTCTCTTAGGAGTTTTAAATTATTACCTTCAATGACATCATTTTTTCTTTCTTCTTTCTCTTAATTTAAATTTAATGATCGTGTATTACTTGGTTACAGATGGGTATCTTCATAATGAGTTCGTCTAGACATTAAAAAGTTGTCACTGGAGTATTTATTGCAAAGGAATTGTATGGTTTATATTTCCTCAAAAATACTACATTTTTTCGGAATCCATTCTATTAGCTCTTATTATCCCTTAACATGCATGTAAATTAGTGTTTTTTTCAATTCTTTCTTAGACTTGGACTCCTTCAGTTTTGATATTGCCAATATCTCCATGGTTTTCATTTGGGATCCAATCAATTGATTTTTTTATATGCAAATGGTAGAAGTTACTTAAAAGTTAAATGAATATGCATCGACAATCCATTCCTTTTAAGATTTTGAGCGTGATCATTATTTGACCTAACTCATTCATCAAAAGCTATCAACATTAAGTGAGGAAATAATTTATTAGAAAATAAAGAACACAATAATATGCATCTGTACCAGAAGATGCATTTGCCAGGCTAATTTTCAGAACAAGTAAGATATCAATTGATTTTTCATACTTACCTATTTTTGGTTGTTATGTCATTATATTTAGGATAAGATATATTTTCTGTATTTATGTTTCAATTGAATTAGAATTAAAAATAAATAAAAAGAATGACGGTTGTTTTATCCCAACCAATAAGATCAATTTGTTTTGTGCACAATCTTTAAAGGAGTGTGCATTAAATTGGACTCCCCATGATAGAAACCTTTTAAAATGGACCCACAGAAAAAATTAAATTACTTGGGATGGGGTGGGGTGATCGAGGAAGCTTTCCTGCTGTCAAAATAAGACATGAAACAAAATCAAAAAAGGAAAAATGGGTCAGTATTAAGTTATGTTAAACATGGGGCCTAAAGAGTATATCATTTTTTTCATCCATGAATCTTGGGATGCAAGAGAAGAAAGTTGTTCATAAAAGAGGCTCGGACGATTAATACTAGTGGGTGCATTACAAGGAGAAGATATTTCAAGAACTTTATAAGTAGGCATTCTCTTATTGATATTCCAATGAATGGTGGTAGATTCACATGGACTAATAGTCAAAAACCACCTATACTAGTTAGACTGGATAGATTTCTTATCACAGATGGTTGGATGTCGCATTGCACTGCATTACGTCAATTAAGATTCAAAAGACCCATCTCAGATCATGCACCAATAATGATAAATTGTAACTCTGATTCAAAATTTGTTTCTCCTTTTAGGCTAGACAAATATCTTTTATGTCACCCATCCTTCCTTGATAATCTAAAGTTGTGGTGAGATAACTTGACTTTCTTTGGTAAACCTAGCTATGTTTTTGCTAAGAAACTTTAAGCTTTGAAGCACTTAATTAAGTCTTGGAGAATTCTTTGGGTAATCAACAATTTAATATTAATTCTCTTGAATAGTTTATTAATTGATTTTCCTGATTGCTCTGAAGAGATTTTACAACTCTCCATGACTGATGTTATGGCCAGAGAAAATACTAAGATTAAACATGTCTCTCTCACTTTGGATTTATCTAAGAAATGGGGTCCACGAGCCAAAAACAACGGATCAGAGATGCTGAAAGAAACACCAAGTACTTTCATCAGATTGCCTCCTATAAATATAAGGTCGGCAACATTAATTGCCTTAATATTTATGGTGATATTTTGTGTGACAAAAATAGAATTGCTAAGTAAGCTACCGATTTCTACACTAATTTAGAAATATGCTTCTAGACCTGGTTTGGATGATCTTATTATGCTTAAAATATCTATTAAAGACATAATCTCTATTGAAAGGCCTTTTACTAAAGAGGAAGTTAAACAAGTTATTTTGCACTTTGGAAAAATTAAAGCGTCGGGCCCTGATAGGTTTACAGTGGAAGTTTTTAAGCATGCTTGGTATATTATTAAATTTTATCTTATGTAGGTGGTTAAGGAGTTTGAAACTTCATTCTCTCTAGCATGGGGATTAAATTGCACAAACTTGAAGTTGATTCCTAAATATAGTGGTGTTGTTTCTCTACATAACTTCAGGGCTCCCATAAGTTTAATCGGAGGAGTCTATAAAACCATATGTAAACTACTTGTTGATAGATTGAAGATGGTTCTCCCCTCTATATTTTCAGACTACGAGGGGCTTTTATCCAAGATAGACAAATCAGTGATGGTATATTGATAGCATCTGAGGTGATCGATTCTAGAAAAAAGAGAAGATAAATCTTGGATTTTATGCAATGTGGATTTTGAGAAAGCATTCGACAAAATAAATTGGGTTTGTATTGACTTGGTGTTAGCGGAATGTGGCTTTGGGCATGTATGGAGAACCTGTATCAAGTGGTGTATTTCTTTCGCAAGGTTCTCAATCCTCATAAATGACGAAGCTACCTCTATGTTAAAATCTCAAAAAGGGACTCGACAAGGGGATCTAATCTTCCGCTTTTTGTTTATTTTGGTTGAGGAAGTTCTCTCTCTGATGCTCAAAAAAGCTGGTGCTCTTATATTGATATTAGACTTTTAAGTTGTTCCAGGAGGTACCTTAATCCATCATTCACAATTTGTGGATGAGCTCTTAATTTTACTAGATGACAATGAAAATCAGATATCTAAAATATTTTGTTTGCTTTTGAATTAATGTCTGGTTTAAGAGTGAATTTTAGAAAGAGTTATATTGTTGGTATTGGTCCAAATCATAATGACTTGCAATGTGGTCTTTTTTTTTGGATGTGAGCTTGTTCAATTGCCAATCAACTACCTAGGCATACCTTTAGATAGTAAGTCTAAGTGTAAACCAATGTGGGTCATCATAATCCAGAGAATGCATCAGAAACTTTCAACTTGGAAAAGGAGACACCTTTCGAAGGGCCAGAGACTTTTGCTGATTAGTAGTGTCTTAACAAGTCTGCCAATATACTATTTATCTATGTTCCAAATGCCTGTTGTAGTTTTAAAAGACATGGAGAATATCATTAGATATTTTCTATGGGGATCTTCAATATCTACAAAGAAAATAAGTTGGGATAAAGCCCGCGTTCCAAAGAATATAGGCGGAATATGTATTAAAAAATTGAAACTTGTCAATAAAGCTTTACGCTACAAGTGGATTTAGAAGTATGGGGTAGAGAAAAAACTCATTAGAGAATCGTCTTTGAGAAATTTTGGAGATAATTATAATTCTTTTATGCCTAATTCTGCTTCTAAATTTGTGTGTCATAGTTTATGGGCACACATTCTGAAATTCAAGAATCATATGTATTCAGAATATTGTATTTAAAGTGGATAACGGATGTAAGATGCAATTCTGAAAAGATAAATAGATCGGGAATAATAGCTTGCAAACTATTTTCCCTTATCTTTTCCAATCTTTTCTAAAAAGAAATCATCTTTTGTAAGAGATTGTTTTTTTTCGTGTAATGCATGGGATTTTGATTTCAAAAGGAATTTTAGTGAAAATGAACGGGGAAAATAATTTTATTACTTCAAGTTATTGGTAACTTCTAATCACTAGTATTTTTTTTGTTTTCTTGTGAGTTGTAACTCTCCTAGGAACAGTTTATATCTTAATAAAATTTTCCCTTTTCTTATCAGAGAAAAAGAAAAGAAGACAAATTCATACCCAAAACATGAAAAGGAGGTATCCACAGTTCCGCACTGCAAAAAGTGATTTACAGATCAAAGCATACCATGCATACTATAGTATTTAAGCAAGCTAGAAGACCTAAACTGGGAAAGTAAAGATACTTATAGTGGTGGTAAAAATAAATAAATTATGTCGTTATTTTAGTAAAAAGGAATAAATGCATTGCATGCACCGTATCTTAAATAAAACGGAAGGTTTGAAATATGGGAGTTAATTTGGGACATGAGATTGACAATTTTATACATTTAAGATCGACAGCATCACGGTTCAGAGTCTTTGGAGTCTTGTACATATACCTCTTGCATCTTGCGCGGTGTAAAATTTTATATCGTTGTCACGCGCTCGAACGCGGACCTCCACTAACGAGGTCACTCAGCACAGGCTCACAGCTGTCGAGTTATGGTTACTTGTGTGGTTTATTGGTAACTGGTTTCGAGGATTAGCCTGCTGCTGGCGACCTCGGTATGTTACTGTGAGGTCGAGCGCGTGATAGTATATCATCCACTAAAATGCTTCCTCGGAACCATAAATTTTTGCATGAGTAATTGTCAAGCCACATGTCTCCAGTTCATAGTACATAACGTATGTCTTAAACTTTCTCTTCTCTTTCTTTTCATCCAAATCTCAATCCAGGAGCCTATTTATACCAATGTCACCAAACCACACTCTTAAACCCCACCACCACCACCACCACCACCACCACCACCACCATTTTCTCTGCATTCTGGTTCTTCGAAAACAATGGTTGTTCTCTCAAAACCTTCTCCATTGAAACAAGATTTCACAATCAAAACCAGTAAACAACATGGAAACACTTGTGTTGTGAATGGTAGTATTCCTGTAATTGACTTATCAAAGTCTGATGCAAAAACGCTTCTTGTCAACGCTTGTGAAGAACATGGATTCTTCAAAGTCATTAACCATGGAATACCTATGGATTTAATGAATAAACTAGAGTCTGAAGCTGTTAAGTTCTTCAAATTACCTCAATCAGAAAAAGATAAAGCTGCTCCTGCTGACGGCCCATTTGGATATGGCAACAAAAAGATTGGTCCAAATGGTGATGTTGGTTGGATTGAATACCTTCTTTTCAATACCAACAACCTTGATTCTGGTTTCTCTAAACTGCTCAATTCATCCAATGAAACCCCAGAGGTTTTCAGGTAACAGATTATCCAAAAGCAATAGTTATGTTACAATCTCTGTTTTTTTATGTTATTCTAATTTGTTTGTTCATTTTCTATGTAGGTCTCTTTTGAATAACTATATAGAGTTAGTGAAGAAGTTAGGCTGTTTAGTTCTCGAGTTACTGGCAGATGGATTAAAGATTGAACCAAGAAATACACTTAGTAGATTGCTTGAAGATGAAGAAAGTGACTCATTTTTCCGTCTAAACCATTACCCTCCATGTCCTGTAAATAGCAGAGACGTAGTTGGTTTTGGAGAACACACTGACCCACAGACAATCTCTGTATTAAGATCAAACAACACCTCTGGTCTTGAAATTGCTGACATTAAGAATGGGTCTTGGATTCCTGTTCCATCTGATCAAAATTCTTTCTTCATCATTGTTGGCGATTCTCTACAGGTACTATATTTCTTGGTTATGTTAATGCCTAATAGTACATACACTGTACATTTATTTTGTTTTTTTCCTGTTAATAGAAATATTATTTTTTTCCATAATCTTTCGATAAGAATTAGAATAAGGATACTGAGCATCAAACTGGGGTCCTTGTGTATCAATATCAAACTAGAGAGACTGACATTGAAGTTTTAAAATGGGGAGATATTAATGGATGAAGTAAGATATTCTAACTTTTAGTATATCATGCATGGTTTTGCAGGTGATGACTAATGGGAGGTTCAAAAGTGTGACGCACAGAGTGATTCAGAACAGTATGAAATCTAGGGTCTCGATGATATATTTTGGTGGGCCACCATTAAGACAAAATATAGCACCCCTACCAGCAATGTTATCACGTGGAAAAGAGAGTTTGTACAAGGAGTTCACATGGTCTGAATACAAGAAGTCAGCGTATAAATCAAGATTGGCTGATAACAGGCTCTGCAACTTTGAGAAACAACCCCTTCTTCCTATTGCTGCTTTGACTATTGATGCTGAATGCATAACCGATGAGGTTTTAAAAGAAGATTAGAGGAAGAACCTATCCTTGATACGGTGGTCATTACCACTATCGTCCATGGGCGACTGACCGAGAATCCTATTTTGCTAACTTGGCTGAAGAAATGTGGATTGCAAGATGCCTGTGTGATGTTCTGAATATAGATGGGGATCATTTGAAGAAAAAAAGACAAAGTAAAACTGGAATGTGGCTTGATACTCCGGCCTCTGTATTCCTATCTTACAAAATTTAGAAATCTTTGAGAACCCAGTCTAAGTAAAAGCTAATTTTTCAAATTTGTCTGTTTGGATTTTAATTGTAACATACCAAATAAAAAGTGAATTACTCATTGTACCAACGCTTTTGTAACATACCAAATAAAAGTATAACTTTCATCTTCTTCAAGCTCCGCGAAATCTAAACCATAGCTGGACTTGCAGTTTGGGTACTGTATGAGTGATATTCATCAATAAGGATATGCAATAACGGGTCACAGACCACTCTTCTAGGCCGCAACATTTTGGGGGCAAACCTATAGAATCACACCCACAAAAAGGTCAAAGTAAAAAACTCAAAAGAAAGAAGTCAAAGTTATTGTAGTGTGATTACATTGAGCAGCCTATAGAATCACACCCACAAGACCTTAAAAAGTCAATTTTGATACATCGTTTATTGAGAATATGGAACAAGCAAGTTTTGGTCTAATCCTTCATAATGGTGCAGTGGGACATAATGGAACATAGATGTAAGCCAGCAAAAGCACTAGATGCAGAGCAGGCTGAAGCGTTGCCTTCCCTAGAATTCAGTGGGACAAGAGCAATAGAGTGGTGAAACCGTTCCTGGAATGTCATTCATGCTATCAAGAGAACAGTGAAGCTCGGATAGTTTAAATTTTGAACATTGGCTTGTGTTCATGTGCCAAGAGACACGAATCACATGGCATATTCTTAGGCGAACTATGGTATTACTCTTGTCTAGTTTAGAAGACTGGAAGCAGAGTCTGCCCCTGCCCCAATAGATTCTTTTGGGTGTGCAGGCAGACTTATCTGTTTTATAACTCTTTTACCATTAATGCAATTGCTCTTTGGTATTAAAAAAAAAATTATATAGCTGACTCACATATTCCACTCCAACCACAGTATCACAGTAAAGGATGAATGAAGAAGAAGGCTAGAGTACTATTGGAAACCAAAGTTACCTGCTACAGGGCACTAGCAAGGTGGCCTTTCTTTCTCGCTATAGTACACACGACCTTCATTTCATAAATATGTTTGCAATCCATACTGTACCAGATAAAATAAGGCAAAAGTTTCAATATTAGAAAAGAATCTCTTTGACACATATATACACAGTGACTGCAATGAGTAATCGACTTGTTACACTTGTATAATCTATAGATGCACTAAATATAATTAACCAAGTCAAAAAGTTGGTGTTAATTGCTGTCTGAATCCTATTGCTTAACTCTAATTGATGTATCGACACCATACATAGAAGACTTTTTTCATATAAGCTAACGTGTATCCATATATATGCACTAATCAACTCTGTCAATTGTTTGAATGACTTTTATAGTTGATAAGCTACATTAGCACAAGGGATACCCAAGAAGTTGACACCCCTTTCATAGTTGTACAGCACAATGAATGAAGTCTCGTATCAACAAAAAGTTAATCTCCTTTTTTTAGTGCAGAAGCCCTTGAGCCAGCTCTAGACCTAATTTAGATGCATCAAATACACGGGGAAGAGATCTAAACGAGGCCATACAGATAAGATTCAAAATGGTACTGCACCCTGGACACAACATATCTGAAAACTGAAAAGTAAAACTAGAGGATAAATATCTGCGAATGAGAACTGAATACCATCATATACATCTCCTGGAAGAAGGTATAAATCAGCTAAAGCATGTAAATAAGGAATACATGACAGTGCATGCTCATACACTTATGTTATATGACTGGGGAAAGGGTTCTTATTGTTGAAAGCACACAACATTTGGAGATCAAATAGCAGCAACTGCATTCTAAAAAGCCAAATTTCAGTCTCAATTTGAACTGTATAGCTCCTTCATCTACCGCGACCCACCCAATGTTTCACTCCTATTCAATCTAAAACAAGTACAGAACTTTACTACCCCTACATGATATATAGACTAGAAGTTCGAACAATTACCTTATATAAAACTATGAATATGAGTTTGATTGATATAAATACATGATTCGGTCTGTGACTCCAGATAAGAGATGCTAAATCGACCTACTAGTAACTTGGATATACTACTTCCCAGATTATTATAAGTAGGAATAAAGCCTTGAGAATATGATACCTCCGCACAGGATCCTGTTGTTCAGTAATAGGCTTTCCAATTAACGGACATGATTATCAAAATGCTGATCCCACTACTAGTCATTACGATGTCCTCCTGCTCGTCACAACGCCTTGGCTCACCTGCATGGTGAACCCTCTGTGGAGGAGCGGTTGAGGGTGTCAAGCATATAACACTGATTTAAAAAAAAATTAAAAAATTTAAGAACTGAGTAACTGAAACAGGTATGCTAGATAGTAAATAAAAATCTAAATTAAATCTTTGCTGCGTGCATTTGCATATAGAAAGAAATGTCCTAACGTGGTCTCCTCATGATACTATTTTAATTTTGTTAAACCAACACTTAAATTACACTAATCATGAGACATGGTCTGCTCCTCGAATGACCATTTGCATCGAAGTGCATTGGCAGCTCATGAAGCTCACAAGTGCAGCACTTGTGGTTCTATCTATTAGTAACTAACCTATGATTTGACCCCAATAGTTTATGATATCAAGGAATGATTTCTGCAAATTTTGACCTGATTTACTAAACATTAACTTAGCTCTATTCAACTTTACTGCCTTGAAGGGAAGCTTTGTTGAGCAATTCTAAGATGAGTAAGTTACAAAACCAAACAATCCTTGTAAGCTCACAAGTGCAGAAAATAGAAGGATCTGAATTCTGGATACTAGTTTACCACTCTTGTCCTAATTAACTACACTTTAGGAGTTTATCCAAGGACTACCACCCCCGGTGTGGAATCTAGTTAAGTACACAATCATCATTGGAGTGTTTAACTTACACATCTGTTTGTTTTGATAATGGGACTTCAACATAAATGCCAAAAAAGATTACACTAAGATTTGTAGCTTCGAAATTCTAACTTCTTATCTCAGCTCACTATTGTGTACCAAAAAAGTTTTAAGAATTTATTTTCGGTGATTTGTCATTGATTCTTACTGTGACTTATAGTTATAGAAAATATGGATGTTAACCGAGAATCTGGATAAGTAAACACTTTCCTCAAATGAAAACGTAATGAGGACAAATACATATATATCGATTTAGCATTTCTTTGACTTCAGACACTAAAAAGTAAAAATTGAAGGTCACTCTTCAGGAAATAGAAGGATCTGAATTTTGAGATACTAGTTTCAGTGAAATACCATTTTTGCCTAATTATAAAACTTTTAGGAGTTTATCCAAGGACTTTCACCTCCAGTGTGGAGTCTAGTTAAGTACACGATCAGCATTGGAGTGTTCAAACTTACACATCTCTGTTTGTATTGCTAATGGGACTTCAACATAAGTGCTAAAAAAGACTTGCTAAGATTTGTGGATTCAACATTCTAACTTCTTGTCTTAGATCACTTAGCTTAAAAAGACGAATTTTGTTTCCGTGTTTTGTCATTGATTCTTACTGTAGCAAAACTGGTAAAAGAAAGATAGAAAAGGTACCCAAATAGCTTCTCTGAACTGATGTAGAGATGGATGGTTTTGAGGAACCAAAGGGTTACTAGCCCTCGTTTTCCTTACTTCCTTGGCAAACAACTTCTTAAAATCAGTTAACTGTATATCAGACGAAGTAAATAATTAAGAAACTAGCATTCGAGATCACAGGGGGAAAGAGAATAGAGAGAGAGAGAGAGAGAGAGAGAGAGAGAGAGAGAGAGAGAGAGAAATCTACCCCTTCTTCTCCAGGTTGGTAAGAATCTCCAACAATTGGGACCACAATGAGAAATGTGCATCACGCCACAACCACTCGACGTTGTCAATAACTCGATGACAGCATTTTCAAGCTCCTTTACCTACATTATCACAAATGTGTATCAAAACATGGAATTTGATTCAGAGTTGAATAAGTAAGATTTTCTTTTCTTTTGGGGCTGTATTTTTTTTTTTTTAGATATTGGAGGAATTTGTATACTGTAATAGTACATGAAACATACTAGCATGGCTTCACTTCTGCCACAACAGAGTGATCATATAAGATGTTCTTTTTTTCTTTCTTTGATCGAGACATTGAGTGATGATATTCTGATCCTCCCAAGATAGAGAAAATTGGAGAAGTCATACTAAATCAGTGAAGGACCAGAAAATATACGGTATGCAGTTATTAGCATTCAGAGTCAAACCTTCTCTAGCTATTAAATGGGGTCACGGGGAGTTGATGATGATGCCATGCATATTGCCAACCATCTGTCTAAATCAGTTGAGGTATCCTCGTCATCGTTTTATATTTATAGGCTCTAGTCATGATCATGGTAAATCAATCATCCTTGTAGGTTGAAATTCCTTTCTCCAGTAAATGTACAAGTTTTCTTGATCAAGGAGGTGAAATGGCTTTCATTGGCTCAAATTTCCCACTCCGATCACAGTATCACGCTAAAGGATGAATGAAGAAGTAGGCTACAGTACTAAACCAAAGTTACCTGGTACAGAGCACTTGCAAGGTGGCCTTTCTTTTTTGATATAGTGCAATACGACCTTCGTTTCATAAATATGTTTGCAATCTATACTGCACCAAACAAAATAAGGTAAAAGTTTCAATATTAGAAAGAATCTTTGTGATACAAATATACACAGGTGACTGCAACGCTAGTATAATCTGTAGATGCACCTAATATCATTAAGCAAGTCACATAGTTGGTGTTAATCGCTGTTGAAATCCTCGTTCCTTCTCTAATTGATGTATGGGCACTCTACATAGAAGACTTTTTGTATATAAGCTTGTGTATCCATATATGCACTATATCAACTCTGTCAATTGTTTGAATGACTATTATGGTTGATAAGCTACATTAGCACAAGGGACACCCAAGAAGTTGATACCCTTCTCATGGTTGGACAGCACAATGAATCCTGAAGCGGAGAGTAAGTCTCGTCCCAACCAACAGTAAATCTCCTATTTTTAGTGCAGAAGCCCTTAAGCCAGCTCAACCTAATTTATATGCATCAATACACGGGAGGAAAGAATCTATCTGAGACCATATAGATAAGATCATACTAGATGCTCCACCTGGACACAACACATCTGAAAAGTAAAACTAGAGGATAAATATCTGCCGATTAGAACCAAATACCCATCATACTAGATGCTGCACCTGGACACAACACATCTGAAAAGTAAAACTAGAGGATAAATATCTGCCGATTAGAACCGAAAACCCATCATACAAATCTCCTGGAAGATGATTAAATCAGCTAAAGCATGTAAGTAAGAAATACATGACAGCGCACGCTCATACACAGTATACACTTATGTTATATGACTAGGGAAAGGGTTATTATAGTTGAAAGCCAACAACATCTGGAAATCAAATTGCAACTAATGAGCATACTGTTTATCAAAGTCACTTGCAATTGTACAAATGTCTATCTAGAAACTGCCATTTTCTTCCCGCACCCCAGAAAAACCCAATATCATTCTCAATTTGAACTGTGTAGCTCCTTCATCCACCAAGATTCACCCAATGGGTTCACTCATATTCAATCTAAAACAAGTACAGAACTGTACTACCCCTACGTGATATATAGATTAGAGCGATTACCTAATATAAACTATTATGACAATATGAGTTTGATTGAGAGTATAATACCTCCGCACAGGATCTTGTAGTTCAGTAATAGGATTTCCACTTTATAGACCTACGATATTCAAAATGCTGGTCTGTGTGCTAGTCATTACAATGTCCTACTGCTCGCCACCAGGCCTTGGCTGACTTCCATGGTGAAAACTCTGTGGAGGAGCGGTTGAGAGTGTCAAGCATATAAAAGTGGATTAAAAAAAAAAAAAAAGGAAATGGAGAGCTGAATAAATGTAACACGTATGCTAGATAGTAAATAAATCTAAATAACATCTTTGCTGTGTGCATATAGAAAGGTCTTAATATGGTCTCATCATTATAGTATAATTTTGTTAAGCTGATTGGTTTTTCCTCCACTATCACTCATCTAATAATCACAAAATAAAAGCTTAGCGGGCACACCAGTGCTTAAATTACAATCACGAGTCATCGCCTGCTCCTTGAATGACCATTTGCACCGAAGTGCATTGGCAGCTAATGAAGATCATAGGTGCAGCACTTGTGGTTCTATCTGTTAGTAAATAAACTGTGATTAGTCGTTGGCATGATTTATTCAAGTTTGACCTGATTTACTAAAATTAACTTAGCTCAATTCAGTTTACTGCCTCGAAGGGGAGCTTTTATGAGCAATTCTAAGATGAGTAAGTCATAAAACAAAATAATCCTTCAAAAACTCCACAGAAGCAAAATGTGAGCTAAGAATATATGGATGTTAGCCGAGACCCAGTGATCCCCCGTGGCAACAACAATCTGGAGAAGTAACACTTTACTCAAATGAAAATGTAATGAAGACAAGTACATATATATCGATTTCGCATTGGCTTGACTTCCGACACTAAAAATTGACTGTCATTGCAAACTACAAACTTTAGAAGGATCTGAATTCTGAGATATACTAGTTTCAGTGGAATACCACTTTTGTCCTAATTAATAAAAGTTTAGGAGTTTATCCAAGTTTGTCCTAATTAACAAAACTTTAGGAGTTTATCCAAGGACTTCCACCTCCGGTATGGAATCTAGTTAAAGTACACGATCAGCATTGGATTGTTTAAGCTTCCTCATCTCTGTTTGCTATACAACATAAGTGCTAAAAAGACTACATTAAGATTTGTAGCTTCTAATTTCTATGTCTTAGCTCACTTAGTGTACCAAAAAAGTTAAAACAATGAATTTTCATTCAGTGCTTTGACATTGATTTTTAGGGTGACTTACAGAAACTCAAGTCTTAAAATGGCAAAACTGGTCAAAAAAAGAAAGAAAACTAACCTAAATAGCTTCACTGAACTGATATAGAGATGGATGGTTTTAGGAACTGAAGGGTTAGTAGCCCTCGTTTTCCTTGCTTCCTCGTCAGACAACTTCTTAAATTCAGTTCATTGTAATTTAAACCCAATTGAGTACGTAAATAACTAAGAAACTGGCATTTGCGAACAAAGTGGAAAACCGAGAGAGAGAAATCTACCCCTTCTCCAGGTTGATTAGAATTTCTAACAGTTTGGACAGCAGACAAGAAATGTGCCCAATCTCGATAGTTGTCAATAATGCGAGGACAGCATCTTCAAGCTCCTTTACCTACATTACCAGTTATCAAAAATGTGTACTAAAAATTCAAACAAACAAAAAATCTATCAAAACCTGGAAATTTGATTCAGAGTTGAATAAGTAAGATTTTACCATCTGATATCGATTCTCTTCTCAAAATCGTCCTTTTCCCATTGTCGAAACTTTCCTAATTTCCTGAAACAAGTAGGTTAGGGCTACAGTTAGGGTTTTGAAAGAAATGATTAGATGAGAGACTGATTATCATTGTAAAAATAACTGGTAGCAGCTTCGATCCCACCAGAAGTACCATCAAAAATGGCGATCAGAGGTTGATTGAAGCCGTAGATTTCTAGGGTTTTGCGGAATTTGTTCTTCAACTGCTTCGTTTGGTGATATTTTCAGTTAAGCTGATGACCGCGAGCGAGACGGAGGATCTCCGAGGAAATGGTGAGTGGGTGAAGCAATTTGGGGAAACTTTCTTCGATTATCTGAAATTTTGCTCTACCAAGGAAGTTTCTCCCGCGTGCTAGTGTGAAAATAACCGAGAAGACATCCTGGGCGGCAATGCTAGGAGGCAAGGCCGCAAGAGTAGTTACTTCGGAGTTCGGGCTAGTTTTGGCCTTATCATTTTGTCTACATTGTAACCGGACGGGCATAATATTAACATAAAATTGGTTAGAAAGACCAAAATCAACAATTTCTGGGTGAAATGGACGGTTAGATTTTGATACTGCTTAAATGGACAAAAATGTAAAAAATAGTTAGGTTGTAACCAGTTTCATCGTGCCCATTTTCAAATATTTTTTTTTATTTTTAATTTACACATGATGTATCCAGTTTCATCCTTGCTATTTTTTAAATTTAAGCTAAGAGTTTCATCCTTACGACCAAACGGCCTTATCGTTTTCCTCCGCTCATTTTCCCAACTAAACATTAACCATTCAAAAATTTTGAGTTCGTTCAAAAATTGACCGGTTAAGAGTGGAGGGAACACGAATTTGTGCCTTGTGTAATATAACAGACATTACATTCCCTGAAATTTATTATTAAAGAATATATAGTACTGGTTTTAGGCAGGATTTATGTGGTTTAAGGAACCCATAAAATGACATATGGCAATTGACAAACTTTAACGCTTCCTGATTCAAGGGTGGTTAGGTAAAGATGGAGAAATTTGAAGCCCATAAAAAATGTGATTCCCAAATGAACAATGTAGTAATAGGTTCATTTACCTTTCCGTTGCCAAACTCATTGTCTATATCTCTAGCTTTGTTCCCATATAAATGCATCATGTTGTAATACTAGTTCTTCACTCGATAGTTATTCTTCTACTACTACTCAATCAAACTTTTTTGCTCCTCTGAGTTTTTCATCATTAACCATTTTTAAGGATGTCGATTTTCGGTTCTAATGCAATTTGCACTGATTACTTTGGTGATGAATTTGGTTTGCCTCTGCTGCCTATTTCTTCGCGTATCAAGCCAAGTACTGATACTCAAATCAAGGCAAAGATTTCCGTGAAGCCTGTCGACGGACAAGTTGATCCGATGGCAGAAATGAAGGACACCAAAGGATGCAACAATTCTTCGGCTAACACCACACAACTTAAGAGTACTCCACAGCAGCTGAAGTCCACTCCCTTGTTTGATGGATTGCACTCTTTTGAGAATCTTATCTCTCACTAGCTTAATTAAGCTAAAACATATTAATCCGACAATAGACCCCAATAATCCAAATAACCTCGTAACATTTTCATCCAATAAGATTTTCCACTCCCCACCACCACCCTACTTCTAAATCTTAGAATGTGGTGGCAAAGTTTGTTCATACGACTAGATATTAAAATTATGTTATCTTTCTTCAAGCAACGATGATCCAAAAGGGACATAACTATGGTTGCGGAGCTCCCCCAAGATGTGGCCACTCGCATCACACAAGATAAGCAGCAATGCATAAGCTCAGCTTTTTTTTTTCTTGTGTTTTTTCGTTCCCGACGTATGGCCATTTGGCAGCTTCAATTAGTTAAAATCCAAGTATCGGCAGTCTATACTTTGTAGCCATGTACTTGAATTTTTATATTAAATAATAAAATTTGAATTCTTTTTTTCGAGATGGGGCAACATATCGATTCCAAATTGGTAATAGTTACAACACTAATTCTGGGATTGTCAGTTGATAATGAGTAATCAAACAATTTGAAATTGGTAATGGTTACAACACTAACTCTGGGATTGTCAGCTGATAATGAGTAATCAAACAGGCAACAAAGACCTTCAACTCTCTCAACAATACAGTATCACATTCAAGTCACATAGTAAAATTACAGACAAAATAGATGTTAGGATCCATAGATCCAAACATTTTTCAGGAGTTTTTCCATATCATAGTACAACAAATGACAAAGGCATAAAAAGATTCATAAATCCAACCACTTGTCAATGATTTTTTCATGATAACAGTTACATAGGTAACACGAGTAACATTTATAAACTAAATCGGTTATCATTGTGTTGAGTCGACCGAAATGGGATCTTCGTCGAACTCGGTCTTGAACTTTTTGTTGCTGGAATCTTTGGTAACATGTATCTTTTTGTGTCTTTCATAGAAATCATGTTGTTGATTTATGTCAACCTATTTGATGTTACTGCTATAAACATGATCTTCCTAATCAAATTGATTACAAGATCAGTTGAAGTGGACCTATCACAACTCCAAGTCATAAACTAAAAAACTTAAAGTGAGATTAAAAGCCTTGCGTTTTTATGGGCCACTCAAAAGGAATTAGGGGCCACTTTTTTATTCCCATCCATTGAAGGAGGTTAAGGGGTGTCTTAAAAATAGAACAATGTCTATATTGTCCTTCACCTTTATACTAAATCTAAACCTATATCCTTTATTTTCATAATCATATCATTCCTCTTCTTCTCTTTTCTACCCATTAATTTTTTTTTCATCATTTTAATTTTGATTGAAAACAAAGATCGTCGATCAAACAAATGTTATGATTGATTGTTTAAAATTAAAACCCAAAATTCATAAAGCTTAAAGTTGAAACTTAGAACATAAAAAAAAAAAAGAGTTCAACAAACAAAACGAATAGATGATAGTAGTTGTGATTCAAAATTAGGATTTGATTACTTGAAATCAAAAATTTGATCCGAAAATTTTCTTGGATTTACAATAGCAGAAACATAATCGGTAGATAACTATATATTTTACCTACTGATTATGGTTGATGTTCTTGGATTTACATTAGCAGAAACATAATCGGTAGATAATAATCTACTTTACCTACCGATTATGGTTAATGTTCTTCGTTTCTTAAGAACATCAATCATAATCGGTAGGTAAATTGATCGATATCTACCGATTATTCTTGATTCTAAAAATTAAATTTCTCTGTACAAAAAGTTGAGCACAATCGATAGATAATGAACACCATTAACTACCGATTGTGAAAGTAGAAAATTTTGAAATTTTTGTTAAGTTTTGGAAATTTGAATTTGAGGCCATGAACACAATCGGCAGATAATAAGCATCACTTATTAACACAATTTACTTTCGATTATGGTAGTACTAAAATTCGAAAATGTAGTATATTCGGAGGTTAAAGTAACACACTTTACTACCGATTATGGTAGTACCAAAGTTCGAAAATTTTAGGATTTTGGCAAAATCTCATTTTGGGGTCAATATACGTTCGGAAGTTAAATTTACTGCCGATTATGGTAGTGTTAATATTCGAAAATTGAATATATTCGGAGGTTAAAGTAACAAACTTTACTACCGATTATGGTAGTACCAAAGTTCGAAAATTGAGTATATTCGGAGGTTAAAGTAATACACTTTACTACCGATTATGGTAGTACCAAAGTTCGAAAATTTTAGGATTTTGGCAAAATCTCATTTTAGGGCCAATATACGTTCGGAAGTTTAATTTACTACCGATTATGGTAGTGCTAATATTCGAAAATTTAGTATATTCGGAGGTTAAAGTAACACACTTTACTACCGATTATGGTAGTTCCAAAGTTTGAAAATTTTAGGATTTTGGCAAAATCTCATTTTGGGGACAATATACATTCGGAAGTTAAATTTACTACCGATTATGGTAGTACCAAAATTTGAAAATTGAATACATTCGGAGGTTAAAGTAACACACTTTACTACTGATTGTAGTTAAACTACCGATTGTAGTATTAACTACCGATTGTGGAAGGGTAATTTTTCCATTATGAAATACGCGAGATAAGGGCTAGCTTCAATTTACGTTTTGGTGACCCTATTTTGTCTTATTGTTGGCCCCTAATTCCTTTTGGGTGGCCCCTAAAAATGCTAAGATTAAAAGACAGTCAAAATACATATATTAAATAAATAAAAGAAAGTTAAGGTCTGAAACAAAACAAATAGATTCAAAAAGAAAGCTCCAAGAAAAAATGAAAAACAAAGATAATAATAATAATAAGAAGAAGAAGAGAGTGAAGCAGGGTTGAACTTGTTTTACTCAAATCTAGGTACCCCAAAAGGTGCAGATCTGAGCAAGAAAATATTCAAGCGGGTTGAATTTTTTTCTTAAAATTTTGTCTCCTGATAAATAGGAAGATTCAGGCGTTTTAAATAAAGAGGAAGGATCTCGATTAAATGTAATAGTGATTGTAGCAATACTTGAAATTGAAACTTTTCTGACTTGGAAATTGTGCATTCCGCTTATTCTTCCCAACGCCATATCTCTTATGGTCGGCCACCGAATCAATTGGATCCTGAAATTGAAATTAAAATAAAAGATGTGAATGCAAAACCATCCTAATCATTAGCCACAAAAATTAATTTAACATTTGTAAAAACCGTGTAGAAATCGATAAATCCTTGAGACTCTTGGGATATAATGAAGATGAATTTCTTACTATTTTCTTCGATGATTCTGATAAGAGATCCAGCGATACTTTCAATGTTCATATAAATTAATCTGACGCTACGGGTAATCTTCATACCACGAATATCCATGTTAGTTTCTTTTTTTGGATAAAGTGGAAGAATAGTGACAAAGAGGAAGATTCAGATGTTTTAAATAAAGAGGAAGGATCTCGATTACACGTAATAATGATTATAGCAATACTTGAAATTGAAGAAAAAAAATCTGACTTGGAAGTTGTGCATTTCGCTTATTCTTCCCAACCAAAATCCTTATCTCCGAAGGTTAGCATCGAATCAAGCGAATCCTAAAACTGAAATTGAAATGAAAGATGCGGATGGAAAATCATCCTAATCATAAGCTACAAAAACTAATTTATCCTTTTATACAAACGCTGAAGAAATCAATAAATCCTTGGGACTCTTGTGATAATGAAGATGAATTCTTTGTTGTTTTCTTCGATGATTATGATTATTTCTCCCGCGATACTTGAAAACACCGGGGTACCAAAATACACTACCAACTTTTTATAGGCAATCTGTATGGACAAATTTAACACAACTCCAAGAGCTAAACTCAATCAAGGAATAGTGTCTAGAGTTATATCTTTCCATCTCTTATGATTAGAACGTTTGCATAACTGAATACGTGAACCTAATTCCAAAAAGATAACTTGGACGGTACCAAAGACCAATGTCCAAGAATCAATCAAGTCATATCCAACAAACAAGGTCGGATGTATCTACTATGATTGATTAACGCACAACTTGTGATATTTAAATTACAATGATAAACAATATAATGCGGAAAAAGAATAACACAGACACCAGAATTTTTGTTAACGAGGAAACCGCAAATGCAGAAAAACCCGGGACTTAGTCCAGATTGAACACCAAATTGTATTAAGCCGTTACAGACACTAGCCTACTACCAATTAACTTCAGTCTGGAATGTACTTGAGCCCGAACTCAGTCTCACACTGATTCAGGTGCAATCGCTCTTCTTGCGCCTCTTGAATCCCAGCAGGACTCCGCGTAATTTGATTCCCTTAGATGACGTCACACCAAATAAGAGTTGCTTCAACTCAATTGGAGACTTTAAACCGATCTTCGTCACACAAATTAAGCCTATATGAATAATTTCCTATTTATGATCAAAACGTATGATCAAGTTGATGGAAATCGATAGCAATAAACAAAGTCTAGCTAACCTCAAAATCCGGATTTATGCAACCCGAAATGCAGCTTAGATTATTATTCAACTTACAAGTATAAAACATGTGGAATCACAAAGTTGAGACGAAGAGAACTTTGTGATTTATATCTATCTTGTTCAAGTGATAAATCAACAATGGAACAAGATCAGGATACTCAAGTTATAAAAGATAACTGGACCTGACTTCATGAATCCTTGTGAAGTCTTTGTAGTCGCTAAACCCTAAAGGCGTTCCTGGAGAGGATGACTCTAGATACAATGAGGACACACCCAAAAACTAGTGTCAGGATTCTGAAATCCCAGTTGCTTGGGGTTTTCCTTTCATAGACATTCAAAGCATAAGTTGCTTTAGGTTTAAGCTAAGATAAATTTGGAACCAAGCAAACAATATCCACCATTAGATGAATCTTTGAATCTGAATTGCATAAACAAGATATACACTCTGGTTAGGTAAACCGTAATTTAATCGTGTGCAAAGACTATGTTCAAGGTGGTTAGACGAAACTAGCCGATATGAACTTATAAGCTTAACATTCATTTTCATAAACACTTAAGACATTAACCTTGAGTCACAATCATGTGATCAAATAAGTCTATGGTGTTTTTAGAGATTCAATCAAATGCTAATCATCTCATAGAAATAATTATATTGCACTTGAAAATAATCGACATGGTTAGTAGATGTATAAGATAAAAATATCATTATCGTTCGTGCCTCAAGTCAGTCATAGTACATATACCAATTTTTACACTGTTAAGCATCTCCTCGTTTGGGTATGCATACCGGCATGGATACCTTAAGACTATGACCTGGTTCCGGAGTCCACGTCAGTACAAAGTACACAGTCAACTAACTACTGTGCAGTAACGTTATCAACACGCCATTCCGTCATAACGCCTTCAGCAAGGTTATAACTCCGTTAGCGTCGTTACAACGCCGTCATCAAAGTATCCAGTCATGCAGTTCTGTTGTCACTCTGTCGTAACGCCGTCATGTACGTCAGCATGACGTCGGCAGCAACACGCGTCAGCGAGACGACAGCAGACATTGCGCCATCGTGACGTCAGCAACATTGTATCACCGTGACGTCATCAGAGAATGGCATCATCCTTACGTCGGCGGAAGGTGGCAACTGCCGATGACCTATCCCGGCGGCCTTTCCCGACGACGTGGTCCGGTGGCCGGACAGAACTTGGTCTGGCAGCTGCTAGTTAGGTTCCTGTGCATATGCGGCTGGACCACTTGTCGTCAATCCTCGGATGTCTGCGCTCTCCTCCTTTACACAACAGGATAAATCCCCAGCTGAGCCAAGCCAGACCGAGTCTTGAGAGAGCCGAGCCAAGCCGAGTTACAAGCTAGCCTATTCTTTTGGCTAAGATGTTTCCTCCCCATGCAGTTGGATTTATATGCCCCATTGTGGGCTTGAGCACACTATTCTTCTTGGGCTTGGCATTTCGCATCCATTTGCTTGGGATAACCCTTTGCATCTTTTTGTTTGGTTAATTCCATAACCCTATATGAATATTCCGGAAATGTTTGGAATACTTGGTGGCCAAGTCACACATGGGTGTTCTGGAATGTTCTAGGGGACTTGTCGGGCAATTTAACTTAGGTCATCTTTATCTCGAAACTAGGGTTAAACCCTAATCTGAAACATATAAATGGGTTCAAAATCTTGAAAGGTAGGCAATCTTCTTTACATAATTTCACGTGAAAAACTCTGGCTAACTTAAGCATCAATGGATTTTTTGAAAGTACCCCCTCCCCCAATACCGTTCACGTGGAGAGAAAGGTAGCGGCTCGATCATCAACCTAATCATCATCAACTTTCTTGTTTGAGGTAAAAATCTTTTACGAATCAAACAATTACCTTCATGTATATTCAAATATTACCTTATAGGATGTAGCTCTATTTTCATTTTAGATTACTTATCTACTTTATCTCATGCATAAGCATAACTTGTGCTTGGTTCAATGGAAATGTCCGTTTATCATTCTCCATTTGTGGATACCAAAACTTGTGCACCCAAATCCCCCAACATGATGTGGCGCCCGCCATGATATTTTAATTTAGGCAAAGAAGACGTAAAATTCTATTTCATGATCTGGCGATCTCATCTTTGTATACGTGTCTTCAACTATACTCATTCGATTTCTTATGATTTCTTAATTCATCATCAGGTATATAAAGCTCCAAAGTCCTATTTTTCTCCTTAAATGGAAGGAAAAAGTTGGCCGAGCTCAGCTGCAAACACATGATCCAAAAAATCTCCACGAATTAATGTGTCAAAGGTGATGTTACCCATCTTTAAAAATGTTGATCATATCATAGGGCCGAAAACATACGCTTATTTATTCTCTGAGGAAGAATTTCGTCACAGATATCATCGACTAGATCTGGTTTTCATGCAATCTGCATTGCCACACTTTAATCTACAAATGCGTAGTGGCGGAGCCATATACAACTTTGGGATGGCCATGGCCACCCCAATATTACAACAATTATGTAGAAATATTTATGTATTTGATCCTACTTTTATATTACATGGCCCCTCCAAAATATTTTCGAAAAGAAAACTCTTTACAAAATAACAACATGTTATTAGTTTTGGAAATAACTAAATGTAACCTACACTAATGTTAAATAAAACCTTTTCAAAATATCATAAACCTTATTGAAGTGGGCAAACAAAACCACCTTCACAATCTTCTCTCAACAACACCCGACAATGGTTATAGGAACATAAATCCGAAGCGCTGTCGTTGATCACTAAGTCCTTTGAATTAATAGAAGAAATTAATTTGGGCGGCGAAGTTATGCTTTACGTATAATACGCAGTCCTTAGGTATTTTATGAATCATTAATCAATCGTCTTTTCCTTTTAAGTCTGATTGAAAATACAGTGGGCAGTTACTAGCTAATAGTATTTGGTCGTTAAGTCCCATCAAGATCAACCCATTATTACTTTTACGGCAGCGACAATCTTCAAAATCATCGATTATAGCCTAACTGGTTTCCTAACCTCTCCTTTTTTCTTGGGGGTGGTGTCAACTAAAATATAATAATGTAAAAGGGTTTTTATCCGCATAAAATCTGTAAATAGTAATAAAACCTATAGTTGTTTGATTAAAATAAATAAGAAAACTACAGAGAATAAGATTTATGGTTTGTGGAAGTTAGGGAAAAACTAAACAAATTGAAACAAAGAAGATGATGAAGGTGAGTTTTGTTTACTCATATCATTGCGGTTATATAATATTTTCTAAGGGTTGTAGATAACTTAAGTGTAGGTTGTATTAGTCACTGCCTTAATTTTTTTTAACTATCATTTAATTTGTTAGAAATTTGCTTTCCAATTTGTTTTGGAGTACCAACTTTAGTAAGAACCGGTAGCTTCGAAACATGAAAGTAAAACACTAGTTTAAGGAGGCTATACATCAATTAAAAACTAAATCGAATATGGTTCTTGAAATTGGACTGATTGTAATTAAGGTTTTATCAAAAAATATAATTAAGGTATTACAAAACTTATATCCAGAGTTTAAGGATTTGTCAAGCATTCCAGATGTTGTATGTCGTTAATTGGTTGGTAGTTAGTGACTTAACCGCTTACTTACAGATTGCTAATGTTTGTGCTTATATTTTCAATTTCCACTGTAACAACAGAATGATCATTCTTCCCTGCTCATCAAAATTTGGCTTTGTAACAAAATGAACGGGGAGTTTCTAAATGACTCCTTATTTGTGTATATTGAATTAACGAAATATTTATCTTATACTTAATTATTGATCTAGATCCAAAAAAAAAATGACTGATTTTATTGTAATATATTACCGAGTTGAAATATCAGATGGGATGTCCATTTTTGTTGTCTTAATTTTGACTAGTATAAAATCGATTTTTAGGTCTAAAACCGATCTTAATAAGTACGAGTAAACGAATCTATATTTACCACTTCTACAATCACATCATTAGGTTGGGGTCCTGTTGTGTTTGATTATTCGTATGATTCCACATCCGGCAGTTAGTCTACGTTGTTCCATAGATCCTCAATGTTCAGTGTTCTTGTTGTTCATACTTTAAGTTAGTTAGTATTAGAATCTTTCTTGATATCATATGTTAGTGAGGTGGATTTTCTTGTTTGTTTGTTTGTTTGTTTGTTTCAATGTACAACATTCTTATTGTTCTAGGCATGTGTATAATAATTGACATTGTTGTTCATACTCTAGGAATCTTGTCTTACCATTTGAAAGATTAGTAGTAGAAGTTTTTGGCAATCATTAAGAAGATCTATAAGATCTAGTCCTAAAGATAACAATTGTTCTGCTGAGACATCTAGTATTCTAATGTCTATTGGAAATTGAAGTTATGCTAGATGTTTCAAAACAAGAATATCGCTGAAGCTGAGTAACTAAGATTTTAGATTGCTTGGTCTCAATTACACGAAGTTGGGGGTATGCTTTTTGTGTAGCAGATTAATTCATTGAGAATTCAAAACTGGACTAAGTCCCAGGGTTATTCTACAAGATTATATTTTTCCTCGATAACAAAACTTTGATGTGTGATTTACTTTATTTTCGTATTATAATTATCTTTATTATAATTAAATTATTTTTGTACGTTTGATTAGATTGTTTAAGTTAGTTTTTGATCTGTACGGTATCAAGAAGATTATACAAGGTCCAAAAATATTTGTGGTAGACTCGATACCATCGTCTTTTCATATTTGAGAAATACTTTTGAAAGAGAGTGAAGGTTATCATGTTATTCCAAATAAAATTCAGAAGCAATGAAATGTTCCAATATATAACACCATTGTCTGATTTAAAAATAGTCTTACTAAACCGATCGACTATTTAGACACCTCCAAACTATATCCTAAACACGACAACAAATAACTCTTTTTAAGAATGATGGGTTTCACACGAAAAATATGGAATTCAACAAAAAAAATAAAAAAAAATGATATTTTTCATTTATTATCCTTATTGATATCTTTTTTTTTAATAGTCATGATATTTTTCATAAAAGAGAAATTTATTCGTTTACAATGTCTTGATTGTTTCATGTATAACAGGCAATAATTGTGTTAATTATACATAATTAATTTTCATTAAACTTTATTCAATAATATAAAATCATATTTTGGTTAGACACCTAAGTTAGATTAGAAGAACTATAAATGGAGATCACAAGGTCATCAAGAATGAACTTAGACATGCATGTACCTCACTTAGGTTAACCCATGTTCGCCACTGTCAACATGTCGCTTGCACCGCAGTTGCGCGGAGAATAAGCTTGTCTCACTTAGGTTCAGAAGCACTACCTATCTTGATGACTCTGTCAAATGCCAACCCATCAATAGGTGGCAAACTTCTTGCACGGATATATCCCTATCTGATGCACTTTTTATGAACAACCGCTTGATTGCAGATGTGGAATCGAGACAAGGTCGCAGCTTATCATCCACAATCCCACGCAAAGTATCAATGAAATTCTTTGAAGCAGGTTCAAACTTTGCTGCATACTTACCAACGTATTGAGTAACAGAATCTATGGTCGTTACAGCAGACCGATCGATACTGATTTCCATGTTTATAGAAACGCTCTGTTGTGAGAATTCACTCGTTTGTCATTTCTACGACCAACGAATTTATACATGTTGTTGTTTGGCGGTTCCTCGACAATCTTAGAAGCATCTGACATCTTTCTTGGAAATATGAATCGACAACCCTGCACATATGGTCAATTGTAATGTAATTCAATCTGTGTAAAATGAAAATCTTTCCAAAAATTGTAACAGTTACATCTTCCAGAACAAAGGCTTAAACTGCCCTACCTAGAAGCTATAACCATCAAAAAACAGGGGTTCTATGACTATGAAGACAAACATGTTTCTTTGTTATTTTACTTTTTCTTAGGCAATAAGTTCCACATTTTGTGTGCCGCATCACAAAGTTAACAAGAAAAGCTAGTCAGGGTCATCTTCTTCGACATTTGATTCAAAAAAAAATCTTTTTTACACACGGATGGTCTTGTATGTTGATTGTGAAAGTTGGATCGGGTTTGTCGTGCGTACGAGCTTGTCAAAGTAATCACACATCAACTTCCGTACTGCCTCATTTGTCCAAATATCATAAAAATAGGGTCTATCCTTGAGCCGCAAGAAGTCGTGCACATGCCCACTTCTTTTGTCCCTCCATTCATATCTATACCAGTGGTCGACTATACAAAATTCCTTCTTCAAATGTTAATTGAGAAAAAACATCTACCCTCTTCTGCAAAAAACCAGGAAGCGACTAATGGGTTTTCATTCAAAAGTATTCCCCTTTATCGCCTTCTTTCCATGGGATCCAGACTTCCCAATTTGTTTTCCTGGTCAAGAATGGCATAGAGTTCCGGCCATTGTAAATCCGCAACACTAAGGGTGAAAAAGATAATGGGTGAACCCAACTGCTTGAGCATCTATTATTAGTATATTTGTAGGAGAGTGGAAGTGTAACCATGTAATCCCGAATAAAATTTATCAACAATGAAATGTTGCAATACATATCATCATTAACAAACTTAAAAATATTATTCCTAAACATATCGTCGTTTCGAAACCTCCTAAACTATATCCTAAACAGAAGAACAGATAGCTATTATTAAGAATGATGGGTTTTTCAAGAAAAACATGGACTTCGGCAACAACAAAAAACACCTCTTCTGAGGGAGCGATTTTGGATGAGATCATTCTAAGATATATGTTTTAAAAAAAATTTATCATCCCCGTATAAATGGTTTTTAAAAGTTATGATGTTTTTCATAAAAGAGAAATTTGTTTCGTTATTAATGTGTTGAACATTTCATGTATAATGAGTGCAAATTCTTTTAATTATTTTTTTCATTAAACCTACCAAGTAGCGAAAAACCCGTGCACTAACACCACTTAATTATGAAAGGTGTCTCATCTTTAAAAACAATAAACATAAACGTGTGATATTTTATTGAAAATTTTGAGAAAAATATATAAACATCATACAATCTTTGATATTGCATCGGTTTTTCAGTACTTAGTAAGGTTTTGTTCACTACAAAAGCTTGATATCACTAATTGTCCGATTTGGACTTTAAATAGTAGAAGTTTTGCCATCTTTGTTTTATATATTTAAATTAATGAAAAAGAATGACTATTTTATGTTTTTCTATGTTAAAACCTAGTTTATTTTTTGGATTTCGGATTGGGTCAAGTCATTCTTGAAAAAGTGGGGGTATAACAATCACACCCAATAATTCGTTCAACAATCTATATGGACTAACTCCAATATTATTCTGAGAGCACCAGTTTATAAAGCGAGCTCTATCAAGAAAGATATCAAAGAGTTATATTTCAATTTCTCAATGCAATCAGCAAATCAAACAAATAGAAACCTATGAGTCTGATTGATATGAGAAATACTTGGACGGTACCAAAGACCAATGCCCAAGTGTCAATCAATTTATATCCAACAAACAAAGGTCGGATTTATCAATTGATTGAACTATGCACAACCTGTAATATTTCAATTATACAAAAATATAATGCGAAAAAGAAATAACACAGACACCAGAAATTTTGTTAACGAGGAAACCACAAATTAACTTCGGACATACACTATCCTACTACTAGTTAACTTCAGACTGGAATGCATTTGATCCCTAACCAAGTCTTACACCGATTAAGGTACAGTCGCGTTTCTTACGCCTCTAGAACCATGTTGGATTCTGCGCACTTGATTCCCTTAGATGATCTCACACACAACTAAGAGTTGGTACGACCCAAAGTCGAAGACTTATAAACAAATTTGTCTCCCACAGATAAGTCTATCCTAATAGATAAATCTGTCTACCACAGAAGTACCTATGAATTTTTGTTCCGTCTTATAATAAATCAAGGTGAATAGGAAACAATTGATAATCCAGTTTTATACTCCCGGAGAGCAGCCTAGAAATATCAATCACCTCAAAATAACTTAATTATATGGTAGTAGAATAAGTTAATGCGAAACCACAAAGTCTGAGACGAAGAAATTTGTGATTACTTTTTATATCTTACCTATCGAAGATAAATCTCCAGCAAATCTTAAAGAAGATAGTACTCAATACAATATAACAAGTAAGTTTAGAATACGCAACTACAGAGAAAATAGTTGGATCTGGCTTCACGAGTGCCAAATGAAGTCTTCAAGTCGTTAACCTAATATGGTTTTGGAAAAAACTATGTTAAAGGAGAATCGACTCTAATACGCAACTAGGACACCGGAAAGTGCCGGGATTAGGTTTTCCAGTTGCTAGAGTTCTCCCTTATATAGTCTTTCAAATCAGGGTTTGCTTTCAATCAAAGCTAAGATAGTTAGTAACAAAGCATTTAATATTCACTGTTAGATGAAATTTTGATTTAAGATTCAAGCTAAGTCTTCTTAGAAATAAAATAATTAATCTCCACCATTAGATGGTCTTAGCTTGTTACACACGAATGAAATATACCTTCATTTAGATATAGGTAACCATACCTAAACGTGTATATTGAGTTGGCTCAATAACTGTTAACGAAGTTAGCCATATGAACATTTTTTTCTTAACCATATTCATCTAAAACTTCTAGATCAAATATGATGATCAATCAAACATGATAGATAATCAAATCAATCTAGTTGTGTTTCACATAGAGTTGTTCAAATGTTCACTATCTCATAGAAATATATATGAACAAGTTGAAACAAAATCGGGTTGATTCGTAATCGTACAAAGTACTTATTCAAGAATCAATTCATGAACATTAAGCCACAGTTTCCAAAGATTGCATTCCTTAATTCATAAATATTTTAGTTCATGAGTATGAGAATCATACTTAGCCGATTTTAGAACTTAAACCACTGTGTTCGCAAACCAGGTACACGAACAATAACTCTGGACCTTGGCATGTCCAGCCATTCGCAAACCAGGTACGCGAACAGCCGTCCCAGACCTAACTCAGGTAGAACCGTTCGCATACCAGGTACGGAAACAAGGTTCCCAGGCCTTTACAGATAAAACCGTTCGCATACTAGGTACGCAAACAAGGTTCCCGGACCCGATCATTACAAAATAGTTCACATACTAAGTATGCATACTGTGTTGTATCCAGACATGGTTAATTGTTCTAAACTCCCATTTCAATCATTGAAACATCCGTAGAAGACGACAATAGTTGTCTCACACAAACTATTTGCTTCATGTAATTTTCAAGTGATCGAATGATCAATACAACACTTTCAAAGTCGAAATCAAATGATTGTCTCACACAATTCATATAAAATATTTCAAGGCAATTTCCACATGATCATCTTTTGACTTAATATTTAGTTTCCAACAATACATTGTTTCCAACTAATCACGTTAAGAATAATGACGAACATAGTTAAAGAAAGAAACTTCCAACACATATTTCGAGAAGTAGATAAGCGAGATAAACTCAACTCGAAATATCAAATGTATACAATGTAAAAGTCTATATAGATATACGACTGAGTGTCATTAAGAGATAAAATAGAATAGACTTCTGAGTGATAGATAAGTTTTAGTCTCCATATATCTTTTATCGATGAAGTTCCTCCAAGCTCCCCTCAGTAGATCTTCGTCTTCAATTAGTGAACATCGTGAAGTCTAAAGCTCAACTACACATTCTATCCTAATCCGAGACATAGCTATCAGTAGACTAGAAATCAAGACTATAATTTTGATCAACTAAACTTGACAAACAAGCTTGAGATAACAACGCTTGCGAGTTCGACCGAGCAGTGCTCTAACAATTCTCAAAAAAATTGATTAGTAGTAATAATATGTATCTATCCCTTTTTACAATTTAGCTCACATTAATAGTCTTTTTTGATATGATCGAAAATAAAAGACTAACTAACTCCGATCATTTTGGGATAAAAACGAACACCCTGAATGTCAGCTACAAGTTTAATAATGAATTTTGATGGAAAATTGAATCAAGCTCTCTCTCAATGCCTTTCAAACGCCTTCTTACAAAGTATCAACCACAAATTTGGTATCTCTATAATGATGCTCAAAGAAAATATCTTCAAACTTCATCTTCAAATCTTCAATGTCATGAACTAAAACTCTGAGATGCCACAAAGTAGAAATTTCTCTGCATAGTTGGATCACATACGATGGATCTACACAGCAAGGTAAAGGCCATCAGGAACAGCCGCCCGTTTAGCAAAAACTTCCACAAAAGAACCACCCTTATCCGTGCAAAAGAAAAAGTGTTAGAAGACACACCATTTGTATTTAACTTATGAAAACCATTCTTGGGATGGGTCCACTTAACGAATATCTCAATCATACACATGTATAACGGTGAACTAAATTTTTTCTAGCTCTCCTTATTGCCAAGTCAAGAGTTTTAAAAGAAACAAACATTTTCTTTTCATGAATCCACAATTTCAAACTATTCCATATACACCAAATTACCTGCAGAATAATATAACTCCAACTAATACCACTAACAGTAATATCCATAGAACGCAATTGTTTTAAGAATCTTTCATGTCATTTTATATAATATATTCCAAATGGGAGCAATATTGTTGAAATTGAAAAACAAGTGGTGCATAGTTTTAAAGTCATTTTGACAGAAAGAACAACTAGAATTTAGAGGGATTCATTTAAATTAAATTTGTTGTGGCATAACTTATAGAAAAAGAATTTGATTCTTTTTGTGTGGCAATTTGATCCTCGCAAAAAATTTTAGTCAAAGTCAGTAGTATTGGTACCTAAATATTCTTTATATATCATATTTTAATTAATGATTCGATTTTTCTTGTTGTTAATTTTCATCAATTTTTAAAATTCGTGATATGTTATAAATATACTAGCTTTTCTATATTAGTTTGTGGTAATAATATATGGGGATATACTAATTTATGGTAATAGTATACGATAAGTTGAATACTGAAACCAAGATTCATCTTATTCCCTCGTAAAAGAGAACGTATATGGCCTATTTATAGGCAAACATTTGCATGACATGGCATACAGAAAAAGTGACACATGTCTGCTTACATTTCATTATTAGGACACTCATTATGTAATGTTTATTTATGTAATTGGCTTTATCAAGATCAAAATCAGTAATCCTTGGAATGTTCTCGAATGGGTGAAATGGTGGGTCACCCATAATGACGTGCTTACATAATACTTCCTCTTGGACCACCATTCTAAGAGTGTTGCTGCCTTGTCAATATCTTGCCAGAAAAATCCAATTAGGAGAAAAACTGGTCGAAGGAAAAAGAGTACAGCCCTTGGTACCTTAAAATGGTGATGGTTGTCACCAATTTTCCCTCATTGTTAAAGCTGCGTCAGGAAAACCATTTAGGACAAAACCTGACCACCAGAAGCCCACATCAAACCTGACCACCAGAATCTCATAATGATGTGGACGAAGTTACCCATTTTCTTCGTTAAAATTTTCAGGAAAAACCTCGTGCAGTAAAAATCCTGATCACAAGACATGTGCAATTATTCAAAAATCGCATCCCAGGAAATTCTATGGATATCTCATCTCTTTAGATGATGATCACTGTTCTAAGATTGTTATCTCATTAAAAACCTTTTCAGGAGAATTCATAGGAACAAAACCTGGACGTAGGAAAACATGAGTTCTCAGAACAATGATAAAACCGCAGATGTTGCCTCGTTAAAACCTTGTCCGGGAAAACCCAAAGGGACAAAAACCAGGACGAAGGAAAAATAGTACAAAATTTCGAACTGCAGATAATATTGGACTCACATGCCTCATTAAAACCTTGACAAGGAAAACCCAGCGGGACAAAATCTTGACTAAGGAAAAAGAGTACACGACGTAATGTCCAACAATCCCAATGTCCATAGTCTTCGATGATTTTATTCCCCCTGATGCAGAGCCTTCTCAGTTGATCATTGTGCCTTATAACACTGCGTAGAGACCACGAAACATCCTTTAACGTATTTAGCTTCTTTCTTTGCTTCAGAAACTTGGTCCGATTTTACTCTTTGCAATCTCTTAATGATCATCTGATTGAGTCAACCTTTATATATTCTCCACTAGCTTTGTCTGAACAATCATAATCGATTGGAGGATAAACAAGTATCCTCTATTACCATACTATTAGCTAGGAAAATATTTAGCTGCCTGCCAAAAATCAAAACTTAAACAATTCGATTAGCTTTTCTATGAGGGAGACATACATCGATCTTTTATGAAAAAGATCCAGCTTAATGGTACCACGAAGATGAGGGGGACTTTCTTCGGAACGATGTCTCGATATTGGTGCTGGGAAATCCAGATTACTACATACCCAATATCAAGTATCTATAGCGTATTTCAGCTAATATACTGATTCCACATCTTTTGTGCGATACAAACTACAGAGTGATACATCTTATTTGTTAAGATGTAAACTGTTCAATCTTAAAAGTAAGAGATCGATATTAGCTTGTCCATTTAAACATGTCTAAACCTTCAAGTTTGATGAAATTAATGGACTTCAAGCTATAATGCCCAACTAACATATTGAGATCTTGTTTTACCGAGATTTTCATCTCGAACTTCTGCTTTAAGCATTTTTGTGCTTTGGAGGACTCTTCAGAAGTTCCAATAAAGTAGATGTTGTATATACCAAATCTAGTAAATGCATAGTACATGGGCATATAAGATGGTTCACACATATCCCTGGATATTATAAGCATTCACTTAGACGATTGACTACTTTCGCCTTTATTGAGCAAATGCGTATGACATGGTGATCCAACTGATAGTTAAAAACTTCAGAAATTTATATGCAATTATCTGTACTAAATACAGATTCGCTGTAACCACATCAACTAGATGCATGTCGAGTCTTAAGAGATTGTCAAACAATTACCAAAGGGGTTTGCATCCATAACAGGGAATATGTTTATGTATAACCCATCTCAGGTTTCCGTAAAAGACTCTATGCCATTAGTTGGTTTTGCTTTTTTCACTATGTACACACCCACCTGTAACCATTGAGGGTTACATTATCGAATGTCGAGACTGCAAACACCTGTCTGTGGCCAAGAGTAGCTCACATTATCGAGTGTTCGAGCTGCAATACCAAAGTTTTGCATTTTGTGAGAAAGTTGTTATTCTGCTTCGATCTCTCCTGGTTTGACCAATCATACCTTTGATGGCATTCCCACCTATGGCGGTATCAGTGGATACTTTGACTATGTCATCAACAACCATTGGATTATGATCGCAAATTTCTCTAGTGCATGCATGCTTTATGGGGATCTTCTTATTTTGAAGTTCCACAACCATTGCAGAGATTTTCTCTTATGAGGAGAACTATAATCAGAGAAATTAGATCTTCCCTTGATAGTCTCTTTAAGAGCACTATCTTTCAACGATTGTGATTGATTCTTTCCTTTTAGGAGGAGCAGAATATTTTCAATCAACCAGTCATCCATGCTGTGGTGTGTTTTTAAATGACACACTAGCTACTACATACACTGCTTCTCATGAGCAAATTGATCTGCAATTTCTGAAGATATCAAATCTTCTGCAGGTCTTTCGTTGCTGAAAATATCAAGATGATATACATCCTGTTTTATCTTTGTACAAACTAGGATACTTCACGCCGTTTTTCAGGCGATATCCTTTCCTCCCCCTAATGGTGGGAAGATTTTCTCATCAACTTTTGCAAATCTTGTTATAGTAACATAAGCAGTGGAGCATAGCACACATCGAACAGAAAACATGACAATGGTTACATGAGTTAATAAGTTCAAAATGCTTTATGAATGAATTAACTAAACCATTAAATGAATGCACAAGAACAATTAAAAAAATACTCACCATCAATGCCCAAAGCATCACTAGGATGATATAACATCAACGACTGACAAGCGAGAGTTTCAATTAAAATCCATATTAAAATAAATACACAATTACCACCAAGGTGATATGTCAAGTCATTTATGACTACCAGACCATACTTCCATTAACCTGGTTAGTGTCTGCAGAAACTCATTGTCAAGGGGTGGTGCTGCATAACAAGTAACCTCAATTAGTTTTCTCACATTACACTTTCATATAAGCATCAAATTTGTGATCAACGCTAAGACTAAGGTCTCAAAAGCATACATAAGGGAGAAAACAATTCAATATGGACTGGGGTCCATACTTCCCAATCCATAAACTCTGTCGATAATTCCTTTGCAAAGGGGGATATCTATCCACAACAATTTCAGTAGCTACTCTGAACATTATCGACAACCAGTTCATAATCATCTAGTTAACGATCTTACATCATTCTCAAGAGCATGAGGATACTTTGATCCATTGGTACCATATTTCAGTATGCGGATATTCTTCTCCACGGGATATCAACACAACTTTTATGGATATGCCCCTCGTCAGGAGTTATCAACTCATCACTCAAAGAGAATATGGACGTTATTTGATTAGATTGGCATACCTCTAACTATAGGTTTTTGTCTATGCTTCTAAGCATGTTTTTCGAAACGATTATTGCGATTCCATGGCATGCCTTGCAAGGACTTTGGTTATGCCGAATCAAGCAAGTGTACTCTTGCTAAATCTAGCAACAGAGTAATCTCCAACACCTCGGGCATTTCTCGGTGTGAGAATTTAGATGAGACTCAAATGGATTTAACCAATGTCGTCGACGATTCTCCCCCTGATCCTCAGGCGGGAATGTCTCATCAACATAACATCCAGTTCCGTATTACTCTACCTATCAAGGGAGTAACTGGGTGTACAAAGCAACATAACACGCAACTCAGGAGAGATAACTGATCAGGTTTCATCTCTCGTTTACTGTCCAGCTGGAATAAATTTAAGAATTTACATTGCCATGTATAATTAATAGTAAACTATAAACGAATTTTGTGACCATAAACACTATCTTAATATCAGTACCAGTCCTGCCAAGACGACCGATAGAGATCAACAACAATGAACATCATTTCAAATGCACGTACCGTGTTTTTTTTTTTTTTCTTTTTTTTTTATGTCACAACGATAGCAGAGCTCTTCCAGGCTCAAAGATGGCTTATTTAAACCAATCATTGTGCTACCGTCCCGTATTTCTCCACTTCTGGAGGTACATGGTTTACCAGATTCTCAAACCTGATAACTATTGTGGTTCCCATATTCAAATATGCCTACCACAATTGTATTTTTCTTCTTTGCCAAGGATAGACTTATTTGCATAGGCACTGCTGCAAATTTAATTCACCAAATTCAAAATTTTAGGTAATAGCTCAGGCGACGAGAAGACATGATATAAACTCTAAATATCATTTAAAGAAATGCGACACTCATTATCGATCGACATTTGTATATCTACGAGACGCAGTTAAAATATGCATCTCTCGTTGTTGCTGTGACAACATATACAAAGTGCAAGTTAAGCACTAGCTCTTTAAAGCTCGTCGATGCATATAATAGGCGCATATATATTATGCACGTCGCAAAGCTAATAGGGACACATAAGGGCGCAAAATGTGCGACTCTCATTATTGCTCCGCAATATTATATACGATGCATATATCTTCTCTAAAATCAAGCCGAACTATTTTCCACAAAAATCAATGGTGAAATAAGGAAGAAAAATTCAAAATGTAATACATACGGTTCTAACATAATACCGACAAATCTCCGACTCCGTTAGCTAGGGTCGACGAAACATTAATTTATCAAAGTTGAAATATGAACATTTTTCTTAAAAGAAACTGTCTCGATATCAGTAGTAGGTCATTTCACGAACCATTGGTAGAGACTGGCTAACCGTGTTAACCCAGTGTCCATTTTTCATCGCATACCGACCTTAGGTGGAACAACTTTGAATTTTGGAGATTACTATAGCAAAGGAATATTAAAATTTTGCCATCCCTCAGGATGCAACAATTCCTCGCTCTGCCGATACTAAAACCGTTAACACCACAAAAATCATTGGTGTACCAACAAAGGTAATTTTACTTTCTACGCTATCCAAAAGGACGCGGAAAAACCTTTCGTTGGTTGGCTAAGGAGGAAAATAGCAACAACGGTACAACACTCAAATATTTGACTAAATTCGGAAACCGAATAACATCACAAATATGAGTCGTTGCTAATACATACCTATTTTGGATATCTCTTCATATACCGTACAATTTCCTGTGCTCCAAATAGCACATACAAGACACAGTAAGATGTCTAACTTTCTCTTTAACAAATCCTAACCAAAATAAGAAACGAAGTTAGGCATTACCAAAACTAATGCATAAAACTACTCAACAATAGTTAATTAAAATATGCAAAGGTAGAAGAGAATTATCCTTTTCTGTATCATCTGCTCCCATACCGATTATCGCAGAGCAATTTGTGTTGATAACGTGTTATAAATACACTAGCTTTGCCATACTAAGTTGTGGTAATAATATACGGGGATATACTAATTTATGGTAATAGTATACGATAAGTTTAATACTGAAACCAAGTTTCATCTTATTCCCTCATAAAAAAGAACGTATATGGCCTATTTACAGGCAAACATTTGCATGACATGGCATACAGAAAAGTGTCACATGTCTGCTTACATGTCATTATTAGGACACTCATTATGTAATGTTTATCTGTTTAATTGGCTTTATCAAGATCAAAATCAGTAAGCCTTGGAATGTTTCCGAATGGGTGAAATGGTGGGCCACCCATAATAACGTGCTTACATAATATGATAAAAAAAACTCAACTGCATTTTTAGTTCTGAAACTAATAATATTAGTACACTCTCCTTTACCACATAGACAGAGAAATAATATATCAATGTTTTTGTCTCGTCTCCATGGTTCATGATTTAAAGGGCTGATACCAGGATTACTGGGGCTGATACCATTTAGTCGATCCAACGGTCAGGATCGCTTAAGATCTTGAGATGATATCAACCCCTAGTAACGTTGGTATCGGCCCTTATAAATCGTGACATGATTGCTTGAAACAAAGCAGCTTCAAACCGTCTTGCTTAACATACTTAGCTATTTTCTACTCTATCATGGGTTTGTTAGGTCTGTCCAAGACCAATGATAGAGTCAAACTCGATTGAATAAAGTCAAACTCGAAATTACTTTCCACCCAAATATTTTTTTTTTTTACTTTTACGGGGTGTGAAAAAGTAAAATTAGTTAATTAGGGTTGAGAAACAACATTCTGAATCCATCTTCTTTTTCAATGTGAAGTTCCCAGAAGAAACTCCTGTGTTCTTCTATCCGATTAGGGAAAAACTCAAATTCATCAACAAATCCCCGTAAAGGTTCCTCGTTTGATTCAAATTGATCCTTTATGATATTCATCACTTGTTTTCCTAATGTTAATTTGGATTTACAGCCTTCTGTACTTCTCTCAAAACATGCGAAAGGCGGCTCCTTTAGATTTCTTCATCAATTACTCAAAAAGGTGCAAACTTTGATTGGAATAATAGATTTTTGTATTGATCTCAATCAATTAAATAATGAATCAGTTTAGATTGCTAGATCAATCCTATTCATGGGTGAACAAAGTAGCAGGGGAAGCATCAATCGATCTGTCTAGATTGCTAATTCCATATGGATAAGGTATTTCTCATCAATCAAATCCAATTAAAAACTTTGAACTTCTTAATTAGTTATTTTGGGTGTGGTGGTGCCATTGTAATTTTGTACTCCCTCCATCTCTAAAAGATAGGCAGGTTTGTGTGTAATTTTACACACAAACCTGCCTATCTTTTAGAGACGGAGGTAGTATATCACTAGTCTCATTTAGCTTGTTATTGTTGACGAATTAAACCACTGAATTGCTGTGATTTTTCTTATTTGTTAATCTTATTATTATTAGCTAGATTCATTTGATCCATAACATAATTTTCGTATCATTATCCTTGTTTGCCTTATAGATTGGTTCAAGTTTGATAGCAACTTGTTGATATAAAGAGGTAAGGAGACTGCAGAATCCTGGGTGTAGACTAACCACAGAGATAGATGTAAAGAATCAAAGGATGAAATGCATGGAAAAAAGGTCAACCGACCGACCTATCGGTGTCTCTTGGTATAATGAAAGATGAGAGAGATAATATGAATCAAGCTTGTCTTCAGCTCTCGACGTAAGAAAGAGATCAGCTGATTCAAGCTCACCTTGAAGGTAATTAAACTTGAATTGGAATAGCTGTCGGGTTGGATATACTGTAAATTTAATTTCTGCATCTAGGTTGCTGTGGTTGATTTTTGTATTCAAGTCATTAGTTATCATAGTTTTGATAATTGTATGAATGATTGAACTATGGGTTTCTCAATGATGTCAAAAATAGATATCGAGACTGATATATCCATTCTTAACCTTGATGTTAAATGAGGCATTTGTCTGAGAGGAACTCATTAAGATTTTACATTTGATATGAAATTACTATGAAACATGAAAACATGAATTGGAATAGCGGTCAAGTTGGACATATTGGAAATTTAATTTCTGTATCTAGGTTGTTGTGGTTGATTTTATTGTTGGTATTTAAGTCATTTTCACAGCGTTTGTGGTTCCTTATACCATTCTCGTGTCTGAAAATGACTATAGTGAAAAACATCCTGTATGCTATTTAAACAAGGAAGACCATTTTGCTTTCTTGTCCTCAGCAAAGATAGGATATAATCAGTTTATTAAATTTTTGAATGTGGCTTTGATAGAACTCTGTTGCCTTTGTGTGCAGTATTATCTGCCAATGTTGCTTTTCTTGTTGGTATATGATTGCGGTTCCATTCTCTTTAAACGAAGGTGACTATAGTAAAAAAAAAAACACTCCGGTGTGCTAATAATTTCAAGTGAGAGTGGCTGTTGTTTTCTTGTCCTATGAGCTACTCGTAAGGGATGGAATGTTTTCGCATTCCGCCGCTTTCAGAGTGAAGTATGTAGCCCATGGTGTAGGTGAGATCCCTCTGCGACGGTTCCTTCAAATACTTCTCCACAGGCTAAAACCCTTCATTTTGAAAGAGGTGGAGTGTCAAAGCACTCCACCGTATTAGGAGTTGCTCTTAGATGGGAGATGATCAGTTTACCGAAAACAGAACTTTGTAACATCTTATGCAATATTAAAAAATCATGTTTGGTGCATGGAGAATCTGGTAGATTTATAATTCATGTATGACTAGTGTCATATGTGTGTTTTGGCCCTTTTGGATTTCTGTGATCAATAAAGTGTACCAGTCATAGTATCATCTTAAATACAATCAAAAGTACCGGTTTTGTTGTTGTATTTATTATGGTAGTTTTGTCTTGAATTAATCTGTAGTATCTCAAGATAAGTAGTGCAAAGCTAATGCAAAACTGCGGCACTTCTGACTGCTTAACTTGTCATGGGTCACTAGTTACATTAGTATCAATGCTTTGCGTGTAACTCAACTTAATGATCTGGTTTGTTTTTTTGTGTTAAATATATGTTGTTTCATTACTTCATTTGGAATCAATTTTGTGGTGTTTAAAAAGGCATTCGGCAGACTTATTGGATTGGATATCTGTCATCAATAAAGCAAACTGGTTCATACTGTTACCAGCTTTGTGTCGGAAGATGACTACAGTGATATTTTGGAGTTCGTTAGGCTCCTTGGACTATTACACGGTACATGGAGTTTGGAGTATCTTCCTACATACATTTTCTCTTGAACATTTCTAGTGTTTTTTTTAGGAACAACTCTGGTGTTTATAAAGAACTTACTATTTAAGAATTTCTAATGGCAGATGTGTTAATCAGTTCTTTTGGATATCTGTGATCAATAAAGCAAAATGGTTCATATTGTTACCAGCATTGTGTCGGAAGATGACTACAATGATATTTTGGAGTTCGTTAGGCTTCTTGAACTGTTACGCGGTACATGGAGTTTTGAGTATCTTCCTACATCCATTTCCATTTGGATATTCCTGGTGGTTGTTTGAGAAAGAACTCTGTGGTGTTTTTAAAGAATTTGGAAGACTTATATTTTGGTTTTTGAACTTTTGAAGTTCGTGATTGCTTGGTTGTATAACTGGGAAATATCCAGAAGATTGTGTATGAGAATGAGACATTTATGAGGGAGTTAGAGACTCACAGTTGAGAACTCGAGCAGCAACGTTAAAAAACCGAAAAGCGTGAGGCACAATTGGATCTCAAAGCAAGCAGCTATCTGTTTAAGTGAAAAGGAACTCCTGTCAACCTGAAGTCTATCGATTAAACCCTCAATTACCTTTTATATCTTCTCGGTCAACTTTGTGAACCATGAGAAAGCAAACATGATGGGAACGAAAAAAATTGGAAACCTTTCCGATGCAGGTTACAAGAGAGTTGAGTACTGCGCAATTGTGCAAGAGAAATTTGAAGGAGAAAATGTTCAAGCCTTAACAGAGGTGGATGATATTTGTAAAAGACTGGAAGAGAACGATTTGATTAGCCTCAATAACACCCTTATCTCCAAAGAGTGCAGAAGTAACCGCCAGCCACAGGAGGCACACAAAGTTTTGATTGAGGTAAGAATCTTATGAAAAGACTTATTCCATATGCTCCAAAATGTTATTGTCTTTGTTTCAAAGCAAGCAGGTGATTTATCCTTGTCCTGCAGGGTTTGGATGGTTTTTAAATGTACGTCCGCGTCCTCCTGTAATTGGGATGAAGTGGACGGTGGAGCTGAATGAGAAACCATTTCGAGATATTTGCTTCAACTAGTTCTCGACTACAGAATGGGAACAGTTGAGCTATGCTCGTTGTGGCAAAATAAAATACAAGATTCAGAGCGGTATCTTTATAAGCATGTGACAATCGATAAAAAGCATCATGTAAGTAATCATTCTACCAAGCGCATCTCGTTCACTTTTATGTCCTATTCCTTTATATTTTTCTCGCATTGTTTTATCCTTGACAAAGAGCTGTGTTAGTAAATTATCTTCTCCCTTAAATTACCATCACTTTCTGAGTATGAAGAGTGCCGTCAATTCTGTGTGGTGCAGGAAGTTATTAATGATGATGATAAAAAGTCGAGGAGCTGAAAGATGAATGGGGCGAGGAAGTATGTGATGCTGTAGCTGCTGCTTTGCTGGAGCAATTTGCTAGAAATGCTTGTGGATAAACTGAACCCATCAGTAAGTTCCAAAATCTCGTATTTCCAGGGGTGGTTAGATGTTTTTCGTGAAAGAGTACAAGCCTTATGTTTATGGTGTTTTTAATGGATTCAGAGTTCTCCTGAGGCTCAAGCTGGTACAGCAGAAACACTTTGTGCCATCACCCGTAACACGCCATCAGCTCTATCTGTTAATCTCTTTAGCCCAAGGTTGTCAGTTGTCTTTCAATGTATCTATTATTGTCTTTAATCCTTGATTTCCTTCGTCATTAGATAACATGCCAAGAGTCCGGTGTTCCATAAATTGATTAAATTCATATGCAGCTTCATTGAAAGAATCTATGGTCATGCATTGGAAGATACACAGTCTAAATCTGGTCCTGTGGACTCACTTTCCATGTGTATCTCTTTGTTGGATTCCTAAAGAGCAACTTATTCTCGATTAGTTCACTCAATTCGAAGTCAACATTAGTTCACACAATTTGAATTCAACTTATTCAACATTAGTTCACACAATAGCTGTTGGTTTGGTTTACCTTTTTGGAAAACACTCTATTTGATCTTTACCAGACTACTTTAATTGTTTGTTAAGTTAGTCTACTTTTTCTTACTAGACTTGTAACTTACTGAGTTTGCCAAAAATTCACTCAATAAGAGTTTTAATCTTTTGTTATAGCTTATAGTATGCCTAGTGTTGCGGAAGACGGTGTCACTTAACTTCATGGTGGTCATGTTTTCTACAGTGGAACGAGCTTTTGCATCCCATCCAATTTGATCATGGCTACACAGTTAGCAGTCCCCTGATCATTTATGTCAGTACTAATCTATCATTTTCCTTCCGTCGTTTTCACAATCCTACAGCTGCATCACCTGAATATGTTTCTAATGTAGTTATTTTTGCTTTCTATTCTACTGCAGCTTTTAAAAATGATGAAGGACTTGCAACGTGATCAACAAGAAGCTTTCATTCAGTTTGGAGCTGGATCACCTCTCCCACATGTAGACTTAGCAGCTCCGGACCCTAAGATGGCAATTGTCTGCAAGGTGCACCTCCATGAACATCACTCCTTTACAGACTTGGAAGTCCCTTTGGTTGCTATTTATTTTTGTTAATATTTTCGCAGCATTTAAACGAATTGGCTGATGGGGACTTGCCTAGTGTGATGACTTGTGCCAACTATCTCCTTATTCTAACAAGGTGAGCTTTTTTTTTTTTTTTTTTTGTAGGATACAGTGAAGGAGAAGTTGCTTTATGCTATAGCTGAAGTCTAGGGATCCATCTTGCATGAGAGGACCAGCAAGATTTTTTTTGTAATGACCGAGTGCAACTTCATAGAGATTTAATTTAATTTGTAATTTTCGTATTGATTTTTAATTTTGATAACGACTTTGATTTAAATTTATTTTCTTATTAATTTTTAAATTTGGTAATGAATTTAATTTAAATATATAAAAAAAAGACAGTGGGTTTGGTTGTGGAATAATAATACATTTTGGTGTTAGTTTGGTAATTTACATACACATTTCATTGATATAAATAAGCACTTAGGGTTCCACTGTAGTGTCTGTCTCTCCTCTTTCTCTACTCCATCCAAATCTGAGAAAGAAAACATGGGCAATGGAGGCCGAATCAGCAGCAGCTCAAACCAACCTAGGACCAAGAATGGTAAAAGTCGTCGTCCCCCACCTACTAGTATTGAGGGTACCCCTCTCATCTCAAAATCTAAAGAAGGATTTGTGTAGATCTTGTATTATTTATATGTTTCCAAATATGGTAAAAATGTTTCTATTTCCTCAAGATTTACAGGCATCTACGAGTTTCTTCCAACTCTTAGCAAATTTTAATTATTTTTTTTGTTTTTTTTTTTTGTTTTTTTTTTTTTGTTTGTAGTATCAAAAAACAAGCACCCTGAATGGGCTGATAGCCCTCGAGTCAAGGACCCTTTAAGCCTCCTTTTGACCGATGATGTACCACACAGTGAGGAAAATGATGTTCCTCAGGTAGAACCAGAAGCAGCACCTGCATCAACATGAGTAAAAAGCTTCTGGTGTGTTACGTTTTCTAGGAGTTTGTTTTATGAGGGTTCACTTTTATCATCAGTTTCAGATTACATTGAATGGGTTATTTTGGTTTTTACAAGTACATTTAGGTTTTCTTGAACCAAATTTTATCTGTTAAGATTTACCGTTTTGATTGAGAAATTATGTTCTCAAATATTTGGTCTTGGTATATATATCATAGTACATTATCTTTTGATCCATGGGTGTGTCTTGAATTACATTTCGTTATGCTTTAATCTTTATATTCTGGTATATTTAAAATTTTCGTATTTTAATGCTGGAAGGGGTACCTTTGAATATGGTTAACTGTTCGATTGTGATTAGAATGTAATGTCTAGGGTGTTATGTTTAGATCACAGCTATCTTATCGCATATAGGGTGTAGTGTCGGTTATGCTGGTGGTGGGTTTTGATGAATTTGGGGAAATGAGAGGGTTTTTGAGGGATTGAAACTAGGGTCTCTGATGAAGAGGATGAGAAAATGCGAGACTGAATAATTCTGCTGCTGTTGATGTTGGTAGTGTTATAAAAATAGATAGAGTAGAGGCCGTATGTATTTGAGAAATGGTTCTTCTTCTCGTTCCACCATTACCACCGCCACCAGTGGTATGAGATAGCTTCCATGGCTTTGAGCTGAGAATCAAATACAGAGTGAGTTGCTCTTTTTCTTCTTCTTCTTCAATAGGTTATATCGTGCAATAGTAGATGTGAGAATAGACTCTAGGCCAGCAATAGGTGCCAGACTTTGATGTGCTCGTGGTTGTATGGGGTATTGAGTAATGGAAGAAGTGGTGGTGACTTTGCTGTTGTCTTTCTTGATTTAGAATAGTCTCAGTGATTCTGACATGGTTTCTGGTCTCGGGTATGTCTTATCATATTCTTCTTTGTCTTTTGACTGTACGAAAGCTCTTCTTATTTTGTATATAGTTCATGGTTTGTCCATCTTATTAGCAACCAATAGAGAAATAGGCAGAGAAGGATTGTGCTCTATGTGAAATACTGCATATGAGTTGCAAGTTTTTGACGAGTTTTGGGTTGAATGTTCTTTTTCTCTCCCTTGTCAGAATCAGTTGTTGATGTGTTATGATGGAGCTTCTTGTGGAATCCTGGAGAGTCTGGGTATAGTTCCATTGGCAGAGCGAGTGATGTGTGGTTTACTGGTTTTGTATTAGCTGTTTCTGGAGAATGGGCTTTGCATTAAATTTTTTATATTTTAGGACTGATTCTAAAAGTTGTTATTTCTGCTTTTTCGTCTGCCTTTTGTAATTCTATTTGGTGCTGTTTTTGGTTTTTCAATAAAATTATGATTAAGCAAAAAAATTACTAGCAACCAATACTTGTTGTTGCTGCATAATTCTAATATCATTCAACCAAGTGTGGTTGCATTAGATTGAAATTAGTCAAGGTGTATCAGTGGGCACCTTTGCATTTTTATTTGTCAAGCAAATGCAGAGGATAACTCTGTTAATTCCAGTTGAGAGCCATCATTGTTGGTGAAACTGGTAGTTGTAAACCTAGACATGTCCCTCAGTTTCTGATAGTCGGAGCATTTAAGTTCAACTGTTCAAGCAGCAGGCTCATGCCATAGTAAGTAGTTCTAATGGTAAAAATTGCTTCATTAAAAAAATTGCAGCTTACAAGCACAAGTTTACGAAGACGACTAATGTTACAACATATCCAAGATAGAGTAGGAAAAACTACTTTATCAAGGGCTAATGTTACAGACAACATGTCCAGATAATTAAGACTAATGTCACAGACAACATGTCCAGATAGGGTATAGGAAAAAAACTAGTACTTGTTTTTCATGATTGCAAGGGAGCTTCTTTATGAGGGGGCCTTAAGCCAGTCGAGCTCTTGAGCTTTTGACCAATTCGGTTCAATCCAAGTACAGTTTGTATACCAACCCTCTGTATCATAAAAATTATTAGCAGAATGGCGAGTCCCGAAAGAGTGATAATTACCTGTTTCAAGTGAATAGAATAAAACCCCTTCGCCGTTCAAACATAATCTAGGGAAATAGGTTTTGTTCTCCATGCGCCTATTCAGAGCAATTGCTGAGATACACGAGGTGTAGCTGATGAACAACATGTGCTTTCCCAGATCCCGAACTTCATCCCAAACCATTTTAGAGAAATCCAATCTAAATACTCTAACTGATGCGCCAAGGTGTCCTAAACTTACTAATAAAATCTGTCCTGCGCACTCCACCAAGAAACTTGGATATATACCACTAAATTGCTGAAGGGGCTTCTCCAGAATTTTCCAATTATGATCCTCTAAATTAAAAACTCCCAACGTTCCGTTGTAATCGACGCAATAGAAGACCCCGTTATAGAAAACTGGGGTGTTGAGCAAAGGCATGAACTTTTCCACATTTTTATTCTGAAAGTCACAGGAACTCCATGACGTTGCTCCTCTTTTGATCAAGTAAATGCTGATTTCATTGGACATTCCATCACTGACACGCATTTGTTGAATTGCAAAAACTATACAGTCTGACGAAGTTGGCGAGGAGGAAAATGAGATGCCGGAAAACGTATCGACTGGCAAATCTGGAAGATTGATGATTTCTTTCGTGAAGGGATTGTAAAAGAATATACTGGCTGACCCCTTGGACATCAGTAGCCAACCACCCTTCTGGAATCGGATAGTAGCACCTACTAAATCAGAGAAGTTCATGAGGTAGTTCTCGTTATTATGCATCGGGTTCACAAAATTGTAGACTTCCTGGCATTTATCCCGAGAGAAAACCAACCACGGAGATAAATCTGTGCATCTAGTAGTACAAGTGGATGCCAGCTTTACCATAGGCATTAGTACCCGATTTGCTTTAGAGGCAAGACGAAAATGTATATAATCCAACCGGTGAAGATAATTTGCTATTAACCGCACCATATCCTCATAAAGAATATCCCAAGGGATTGCTTCTTGTAGTTCTCGTCTACCGTTTGTTTCCCTCTGATCCTCATTGCTATCACTACCAGTTGTACTTGTTTTATTATCCAGTACCGCCTTCAGTTCTTCGTCTCTACCAAACATCTTTTCCTTTGTATGATGTTTATCGTGTACCATAATCCAGCTAGAAGTGTACCACGGCCTTGGTAGCTTTAGACATGGCAAAATAACAGTGGTACCGTTACTTTCTACTTCATATTTGTGCAGACTTTGATCCTGCTCGAGTGTGTAAAACAACCAACCCTTGGAGAGTCCCAACTCAGCCGCCGAGCAACTAAATGAGGTATTGTTACTTAAAAATAGAACATGATCACCAAAACTGGTCACCTCCTTCAACTCCATAACAGAGAAATCATACTTTGCTACATATATTGCTATGTCTACTCTCGGTGATCCTCTTCTTGCAGGGTAAGTTATCTCAATCCTGAAAAGCTCATCACCACACTCCACGAAATGCGTACCAGTAACAGTAGTTTCTATTCCTCCTACTGTTGTCCATAAGATGGTGTCAGGTACCTCAATTGGCCTTATAGAGAAGCTAACAATGTCCCCAAGTTTTTGCATTTCAATTTCTATGTGCCGATCTCCCACACACATTACATAGAATTTATCTTTAAAATAACAGACCGATGTAACATCCTCGAAATCTACCATATCTCGAGCCACCGTATGTGTTCTCCATTGTTTGTCCCCGGGGAAGCAATATATAAGTACATGGTCATACCGTTTATCTTTTCGTTCAAAAAGAAATAGAACCATTGAATCATTATCTGTATCCTCTCCACTAGGAGGAGAGGACAAAACACAGTCTTTATGATGAAATTCCTTATCGTTATCTATATAAAATAGTAGACTAGGCAATTCAATAGTCTGTAATGTTGCAGGATTCCAAAGAAAACAATCACCAAAATTCCAATCTGGTGCATAATCAACATCAGGATCATCACATACAATAATGCACCAACCTTGATGAGATGTTTTCTGCTTAAAGGTTTTTCCACTCAATTCTGGTATACATTTTCTAAGAGTTTTTTTATTGGGTTCACAGATATTATAAAATGCTTGGTTTTCTGTCATACCTTCTTCTCCATATGGAATCACAAGCCATGGTGCTACCTTTGATGGGGGTGGACTCTTGAGCTCACTTCTTCTATCAACTGATAATGCAGCAGCTACATCACCACTTTCACCCATGAAAAAACACTGATAGGTCTGTAACTCTAAAACCAACAGATGATGAGAAGTAAGTATTTCAATATTTAAACCAAAGGGTATCCTTTTCTAAGGAATAGTTGAAGATATTCTCAGAAAGGAGCAGCCTTTATCAGAAGAATTTGATTTCAGAGCTGGATGGAAAAGGGTATTTGTAGATCTGAAACTGAGAGAGTGTAAAACAGAGTAAATACGAATCGAAGTTTGTGTATTTATTATAGTGAAATTTGATGATATTCCAAAAACGGAAACTGCCTGTGTTTCCATGTTCAGTGATAATTTCCATTCCTTCCGGTTTCAGGAAATCATCCTAGATTTAGAAGATGATGTCATGGGGAAAATCTTAACCCATAGCCGCCCAAGCTTATGTGGCGCCCAGCTATTGGGTGCGGGACCCACTGGGTCACAGAGCGTGGGAGTGGGACTCTTTGGTAGTGATATTGAGGGTGATTGGGGAATCTTTGGCAACATTGCTAATAGGGGTACCCGTTTTCACGGGAGGGTACCAAACGTATATAAGATAGAGGCCTTTTTATTTTGTTCTATATATATGCGTTTTGGTACCCTCTTGTAGAATCTGGTACGCCATTAGCAGTATTGCTTTTTGGTAGTTTTAGAAGATGATGTCATTGAAGAAATCTTAACCCACAGCCGCCGAAGCTTCTGTGGCGCCTAACGACTGGGTGTGGGACCCATTGGGTCACAGAGCGTGGAACTCTTTGGTAGTGATATTATTTAGAGGAAGATCTCTCACATTCCTTTATTCACACCATCTCACACTTTAGGTACTATTTTTCGTACAAAAACTAAATGGTGGCGTTTGGGGATATATTCGTCTTACCATGCTCTACATACCCTCAAAAAATGAGGAAATTCCG